>NC_088171.1:79095215-79779715 GCF_028769735.1 Zonotrichia leucophrys gambelii
TTTACCAATGCTCACCACAAGCTGACCCATTCTCCTAAGAAGTCTAGGGAATTTCTGCTGCCAGTTTCTTGCAAGGATGTCTAGATGCTTATATCCATAGGATAAGCAAAGCTGTAAGATACTAAATTAAAAGAGAAGTTCAAAGAACTGCTGTAACTTTGTCATACATGATATGGTGTATTTCACTCACTCAGGAGGTGCCAGGGACTGCAAATAAACAGCTCTGAGAAAAGAACTTAGGAAACTTAAAACTTTTACATGTGTGATTCAGGGATCAGTCTGTGTCTTAAGAGTGGCCTTTGTACAAGGGAAGCCAAAAATTAGCAAAGATCAGTTTTGCATTTCTTGGTGACTTTCAGTTTTAGGTGCATCACATTTCATGGCTAGCCAGTTCCATTTTGTTGCTATTAGGATGACTCCAAATACATGTCACAGCTGGGGATTTATACTAACAGTAGTGGTCACATCCCAACCTTCTCTGATTTCTGAAATAATTCCTTTGCAAAGGGAGGTGCTGACAATACAGATAACACCAGTGTCTGGAGCATCTGTATCCACAGGACTTTTACAGGTCCCCTGTTCAATAACAGCAGCAGCTTTCACTGTGGGCAGGGAGTCCCTGTGAAGGACTAGGCTGTAACATGTTCATGAGGACCACAAATCCACTTGCACTGTCCATCCCCCTCTGCTTTGTTGGGACTGCCAGCACAGTTGTGGTGATTGGGCTGCCCCTTTGGTGGTGGCTGTCATAGGGGCCTTTCTCATCTGTCAAACACAGGTGCTAGACATTTAGGAAAACTTTCATGCATGTATGTTGGAGTAACACTAATTGAGGAAAAACACTGGGAAAAAATCACTACTAAAAACTTAATACTTTCATCCAAGCAGAATCTAGCATACACAATATGGTAGTGAAATACTTTTTCCTTCAACAGGCACTGTGTCTTTGCAGTCTTTTTGGATTTAACAATGAAAATAAGCAAAATAGCTTTTATATTCCTTACTTGATTTAACCTAGTTAGGTTTCATTTAGATGGAAATTCTGATGAAAATACAGTAATTGGAGGGTGTGCAATTAAAAAGGATACTATCTTAAAATTCCAATTTGTTTTATTTGAACCAATTACTTTTTCCAGGTACATTAAACATTATTAATGCTGTCATTAGCAGGGAAGGATTTATACCACTCTCTTCCTCTCTGTGGATATCATCACATTCCACTCCCATTTTAAACAGCACAGGGAACAAATTAGCTTGCTTCATGGTCCTGTGTTTGTATAGATCTTTTAACCAAGCAAAGACAGCAGTTACATTTATAATAGGAAAATGGGCTCAGATAATCAAGAAAATGTATTTTGAAAGTTTGGGAGTAAAACAGAAACAACAGTAGTTAAAAAAGGTCTTTCTTAACACTACCATTGCCAGGTGTAAAATTAATCAGAAGTATGTGGATTGTAACAGATCTGAACCTGCAGACAAAAGGCACCCAAGTACTTTGATTTCTAGAGTTAAGAGAGTCAGGCAGTTCTCAGTTCAGATGCATACTTCAGCTCTGAGGACTAGAAAACTTGGAGTGACAGTAGATTTACAAGTAGCCACAGGAAGAGTTCCTAAATACCTTTCCTACATGAAGGACATGTATTTGGACTTTTTCTTCAACAGCCAGAAAAATCACCAAAATCTTTCATACATAATATGGAGGGGAGCTTATTTATGTCTTTGATAAACCTCTTGGACTGTACTTACGAGAGAATAAACGGGCAGTGAATTGTTAAAATTTCAGGTAGTGAATTTTTTCTTATAATAAAAACGTTCACCTGGAATTATTTTTGTCTGGTGTTCATTGATGAGCACCAAAGTGGGAAGAGGTAGATTTTTTTGGTCTCATAAGTGCCTCCTGCCTCCAAGCAGTCATATTGATGTCCAAACTCACTCAGCCACTGAGATCCAATGATTTATATATAATCCGTCTTACCTGAAGCTTATTTATTTATGGATAACCAAGTAAAATGTATATAAATTGAAATTATGCAGTATGATCCAAAACTACTGTGAGCTCCAAGGCATTCTGCTGCTTAGCTATCTGTAGGTAAAATAACTCAGGAGCAATTTGGGAGGAAGGTGTTGGCCTGGTAAGGGGTGCACCACAGCTCAAGATAACTATTATCTCAGAGTATCAGAGTGATGGTGAAATGACAAAGTTGATTTAGGCAACTTCATGGCATGAAAAAAATTTCATAAGCTTAAAATGCCAGGCCAAATGACAGCCATTTTGATGGTGTTCCTGAAACAAAAAGTTTCCAGTCCCTGGTCTGGTTTCGCATTGTGCCAAGGTCAATGAGGTGATACTGGTGGGCAGTAGCGCCCTGTGTTAGTTTCACTGTTGTGTTTGAAGATTTGAGGTTCATGTTTCTCTCTCTCTCTATTCGTAGGCAGTGGCGATTTTGACAGCTACATATCCAGTGGGACACATGCCCTATGGCTGGCTGACAGAGATCAGAGCTGTGTACCCTGCTTTTGACAAGGTGAGTGTCCCTGTTAGGGCTGTCATAAATACCTCTGGTGGGGTTTTGCACGTGTGGTTCTCCTAGTTCTCTCTGCTTGTTGTTCCACTGATAGGTTTCCTTAAAATCTAGTTAAAATTAATTGGCTTTCGGTGGCTTCAAGCTGTTGTCTGATTTATGATTTTAACCTTATCTCTGTGTTACAAGGTGTTAAGCTGCCTTTTGGATAGATAGGTGCTGTAATTTTAGGGATTAAAAAAAGTCCGCACAATGAGGTAGCTACTCAGGTAACGAAGTGATTTCTCACAAAGTGTCATCACTGAATGAGCAAGCTCACGTCTCTGCTCCGGATTTTTTGGTATCTCCCAAGTGGTTTGGGTTCATTTGCTTATGTTAATATTTATCAAGGGGTGTTTCACAGTCTGACACTAACAGAGATAACAGACATTCTTTAGAACTGACTTAGCTGACCAAGGCTATGAAGATTTTTGTTGGTAAATCATGTAATTATGTAAGAATGCAAGGACTGCTCCTGGAACTGGGCACAGAGCAGAAATTAATTTTGTTTAGTCTCTTTTTTTGCTCTGATTTATGACTGGTACTCACTAGTCCATATATTATGCAAAGAACAATCCTCTCCTGTGACTCTAGAATTCAAATGCCAGATTGTCTCCTTCCCTTTATTTACCAATTAGTAACTGAACTTTCTGGTTCCAAATACTCATGAAAAATATGTTTTCTCTGGAATGTATCTAACTGGAGCAAGCCCTGTTTAATATCATCCACCATATTTACAAGGAGAATTTAAAACCAACACGAAGTCAAATCAATCACAACCTCCTAACCTGCCTGTGTACAACTAAATTGACCTGTCAGATAAAATACCACATGTAGGTTTTCTTGGAGGCCATGCTGCTCTAAAGGAACTGCAGATGCACACCCAGTGAGCTGCAAGATAAAAATAGTTTGGGACAGGAAACTCAGGAGCTGCTAACCACATTTGATGCAAGCCACAATCAAATGCACTATTGGCAAGCAGTAGTAACAGCAATTAAGACTCCTAAATTCAGGTCTGATTTAGCTGGTTAACGATACACTGACAACTGCAGAGGTGACAGGATTTGACCAGGATTTGTCCATTTGTTTATTTCAGTTAAATGGCTTCTCACAGGGCTCTTGTGGGACACTGTGAGGAAGAAAATGCTAGGATAAGGCACAGATGGGTACAGTTTATCTAACTGCTGGAAAAGTACTCATGGGAATTTTAGTTCCATGTTTGAAGAGCAATTTGTAATAAAATGTACAAAATTAGGTAGCAGCAGTATAAAGGGTATTTCATCCTGGAAACCATATGTGTAATTGCCTTTGCTCTACTTTTCAGACAATAAATACCAAACCCACAGTGGGTTTTTGAAGATTGCTGTGAGAATTGCTTTTCCCTCGGTCATGCATCACCTTGTGTCACAGTGCCTTCCAAAAGCTTTATTTCCTTATCATAAGTTTTTCTCAGAAGAGCCCAAATAGAAACACTTTTTTATTTCTGGACCCTGTAAGGTGTCCATTGTGATTTTCAGAAGCCAAAACAGTGTGTTGCACTCAAACTCCCATTTTCTGTTGTTAGTTATTCAGGAGGCCGGCAATGCTGATGGCCATCAGAAGCACACTGACTGATGGGATTTGAGATGCCCCTCTTCAGGGGTTCTACTGGTGAAGTCAGATTATTGTCTTCACAAGGGAAATCATTATCTCTCTTCACATTTGTTAGAGAGATGCAACCCCATGGCCTAGCAGTTACATTCAGGCTGAGGGTTACTACTGACATTTTGGAAGAGAGCAGGCATATGCTAGTTCTGTGCTCTCTATGCTGTTTTATATGGTGATAATGCCATTGATCCTAATGGACCCTGCCACCTGGCTCAGTACAACACCAGTTTTGAGATTTGTGAATGCTGTTTATCTGATGACTAGATGGGAATTCTTACTGCTCCATAGTGTTTTGTTCTGAGAACTAAATAGTGTGGAAGAGTTATGGCCAAAGAGTATGTGGTCAAGAGTTGGAGCAAAGGGCAGAGTACGGCAAGGGCAGGGATAACAGCAGAGAGATACAAACAGATGAGAAAGCTTTTTCTTAGCAGCCCTTTTTGGATGGTTTGTTTTGGGTGTGCTTTATTTCTTCTTTCTTATTTTAGGCTTGTTAGAAAGTTGAGCCATGCAGCAAAAAGTTCATTTAAACAGTGGTGAGTGATGTAAGCAAAGCTTATCCTCACATCTGTGAAAACTAACAGCAAAGCAAAGTATTTCTTCAGAAACACAATTAATAGTAGTAGATGCATGAAAAAATGTTTACAGGGAGTTTTCATAACCTGTTCCCAAAATGGTCAGATGGAGTGGCTTCCTTCTTTAGGGTCTGGGTTGCCTACATCTTCAAGCAAACTTCCAAGCAGGTATTTAGACAGAAACATGCGGCTATCTAGGTGCAATTGCTGCACTGATCAGAACAAAAGCCTGAAACTGCAAAATTCCATCAAGCACCTGAATGTGTGTGAAATAATGTACTGTTCATAGTGCTCCACTCCCCAAATGTGTCTGCAATAGTTTTATTTCTCTTACAAGTGACTCCAGTAGAGAAGGCTGACTCTGTGACAGGGACTGCAGCTCTACCCCAGTTACATCTAGGGTGTATAAATGTACATCTCATGCTACAGATTTTATCAGCATGTGCACAAACTTGTGTATCAAACAGACCCAGGGTAAATGCAATATATGACCTAACAGCCTCTTCCTTAAGGGCTCCTAATGGTAACCTGCTTTGATATCCCATCCTCTCCTTTCACAGACCATTTCGTTTGGTTTTATGCATTCTCCAAGGGCAATTTTAAATCTTCAGCTTCATTTGTTATATTAGACATTTGGAAGAAGGCTTTTGTTGTTTTAAATAAAACTTTGTTGCCATGTGAGTACAGAGCCCATGTTCAAGGTGGAACATCTAATAGTCCTAATTATGTTCTGTTCATTAAACTGCATTAATGGAGCCAGCTGTTCCAGAAGCTTTGTTTATATTACCTGCTTGTCTAATTGGATCAGTAAGGATGCTTGCATTCTTGATTTGGTACCAATTTGTGATAAAAGGGAATTGAATCCAGTTTTTCCTGTGAAACCATGCTACAAACATTAAAATAAGGTTTAAAAAAAATCATGTGGTGTTTTCTTAGAAAGCGCTACCAACCTTTTTCAAAGCTGAATTTGTTAAATACAACTTATTATTTGGAAAAGTAGGGAGATTACTCAGCCCTCAGTGACCATAGCAGCAGTTGCTGTCAGTTTAAGCAGAAAATGTTCTGTAGTGGTACAAAGTGCTCAGAAAGCTCCAGGTTATAAAGCAAACAAGCCAAGTCAGACACGGACAGGCACAGACAGTCAGGTCCAGCACATGACCCTGGTGCCAGCAGCTTCTGGTAGTCTGGAGCCAGGCTAATGCTCTCTATCTCTCTCTCTCTCTTGCCCTAGAATAACCCCAGCAATAAACTGGTGAACACCAACAGCACCGTCACAGCCACACATATCAAGAAGTTCACTTTTGTCTGCATGGCGTTGTCCTTAACGGTAAGAAACCTTTGTTCTGTTCAGTGGTTTTCAACTCAACCAGAAAATTGCCTCCTCTACCTAATGCTAAAAGCACTAGTAGTTTAAGAAAGGTGAGTTGTCTTGTCTTGTGAAGCTGTGTTGCTTTTATCTGGAGAAGGGAGTGTGATCATAGTATTGGAGTAACAAGAAAATCAGTTGTCATTAGCTCAGGCTAGATATCAAAAAAGTTGGAGTTACTCCACTTTATTTTCACTACTTTTCATTTCAAATCAGCCTCCTATGCAAAAAAGATATCAGAGACCCGCTTTTCTTTTCATCTCTGTTTCTTTTTTAAAATGAACAAAACTTCATGTAGCCAATGTGTCAGGAAGACAAAAGAATGCATTTGTATCACATGCAGTGGGATGGCAGCCTGTCCCTGGGCATTTTTCATGTACTGTGAATGGTGAGAAAGGGAGCATGGATTGACCCTGCAGTAGCTGCTCCCTGCTGCCTCTCCTGGCACTGGGTTTTCATGTGGGGGTACTTTGGTGCACATTTGTTCTGTTTGCTCTCAAAATTAACTAAAAAGGGCAATCTCAGAGATGGTACTGACACTGACTAAAGGATCTAAATCTGTGTCATTTCATGGGGATAGTTTTCAGGGAGAAATAAATTTTGCTGAGCCTGCCATGTTTCAAAATGACCAATTTGCACATATAAATACATTGCATTTTCCCCAAGAACACTGTTTCAGCAGTCTTCTTAGCAACACACAGGCAGTTGTGGAAGAAAACTGCAGCTGGTGGGAATAGCAAATAATGGAGCATTGCATGCTTTCCATGGGGTACCTGGGTGCTTTGGAATTCTCTTCTCCCTACATTCACAAATTCACTATTGAGTATGGGAGTGCTGACAGAATTTCTCTCTCCCCTCCATTTTAGTGTAGAACCTTTATGTCTGAATTGCAAGTGGTTTATGCATGAAGAGAAACTAATTTATGTCAAAGGAAATACAGCACACAAGCCAGAAATGTTTGTAGCCATCTCCACCCCACCTGAGAATGCGGGATACAGAACTCTGTGTTATTTCACAGTTGAAAATGAAGCAGTTCAATCCATCCATGGCTGAATTGCGTTTCTTCTGTTCTTTGTTTCCTATACTTTTTCCCTAAACAGCTACAACTGGCCACCATCAAAGACAGAATTGTATGAACCAATGTGGCATCTCCTCTGTCTTTTAGTTTCCTTAAGCTTGACCTTTTTTCATGTGGCTTAGAGACCAACAGCTCTTGCTCTAACTTGTATTTCCTACAGCAAGAAACAGACATATGCCTCCAGTGAATTAGCCATTGTCTGGAGACTTTCCATGAGACTCTAGCTCTCGTTATCTACCATCACATGCCTTGAGGTTTCCTTTTGTGTCCTGTTCCAGACCAAAGTCATGTTCTCTAGAGTTGGAGCCTCCCTCAAAGTCTGTGTGTTGTTACAGATCCACAAAGGGGAAAGCTTTCCTTATCCTAAATTGTTCTGAGAATGCTATTTCAATCTCAAGAGTTTTCTCTGAACTGACTGTATTATTAATCCCCCATGATATTTATCAGGTTACTCTGATTCTGATATATTACAAGCTTTTCACATTACCATCACTATCCTCTTAAAAGTAATTTTTAATCACCTCAATTAGCTTTTGTTTTGTGACTTCCTGGGATTTTGTATCCAGAAGTTCTCAATTTACTTTCAAGGGCAGTTCTTTCATGAGATCATCATGGGAGATTCTGCCCGCAATGGAATTCCAGAAACACTTTTGAGGTCCATAGCTTTTCCTGTCCCATTTCTATTTTTGCCTGCTAGTGACAGATTCTTAGGATTGCTTGTCAACAGACAGAGCGGAAAAATAGACACGAGCTCTAAAGATTCAACTATACTCAAAGGCACAAGCCTGCAAATGCTTCAGCACCCAAACTCAGCAGATGTTGGGATGGCTCATGTTGATCTGTGCCACAGGCTCTAAGGAAGTAGATTTCAAATTTGTCTTTGTTTTGGCCAGGTGAGCTCCCATGGCCATTTGTGATAGCTGTGTTTTTATTCAGGGGCTCTACTTCAACAAATGGCAGTCAGACTAGTGGCATCACCATTGGTACCATCTTGTTCGTTCAGGTCAGAGGGAAGGGCTCCCAGGCTGATAAGCCAAAACAAATCCAGTATTTAAACATGTAATGTAAAGGCATTTTCCAGTGGATGATCTGTAGAAGGATTCCAGTAGATGTAAAGATAAAGGAAGTCCATTAACCACTCGAAAAAATAATAGTGAAGCTTTAAGTACAAGCAGCAGCCCTGCAGGGAAGCACCTTCCCAATGTAAAACCTTGGGAAGCTTCCAATTATCAAAGACATGCTATTCCAATAAAACTGGGAGGAAAATGTCCTACCTCCTTCCACAGACTGGTCATGCCTGCACAAGAAGTACTGCAATCCTACTACTGCAACAGAAACACCTTGTCACTGTTGTTGGTAGTGACAGTATTAGGTCAGAGTAGAAAAAAAAAGGCACAGTTTTGTTAAGAAACATAACTTCATGGTTTGTTTAAATTCTCATGGGATCTGTCTGAAAGGCTACACCTGAGCCTTTCCAGGCTCACTTTGCAACATGCACATGTGCTCTGTCAAGGATGATCATAAGTACTGTCTCATGGCTTTGAAGCTGCTATTAATGCTAGGGTATTAAGGCTGCTTCTTCAAAAAATGAGAATTAGTTGTGTTGCTCAGTAAAAAATGTGTAGACAAGCTGTTTTATTTAAAGGCTTAAAGTAGAAGGCATTAAACTCCTGATAGGTAAGACAGCTGCTGTGATTAGTCACATTGATGTGGTTTTTGTTGTAAGTGGGGATTCCTTCCAAAGCCATGTTTTGTGACTGTGCAACTGAATGTGGAATTTGTGTAGCAGAGGGAAGGGACTCAGCTGTAGAATTTTTTCCATACAAATAAAGGACCATTCTGATTTTAAAAAGTAAGTCATGCTCGGTAATTTGCATGCAGTTTAAAGGGTGTCCATAATGCATTTGCCATTATCTGTTACTTCATTGCCAGTAGGCACTTTGGGAAAAATGCTTCTTTCCATATAGAAGCAAAGATGGTGCTCCAAATGCCAATGCTGCTGCCATTGCAGGTTAGGCTGTTGAAGAACTAAACATTTTGGTTCAGTGCTGTTTAGATGGCCGTGCAGATCACCCTGAGGTTGCTGCACAGTTGTAAACTAAGGGAAGACATGGACCCAAGAGAAAAGTGGTACATCTGTAGCTCATATCCCTTTGGTTGTGGGATGTGTCAGCCTCAGTACACTGCAGAAATCCCAAAATAATTTGTCTGGGTGCTAATTTACTGCATTTCTCCACTGCAGCGAAGGTTTGTTCTGTCAGGGGAGACACTCCCTCACATATGAGCTGTGCATAGAGGAGCAGGCTCTGTGAGGAGCAAGCTACTCAAAGGAATCCTGCCATACACAGGGGAGTAATAGCAAACAGGCTGTGTTTTAGCAAAATTCTATTTCATAGAATTCTAAGAAATTTTATTTCTTAGAATGCTGGTAGTGTCTCTGAGCTTGGATACCAGAGTGCAAAATTCAGGGATTTTTCCAAGGCAGACTGTGATGGGGAAGAGATACTGCCAAATTACCTTTCTCTCTCTTTTTCTCTTTTTCTGTCTTTTTTTTTTTCTTTTCAATTTTCTCCCCATTTCCCAGCTGAGCTGTTTTTTAAGCCTTCTGTGATGACACAGAAGTTGCAGTCAGTTAAGATCCTTTTCCCTGGCTAATGTTAGCTGCTGGCCGCCACGTGATTAGTGTTTGGTCATCTGCCTCTGAACTGCAAGGCTTGGCAGGCTGATTTGACATCAGCTGTTAGTGCTGCTGTACAAAAGTGGCATTCCTGCAGCCACTGCAGCCTCGTCTGTGTGGCCACAGCCGTGTCCTCTCACATGTCTGCGAGTGTGCCCTGAGCTGAGGGGCAGCCATCGATTGTGTAGGCAGCACTGGGAAATGGGACAGTCAGCTCTCCCAGGGGAATGGCAGCAGTAGCATTCATGTCTCAGAATCATGCTGGAAGGCAGGTCATGTCTTAGTTAATACTAGGTCTGAGCACCCTCATTTAGTAGCTGCCAGTGGGGTAAAAGCATGGCCAGCTCAGCATGGCTGAGTCACTGCTGGTCACTGCATGGGGAACACACAGGGTGCTGGTGAGAGAAAGCAGCTTCTCAGAGAGCACTGTGGAAGCTCCCCAGCCCACCAGCACTGAAAGTGACTCTGAATAGTCTGCACTTACTTGTTCATTTACAGCAGGGAAGGAGCAATCAGTTCTTACAGCAGTAGTTCGAGAACTGCAGTTTGGTTCAGCTTTGTCTCCCAGCAGCATCAGGTGGGACAGACCACAGTGGTTTTTGGGATACAGTTCCAAACACCAGCTCCTGTTGCTGCACGGTTCACGTTAGCTAAAGTGTTAGCAAGACATGTGGCCAGTTATCTTCATATTCTCTAGTGTTCTGTGGATTGCAACAGGTTTTCCCTTCCCCAGTAAGACAGGCTCAAGGTGCCAGGGTGACACGCTGTGTGCACCACACCATGTTCATCCATCTGTCACCAAGCTCATGTACAGCAGGAGAGCTGCACAGTACCTCTGAGTTTTAACATGTGTTCTATTAGAAACAGCTCAAAGCTCTTTCCAGCTATTTAAAAGGAATTTCAATCCTGCTTTGCTTTTTTTTTTAATGAACATATAGTTATGGACAATTGGGGAAGGTAGCATTTTTCATGAATAAACAGACTGATTAAGGGGAGAAGCTAATTATATAGAATACTGTTTTATATTTAATTAGTAAACACTGCTTAAGAAACAAAATCCATGGTTTTTTGATGTTCAGTTTTGCCCTGTGATTTTTCATTCCTTTCTATTCCAAAAGAATAAAGATAAAAGATAGAGTGGAGAGAAGGTGTTCACATTTTCACTTATATCCGTGTGATTTATGTAAGATTTATAAATTTCATATTTACTTGTTATAAACATACTAATGAAAACTTTAAGTCTCTTTAAAAAATACATAAAAAGAACCATCACCATGAAGTTTCAATGAAATTGAAGGTTCAGGCACTTAAGCTGAACAGATTAATGTGCATTGTGTTGCAGTAACCAAATGCAAATTCCAGGTCACCTGCATTAGATTTAAATCTCAGTGAAAGTTTAAATGCAATATACTTAGGAGCAGACAGCTAGTCAGTTTACTGGCTGATATGCTTAACCCTGAGAGTTGAGTGTGTGTGTGTCAATACATGTCAAAATGTCAGCTACTTTACAGTCAGGGTTGGTTTATTGACTCCTCAATTATGTTGCTCCTAATGGAGGAGTCTAATGATAACTTCAAAATGTTTCTAATACTAGTAAAATTATTTTCTATTTTACTTGTTAGGTAATCTCTTAGGTTCTAGAAATAAAAAGCTAGATTTTTTTTTTTTTTTTGTAAATAGAGTGCAGTGTTTAGATTCATAACTTGTTCTTTTGGTGGAGGATTAAAAAGTACTGATTTCCAAGGGCTCCTGCTGATGAGCAACTCTAGTTTGAGGAGTTACTACTGGCAAGTGTTGTTTCTTTCATTTGCTGGTAGTTATCAGTCCCTTAGGAGGAGCAGCACACAGACATTTTGTCAGCTCTCCAGTGATAATAGCTTGTAGCACAGCAGCATAAACTACCATCACTTGGCACTTGTATTCATCTCACAGATTAATGTATAATGTATGTACCTGATAAGCATGTCATCATAGTACCATTCTAAGTGAAGGTCTTATATAATATCATAACCATCAGAAGGTTTAAGCTGCAGCATTTAACCTGTTTGCTTGTGTATCTTATATTTCCCCCCAACCATGGGCAAAAAAGAGGGACAGATGCCGGGAACTATGGACTTGGAAGATTCAATAGAGGGACCCCATCTCCATCTGAAAACAGCAGGGTGAGGTCCAGAGTCACAGGGTTTCTCCTGCTGGATCCCTGTGATGAGATCAGTTTCAGCCTGAAGACTGGAGGAGGAAAGTCTTTGTTCCATTTGACAGGAGTTTACTGCAAGCCATCCCATCATTTTCCTAATTCTGAGTCATCATCTGCTTGGTTATGTTCTGATATTAATCATCAAGCACATAGGAGATAAGAAAACCCTGTTCAAGAACAAGGAAACCAGTGTAACAGGGAAAATTCCCTATATGAAAAAATGAGAGGCACAGAAGACAAGAGTCAGTAGTTGCTGCTTCTGCTTAATTCTGTTAGAGCAAGAGTCAAACACTGTGGAAGAGTAGCAGCTGTGTTTCATCCAGGCTGGAAAACCTTGTCTGATTAAAAGACAACTTGAGATGCCTGAGCTTTTGCTCTCTGCTTTGGATTTGGTTCTGCCAGAACTGCCAAGTAGGTACTGGCTGCTGCCTCTTCTGTCCAGTTTATCAGCAAGGCTCCACCAGCCAGTGAAATGTAGCACTGGCAGATAATACTGGAGTCAGAATGAATAAAGGCAGAATAGTCATACCAACTCAGTGTATTATTGCAACAGCATTGCCTTATTGATTTATTCCCTGATGCTGTGAAAACACTCCATACTCAATAGTTATTCAATTTCCAGTTGAAGTCAGCAAATCATATTTCCCAGCCTTAAGTCTGGCAGCTGATTTTTCCCATGAGGGACACCAAAGACTGTACAGTTTTCATAGGCCCATTTGCTCTCAAATATTCATTCTGTAGTGTAATAAATATACCATTTCATATCCCTTTCTGCACTTACAAATAAGTTCATTTTCCAGTTGATAAACTAGCCTGTGTGAAGCTCTTTCGTGCATTAGAGTGATGTATTTGATGTTTTCAACTATGCTGTCTGCTAAATAATGAGACATAAAGCAGCTCTTGACAGAAGTTAAAGGAGAAAAGTTAAAGAATTCATTGCATCTCTGCAGCAAGCCTGACTGCTGGCCTAATAGGTACCCTTAGTTTGCACTCAGGATAACATGATTTAGGCTTGCATGTTGAAAAATGCCAAGGAACATGTTCCCATTTCACTGAAATCTTTTGAAGGTAGAAGAGGAATATCCATAGCATGAAATAACTTCATGGCAGATCCCTGCAGTGCACAGCTCCCACTGGGTCCCAGGAGGAGAGGAGGTCCCATGGCATTTGGCCGTCCTGAATGCACTTCCTGAGCTGCAGTTGCTAAAGGAATATCATGGTCTCCATTTTCTTTCCCGCTTTGGAGATAAAATACCTAGAAGGCCAAGAGACAGAAAATTGCATTCAGGGCCTGACCTGAGATTAATTTTTAGATACCTTAGGCAGCTTCACTGTAGCCAGGGGGTATGCAAAGGAGTGTTTTAGAATTGAGTTTGCCACAAGCAGTACCTGTGAACATGTTTTCACAAAAAAAGTGGATAGTTTTTCTCCTTTCCAAAAGAAAATAAGGTCAGTTACCATTATTTCTATTAGACTGTCAGGTAGCAAGAAAATGAAGAAATACTTGAATTTATCCCTTCACCTTCATGCATTTGAGCAAACAGGGGAGAAGGGTTGTGTGTGCTCATTTGATTAAGTTTAGTAAGGCTCATTAATCAAATGAGCACACACAATCTTTGCTCCTAGAGAGGAGCAAAGTGATTTCCAATTCTGACCCATGCAAGAGACTGTTGGGGCTTTTACTCCATTATTCCTCTTAGATTCTCACAAGCCCTTTAGCCAAGTACCTGCTGCCTCATCATCTGAATGATTTCAAGTCAGAAAAAGGAAGCAAGGAAGAGAAAAAACAACTGTTTCCTTGTGACTGATGCCATGTATTTCCCTCATTGTATTGAGAGGATTGCTACCAGAAAAAAACACCCAGTAACTGCAACTTGGATAGCTCTGGTACCTATAAACATTCCAGGCTACTAATACTGGTTCTTAGTTCACAAGGTGAAATCTTGAACAAAGTGGGGATTTCTGAGATCCTTCATTTAGCCCTTCTGCTCTATGCTTTACATCTCACCTGCATGCAATGCTAAAACCTCCTCAGTTCCCCATCTCAACTCTTATGGAAAAATGACAGATAGCAGGCATTCTGAAGATGGCCCACAAGGACCAAAGTCTGAATTCAGAAAAGGGGCAGGACTGCAGAGGAGTGTGGTGAAATATGAGCATATTTAATACTAAAGAGAGAGCTAAAGATGTAGTCTTTGTGCATTGATGGTGCAGAAGAGCAGCTAACAAGTAGATACAAAAGGAACTGAAATTCACAAAACCTAATTTTTTCACAAATTTTTGACTCATGACCTAGGGAATAGCATCATGGTCTGAAGATGACAAGCCATACATTTAAGTTCCTTGGCATTTCAGATACTGAACACCTTCCCTGCAAATAAGGAATGCAATGTGGTATCCAGTTAGAAACCTCATTGATCTGTTCTGTCTTGGAGATTTGGCTGCTGTAAGCATTTCTGCCTTACCAGAAGAAACAGCTGTGCCACACCATGAAAAAAAGGATCACAATGATTTCTTTCATGTGATCAAGGAAATCTGTGGATTTATCAGTTTTCATGTGCTCAAACTAAAGCATTGCACAAACTAAGTTACTTTGTAGAAATCACAGATTTTAATTCTGGAGCAGAAAGTTTCTGATGGCAATAATGCTTTTTAGTTTTTGAAATGCTTGTGTTTTGACAAAGCACAAATGTTTTTGGCACTGTGTTTTGTGGTGTTGTAGTTCCAGAAGGTCAGTTACCAACCACTGCACTAGAATTTATAAATAGAAGGTTATGTTAGAGCCAAATTTCTTAAAGTGGCTTGTGTTACTGCATTAACTAGGGTGAGCCTTTGCTGTCTTTTAAGGTTGACCAAGGTTATATGATTTTTATTGGCAGGGAGGGAGAGTGGTTTTTTTTTTAGGAAGTCTGACTGCAGAATTTTAGAGTTTTAGTTATAATTTTTTTTTATGCATCCCACAGTGTCAAATTGCAGATTAATACTGCCAATCATCATTCCCCTTCCACATAGTTTACAGCAGTCAGATTTATAGTATATTTTCCAGTTCATCCAGGTTGAAGCAGTGGTAGATCCTCCCCTCTCTAAGGTCATGCTTACAGCTTTCCTGAACTGGAATTGTTCCTGAATATCTCCTTTTCTGCTTGTGAGAATAATCAATTACCCCTGAAGATCTCAGAGTAGCTACTACAGTGTATCTCCATTCCTGGTATTTGTTGCTTACTTTCAGGAATACCTTTTTATAACAAAGAAGAGCTTAGTCATGGCTAGCAACTCTTTAAGGAACAGTACAAATCGTATTTTTCTCAGAACTGAAGTCCTGTATAGCTTAATTTAGTCTTCTCTGTAGCTCTTCCTCCTGAGTTTAAAGATAAATGGAAGAAAATGAGACTCGCTGAGCTGGTCAGAGTGCTAACAATGCCAAGGTTGTGGGATCAATCCCTGTATGAATCATCCACTTCAGTGCTGGACTCATTGATCCTTGTGGGACCCTGCCAACTAAGAATATTGTGTGATTCTATGAAATGTACTTAGGAACTATATTTTGCTGCCACCATATCTACTTGTGACATTCTGTGTCAGAAGTTGAAGCCATTGCAGAGGCCACTGGATTTATGTTCATTTTTTCATATTGGCTGTCTTTGTTTTGCATCTCTGCATTGCTTATCAAAGGTTACAACCCAGCTTTACTAAAGTCACGGCAAATTTGGACTGAGAGACAGTAAAGTCCACAGGAATAAATGTCACAACAAGAATCTGGTCATTCGCAGGGGACACAACCCCAGCTGCTGACCACACTAGTATTTGAAATTCCCTGGGTGACAGAGTTCAGTGTCCTTATCTCTTGTGAGTATACAAAGAAAGAGCATGAAAAACACAGACAACTCTACAAACTTCTCCAAATCTCTCAAATCTTACTTCACCAATGGTCTCATTACAGCCTTAGTGTATTAAAAAGATCTCACAAGTCTTATCAAGAACATCCATACTTTAAAAAAGCAGCATTAACTTTGAAGACTTAATCTGTTTTGTTTTTACTTTATTGTTGTAGACCATACTGTTGTAGACTAAGGTCAAGGACACCTTTTAGAGTGATAAAAACTCATCTACTCATCCAGTGGAGCAATTTGTTTTGACTTCTTTGATTTTGCCCATCCCTTAACTCCAAGACTGTTTTCTTAATCTTCAGGCTGCTGGCACAAAAAAAAAAAAAAATATAGTTGGAAAATGGCATATTGGCAAAGAATAACATTTGGAAAAGGGCATATTGGCAGATAGTTGCTCAAGAAGCTTTTCACCTTTTCAAGGTCAGGTTTAGTTCCCATTTCAGTAAATTGTTTCAGACACGAATGGAAGCATTCCTGCCTGTGCAGGAAGATGCTGAACCACCAGAGGCAGACTTTATGAAATCCTCCCAAGGGCCTTGTCCTATCCATGGTACTGCATTGAGCCTTTGTCCTGGAACAAAGGTTTCTTGTTTGCTCCAGTGAGGTGGAGATTAATGTCTCCTTCATGATTGTTCAGGTTTCACACAAAGGGTCTGTTTTGCATGAGTGGCTGGAGCAGGCAGAAAAGGAAGCATCAAAAATTGTCCCTGCAGCAATGTTTCTGCTCAATGTTCACAGTAGGAAGAGCAGCAAGGGGTGCAGAGAACTTGGGACAGAAGAAAGTTACTAAGATGGGAGATGGACAGTTATCAAAAGGAGACCAGAAATATGACATCTTTGGTTTATTAAGGCTTTTTATAAGTGAAGTAAAATATTCTTCTTTCTGTAAAAAAATTAGGCAGCATAAGTCATTGGGAAGATATAATGACTACCTTAAACAATTTAGTGACCCAACGCAGCCTGGAAAATACCACCTAAGTACTTTCAGCAGCAGCTGGGGAGAAAGCAGATGTGGCATTGTGTTAATGCTATCACAGCATCAGTGAATTGTGCAGCTGCTGGACATGCCTTTATTTCTAAAGAATGTAGTGTTCTGTCACTCTGAAAAGCTGGGGGAGGTGGGGGAGATTTAGATATGTATAAACCAATTATTTCAGGAGGAGATATAAAGTTAGGGGATGTTCCCACAAGCAGGCTCTGGTTCCTCTGCCACTTGACAAATTTTATGAAGGCTGATTGCAGCTTTACCCCCCCTGCACAGAACACAAAGTGCACAGAAATCTATACTGACTTGCATGTGCCCAAGGGATCATCATTGTCAGAGAATGTCCTTGTGATTCAAGTCATTATCATAAATCAGTTTCAGATGTGACTGCGGTCTGACATTTTTACAGCTCACAGATCCAGGGCTTTTTGTTTCATGGGACCCCACAATTTTTCAGGTTGGAAAGGCCTCAGGAATTCATCAGGTCCAGCCTTTGTGCAGAGCAGTGTCTGCTGTGAAGTCAGAACAAGTTCCCTGGGGCTTTGGACAGTCTGTTCCTCAAAACTTCACATTTCCCACACAAGGACCCAGTTTCTGACCTCTTCTGAGTTACATGGCCCATGAACACACATCATAATGTGTCTCAACAGAGCATCAGACTACAGCAGCCTTGGCCCTGAGATTTGCTCTGTTGGTCAGAGCATGCTGCTGGTAACACTAAGGTTGTGGGATAAATCCCTGTGTGGGCCATTCACTGAAGAGTTGGACTTGATAATCCTTGTGGGTCCCTTACAGCTCAGAATATTCTGTGGTCCATGACTTAACGCCTCAGAGTCTCCAACAATTTGGGATGATGAATTCAGGTTGTTTGCTGTGTATCAAAATTTCCTCAAAACTGCAGGTGTGTCTCTGCAAAGGCTGCTGTCTGACAGGAAATACAGCAGAGATAGCACGAGTCTGCAGGCTCACTCTGGCAAGGACCAGGTTATGGTCTGCAGCAAGCTTCTCTAGCCAGGCAGTGATGCTGGCCTCTGGTGTTGTGTGAAACCCAGTAATTCCTCCACAGATTGCAAAGAACTTTATGATTCTTTATACAACTGTGCTTCAAAAAAAGAAAAGAAAACAGCTACCAACCAAACTGAAAAAAACCCAAAAGCTTAAGTCTTTAAACACAACAAGGTTTTTACTTTATTATTTTCATGGTAAATTAGATACAATTTCCTGTCAACAGACAATCATGCCTTTGTAATAAAACCTTGACTTTATGATTTCTTGGCCCACAATAAAACACAAAAGCTCTTCTTTGTGTAAGTCAATGAGTACCTGCATAACCTTCCTTCATAAGAGCCCTGTTGAATTCCTTCTGTATTTTTCAACTGAGAGGTGCATGGTAGCTTCAGGAGGTATTAGGACTTTGTATTCTGTGCCACACCTCTGTGCAACACGGAAGCACAGCTCCAGGGGAATCTGAGAAAGAGGGTAGCTATTAACTTTACTGTTGCTTCCATACTAGTAAGCAGTTAATAGTTACAAACTGTCTTTACTTATTTTCTACTTTTACTTCATAAAAATACAGAAGTGCAATTTCTTTTAAAAATAAGATGCTAGAGTAAGATTTTGAGTGAAAAGCTCCAGTACTATGTAGTCATTTAGAGACCTAAATTTTCAAGGTCGATGAAGGTATGGATTTGAAATAGCCGAAAAAATGCTATTTAGCACTAACAAATTAAACTACTTTTTTTCCCAACATCTTACAAAATAGATTATTGAACAGAGAAGAGAAATCCAGCATTTGACATGAATGCTAGTTAGAACAAGATATTATCTTGAGTTCAAAAATGTATCTGTGAAATGAGCTTATCTTGTGCGATACAAGCTCTGAAAGGAGAGAGAATTATGGAAGTTCTGTTTATGTCAGAAAGAGAGAGTCCATGGAGACATTTGGCAAATCAGGAGATCCAACCACATAAGACTCAGGCTACTTTTTGATTTGTTTATTGCACAGTTCAAAAGACTAAATCATGTGATTTATATTCTTCCATAGTAGTAAAAGTTCAAAACTTAGCTGATACTATCCCAAAGACCCTAGGTGCAATTCAAAGCTGAGATGTGCAATAATTTTCAAAGTGGGTTTCCTCTGCCCTCACTGGGCACCAATGTAGCATAAATGGTAATAGGAAATGAACAAGGCATGGGTTAAATTAAGCTGCAATCCTCAATACACACATAGAACAATATCTTTAGGGTAAAACACTTGACTTGGACAGCCATACTTCTGCAAATATATCAGGTTTAACAAAATACATGAAACATCTGCTGAGAGGTTTTTTGCAGGAGAAAAATAGGAACTGCATTTCATCACAGAATAACCTTTACCAGGTTAACCATCTTCCACAATAAAATCTGTTATTCCAGACTCATTCCAGGTTGGCATATGTCTAACCTATTTTTAAAAACATCCATTTTGGATTCCTTAATTTCTTTCTGAGGAACATAGAGCCACACCATGTCTCTGTCATCTGCCAGTGTTTCTTCTTACTGAAGACTGCACGAAATCTAGAAAAGTTGTACTGTTCTTCATAGCTCACTGGGATACTATTTTGTGCTTTATATTTATCAATGAACGTCTCAAAAAATAGGCAGTTTTCTACAAGTTTGCCGAAAGGCAAATCAGTCTGGCACCCTGCAGTTTGCTATACACATGACAATAGCCTTTGTTAGCATAATGTATTATAATCCATTATGTAGTGGGTCTCTGAGGTTTAGTAATCCCTGTCAGCAACCAGAATAAATGGAAACAGCTTCCAGGAGATGCAAGGCCTATGAAAAGACTGTTATTTTTCAAGAACTAGAAGCATTCAGACTCACACATGCAGCCTTTGAAACAAAATCTCATGAACAATCTTTCATCACAATCATTTGTGAAAGTCAAATGCTATAATTGTACTTAAGAGAATGAAGAGAAATTGAAATGAATACTAGCAGTTCTGTACTTTCCCTATTGGAAAAAAAAAGATTTGGTGCATTCTCTTAGGCTCAGTGGTAGTAGAAGTTTTTAATTTTGACTTTTGAATATGCTTAGACACGGAATTTGTTAGCTGCAGATAGCCAGGTTCCACATAAAAATAGGCCTAACTCTTTGAAGAGTTATCTAAGCCACAAGTGAGAGCATTTTCTACTTTAGTGCACAACTGTATTGAAAAAAAATCACTAATATTAGATAACAGAGCATAAAACCTGCATGGGCTGAAGGTGCACCAGGATTACTGAGCTCCTGAAGCCATAACTCCCATGCAGCCTGGGAAAGGCATCTCTTACACTTGCCCTGCTTTTTATGCCCTTCCCCTTGGCATCTCCCAGTGACCTTTAGCAGGGAGATAGTACTAATCTAGCTGGAGCTTTGATGTGAGCTAGTACAGCTGCACTAGTTTCCTTATGGTGCTGTGAGTTCTTGACATATTTAGTAAAGTCTTTCAAATGTTACTTGTGTAGCACAATACCAAAACCCAAAACCCTCCAGATCAATTGAAATTACTAAAACAACTTCAGAAATGCTTAGGTAACTGTTGTTGACACTATAATTGGTAATACATACAACTGTCATTATGCAGAATTGCTTATTCTCTGTAGCATTCCACTCTGCTATTTACATCTTTGTTTCTTCCTGTATTTTTAAAGCACTCATCACTGGTCAGTTGAAGTTCCAGTTAAATAATCAAAGTCTTTAACAAAACTATCCTTTATTAATATCATGCTGCACTCATACCATAAGGCATCAGAAAATCAAATAAGCTCTGCTGCTAGAATTCTACAAGAAAAGTCCTTATTCCCAAAACACTGAAATGCTTTGGCCTCAGCAGAGTTGCCAGGTACAACACTCAACAGCAAAATGCAATTGCAGCCTGAAGCTGCAGTGCCACTCTGCATGCACACTGCTTGCCTCTGCAGAAGCTTTCACTGTTTAGTCTTCATCTCTTGATTAGATTAAATGAAGGTATAGCTGTAACCCTAACCAAGCCATTTATTCTATATTTAACCTTGCAGACGTGCATAGAAATGCAAGTGGGGGGAAAAAACAGGGTTAACTTAGGAGAAACATAGGAAACAGTAATAATAATTAGTAACAGTAGTAATAATTTACCTCTTGGTAAATCTACTTCCTAAAATCTTTCCTGATCTGAGTCACAGAAGTCAGCACTGTGTATTCCAGTAGAGCCAATCTCTAATTGTCTGTGCCACGTTTTCCTGGACTACTGTTACCATCTTCTCCAGTCTTCTGTCAGGCATCACCTTTCACTGAGATAACAGCAATCATCCTGAGGACCACTCAGAATCACAAAAAAGCTGACTTCATCCTATTTTCAGAACATGCCATCTGTAACAAAATTAGCAACTGAAATACCTTCCTGCTTTGCATGTTTAGTGTTATTCTTTGCCTGAAGTAGAGCCTGGGTTTTTTCCACTACATATTGTCTTTGAAACAGTAAAGTCGCAAGCACTCTAGGATTTGAATTACAGAGGGCTCGAATGATGCAAAGCATTAATTTATTTTCCTGATGCTTTTTTCCCTCTGGGCATTGAGAATATTATCCCATAAGATGATAGAGAGGGCTCTCTTAGCAAAATGAAACTAGTTATCAGTACTGCAACCAAAAGGATGGAAGCATGCTGAGACAAAAATAGAAGGTCCTTCTGCTGCCATGCCTCACCTCCTCAAACTGCTTATTCTTGAGCTTAGCAGTCTTTACCCACCAGCTGCCATGTAAGTACTCTTTGCAGCCATTTACCAGCACAGCTCTCTGCTGGTCAGGGGTGGGGAAGGCTGTAGTTTGCAACAGCTGAGGGGGAATGACCACTCACCACCTGGGCGTGAGTCATTCTCCCTGACTGGCAACCTGACCTTACTCCGGTGGGAGTGAGGTGGGGATTGACTCTGTTCCTATTAGGGCCAGAAGGAAACCTTGAGAGAGCAGAATTGAGCACAGTCCCTTTGGTGACTCATTTGCTTGCCTCTCTAACCATATTCAACACTTTCCAGTGGCTGTTGCAGAGGGTAAGACTGCTCTGTTTGCCTTTTGCTGGCAGTGGGCAGGCGCTGCTGTTAGCATACACGTGTGGAATCTGGCAGCAGCAGCAGCAACTATACTGCTCATTAGGGCACTAAATGGCATTGTGCAGTGAAAACAGTGTAAAGGTCCTTGCTTTCATGAAAATAGCAAATTATAAATGAAGAGTGGGCATCTTTATATCTTACTTTATTTCCTGGGCTTTGAAGAAAGATTTGACAAAATATTCCCTGTATGACTGCTTTACAGGTCATTTGCAGTGAGAGTGCAAGTGACTGCAGTCTGCCTAAGGGTGTCTCCAGCAGTGAAAGAATTCACTCTGTTGTTGTACAGCTACTTTTTAATAACTGAATTCTCAACCACACAACCCCCTCTGCTCTAGATGTCCCCTCTGCTTCAGTCATACCTTGTACAAGTAGATTGGCACAACAAGTGCTCAGTTCTTTTGTCTTCTGCTCTTACTTTCCTCCACTTACTGTTCTCTGTAGAGGTGATGGAGATACACTGCAAGACAGCATCAAATTAGTCAAGTAAAACATGCAATTGTAACAAAAAAAAAAAATAGTAGTTCCTATCCTAAGAAGTGGAGAAGAAAACTGAAGATGGGCCTTTATGCAGGAGTGTGAAATGTTTTATTCACCACACAGAGGGTCAGAACATGGGACCTCCCACAGGCCATTCAGTGACAGGCCTTGGGAAGCTCCTGCAGTCTGGGTGCTTGGAGGCTCAGGAGAAGGGACAACTTCTGACACCCTACCAAAGAATGAGAATGCAATCCCAGCTGTCTAAGAGGTGGTAGGACTTCAGAGACTGGTTTGAAAAGTCATCTGAGCATGTAAGGGTGTGACTGGATAAAAGAAAACAGCTATCTGCTATGATCCTAGGTGGTAGGCTAAATTATAACAGAGTGGTTATAGAGTCTTACAGACTCTATTGTACAGCCAATGTGCATAATTTACAGGGTACACAGATTTGTAACCTGACAAGAGGAATGCCAGAGCATTTAAGGTCCCCAGTTTTGCACCATTCAGTCAGCTTACTTCCTTAATATTCACTTTAAAATAAATAACAATATAAGAATAACAAGAATAATCATTACAAGAATATTGTTACAAGAATAACAATAAGAAGTAATTTTTAAAATCACAAAAATTAAATAACAAGTGTACCTGAAGGTACACTTTCTTATAGGGAAAGTCCTGTAAGGACTGTCAGGACTGTTCTTCAGTGAGTGTCTTGAGCTGAAGCCAGACCTGCAGCTGCCAACACCCCCTTCAACTCAGATGGAAACCTCAGGACTGGCCAAAAAATTAAACAGCATGTACTACCACTGTACTGATTGGCATGGGTTTTTCATGGAAATCTCCCTTTCCTGTATGGAGTAAACAGCACACTTTTTAATGAGAACAAGAAGACTTAGTGGATTTGTAGCCTGAGAGCACCATGTCTGCAGGACTGTGCTGAACACCTTTGCCTTGCTGCAGACTTACTGCATACCAACAGTACTCTTTCCAGCAGCAAATTTAAACCCCTACTCTTAGATTCAGGTCAGATCTCTGGGTCTTGGAGGACTTCAAATCTTTAGTTACTGAAAAACTTGATAATCTGTTTAGGAGTACAAGTGTTTTAACCAGATCAAGTGCTGTAAAAATATGGGAGTTTACTGTTTGAATAACAATAGACCATTCAAGTACAACCACTTGCAGAAACCATAAAAATTCTTTCTCTATGCATCACACTTGGTATGTGAGGAAAATTAAGAGTAGGAATTGCTTCTGAAGTTAAGGCATCTCTCTTATGTACACACATGTATTCAAATGCAAGCTAAATATAAATCTATACTATGTATATTTACCATTAGTAGAGTTACCTACTCATAAGTAAACAAATATTTTAGTCCAGGAGGGCCTACCTTTTCTTGTGCTTCCCTTCTGAAATATAAAGATTTTTTAATTTTGTTCTTTCTAGCTCTGTTTTGTGATGTTTTGGACGCCAAATGTGTCAGAGAAGATTTTAGTTGACATAATTGGAGTAGACTTCGCTTTCGCAGAGCTGTGTGTTGTTCCTTTGCGCATCTTCTCCTTTTTTCCACTTCCAGGTAAAAAAATATAAAGAAAATAAAAGTTCTGTAACCTTGGTGGCTCCTTCAGAGCATAAGCATTATAAAGTAAAAGTTAATACTTCTATCAAAGAGCAAGACAAAGTGGACAATAATCAAATTGTTTCAGATTTCTGTCTTTGTAATTAAATGCAACATCTTTTAGTCTTTTCTGCTTATGTGACAAAACAGTTTCATAATAAAGGTAAACTACAAAAACAATAATAAGTACATGTAGATACCCTTTTTGTACCTGTTACACCTTATACCACACAGAAGCCAGATGGAAATTTTTCCTTGGTCGAACTTCTCTTTAAGGAAGGGGACAGTTTGGGGTTTTTTTAATGAAGAAAACAGAATGGACGGACCAATAAATTGTTCTCTAAAAGAGAACAATTTTTAGGAACAAGTGCTGTCTATAACAGATTTTTTTTTCTTCATTTTCCCAAATCAGTATGTTAGAGCAATTTGAACATAAGATCTACTTGCTTTCCAGTAGGGTGCAAAATTATCAGCAGTAAGTTTTGCAGTGGTTATTTCTGAACAGTGCTCTCTGCATGGAAAAGCTGCATATGAAATTACTGACTTTATTTTTTTACTATTCTTGCCTCTTTTTCTCCCCTGTTTATGAACAGTGACTGTCAGAGCACACTTGACTGGTTGGCTGATGACTCTGAAGAAGACATTTGTGTTGGCACCCAGCTCAGTGCTGCGGATTATCGTCCTCATCACCAGTCTCATCGTGCTGCCTTACTTAGGGTAAATCATTATTCCTCACAGAACCCCTGTATTTCCTTTCCTCTTCATTCCTCTTCCCTGTCACTTGATAGCTGAATTTGCATAGCTGGGAACATTTTCTCCAAATACTAACCATGATACAAGGCCTAAAGAGTGTCACTATCTGGAAAAGAAACATTTACAAATGTACAAGCATGACTGCTGTAGACAGGCACAATTTGGAAAAAATACACAAATGTCAAAGAGGCAAAAACGTATCCTAAGGGGAATTTATTTCCATGTTATTAAACTCACTGTTAAGAAAGCTAATGGAACAATATCTTGTTTATAAGCTTAATAATCTATTCTACAGCACTCTGTACAAGACTTTAAATTCTTAGTCCATAATTTGATTCAGTGTGCTTCTTTTACTAAACAGTGTAGCCATTAAAAACAAACGAGTCCTTTAAAATACCAGTTATTCTCTTAGGCAGTGTATTTTGTCTTTGAAGAAAATATTTCTATCATCAGAGTGGTTATATATGCCAGTGAAAATGTAATTATCAATCATGCACTCTCACACAACAATGACTGCTTTCTTTCTACGCCTCCAACAGAGTTCATGGAGCCACTCTTGGAGTAGGATCCCTTCTCGCTGGTTTTGTAGGAGAATCTACCATGGTTGCAATAGCAGCCTGTTACGTCTATAGGAAACAGGTAAGAATTAGTCTCTGTGGCATCTGATGAAAGCAGGTGGTGAATAGAGTGGGTTTTAGTTCAGATTAAGTTACACTTTAGCAACGAAACTCCCCAGAATTCTCACTTTGGTTTGCTTCCCTGTCAAGCCTCAGAAGTGTGCAGCTGGGAAAGTCTTTGGGTTGAAATAAAACCAAAAGGTGCTCTCCAGCTGTTAATGGGCATCTAGGCCATGGGACATGCTGGTCTGCAGTCAGAGAGCCTCTTGCTCCTCAAAACACATGTATCATGGACATCCTGTCCTTACCACCAGCAGTTTTGTGCTGTATATTTGCTGCTGCAGTACAACTCAGCATCTTTATGTAGGCATAGGAACTACTCATCCAAGCTTACAATATGTGTATCTATATGTATATAGAATCATAGAATCACAGAATGGTTTGGATTGGAAGAAGCCTTAAAGTTCCAAGGAGTTCCAAGTTCTTTCCCATGGAAGGTGTTATGTAGTGTTACATAGTGTATACATTTACATCTGTGGGTATACACTATGTAGTACATATATCTCTGTATATACACTTTTATTTCTTTATAAAACCAGCTCTGCTGAAAGTCAACAAGAAGCACAGATGCTTATGGTTTTTTGCTGTCCAGAGGAGTGGCTTAAAACAAAACATATTCCTGCAGCAGTTGACAATTAGAGCTTATAAATAATTAAGCAGGTGCTTTTTTACATACTTTAAGCACTACAATCCTGCATGTGTGGAGTACCAGTGAAATATGAATTTTGAAGAAGATTCTACTAAATTAGGTCAAACACAGGGTAAATATTGGCTGGGTGTCTGGGTACATTGCAGTACCTGCATGTTGTTCCCTCTCAGTTATGTGTTCAAGGCACCATGTAGGGCACTATGTCCAGCTCCAAGCAGAACCAGCAAGGTGTGTATGTCATTCTGTAGTACAGGAGGACTCTGTGGATGGAAACAGAAAATATAAGCTATGCAGTGACTTTTTTTTTTCATTAGACTTCTTAGAAAGTGCCAAGTGGAAATACCTACCACTTCTATTTTAAAACAAAAAACCAAACTACAGAAGATGGAATATCTAAAAGCCTTATATTGGAACCACCTAAAATCAGTTTTGATATGTGTTGACAGTGCATGGCCATGGCACGAGTTCAAAGTGTACAAGGTTCATAAGACAACAGAAGAATCATAATGTCTGTCATAATTAATTTATCATGTTTGCCTTGAGAACCGAAGAGTAAAACTTTAAGACACTGAAATGACTTGTCTTGACCTTTGTTTTCACAACATCCTCGTTGCTAGTTTGTTACCATAGTAGCTCACAGAGTCTTTCTGACCAGGGATGTTGCGCGTCATTTTTCTCAGTGGTGAGTGCAGGTAGTAGGAGTAATAATTGTGCCAGCCTAATTTATTCTTTATTCAGTGTCACAGTGGCAGAGCCAACCAGTAGCTCTATTACACCAGGTTATTCTGACCTGCAGTTGGAGAGCTGCAGATCAAATGTTATGTAGACACCTCTGAACTTCTGGAACTCTGATACACCCATCTCAGCTGAATCAATAATACCTGTGGGAATATTTTGTCAGCTGTACAATTGTTTTCAGTAAAACTAGTCAGCCTGCTGAGAAATGGATAATAAGGAACAGATGCTTCAACTTGTTTTTTAGGGGCCTGAACTCTTCTTAGCTTTACTAATCCAGGACATCCTGGATGAATCATAGGACTCTTGAATGACCTCCTGCTCCTTCTGGCCAAAAATATTCTAATATTACTTTGCTTTGCTGAGGCAAGAGATCACAGTGGATCAGCAACACTAAGAAAAGCCGGAATGCTCACATCTTGTAAAATTCCTGAAGGTTGACATTTGAGAAATTAGGTTGCCACCTCGCCTCCCTCCTGAGAGAAGCCTTTCTTCCCTCACATTTTGTTTTCCTTCCTTTTTTTAAATAAGAAGTCTATGATGTAAAAGATTCCAGATGCTCTCTTCCCTCCAGTCTTGCTGAAGCCTGTTTTGGATGTCGCTTAGCATAAGAAATGCCTGATTGCATTTACGTTAGAAAGGAGAAAACTGGGCCCCAGAAAGGCTACAGAAATCTTCTAAGTTAAGCCAAGTCGTTAGTGGCAAGCCACAAATATGACACAAATATTCTAGTTTTTAATAACATACTCTAACAAACCATATTCTCACCTCACTTCTCCCACCTCAGTGTCCAAAGCTGATGGGAGTGTGTTCATGCACAACTTACTGATAGGTTTCTGGATGCTTGTTTCAATCTAGAAAAAGAAGAGGAATGAGAATGAGACAGCTGCAGAAGGTGAAGACTCTGCAATGACCGACATGCCTCACACGGAGGAAATGACAGACATCGTAGAAATGAGAGAAGAGAATGAATAATAAATGGGATGCAATTGTTCTCTGCAGGGACGATTGGAGTGACGCTTCAGCATCTTGTCGTCTCTCATACTTTTTTGTTTGTTCGTTTTTATTTTTGTAATAAAGAGGCCTTGATTTAAAAGGTTTCAGATAAATTCTCTAGCATACTGAGTATGCTCTCACTGATGAGGGACCTAAAAAGAGGTCTTTGCTTCTTTTTTTCTTTTTTTTTTTCCAATTGAATTTTTTTTTCTCACTCCATGCAAGCGTAAAAGATACAATTGCATCACTGTAGAGTCTTCCTTACTTATGCATCCACCTTCTCTGGACAATCTGCATTTGTCAACCAAAGCCCTGCTCCTGTGCGCCTGTGTGTGTGCGGACCTGCGCTCGCACGCTCACACCGCCACGTGCCACTGGCTCAATGCTACTGCCATAACCCCACTCCCTCCCCTCTCTCCTTCTCCTTCCTTTTCTTGATCAGAAATGGAAAAGAAGTTTGGAATACAGAGCTTTATTTTACTTGCTTGAAAATGACTTTGCTACATAAACTAATATACTATGGTGAACTATATCTTTTTGTTTGGCCTCATCACTAGAGCTTATACTGCACAGGGTACAAGACAGGGAGGAACGTGGGAGTCTCCCCATAAAAAGTGGAGAAAAACAGGTTCCTCTCTCATGTTGAAAGTGTGTGGATGTGTATATACACACATAGGTACATGAACAGAGACATACATATATATATATTTTTATATATATATATGCATTTGATAAATAAAATACACACAGGACAAGAACTCTATTTAGCTTTCATTCCATCGGAAAGATAGTAATCTTTTGAAAAATATAAACATTTAATTCAGAATTTTCTTGAATCATTAAGTCCCACCTTACATATAATTTTCTTTAGGAAAAAAACATGCACTTTCCTCTTGTGAAGAGGGTGATGGCAACTGATAGACTTTGACTGTATTTGAATAAAACAAAAATAAATATTGACGAGCTTTACCAAAGTTCTTGTCCACTGACCTAACTTTAATTTTTAAAGGTTGATTTGCTCTCTATAATTATTTCTGGTGCCTCTATATTAAAAAAGAGTAAGATCAGATAACGTATGCAGGATACCATGCTAGATAACATTACTAGACATAGTTCCATGAAATTTTTTATACAGAGATGTACACGTACTCACGTGTGTGTGCATGTGTATATATACTTCTATACACATGCACGCACACACACACAAATGTATGTTTTGCTGTAACGTATTTACCTATGCAGTAGATCAAAATCCATGTGGTGAAGCTCAAGTACTGATGGTCCTCCAAGCTGAAAATCAGGGGCTTTGATGATCTGTTGGCTCGCATGGCAGTGTTGAGTGGGAGCAAGGAGCCATCCCCATCAGCCCTGCGGAGCTGTGCTTGTGGCTGGAGTGCGCCTTAAATACAGCGTGAGGTCGGGTGGGAGACTCAGGTTGGGTGGAAATGAAGGCTGTGTAAGAGGTGAGGGAAGCAGGGAGGTTTTGGGTGTCACCAGTGCTGCTGTGGCAGCAGTTTGTGTTTCTGTGCTCTTCTGTGTTTGGCTGCGGGGCAGCACTTGTTACTGGTCTGTAGGAGCTTGGGTCCTTTCAGATTTAATCATGTCAGAGTCTGGAAACCATGATCCTCCATCCTATATCCATAAATCAATTAATTTAAACCTTATTTAGTAAAAGTATATTTTTCTAAGTTGTGGAAATTATTATTTAATTGTGGACAAATTCTGTTTCTAGATTTATTTGCCAGGTAGTCCCAGCAGTCAGAGAACTGATCAAAACTAAACATTACTTTAAATGTTTTATCAGTATATGTGTATGTAGACATACACATGTGTATAAATATATATATATATATTGTATATTATGTACATTTATTTTAAACTACAATACGTTTCCTATTTTTCCAAGTTCAGCTAAAAATGTCTCTACAAAACTACTGAGTTGACTAGTAACCAGTTACGGCCATCATTAAAGGCATTGTATCAATGAACTTTACATTTTATTGGAAAGATTTGTATCAATTTGTTACATATGCAAATACAATAAGAAAAAAAATCAGACATTACTGTGCTAACTGACAGATTTGCTAAATCAGTTTATGGTTAATGAGCAGTGGTGCTGGGAGGGTAAGAGTAAAACCAGTAATCACGTTTGCTGTGTCACCACAGGGTAAATACTTTTTGACGGTAGAGTAAAACAATTTTTAAAAAAAAAAAAACCTTAGACAAATTAATGTGTGCAGGATGCAAACTGTACGCAGTCATGAATACAGGTTCTCAGACAGTCATATGTATATAAGGTGTATATAGACAGTCACAGATAACAGTGACCATTTGAGGTCTCCTCTATTCATGTAGTTTTGGTGTCTCCAGTACATTTGTCTCCAAGTCCACAAGATGCAGTTTTTCAAGAACTGTAGAAATGAAGCAGGAAAATATTTTTGTGTAATGTGTGCATTTCTTTTGGTACATGACTAAAATTCAAACAGCAGTACTTTTGAAGAATTTTGAGCCTTACCAGTGTAGGTTTCAAGGTAATGATTGCACCACAAAGTAAAAATCTGAAAACAAAGGATAACACTGAGGCTTGTACTTTAGATAAAAGATAAACAGATTTTTTAAAAATTAATTATTTGTCATACAGAGCTAAACTAATGGTACTGTAAAAGATAAATTTTCAGTTGTGTGTGTAATACTTACTTAGTCCCTTACTTTGCAAGATACTGAGTGAGCACAGGAGTGGTGAAATTTGGGCAAGAATTGAAGCAGAGACATAAGGACATGTGCATTGCATCTCTTTCTGCTTCCTGCAGGTCATGTATTTCTTTACATTTCTCTGCTGGATTAACAGAATGTGATGACATTTCTGCAGGGAGCGGGTCCCAGCCAGCCCCTCGTGCTGGTCCCGCTGGTGGGCAGGCAGGGTGCTCAGTGAGGAGGGATTTCTCCCTCTGTCCCTTGCAGACACTGGGCCTGCTTCTGGGACTGTTGGCAGGAGCTTCAGCAACCTGCTGAGACCTCCTGCTGCCTGTTAGTGGCAAATTGAGCTGGGCTGGTGAAGCAGGCAGTGTGTGATGGGCTGCAGGCTGGGAGTGGGCAGGCATCCTCTGTGGCCAAAGCCCCAGTGAGAGCATCACTGACAGTGTCTCTGTCAGGCAGATGCTGGCACATGCCCTGTCCTGCACTTCCTCCTTTCCAAAAGTACTTCCTTGAGTTCTAGTGCAATGGCTTAGCTGTGTTTCCCTTGTGCTGTTGCTTATGAAATGGTTATCTATCTCTGTGGTAATTATTTTGCAATAGAAACCCATCCTGTTTCTGTGTCAGAGAGCTGGAGCACCGTCATCTCAGTGAATTCATGTGGAGACTTGGCCTTTCCAGACTGCATTACACAAAGTTACAATAAAAAGAGAAAAAAAAGTTGATCTGCATCTTACATCTTGTATTGCAGAGCAGCTCACACAGAGGGAAATAAGGGCAGAACACCCATAAGCTGTGGATTCATGTTCCTCAGCTTTTAATAAGTACATAAAATTGTGTTCATGTGTCTTGAGCTTTCCTTTTTCAGAATTAAGAGAAAACATTGCAGGTTTTTCCCCCTCCCTGCCCTAAGCAGGCTCTCAGGCTCACCAAGCACAGGACTCGATGGACAAAGCTGTGCATCTCTGGGCCGGGGCCCGAAGCCATGTGGGTGCAGCAGCCATTCCCAGGCCTGGGACATCCCGCTCCCCATCCCCCTGGCACAGCCGCTCCACACAGGAGGGCTCAGATCCCTGCTTCTTTAGATAGAGACGCCCTAAGTGAGAGCACTGGGTAAGTAACAGAGAAGTCTTTTTGTTTTCCACTCATTTTGCTGCTAAATATTTCCTTTGAGCAGGAGATTTATGTCTGGCTCCTGCTCGGTGTCCCACCGAATGTGCAGCCAGGGAGGAGCAGCCCCAGACGGAGGCTTGGCTGGTGAATGCAGCTGATTCAGGGCAGGCCACGGCCCACGAACAGAAACCTTTTGAAGGCAGGAGCGCCTTCTTTTATGGGATGGCGCCTCGTGCTTGGAAAGAAGGCAGAAAGGATGGATGCTCTCAGTAAGGGCAGCCAGAGGCGTCGGGCACGGCTTTGTGCTGGGCTGCAGGCTGCGAGGGGAAGGGAGCGTCCCGCACTTTCGGCATGCCGCCCCTGCCGGAGAAGCGCAGGACGCTGCAGGGCAGGATGGGCTCCGCCCTCACCCAGGCCTTGTGGTTGTGGCATGGCTGGCAGAGGCTCGAGTGCAGCTGGCTGCTTCCTGGGGACAGTGGCAGTAACCCTTGGAAAGCCTTGGAATTTGTGTATGGGTGTGTATAGGAGAGTGCTGCGCAGGCAAGTTTGTTATGACCTTTGAATCGTTCCTTGGAACGAGAGTTCAAGTCTAAACACACAAGATCTCAATGTGGGACTAGTACTAAGCCATTTTTAAAAATTGCAATTTAAGCTACCCAAAAGAGTAAATGAAACAGCAGGCCTTATACCATTAAGCTAAAACATGATTTAGATTAGTGAGCTGGAATGGGAGATAAAGAGGACATGTTGAAAATCTTACAGATATTGTATATCCCTCCTAAAGACAGCAGCATGGTGTGGAGAGGAGGGAATCAAAGGGCAGAAAACACCATTTCCCTTTCAGCTGCCCAGGAGAGGACTGAGGATGAGGAGCAGTGTGTCTGTGTAACACCACTTCCTCCTTCCCAGTAGAGGAGCCTTCAGAGACAGGAGTGTGAAACACCTTTGGAGATGATTGAAGCAGAAATAAACCAGCATGCAGGTTTTATAATGTGCAGTAAGGAGGTGTCTTCCAGTTTCTGAGGAACTGACAGGGCTACACTGGGGAAATGTCACTTAAGTATTAATTAAACATGAGAAAATTATCGCAATTTTGGTAGCAAATTGGCATGTCCCAAATACCAGCTTAACCATAAAATGTCAGGATTACCTTCCCTTGTTCATGTTTGGCTTTCTACTGAGTATAGCAAACCATCTGTTTTGAAGGCAGTAAGGTCCTGTGGAGGGGTTGCAGTGCAGAACAGGCTGTGGGGACTTGTGGTAGAGGCCCAGGTAGGGAGAGGAGCTCTGAATTTGTTCTGTGCCCTGCAACACACTGCATAGGAGCCTGGCAGCATTGTGAAACAAGGCAGAATTGTCAGCTTAGCAGCAAACTGGCTCCAAGCATGGCCACAAGCTGCAGCAGCCCTGCAGAGCAGCAGGAGGGCATGGGATGCAGGGCAGCCCTGGCTCCAAGCTCAGGCAGCTTGTGTGGATTTGCTTTGGAGAGCCAAGTTCAATTGTCAGTGCAGAGATGCAATCCTCAGCAAAACCCCTGCCAGACCTCTCAGCAATTGGCACCTTCTGAACAAAAAGGCCAAAGACAAAGTACGGGGGCAGAGAGATGGAGCTTTAGGCTCGCTTGGAGCACAGACTTGCACAGAAGGGCATTTTGGCTGCAGTTCCTGCAAATTAATTGCAGGGTTAGAGAATGAGCTTCAGTCTCCACATTTCATAACCATGACATCCAATCCATCTCAGTAAAACAGAAGGATGGCCCTCTATTTCTAGGTGCTCTTTTGTCTGTAATCCCAAGGGGAAACTTTTCTTTAGTTTTAACAGACCTTGTCACTGCTCGAATCAATTTATTAGTTTTACCTCATTATTTTCTGTCATTCCAAGTCCAGTGTCTTCAGATATTTCCTCATTTTCTTCTGAAGGTTCCTGCTAGGCTTATTTTGTCTCTTGGCATTTTGAGAAGAAAAATGTAATAGTCATGCTGACTGAATGTCAACTAATGCTGTGATTAAAAAGTAGCTTACAACAGAACTCTTCTTTGATGGACTGTTTTTTACTTCACATTTGCTAAGCTGGAAAGGAGAGTCTAAAAGTAGAAGGAATTGGGGGGAATCTTTAGCTAAAATCAAGAATTAAATGAGTTAATTCAAGTTAATTTCTTAACTCCAGCCACCTTGTGACTTCCTAGTGAAAACCTTTATCCAGACTATTCCAGCAAAGTTAGCAGTGCATCCTAGAACAGCACAGAATAGTTTGAGACATGCAGGTTTTGTGTATTTCGCAACTGAATGTATAATGAATTGAAAAGTCTAATTAACAGGGGTAATCCATTAGGTTTAAAATTCATCTGGACATGAGCAGCCTGGTCCAGTATCAAAGGTGGCCCTGCTTTGAATGGAGGGGGATTTAGCAAGAAAACTGCCTGCAATCCCCTTACAACCTAAATTGTTCTCTGATTCAACCAGGAACCTAGAAAGGTCCCTTCATCTTAAAGGACTTAAGATTGCTTGCCTTTTTTAGGCTTTTAGTTCAGGATTGGGAGACAGTGCCTAACAGGGGCCTACAATGTAGATGTGTGAGCAAAAATGTTGAGCTGCACAGATTCTTTTGCTGATGACAAAAGTTTGGTATTGCAGAGCCAGCTTTGCAGTGCCCTCCCACCCTCTGGGAGCCCACAATGAGAGCAAAGCAAAAACAAGCTATTGTATCTGCAGATAAAGTATTTGAGTACTGTACTGCACTTCTCCCATTAACTCTATAAGCAAAACTGCCTGGAAACAGCAAGCAATTGCACTTACTACATGCTCCTCCCACCTCTCTTCATGTGCATCATTCAGCATTTAAAAGAAGCTACCCTTTCCCATAACTCCCCTTTGTAATCAAGGTAATGCAAAGTAAATACTTACATTTATCTAATAGAATGGCTTGGCCTGCCTGTAAATGAGAGCATATAAATCCCCTCTTAGGAATGGATGTAAAAATTGGAACAGCAGCTTTATCCATAATTCATTAAAAAACCCACAACAGAAATGCAAAGAAAAAATGCAGAACTGAAAAAGAATAAAAATTCATTAACTTTTAAGGAGACTAGTGCCTGGGTGGCAAGTAAGGTATATGTGTACATGCAGAGAACAGCAGAGCCTAGAACTAAAGTTCATTGCTCAACTTTGTAGTTTGCTCTCCAAAGCAAATGTAACTCTGCTTTTGTGCCTATTATGATGAACAAAAAATCCCTCCTAAGCTATAATAAAACAATTGGAAGGCTACAGGCAATAAATTAACTGGTTACTTAGATCAACTGATTTTATCCAACAAGTTTGCAGGCACCACAAAACTGCAAAACCAAAATCTCGAAAAAAGTTAAAAATACCTATTTTTGTAGATGACATTTCCTTGCTTTTTACCATCAGCAAGTTTTTCACTTGGTTTAATGAAGTTATTTGCAATATCTTTGTATATTTTTAAAAAGCAAATGCACAGGATGCAAGGCTTAACTTGTGTTTCAAATGGCAGAAACAGCCCCCACTATCATGCAGGCAATCAAGCTCAAATCATGTCAGGTTTTGATCTTTCAGAACATTGCTCTGTCTGCTCCCTTATTTTAGATAATTTGGGTTATTTTGTGGTGTTACTGCCTCTGCCTTAGTTTTGTGAAGCCAAACACCTGCGGAAGGTTTGTGATAAGAGACTTGAAGTTGGGATTGCAAGCAGTGTCAAAGCCCCCTGAGCTGTTTGACAGGGATTTTACCACCACAGGCCACAGAAATTCAAAGTGGACTTGGCTCTCTGTGGTGGAATGGCTGAAATGCATTTCACGGGGTTTGGGCAGCACAGCTCAGCAGCATTCCCTTTGGGAAAGACTTGTTTCCCCTGCATGGGACAGAAAGCTTCTGAGTGTGCCTGAGGAGGAAGGAACACATGTGAGTGCAGAGGAGTGTGTGTGTGCATGTGGACAGACGGACAGGTGGCTGCAAGAGCTCAAGTGTCTTTTGCAAGCACCCTGCACTGTGTTACCCTGCAGGGACCATACTGGAGGGCCAAGAGAGAAGCCCTTCATTTGTTATCTTTAGTGAAAGCTTCTCTGGGCATCTTAGAAGATCCCAGTGACTGGAGAAACACAAACTTTGTAGCGCTAGGAGCACAGCAGAGAGCAAAGGTGGCTGCACCTTTTGCAGTGGAGAAGCCAGTGCCACACAGCCAGTGCCACACAGCCCTCTCTCCAACTTTGCACCTTGAGCAGGGCCAGCCACAAGGTCAGTCTGGAAGGAAACTGCCAATGTTGAGCAGAACCTAAAGCAGCAGCCAAGAACTGTTTTCTCTTCCCAGCAGGAAGCCATCATGGAGGAGAACCAAACCATGTAGCTCCCTGGGTAATTCCCAGGAGGTCTCAGTTCTGAGGCAGTTTCTGAGCGAAGATACCTTTGGCCACATCATGCAAGGTCAGACTGCACCACTTGTATGTAACATGATACCACAAGCACAGAGGGTTCTCCAATCTCAGAGAGGTGCTATAAGGAAAACATTCACTAATGCTGGTGAAAGATGCTTGGGTACTACAGGGAACAGTGTCACAGAAATGCCTAAAAATACTGAATTCATCTTTGCGTGTTCTAATTGTGCCTTTGGGTTCTCTAAAATTGACTTGTTTTTAGTTTTATAGAAATACTTTTGGAATTGAGAGTGAGAAGTAGTGTCTGGAAGCAGTATCCTAAAAAAAGGCAACCCAAAATCAAATCAAACTCTTGATCAGGAAAGAGGGGAAAGGAAGTTTGGGAGCCTCATCTCTTCCCTGCCTGGCCCTCTGACCATGGATTATTCTGCAGGACAACATCTTGTTCTGTTCTCAGCAGGCTAACAGTGCTGAAAGAGGCAAAAGCAGTAGCTAGCCACACTTGGCCAAAGTTGCCCTGAGATTAGGGTCAGTTCTCTATCAACAAACTTCTGTAGAGAAAAGGCCCCATTTTTCAGTTTGTTCCTATAATTTGAAGGTAAATCTGAGAACTAGGCAAATACATATTTCACCTGAGAGGTATCAGTGGGTTTTAATTTCTTTTAGAATATCTTTCAGCATCAACATCAGATTCTTTCTTAGGATAAAGCTGTCTTTATGAAAGCAGTGTGCCTAATAGCCATCCTCGACTACTTAAACAAGTCAATTTTGCAAGGACTGTAGCTGTCAAGCCAGAGCACTGTTTGGAACTACAGTACAGGGATCCTAGATTTTAAATGAAATGTTACCTCATGCATCATTTTCTATCATACTTGTAGAATTCCAGTTAGTTTATATCAAAATAAATGTTGCTTTCTGTAATTTGTGCACATGCTAAAGCTGCTGGTATGTTTTTTTAATTACTGTTCTGCTTTGCTTTAAACATGTGGGTTTTCTTTAAGCAAAAATGAAGGTTAAAACTTTGTACATTTTCAAAATGACTGCTAAGGTCAGAAGTATAAAAGTATATGTTGCATTAAAATTGAGTGCTGTTTATGTATTTAACATAGATGTACGTTTTTGCATTGTTAAAAAGAACGATCCATGCTTTCTTTGAGGGGGATCTGTGCTCCAATATTGTCTGATAGCTTTCATATTCTAATTACTTTAATTAAAGTTCTAACAGTTTGCATATGATTCATGATTCTGATTTCTTCTGTTTTATTAAATCTGATCATTTGACATGGTTTAAAATGCTCTTCTCATTTGGAACAAGAAAAATGTACCTCCTGGTGAGAAATTAATCCAACACTCAAAATGTTTTTGAATTACAAGCATGATGCTGCCGACTGCAAGGTCTTAACTTGAAGTTAATGAAATCCAAAGGTATCCATAAAATGATGCAAGAAAAGCTCTTTATTTCTACAAAGCCTCCAAGTGTCGTTGATATGGAAATACCATGGTCACAATATTTTTTCCATACCAAATCAAATACTTTTGTCATTCCTGTTAAACAGACACTTAGTATTTAAAGGAAGAGCATTATTCTCATCAGGCCAAGGCAAACTCAAGTGTCAGGAGAAGATTCATTTGGTGACCATTTGGCTGGTCACCAAAGCTATCCTTATGAAGTTGCAAAAGCATTCTTAATCAAAAATGTTTATTTATTTTGATCACATTCCTTAAGTGTTCCCAAATGACCAAATGTGAGTCACTCAGAGCCAGTGAGAAGACTGGCTTTTAGTGTTTTGACACTTGAACAACCACTGGTTTTAAAATTATCCTGGAGAGGTACCATGGTAAGAATCCCTGGGATCCTGGTGCTACAGCTCTCCTCACACTGGCCCACGGCAGATCCAGCCTTAGGGTTTCCTGCACATTGTCAGCCCCTCAGTTCCTGCCTGTTTCTTCTTGTCTCCTCCCTTTGGGGCTCCATGACCACCCTGTCATGTCCCTGGCATCTCTGAAGGGCTGGGAAACAGCTCTGTTTCTCCTGGACCTCCGTGCAGGGCTGTCCAGGGGACATTCAGAGGGCCTTGACCTAGCTCTCACCAGCTATGTCCAGCTCCCCCTTCCCGCTCTCCAGCCATGCCTGCAAAGAGGATTGCCTTATGTCTAGTCACATTCCTGTCTGATCCCAGGAGGGCTGAGCAGGGCAGAGGACAGATCCCAGGAGGGCTGAGCAGGGCAGAGGACACAATCAGGGTACCCACCCCAGCAAATGATCAGTCTCTGCCCCACTCCCAGGCACGGCTCACCGGCTGCTGGCACGGCTGTCCCACACACAGAGCGGTCCCTGACCTTCCTGAGCTCTCCCTGCCCAGAGCACTGCTCCTGCAGGAGGCCATGCTAAAAAATAAATAGGAAAAGAAAAGGGAGCTTGGGTAAGGCTCAGGAAAAGATAGTGCCCTTGTGCTGCTCATGAGGCCAGGCCAAGGGAGCAAACATCCCATGGCTCGGAAGGCCAGAGCCTGTTAGGAACAGGTTTGAGAATTGCTGCCGCACTGCTTCTTCTTGAGCAGACTAAGCAGGGCCAAACAGCACAAACAGAGTCACATGGAGGCCAGTCTGACCTTTCTCAAATGAAGCTTTCTTTTTCAGGGACTTTGTAGGCTTTATTTCACTCTTCCCAACAAAGCTAGGGCCTGATCTGAAGCAGGGAAAAAGTAAGATATGCATTATGATAGCAAATAGCATTATTGCTTCATATTCTTAGCTTGTAGTCTTGAAAGTCTCCTCACACCCATCAGCAGCCCCTCCTCTGACCTCCATCAGTAATGATGACAATTAGCTCTTCCATTAACGATGTATATTGAAATATAGTCCATTTTGTTCCCCCCAAGGGCCTGCACAGACCTCAGATGAGAAGGTGCCCAACTCCAGACAGAAACCCTCCCACTTGTGGATGGTTCTGCACAGCATTTACTTTTGTGTTCAAAAATCAGTGGCAAGGTGGCAGAATGCAGCTCTGCTGTAGATCTACAGCATCTGTGCGGCTGGGGGAAGACCTGCCCTGTGCCAAGGAAAAGGCTTCTCAGCACAGACAGGTGAAGTGCTGACACTAACAGAGGTGCGGCACTAAGGGAGCAGAAGCCTCACCACTGCCTGTAAGTGACACTTCTGAATGAGGATGTGTTGGACGACCACAGCAAACACTCTCCCAGTCCCTGCAATGTACATGGAGAGCCACAGGGAGGAAAACCAAAGCCTGAGTGCCGCTTGACAGCCCAGGAGAAAGCCAAGCAGCAGTTATCAGCTCTCTACACTGGCTGTCCTGCAGAAATGGGCCTCCTTCCTCTAGGTGACATAAAAACTGTGTCTTGTGAGCAGACATTTTCCTGGCAGCTGGAGCCAGTGCTCCCAAACTTACAGCCAGAATGGATTGCTCTGTGCTGAGCCCACCTGCCATACACAGGTGGTAAATTCCCACATCCTCCAGTGCAGCATTTCTTCAAAGAACCAGAGGTTTTGGTGCCAAGAACCACCGATGATGACAGTCCCAGCAGTGCAACACCTTCTCTTCTTCCTCCTCAAAGGAAACTTCACACCCTTATTTCCTTTGAATTTTCCATGTTGTTGTTATGGAAAACAACATATTTCTGGGAAGGCAGACGCACCAGAATGAGCATCCATGGGATGGGGTGTTGGGGGATTATATTGATACCTGGACCTTTCATACCTCATGCCTTACAAACAAGGTGATAATTGAAGCTATCACAGATTTGCTTTAAACATCCCTAAGCACTGCTCCAGTTAATTTTTCCTTTTCCTTTTTTTTAATACCTTCTAGATGCACTATTTTGTGTAATTAAAAGAGGTTTTATGTTTGCAATATATGTTTGATGAGACAAAATCCAGAACATCTGAGCAAAGGGAGCTCTAAAGAGGGCTCCTCTGTAAATGAACTCTGTGGAAGAACTTGGCTGTCTAAAAGCAATGTTAATATTAGATACTAAAAGCTAGTACACAAGAGTCATGTGCCATCCCCTGGGGTAATATCTGCAGGAGGTGCAGGAGGCCAGTGATGCTCTGAGTGGGTGTTTGCCTGGGAGGATCTTAGGGAGCCTGAATGGAAGATGAGAGTCTGAGGCTCACAGGAGACAGCTTGTCCTACCACTGTGCAAGTATTATTTAAACAAGGGAAATAAACTGTTAATGCAGCCATGATATTTTCTGAAAAATCCTTTCCTTAGGATTTTTTTCTCCTGAGAAGCTGAGAGGCCTCAGAAACAAAATATAACAATGGTTATCTGCTGCTGTGGAATGCAACAGGTGCATCTGTGACTGGTCTCATGTGGTTGTTCCTAATTAATGGCCAATCACAGTCCAGCTGTCCAGACTGTCTCAGTCAGTCACAAGCCTTTTTTAATCATTCTTTTTCTATTCTTAGCTAGCCTTCTGATGAAATCCTTTCTTCTATTCTTTTAGTATAGTTTTAATATAATATATATCATAAAATAATAAATCAAGCTTTCTGAAACATGGAGTCAACATTCTTGTCTCTTCCCTCATCCTAAGACCCCTGTGAACACCATCACATATTAACTCAGAGAAATTTGGTGAAATTTGGTTTAGTTGTAAATCCTCCCTTTTGTCTGTGTTTTCAACCCAATTAGCCAAGCAGTTCAACAATGACCCCTGAGAAGAAATTTTATTGGCTCTTCTGTCTCCCTTTTGAATACGAACTCAAAAGACATGCTCAGGTGAGAGAACTGCTGCTTGCTGGCTTCCTGAAAGGAGCACAATCCTCCAGAATGCAAGGGCACTCATGTTGCAGTTCACTGGCACAGACGCTGAAGTTTGGCAGCAAGAGATGAACCTGCCTAGGAGGGGCAAGAAGCAGAGTCTCACCCAAGCTCTTACTTTCAGCTCTGCAGAACCACTCCTTGAGCAAAACACCAGGTCTTCTGTATAAAACAAAGGCCAAAATGTTATGAAATACTGAAAAAAATAATATTCAAAGTAGAGGCCCTTGAAAGAGTTTGAGTGAAATGGACACATTTTGCAGGTTTATGCCTCATCCTGTACATTCTCTTTGCTCAATACAATTTATTATTTCTCTTACCCTTTACACAAAAGCAAAAACATTCTTATGATACAAAAGACACTCATAAGCAGTAATTCAACAGTAATAGTTCAGCAACTGGTCCATCTGTAAATATAGCCTATTCAGTTTTACACTGAGTATATCTTTCACCTAGAAATAATTATCATCTCATTAACAGCAGTACAGGCAATAATATTCTGTTTTTGAAGGTACTTTAAATCTTTGTAAGTATCTCAGCTACAACTGGTTTTTTTTCCCTTTATAATAAGGACAGTAAAAGTAAGTTATGCTTTGTGCACCTTCAGCTGCAGTTGGAAACTAACAGGTTTCTACATCTTAAAAGTTATTTGATTCACTCTTGGATAATGTGAGAATCCAACCCACCGTTTCTCACCATACATTATTTTTGACACTATGAAGCCTCATGTTTGTGAAGCAGGAGTAGGTTATCCCAGAACCTACTGCTCAGGATTCACTATCACAGAGTGATTCTGACTGTGAAGACTCACATGCCTCAATACATCACATGAAGGTTTGGATTAATGCATTAAAAAAAAACAGATACCCAGCAGCCAAAGAGAGGGCTTGCTACAAATTTCAACTCCTACTAGCAGATTCTTATTCTAAGTGTAAAACAGATGAACTACTTGATATTCAGAAAGCTAAAAATGTAAAGGCACGAAAAATCTCAAGTTTCTTATCACTTCATTTCACAGTGTTCCACGTCTTCAAAATGTCTTTCACCTATCTATGCACTAAGAACTTCAACTTACACATCCTGTCATACAAGTCTCTCAGGCTGATGCTGCTAAACCCGGGTCTTTTGAGATCCCTGGATCCCAAGGCAAAGATCAGTAGATCACTAGGTGATCTAGGTGTGGCAAAGCATTTTGGCCACACCGTACTTCCTCAGCACGGTCGGTGTTTGTGTGTCGGCCCCGCGCTCGGCATTTGCGGGAGCACCACGGTGAAGTGACAAGCCAGCAGAAGCCCTGGCTGCTGCAAGGAAAGCAAGGAAGGGCTGCGGGTGCCCCCAGCTGGGCTGTCCCCTGGCCTGCAGGGACACCTGGTGACAGACCGGAGGGGAGCGTAGGCTGGCTTTTCTTTCTCTGTTGTTTTTCTTTTCTTTTTTTTTTTCTTTTAAATCTAAGATTTATGAGATCTAAGATGTATGAGACACAAGGGCACCATACATCTTAGATTATGTAACAGGGCAGTGTCTGAATTCTGTCCCACCCCAAGAAGCCACAAGCGATTGCAGAAGTATTTGATTCTAGAAAGGTAAGAGAGATGGGGAGGGAGGAAAGTACCCACTGTGTTCAGCCTGTATAAAAACATAATTTCAATAAGATGAAGGTTTGGGATGCTTTCAATTAAAAAAATTGGTTTTTTCAGACTGAAACCCTGACACTGAAGAGCACATGTAGAGGCCACCTACTACAGCCCCTGCAACCCTGACTGCTGCAACAGCCCAAAGGAAATGTATCCTGTCAAAGACCTTGCAGCCAGGTGTCTAAAAACACCACCCCAAACCCTATAATTCCAAAAAGGGGCAAATTGGGCAAACTTTCCCCTAGAGGAGACAGCTGGTGATCACATTTAGTGTGCCCCTCCTTCCTCAGCCCACCAAAGTATCCTCCCAACAGCCCTGATAAACCAATCTTTAGTCAGTACTGACCAGTTCTTCAATGGCTCAGTACATTTCAGGGTAGCATTTGTGCCATCGCAATGACTTACACTGGAGTTGTGAACAGCAATAAGAGAATTTCATCACCACCCAGGCAGAAATGAGTGCTCTGGAGAAAGGTGACTAGAGAGATGCCTTCTTTGGGAGGTTTCTACCATGCTGAATGCGATGCTTCACTTTCAGCTCTGTGGAATTAATAACATTTCTTTTCCATTTCTGAGAGACTGACGTTCTCCTCAAGAAATTCATAAATGGACATATTCTTTGAATGTGTCTGGCTTGGAGCACATTAGTCGATGTCATAGCACAAATATTCACTGCAGCCAGCTTGAGAACACGGCTCCTGTCATCTTCCAGCATTAAGCAAAAAAGGGAGCATTCACAAAGAACATTTGGCCACCTTCAGACATTCTTGGTCCTGTCCTGCCAACTAGCATAGTGGGAAAACAAATGGCAATTATGTCCAGAAGAAAACAAGATGCAGGAGCTGCACAACCGACACTATTTATACCCCAGGGACACAAGATGCCAAGTTGAGCCCTGCACTCCATACACAGTGCAAGAGCTCCCTCTCCCCCCTTCCTTCACATTTACACAATTCCCTGACCCCATCCACCATCCAGGTGAGACAGGAGCTCCCACACTGCTCTCCAGCCTCCTTCACTAGCTCCGGACGAGAGGGCTGTCACTGTCACACAGAAATGCACTTGGCAAGAGATGGCCAAGCTTGGGCTCAGCTGTCTGAATAAAGGCTCAGTCCTGAACCAAACACACCAGGTCTTGGGCAGCTCCCACAGGACACCACCCTGAGGCTTCTCCGAGCCTCACCCAGCCTCAGCTTGGATAGATTGCCTGCTCCAGCATCAGGCACACTTTATAACTTACTAGGAAACAGGATAAAGGCAAAATAAAAGCTTGGTGGAGGCGGGAGTTTTTAGCAAAAGCCACATTACTTAAGCCCCTTATGCCCAGTCCCACCTTTCCAGTTCAAGATACGAGACAATTATGTGCATTATTTCCAGCCCTAATAATGGTTACAAACTCAGCCCCTAAAAAGCCTCTGCTTTCAAGGTTTTTGTTATGCATTCATAACCACTACTCTACACGTGTGACAATATCTTTTCAAAGAGGTGTTAAATCTCAAGAATATACCACAATTCAATAATTTCAGCTAATTAACTCATAACTACAACTTTTCTGTCAGAGTTATGAGTTGCAAAAGTTAATTTATTTTTCCTCCTCTTCAGCTTTTCTTGGATAACATCAATTCAGGGAATTACTTGGTTTTGCTGCCTGTGTGCAAGCAGCCAATAATTACTTCTTTTACACAGGTTACTATACTTCACACCTTTCATGAACAAACTAACTTCAACGTGGATTACAAAAATTGAAACATTAAAAATTTAAAGTATAGGCCATAAAACAAGAAACAAAATGCTGCCAGATGAGTTTAAGTTTTTTATTCCCTTGTAGCTCCCAGAAATTTTCAGTAACAAACAAATGGATTTAGAAGGCAACGAAAACATGACATATATAACAGAGTACATGATAGGCCTCATTAATGTGTTTAAAACACATTCTAGAACTTTTCTTAGAACAGAACTTTCAGAAAACATTTTCATTGTGTATATTACCTTCCACAATAATAGTTAACAAATTAATTTCAATTAGAACAGAAGAATTTTGCACGTCACTTTGTCCAAAATATTCAAATGAGAAGTTTTTATAACCTTACCCCATTTACAAATGAAGGCATTCTAAGGGACGTGTGTATGACCAGCATTTTGGTTAAATCAGTTTTCACTCTCTTGTTCCAAAAGTCATCTGTAGGACATACTTCTACTTGAACCTAAAAGCTGAATGCTTCATTATTTAATTATTTTTAAAGATTTGTCAGCACTCCCAGCATCTGATACATTCTGTATTCTTTCAGTTTTCAAGCATAATGAATAACTAAGCAGAAACAACCTCTGATATATCCACTCTTGGGAGGAATAAGCTGCACCAAAAGTTTATTTCCATCTACTGAACTCCCTGGACAAATTAAAATCCTCATGTTCTCTAGAGCAGCTGCCTGAGAGGATTAACAGTACAGGAACAATAACACGAACAGACATGGAAGTTAACAGGCATGTGTCTCCCTTGTATCACCTGTCATAACTGAAATGGGAATTCTGTGTACTCTTTGACTTTGTGACTATCAAACAACTTTTATACTCCCTTATCACTTTTGCCATGTTCCTCTCCATGGGTTGAAAGGGGAAGAGCATTTTCAGTGTAACAAACACCTAAATAAGAGACACTTATGTAGGAAAAAACAACCCAAAGCATTAGAAGACTTAAATAACATCTCTCTTATAGCATAAACCATGGCAGGCATTAAATTCCAACTGCAAAACAACTGTATTACTTCCCGAGACCCAATTTTATATAAATGGCTTCTAAGCACTATTACAAAGATTTGCCAAGACACTGCCACCTTACTTTCCCAGAAATTTCAATTGTCATTATTTTGGGGAGCAAAAAGTTAGCTCATGTCTTACCACAGAGCCTCATGACAGAAATAACATGGATAAATGTATCATTTTGGCAATTCTATTCAGAGTAAGTCCTTCAAGAAAAAAGGACTGCAGAAGCTTCCATTTCTTTTTGATGGAAAAGAAAGCCATGCTTGCCAAACTTTTACTATTTAAGATAGTACCTATTTGATACTTTATTTCAGATGTCAACTTCCAAAACACAGATTTCAAGTTGTTGATTTAATCACATGGATTTTGTCATTGTCCTGTTTCAAAGTAGCATGGGAAACCTCCATAAGCAGCACAAGTTTGTCTGCCAAACAATCACCCATTCACAGCATCGTCTCTTGGCACATTCTGACTGGAATATTATAGTGTCTGTCATCTTCAGTTATGAGAGTCACCACAGGCCAGTCCTCCTCCGGGTCATTGGGGTAAAGTGTGACGAACTCATCAGTGCTGTGCTTATAGAGGCGGTACACTCGGATGGTGTACTGCAGGGCATAAGCAAGGAGAAACATCTCCACCTACATTGGAAACAGCAAATATTGGTGTAAAATTCAACATGCCTTCTACAAGGTTTTCCTCATAAAAATAAAAAACTAGTACCTATCAGATGTAATATTTCAAACACAAAAACTGTGAAGTGAGAAGTCCTATACATTCATTCTGTCATCTCCATCACCCCCCTCTATGACATCATGCATTTAACAACAAAGTCCTCAAATCCACAATGGCACAGTAGTAAAATAACCCTAAGGAAAAACTGCTTTACACAGAGTGCCCTATTGCAAGCAGGTAGGAAAGACATGCTTTCGCATCAGTGTTCGTCCTGTTAAATCACTTAAAACCAGACAAGAGCAGGTTTCAGACAATGATCCTTTCACTCTTACAGGGTACTTTGAACTTTCCAGCCAAATAAAAGTAAATGGAAAGCCCTTAGAAAGCCCATTGACAAGAGAAGAAATTCAGACAAAGAAGCTGTGAAAAGCTTCTACTTCACCTACTACAGTGACAAGTATATCCTGTTCTACATAACAATTTACAGTGAACCTTACTGAAATAAACAAATATAGTCAGCACAAAAAACTGGCAACATACCTTCTTAACATAAACTAAGCAGCAAAAAAGTCACCAATGAATCACCTATTTTCATAGAAACAGCAAACTGTCTTATCTATACTGCAGTTGACAGATTTTTAAGATAAGAAAGAAAACCAAAACATAATACTTCCATGTTTCTAGTATCTACAACTAAGTTGTGAACTTCATTGCAGTGTCCCACTTGTAATGAATTCAATGGGATTTTTTAATGGATGTTTCCAAAATCTTTCAGTCTATTCAACTCCTATTTTTTGTAATATGTGTACCATTTATGCCCTGTATAAAACAGTAACTTCCATTAGCTTATCAGAATTCACCTGTTTATGTGCTACACATGGTCTTCATAATTTGAGTATTAGCTTTCATTGTGGTATTTTTTAAAAAGCTAACAACTAAAGAGATCTATACAAGTGTTCTATTAATAGCAAACCCTGTTTCCAAAGAATGCTACCTGCCAGCCCCCAGACAAAACGCGGTGTTTCAAAGGAGGGCCTTTACAGACTCTCATTATAAGCAAGCAGTTCTAACATATTCTTCCCAACAAAAGACCAGATACTTCAGTCAGCCCAACAAAAGCTGAGACGTTTCTTAAACCACTTGAAACTGAAAACTCCAAAACAGGAAAATAACACTTTAAAGAACAACCTCTCCTTACTTGTTCAAGGCCTCCGCTGTGACCAATGTGATTCAAGTGATTCTGCATTAACTGACAAGGGTTGCTGGATGTATCCCGTGCAAACAGGAGCCAGGAGAAGACAGGCACTCTCTTTCCACTTTTATCAGCATTGTATAATTCAATGGCAGTGTTAAGCATCAAAAATTTCAGCGCTTCATAAAGACTGTACTCCTCCTCTTCATTCTTAAACAATTTATCACAGGCTTCTTGTTTCTCAAGAGGACCCTTTATTTCACTTATATTCTTCCACTGAAAAAAACAAAACAACAAACCATTACAGACAACACAAACCAACAGCTATCACCATGCCAGGGCTGCAAAAATCACTTGTGAGTTGTCAGATGCTCAGACAGGCACTCAGAATTTAACTTATGAAGGGCTTTGTGCCTTTTGAAAAACAATCAGGAATATTTCCACAACTGTACCCCCAACAAGGTCAGGCTGACTTAGTCTGATTTTGCTTAAATTGATCCATAAGCAAAGCAAAAGGAAGGGATACTAAAAATTGCTGTAAGGTGGCAGAACAAATATTGTTGTGGGACAATACACATTAAGGTAATAAATGTGTATAACCTTTTTGTTTCCTGTGCCATAAAGCCTATATACTTCATATTTTTTACATTTCTGTTACTCAAAATGCATATTTCATTCCAACCTTCAAACTGCTGAATGCAGTATTCCAAATACTCTTAAAAGCCTTCATAAAGAGAATTTGCATTCACAGTAAGACAGGAACAACTGAAGAGTTTTTTAATAGGTTCCAGAGTTCCAAGAGGGAGAAAGCATGGGGCTAGGTAATACAGTATGAACATTTAAGGGACAATCATGTTCCTATGACCTGAAATAAATGTATAAAAAAGGAACAAAAACTACTCCTTTAAAATTACTTCAGAATTGTTGTGTTTTTCTTTCCTTAATCTCATCCAGGTAGCAAAAGGATTTGGCTGCAGTTTACATCATTCCTTCAAATAAATACAAGAAATAATAGAGGCAGAAAGCTACTCTGTTATATTAACTTTTTCACTGAAATCTGTCTAATTAATAGTTTTCTGCAGAGCTGCTAGCAAATTAATTCCAGAATCAGGCTACTGCAAATAATAGAAGACCAGATGCCTCTCACTGGCATATCTGAACAGATATTCTTCACTTGACTTTTTTGCAGTACATATACAGAAAAGGGACTTTCACTAATGAAAGCATCCTTGTATTAAAGTCTCCACATTCAAAAATCTTTTTAACTTTTCTTATTTGCAAGTATATGAACCAAAGAATATACAAATACTTTTCCAACCTTTTGCCTTAGAAGTATTAAATACTCTTTTATTTCATCCCTTATTTCTCCCATCCTCTTGCCAGGTTTCTGTCTGAGCTGCCAGTGCTTGATCCAGTCATACTTGCTCAGCAAGTTTTCAGGAAGCTGGAAGTTGAGAGAAGAAAAGGCAGCTTAACCTAGAAGTCTGGAGAGGAAATGCCACCAACTTGCATATTTTATTTTTATTAACAGTTTTCACCTTAAAACAATACCTCAAATATCCTTCTGAACAGATATCATAGTAAGATCACCACAACCAAGCACAAGTGGTTGTTTATAATATTTGCTGGGTAACAGTAAGAATACTGTGGTCTATTACTATTTCCAGATCTAACACATAAGCATTGAAAAAATTACCCACCAAGTTACTCATGCCTTCTTTTTTGTTTGATTTTTTGTTTTGTTTTGAGGTTTTTGGTTTTTTTAAATTAAAACATTTCTCCAACAGCAGATAGATGACAGTGACTTTGTTTGAAAGTGTTCCTGAACTAACAGAAGAGAAAATTACATTCATCAGATCGTCCTGAAGTCTTGGTAGACCACAAACTACTTTGTCTAGAACACACCAAAAAAAATCTGTTTTTTTTTCAAGGAGCACGATCCAAACACTCTGGGACAGGTTTTTTATTAAGGAAGAAAACAACTTGGGAATTTGCTGATCCATCAGATGATGTTTTAGCCTCAGAACTGCCTCTTTTACTGCTCATGTGCTACACCTGCTCAGTTCAGAGCTTTTACACCTCCCTTGAAGGACACTCTGGCAGTTGCACGTCCAGTTTTGTACCTTCATCTATTAACCCATTTTACTGCTAAAACTGGAAGAGAAACTTGTGTCTTACAATGGAGTAAATCTTGGCTAGAGCAGCACTAATGCCATCAGCCACCACCAGCCCATTTTCACTTTATTAGGACTCCAAACTAGTAATGTGTTCTCCTTAGTGGCAACCAAGTCTGTCTCAGAGAGGCACAGATCTTCTCCCACCCCAGCCTGGCATCCTGGGCACATAGAGCTAAACAATCCAAAATTATATGCCAGTAACTTCCACAACTACAAATGTGCATGTAATCACCATTTTAAATTAAAAACAAGAAAAAAAAAACAAAAAAAACCCTGTTATATTTGTACTGCCAGCTGTCAGTATACACATTTCTCTTATGTGCCTTCTGCTTTGATGCATAACAATTTATCATTTCAGTTTGTTTTGTAGGTATACACCCTTTTTAAAAAAATGCTAATTATCATATGACATTTTCCTCTACGAATCAGTAGCAAAAAAAAAAGATGAACATCATTAAAAACTTCAAAGTACATAATTTTTAAAAAGTTTATAAATCTTTATCTTTATCTTTAAAGGATCATTGGGAAACTATATTCTTTAGTCTGATAACATGGAAATGGTTGAGAGCTGAAAGAATGTGTTTTTTACAGAAATGAAACCATTTTGCAATGTACTTGCTGTAAAAACACCTCACAGAACTATTTTCATCAGTAATTACAAAAATATAATCACAAAATGTTTACTTAAAAATTAGAGTGGCCAGAATGAGAACTTTTCAGTGGTCCTCTAAAGTGATGCAAAAAGGGCAGTATGATTCCCCTTGGACTGCTACCCTACCCACAGGGTCTGTATCAGAAAATCACCATTTCCATTCCCAGCAGCACTCTGACATCTGGAACCTTGCTCTTCTTAAGTGGCTCACTTCTGAATAGGCAGCTTCTCACATGTTTTTTCCATATGCACTAATATCTTCAAATAGACTTTGTTGACACAAGGAAATTTCTGGAATATTCTTCTTCTGCTTGTAAGGGAATACCTTGCCCTTCTCATACATCAGTGCTCCACAAAAACTGTTCCTCGTGTCAGGTTGCAATTGCTCTTATGCTTATTTTAAACAACATTTAAGACACAGGTAATTACACACATTCTGCAAAGTCTACAGCATCCAATTTGTTATTCCACTTTCTAGAGAAACCATATAAGACACACAAGAATAGATGTTACAGTTTTGAAAAGCTGGGGATTTTGCAAATGTTAGAATAAATTGTCTGTATTTTTTGTTATTGCAAGCTGTCTTGTGGAAAATCTCTTTCTGCCACATTATAGGCAGTAAGAAGAAATTAAGAGAGCAAGATTAAGACAGACAAGTGACAGTGACATTCCAGTAAGCACTACAATATCATTTTTATCCATTATAAACTAGAAACCAAGGGCATCTGGACACAATTCCAAGTTGAAAGAATCACTGTGCACAAAAAACAATCTTGAACATTACAACTTCTCAGTTCAGGGGATACTGACAAGTGAGCATATACATTATATAACAGAGAAATGAGATCATAAAATTCTATTGTCAGATCAGTTTGACACATACCATAGTAAAATCCTCACTCTGCAGCCACCTTGGTAACTGGGTAGCTTGGCTTAATATCTGGAAAAGAGTTGCTCTGAAAGCACAATAGTTATCACCTCGTATTCTCCTTATAGATGCAAACTTCTGGGCAACTGCTTCATATCCCTAGAAAAACACAAAATCCAAAGAACATGAAATCATTAATAAAACATTTTAAGGTCACACACTGTTAACATATGAGGTATTGGAATATTAGCATCCAAATACTAATGCTGTTTAAAAAAAAAAAAGCTTGACACACTACCCCTTTTGGAAGTTCAAATGTTTTTATGTCACAAATTATACTCTGGAAAAAAATTTAGTTCTGCTGAAAAACAACAAGAAACTGAAGAAATCTAATAGATAACTGTTTGAGGTATTTGCTTTATGACATAAACATCATTGAAATATGGGTACCTAACTCATCTGGATTTCCAAAATATATCCATCCTACACACACAAGACTACACATGATGCTTAAAAGAAATTTGAGCACTATTTGGTGCTACTTACCCAAACATGGCACATGTAGTTTGTTTCTGCCTCAGGGGAAGTTTGTGTTTACACTGAAACACCCTGACACTTGCCTCAGCACATTTGTTCCCTCCCTGCTGTTCCCACACTCAGTGGCAGCAGAAGCCTCGATGTTGAAATGCAGCTCCTGCAGCTGAGCTGCCCTGGCAAGGGCCCATGTCCCGTGTGTCCGTATGTCTCACAGCAACCTCTCCAGGGAGGCACGGGGAGTTTTTGACTTTTGTATGGTATCTTTATGTTTACTCAGACATAGCACTAAATTTCTCAAGCAACAAAACAACTTTATTTTCTACCATTCTAGGTCAAGATTATTATTAAAAAATTAGTTCAAAAACTGGTAAAAATCTCAGGAAAAATTTTTAAAAACCCATGCAATTCACCACTTTCCGTTACCTGCCTTCCACTCAAAAATTTGGTAATCTGCTGTGCACTTCAACAGTCCACAAAATCAGCAATTTATGTCCATAAACAAAACATAAAACTTCAACTGAAAACAACAACAAAGGAGAGTATTCATCAAAACCCTAAATTATCAGCAAGTAGCTTTGCTAAAAACACATTTGCAATGAGCACCAATAACAGCATCTGCCAGTTGTAAACCACTCTCAAGACCTCACAATGTAAAACACTCCTACTGCATTTCCTGTCTTAAAAGACTGACTGCAGAGGAAATCACACAGCAGACAAAAAACCAAGAACCTAATAAAATTCAACAAAAACAGAACTGCTACCTTTCTCATCCTTTTTGCTGCTGGTGTATTTCCTCTCCATTCCTTCCTGCAATACTCCATGATGTCCATTTCAGGTGAAACACTTAATTTATATTCTGTCAAAACAGAACATGCAACATGTTACATGCAACAGAACATTATAAAACAGAAGAAGGTAGAAAGCGCATCAAATTTCTAAATACACTATCACTTTAAATTAATTTCAGTGCCAAATGAAACTGGCAGCACAACCTGTAGCTACTAAGTAATTACTGCTGTGGGAGGGGATAAAATCAGCTTGTTCTGAAAATTACACCTGAAGTTATGATGTAGTTCAACAAGACAAGGAACATTCTGCTCCTCTCTTCTGCAAAAATTAATTGGCAAAGAGGAGAAATTACTCAAGTACTCTTCATTTTCTTACCAAGCAGAAAAATATTGACAAGTTTCTCTTCTTCTTATAGCAGCTAGACTATAAGGGAGAAAGAGGACAGATCTTTCTCAGTAAGTCAGTAACGATACCAGGAAGAAGAGATGCAGTTTTGCCTTGGAATCCCAGCAGCCTTCATCCCAAAAGCAGGTAATACTGAGGATATCAAGGCATGCCAGCAACAGATGCTGCTATGATGACTATGACAGAATAATTTTCAAGCACAACACTCATAACATAGACTATGTGACTGCTTTCCAAAGAATTCACATTCACTCATAAAGTAACTACAGAAACAAAGGGAATGATATATTAAGAGCAATTAATTTTCCAGAGAATTGGTCTTTTTTTAGACTCAAACTGTACAATGTACTCAGCCATAAGTAACAGCTATTGAACACAGACATCTGTGCATAGAAGTCCCTGGAGGAAAGAGTATTAGGACATCACACATCAGTGCTACAGTGAGTTGCAATACTGTATTTGAAATTTCAAATTTGATTGTACCTGATGAGTTTGATTCACTAAGTAGTATCTTCTCTCTCTCTATTTCCTCTTCATCACGGTACATGTCCTCCTCACTGCAATAAAAATCAACACATACCTCAAATAACAGCACAAATCCTACTCTTTTGCAACCTCTTCCCCTTTTTACAACTCAGGAAAGTATTTAAGTCTTTCTACCTTTTTTTCAACTCAGTTTGCTTTCCATCTTACCCATTTTCATAGAACCAAAATTAGCTCTCAAAAATAGAGAAAAGTTTAGAAAACCCTCTCAAAAGCTCCCTTCCAGTATCTGTCACCAGGCTGGTAATAAATCATTGCCTGAATTTCTCTTCTGTAGTTGAATGAATACTCCAGTCCCTTCTACAGTATTTCTACATTTCAGAGTTTAAATCTGCAAAAGAAAGAAGCCAACATGTCTATTTGCTGCACATATGAATAATGCAGCTAAGGAAACACTGCCCAAGGGGATTTTGTATCTACACACCACTGGGACTGACCAACCTGCCTTGTGCTGAGCAGAACACATGACAGAACACAATCACAAGTGGCCAGCTACCTGCATTTAGTTTGAATGTTACTAAGTCTAAGGAGAATCTCCACCATGATCCAAACTGCAGCTTACAGGCTAGCTGAAATCCAGAGAAACATTTCTTCCTCAAATAATGCAGGCTTTCTGGCCAAGGTACACTGTCAAGTACCTGCACCTGAGCATACATACAACATTCTGAAGTCAAGTTATGAGCATGAGAGGGGAAATGATGCCCTACAAGAACAGTGCATAGACCAGCATCTGCAGCTTGGATGGGAACATTACTGCTGAAATGAAGGTCCATGCAATGTTCAAAAAACTGACTGCAAATTTCACATTCCATTCCTGAGAGGCAGTTGTCATATAATTACATCTAGCAAGTAAACTCCTAAAAAATAATCACAGCTTCACAATTAAAATACTTTTTTTTTTAAAGTGTTACCAGCCATATTAGTATCATTTAGTATAGCACTAAAGAGGTTTACATTAGAAGTCAGTTTTTCAAGGAAAGTACATAAACAGAAAAAGGCTGCAAGGTTATTGCTTACTGCCTACTACTATTAGTAGCTTCTAATCTACTCCTCAAGAACACTCCAAATCTCAGCCTGCCTCCAAAAGACTAGGAAGAAATTAAGGCACATCTTCTATCCCTAAGAGAAGACAAGCAATTAGGAAGACTGTGAGAAAGAGTTTAATGTAGCCAGATGGTAACTGGATTACTTTCATTAAACTTGAAAGGACAGACCACTAAATGATGGCTCTGTATTTCTTTTTCTTTATGTCCAAACCAGCTTACTCAAACCATCTGTGTATATCTCCCTTGAGAACAAAAAATCTTTACTATTAAAAGCAATGTAGGTTAATACCAGGAAACTCATCTACTGGGCTGTCATACAAAACTTGTTTAGTTTTAACTCAAGTGCTCAAGTAGCTGCAAGAAATCTCATTATTAACAACACTAAATAATCATTAATCAAAAGAGAAACAGTAGATGTAGTAGGTATCAAACACAATACTATCTGGTGAGAAGAAACATCATAGAAATATTTGTTTCAAGTCCATATTCATGTCACACTATGATGCTGGACAAAGCCTAATTTCTCAGCAGAGTTTGAAGTCCATTAAGGTTTGTGAAGACTTGAAAGAATACTTAATAACCTTGCAAACATTATTAAAAAAACCACACAGCCTGGTACGTGACAGCAGCAATCTCTAACTTAACTTCTGTATAAGCCAAGTATCTAAAATATAAAGCACCAACCTCTCCCTCTGAGCATGAAGAAACCTGCTGCTACAAGGGATCCCATGGGGAGGGAAATTGTGTCAGGACAGGGAAATTGTTCTTTTGCCATACAGCCTTGAATAAATTCAGCACAAGACGCAGAAAGAAGTGCTCAACTGACCAAGGCAATGAGATTACTCAAGAAAGAGGAAGTTTGGTGTAAAGGAAGCAGTGTCATGTCCCTTCTGCAGATATTATGAAACCACCTTCTTTCTGGGAGCTGACAAAACAGAGGCAGCCACAGACTGAGAACATGCCAGGTGAACATCCAGAGTAAACAAGGTACTGCATTTCAAGAGAGTTGTTTTGAAACCCAGGTAGGCAAGAGGTGCAATCCACCTGCACAGGCACCCTCATTCCAGAGATGAAAGTGTGTCATAACACTGTTGTAGCATAGCAATTGTTGAGTAAATCTGTGGAAACAATAATGTGGGAACTAAAGCCTTTCCCCATTAATGTCTAGATAAATATTTGAAAAATATAGTGAAAATAAAGTAAGAGTGGAAAAGAATGATTAAATGAAAACATGCATGCACAAAAGAAAAAAATAGTGCAAGAAGTTTCATGCAAATACTTAAATTATTGAACTAGTTAATGGGACTTTCTTGAACCAAAGATACCAAGGAAAAAAAATCATAAATTTACCTTCATGAACTGAAAATATTCTCCCTTTCTATAGGAAAATTGTTAATATATTTGTAAAAATTAATCCTTACCTCTCCTCAGATGACTCCACTGCTGAACGATTACCAGACCCAGGCAGATAAAGCTCACAGTTTCTGGATGCATCCTGATCCATCACAAGAGATTTAATCATATCTGTCTTCTCAGGTCTCCCAGCACTTCTGTATACACAGTCTTGTCTTATTTCTGACATAGTTTGCTCTGTCTGGTCTGCAGGTGCATTTGCTGAGCCAAGTTCCTCAGAAGCAAGACCAACTTCATTTTTATGCTTCATCAGCTGTGTGGGAACACTCTCTATTTTCTCTTCTGCACCTGCAGAAAGGCCAGTTGGTTCTGTCACCCACCCTTGAAGATTATCCTGGCTTTGAAGAATGAAAAAATACATGAAGTTTCTCTCCCAGAACAAAAGCATATATTTCAGGAAAACTACAATATTTTAAGAGTTACATTGTATTTTGAGAATTCAGAGGGTACATAAATTATTCAAAACCAGGAATAAAATCCAAAACAGATTGGTAAAATAAGACAGCACCCAAGCTAATGTCTAACTCACTCTCATGACCATCATTCCTTACGAAGGCTAAGCTGTACCAGTTCCTCACACACAACCTGCACAGTGTCCTGATTAAACACCTGCTATGCTTGGGGTGCATTATCACCTAAAACCGCAAGGATTAACAGAAATTTTGAAGAAAGAAGTTTCAGTCCTGCAAGAAAACCACTTCTACAAACTTACCTGGTGCTCTGTGAAACATCCACTCCACCAGGATCACTGCTAAGTACAAAAACTTCCAATATTTGTGTCTTCCAATATGATCAAAGTATCAAGACAGGATGTCTACAATCCATTCTATCAAGCTCCCCAAAAGTTTAGGATGTGCCCGTATAGTAAATTTTCAGGGATATTTATCTTAAGTTGACACATAATCCTACCCAAAAGTTTTGTGTTGCTTGGCAGTTGTCACATTATTGTTCTAGACAATTAGTGGCTACCCAGGCTGGTCACCTCAGGGCTCACAAACTTAATATCCACTCTATAAACCTTAAAACTGCACAACACATTTCTATGTCTAGGTTAAAGGCTCCCACCTTAAAAACATCTTTGCTTACTAGCATTACAGCCCTTGGCACCTGAGCCCTGACACGTACCCAGCTGTCCCACAGCACAGAGCTCAGCACCAGAGCTCACAGAAACACAGAGGGGGCTGAAAGGGACTTGAGAGGTCACTGGGTCTCAAGTCCCCTGCTGTGGCACGGACACCTTGCACTGCACCGGGCTGCTCAGAGCCCCATCCAGCCTGGCCTGAACACTTCCCACGATGGGAATTCACAACTTCTCCTTGTTCCAGCGCCTCACCACTCCCACAGTACAGAATTTCTTCCTAATATCTAATCCAAACCTACTCCTTTTCAGCTGGAATCCTTCCCCCTTATCCTGTCACTACCTGCCCTTGTAAAAAGTTCCTCCTCATTTTTCTTGGAGGCTCCCTTCGTGTGCTGGAAGGCCACAATTAGATCACTCCAAACCCTGCTTTTTTCCAGTCTGAACAGCTCCAACTATCTTAACATTTCCTCATAGAAGAGGAGCTCCATTCCCCTCTCATCAACTTCGTGGCCCTCCCGGGGACTCGTTCCCACAGTTCCCTGTCCTCCTTCCCGTGCCTGCACCCCAGCACTGCAGCTGGGGTCCCACTAGAGCGGAGCAGAGGGGCACAATCCCCTCCCCAGACACCGCTGCCCGCGCTGCTTTGGAAGCACAGTCGCACTCCAGGTCCCGATTTCTCCTGTCCCCGCTCCCTCGGCGCAGGGCACGGCCACCCGTGCGCAGCCCGGGGAGCCCTCACCTTTCCGCCGCGCTCCGTCCCGCCCGGCACCGGGAGGCCGGCACGTCCCGCCGAGCCCCGGCGGCCGCCGCTGTGCCCGGCCCGAGGGGAGGGCGCGGGGCTCGGCCCGGCCGCCGCCGCTCGCCGCTCATGCCGGCGGGGCTCCGGGCACGGCGGGCAGTGGCAGTGCCGAACTCAGCCCCAGCCCCAGCACTGCCCGGGTGCCCGCCCGGCTCCTGTCGGCCCTGCAGCCGCTCCCGCCCCGCCGGAACCGGCGCCGGCCTTGCCCCGCCCCCCGGAAAGGGCGGCTCCGCCGGGCCCTCAGCCGCCGCCCGGGGAATGGAAACGGGGAAAGTCATCCGGCACCCCCCGCCCGAAGGTGGAAGGCAACAAAGAGTTCTCGTTAACAGAAAATACGGTGGAAATAAGAGTTGTTTTCCCGCTTCCAGACGGCCCGTGTAAAAGGAAGCGCTCTAAGAATGCAAAGCGTCTGTGTGCGTGTGTTTGTGTGCGTTTGTGTTTGCATTTCTGTTTGTGTTGTGATTATGTGTTTGCCTGTGTGTGTTTGTGTTTGCGTTTGTGTTCGTGTGTGTTTGCAGCTCGTCTGGAGCTTGCCAGAAGCTGGAAGTCTCTCTTCTGGGCGCAAAGAGATACATCGCCACGTTCTGATGATACACCCTTAGGAAACTCCCGGCAGAAGAGAAGCGTGCACGGAGAGTAGATGAGAAGCCTTTAAAAATTACATGCTGCTGAAACATACCCATTATTAAAAAAAAACCAAACACCACCACAACAACAACAACAAAAACCCAGCCAAAACAAACAGAAACGAAAACAACAAAACCCAAATAAACAAAATACAAAAACAAAACAAGGAACGCCCCCAAAACTCAGAATAGTATAATCTGTACCGTGATAGGAAAGTCCGCTGCAGTTTAGGCATTTGAGGGGGTCTTCACATTGAAATTGGGCCTGGAAATGAAGTATTTGTCTTCTTTCTGCAATTTCTGTCATAAGAATGTGTTTTCTCTGAGTATGACAAGTGATACTGAGACTGGAGGCAAATAACTACTACAAATATACAATCTGAACAGCCCCAACCGTTCAGACTATTTTAACTTCAGCGAAGTTAAAATAGTTTTAACATGTATTTAGAGTATCAAACATTATTGGGAAAACATTTTAAAGGTGGAGGTCAGGTAGTAGAATGTCTAAAAGGTTAAAATGGCAATGATAAGTAATTTGCAACATAATGAAATCTAATATAAAACTGATAGATATTTTTGTAAACAAACCTTTTCTATTTCTTTTATCCTTGAGACATATGAAAGTATCATGAATGCTTGAAGAAAAATTTAAAAAAAGATCCATTACCTTAGGTCTCTTTTAATCACTGCTCTTCTTGGATCAACTTAATGTTGGATTGTTCTTGACAATGACATCTCCTTTGAAAAATCTCTTTGTTTGAACAGCTGTTTGACTGACAGGTTTGTCTTAATATGCATTCTTGTTTCCCACTGGCCATTCCAGAATTACTCACATTAAACAGGTAGTCTACTTGAAATATAAACACCTGTTTCCCAAGTTCACATCATTTAAATAATTCAGATGTAGTAGCATTTAAGAGCCATTACAGTTGCCTCTTCTTTAAGAATAGGTACTTTGTTTGTTTGTTATTTACCCACCTTTGCTGTTCTCTCAGCAGCTTTAGGGCAGAGATGTTTTGGCTGATCATTCCCACTGTAAGTTCCCTGTATCTTTTACTAAGTGTAAGGTACAACCACTAAGCTAACTAACAAAGTCCATGAAAATACACAAGAAAGACATGCAGTGGAATACAGGAGATGATATTTTGCAAGTCTGAAATATTTCTGTACTTGGTACTTTCTGATCATGGAAACTAGCAGCTCAGATTTTTGATAAAAAAAAGAACCTATTAAACACCATGAGAAAATATATTTTTTACCTTATTTAATGTGTCTTAGTGCTTACCAGCAGTTGTTACCTTCTTTGCTAAGTTAACTGCATTGCACTATTTGAAAAGTGTTGCACATTTTTCAGGATTACGATTAGAAACCTTTGGGTGATCAGTTCTTGTGACAGAAAAATAGATGAAAAAATAGATGGGGAAAACCCACCAGTAAGAGTCAAATGGGCAACACAATATCCACCATATACTTGTGTAATTACACATTACCCATGATGTTTTCTTTCCTTTAGCATCCCTGAATTTATTAGAGGTTTTGGGCATGTCTTCCTAAGAACATACGTCTCCTCCCTGGTACATAAAGACAGGTATATAGAGATGCTGCTTTCCACTTTTATAGTTTCTAATTTTATTTGTCCCTAGAGTGAGCTCTCAATTGGCATGCTGCTGTCCATCAAGCAGAAGTGTGTTCCCAGCACCCTATGTTCCTTTTCTAAATGACTGAGGAAAATATGTAGGTTGTGGCTTTGGTGCAGTGAGTGGGGGTTTTTCAGTCCCTCAAACAGAAAATGGAGACTGTGTGAGTCATATCAGTATAAACTATACATCACTGCTAAAAATTATGGCTGTTTGCAACTTAAAAACCTGTCATTATTTTTTCACATGCAGCAGTCTAAAAACTTAAAGTTACAAGCTTTCAGAAAAAGAAAAAACAAAGGTACATTTAAAAACCTGCTTCACTTCTTTTTATCAAGCTCAGTTTGCCCATTTAAAAAAGCATTCTTAAAATGGAAAAATTGCCTATGAGTTTGATAAAAATATTTATTAAAAGATGTTACAGTATGATGTAACTATTTTTATTATTATTAAACTAAGAGTACCTCGTGCTCAAATGGAAAAATAATTACAGAAAGGTTTTTTTAGAGTGCTGTCAGTAAACCAACATTCTCAGAAATTATTATGTCAGAGTAATATTTATTATGCCAGCAGTGTGTCCTGACTGTTGCCCAGACCACAGACAAACTTAGTGGTTCAATCAATTAACTAAGCCTAAACCTAAATACATTTTGTGTATTTTACACCTTTTTTTCCTTTCCAGTTTCTGCAGAAAAAAAAAAAAAAAAGAGAAGATATATCTTCTGCAGAAGGCAAATAGTGACACTACATGACTACATGCAAAATTCTAGCAGGCTTTTAGAGACAGAAAGTTAAGAAACATACAAATATGGGTTGGCTCATCTTTTCCACCCATAGTATTAAGCATGTATTTCCTTTATTGATTGATTGAATATTCATTTTTCTTTAAGTTTAAAGAGAAATTTTAGAATTAGAGTTACTGTTCCATTTTTTACATTAAGTCTGCAAAAGTTGCTTGCATTTTTATGGTCATAAATGTACCCTAATCTAAAGTACCAAAGAAGAGGAAAGATGAACTGTAAGAAGCAAACCCACTATATGGCCTGACTGGAGAAGAGATCAAGGTGAAGTCAAGTGGTGACTTGTTACATTTTGCCCAGGGACTCTGACATGTCTGCATCCATCACATCTGCCAGGTTGTGTGATAAAAGCTCATCTGCACACTTACCAAGGAACACAGGGAGACCGCTCTCATCAGTTATACAGGTGGAAAGCCTGGCTGAAAATCTAATGAGAGGTGTCTTTTGCAGGCAGATGTACTTTGTGAGGTAGTGTGCCATGAAGGTCAAGACATCAAGAGAAGCAACATTAAGTTGGGTTCTGAACTAATGAAACATGCCAAAGAACATCTCAGAGTACACCAGCACCATGATAAAATTGTATTTTCATATCAAAAATCAAGAAGCTAAGGATTTTTTATTACAATGCTCAAATTCATTTGTCCATCTTACTGTTTTTTAAAAGAGAATAGAACTGTTATTTTGCTCTAATAAGTCAACAGATCAGCCTCATGGTCTTTTTCAGTTCATTAATCAAGTGGACTCAATCCACTCATTTGGAACAGATCCGTCTCAGCTGATGTTCATAAGTGTACCTAATGAACAAGCCTTTGGGGTTGCTTGGATGTGGCTGCCCTTGGAACAAGGAGTGTGTTTCTGCCTGCTGCGCAGCTTCTCCCCAGCTGAGCAGCTCCTCCGACTCTCACTTGTTGACGTAGCTCCTGTCAGCTGCCTTTGGTCCTTGTTCCCTGACAAGAAGCAGATCTCCATTTCCAGTTTTCCTTGCACCAGCCTTCCTCAAGAGGCAAGACCAGGCTACTGAAGCTCTCACCCATTACCCCTCTGCCAGCTGTGGCTCTTGAATTGGTTTTGGGGATGGTATAAGCCATTGCCTTCTCAGTGCAGCTGGCAACATCCTCTGGCTTCCACCATGAAGGAGACCTTCAGCCTCAGCCACAGCATAAACTCTTTACCATGCTACTGTTCTTAAACCTTCTGGATACATACAGAAAATTTTCAGCTTGAAAAAACGTATCAATAGGAAGGCTGAACTGATCCATAAGATATATTGAACTAGAATAGAGCAGAGAGATCCCTAAAGCAGAGATCCTTTGGAGGGCTCTAGCACTGGGATTTAATCTGGGCAGCAGCTTGCTACCTTAAAAAAAAACAATTAAAAATAAAGTATATATAGCTCGCATTACTGAGTATGAAAAGGTGCGTAACAGTACTGGAAACACTATGGCCTTACCCAATTCTGATCCACTTAGTGGCTGCATCTGAAGTATAATGGCCTGCTTGATTTTGCAGCTTTTGTGATAGGAAAAGTTCTTAAGTCTTCTCTTTCTCTGAAGGGGGACTTTATCTAAGAAGTCTTCTGGAAACTCAACACAATGGAAGACAAGACATAATATTAATGCTTTCCTTGTCTAGAGCTCTTCATCCTGTACTGAGGAAGAGGGTAAATTAATCTTACTGTTGTCTTTAGGGGAAACTTTCCTCCAATTCTGTCATCAAACTGCCAAAGGAGCAAGAATAAAGGCAAAGTTAGCCCAGGAAATACCTTCAGATCCTTTACATTATATTGTTGTGCTTCAGGGGATCCACGTGATGTCTGAACAAAGATTTTTTTTTACAGACTCAATTTGCTGTGGGCAGTGAAACTAATTTGACATTTTCTGCAGGCCTTGTCATTCACCACAATAAACCAAAATGTTCCACAATTCTGTCTCAAACATTAATGCCTCTTCTGCTTTTTTTTTTTTTTTTTTTACAGTTTCATATTTCTGGGATTATCATTCTCATCTAAAAGATAATGAGCATATACATTTACCTAGCGAATAGTTACTGTACCCTGTCCCATCTCTCACTTTAGGTTTAGAAGTTGCTGCAAACTTTTCTGGATAGAAGAGAGGCAGGTACCATGCCCAAATAATAAGGAAACATTCCCTATGAGACAGGCTTAATTTAAAAGCTGGTGGGTTATTGGCCATGAGCCACATCAAACAAAAGAAATTACGTCAAAATACTAAAAAATAATTAAATTTTAAAAGTATTATGGTTCCACAGGTACTTTTCCAGGAGATCTTTACTTTGGGTGGTTGTACATCATGTGAATAAATGTGTGACAATTTCTAAAGACAAAATCCTCATTGCTAAAGACGAAATTGTCTAAGACAATTTAGACATTGTCTAAAGATAAAATCCACATGCAGCTGATATTTCTAGAACCTTCTGAGACAAATGTCCAAAGCCTGTTCAGATAGGATAATTTTATGAAAGGAAGAAGCTTCAGGATGTTTCTGCAATTTTTTTACAGTCATCATCTTTAAACATTTGGAGCTGCCAGACTCAGATGCTCTTATCTGATCCTCTGTTCCTGGGTCTTAACCACGTGCTTCTTGCTGAACACCAGCTCACAACAAGGAGGTCAGTCTGGTCACAGGGCTATCCTCACCTCACATCTACAGTGTTCAGCACTGACAAATTGCTCTGGAACAAGGCTTGCAGGGTCTTGTAGAAAGACTTGGGGAACTTTTTGATCTCTCCACTTCCTGAGAAGCTTTTCCAATTAAAAGATTTTTATTACTTTCTTAAATCTTCTGGGTAAGAAGTGTACTCGTAACTTGAGAATGATTCACCTGACTGAGCCTGAACAGTGTGGAGGTCCAGGAGCCTGCAGTATTTGAAATGTAGGGAGTGCAAAAACATAAAAAATGCTGGTAATTCCATAACATTGGAGCAAATAATTTCCATCAGTTGTCATGGTATATTTTTTATGCCTAGGATGAGTGGCACAGTAATAGTGGGCTTCTGTTTCTCTTTGCCTTTGGGAAAACTAGTCATCTGTAGTGATTCTCTATTCTGGCAATAAGTAACTAACCTGTTGTTGTTTTTTGCATTATTCTTCTGATGTTTATTGGTTTTGAGTTCTTTTTCTGTGGTTTCGGAGGTGCTTTTGTGTTTGTGTGTTGGCTTTTGATGGGTTTTTTCCCCTCTGGATTCTTCTTCTTCTTTGTCTCTCTGAATTTTCAGGTATTTCTTTTTTGAATACCAGTGTCAGATAATTTTTCTATCTTATCTTTATTGGAATCAATCAATCATAAAAACCCAGGCCCAAACCTAATCTGTGATCTCCTTGCTCAGATAATAGAATAAGCTAAACAACATTTATCATCCTGATTTGTGGTATCACATCAAGGACATGCAAATGTTATTGTCATTAGCAGATCAATTTATCCAGTCCAAGTTTCTGCAGGTATTTACATGGAAGGTCCTATGGTAACACAAATCATCTGGAGATACAAAACACACCAAATACATAAGGTGGCTGCTGCTGTCAGGCTTAAGAACAGCCATAGCACCTGAAGGTTTGTAGCCAGATATGTGTAGAGAAGTGGCCACAGGCTTTGGGGAATCCCAGACCTAAAATACTGTCAGTTTTTGGTGCTCCCCTACCCATCTTACTGGCTGCCAACACTGCCTGTCAAATCTGTCTTCGGCATCTCAGACCGACCTTGCACTTAGGGATAGATTTTGCCTTGGAGTGTGGAAATTGCTCATTTACATTTCAGCTAAAATCCAGGACTTTGGAGAATAAACAGATACATCTTGTTACAGTTGTTGAGTGCAGAGACAGAGGAATGCCAGACAGAAATTGAGTTATTTTATAATTTTCTCTTTACAAAGTGCTCTTGCAAGACTGATGAAAAGCTAAGCCTTGTGTCAATATTTGTAAAACAAAGAGGAATTCATAATCACGCTATGGGAGAAATTAGAAGACTGAAGAAGAATAACCTTAAAATGAATGAGCAGTATCTGTTCAGTTTGCCCAAGGAAAAGTTAAAGGTGATTTGATCATGTTCTGTTAGGAAAATCAGTACATGCTGGCCTTTTAGTCAAACAGGAAAAGGTGTATCAGGATTCACTGACAGGTAGAAGTAGCCAGTCAGCTGAAAAAAGGCGTATGCTTCTAAAAGTTTAGATATAGATAATAACCTAAAATTTTCCCCCTCAGTTTCCTCAAAAACTGTTAAGGAAAAAAAAATTAAAGGGTCAACTCTATAGTCTTGTCTGAAATTAGAAGTGTAGGAGGAGAAGAGACTCCATTTAAAGGCTGCAGGTTTTAATGCTTGGCAAGAAACTGGGAATTTCTAATTGCTGGCAGCATTTCAGAGGAAACATTTGCTTTGTTACTAAATTACATGCATCTAGGGCACTAAAATTATCTACAACTATAATTCCCTTTTTTAACAGCTTCAAAAATATAGCTGTCATGAAGCCATTCTGTTAATATCCATGCATTTTTCAATTAATAGTTTGCATTTGTGACTCACAAAGGTACAGTCAACATACTGATATTCATTTATGTAATAAACTCTTCATCAAAACCACTATTTTATGGACCTAATTGTACTGGAATTTTGTTCAGGTTTATGTCTTGCTTTAAAAAGGACAATATGATAAATAGGCTGGTGGCTTTCCACACAAATTGTGTTCTCTTTTCTTTTTATTTAAATCATATATCTTACTTCCTTCCCCTCTTCTTGCATTCCCAAAGTGCTGGGCTTCTAGCAGCTGTATCTCGAACAGCCCTAATTTGATCCTAAATGTATCATTCTTATTCTGTGCAGTATACTCTGGAGCTCTAGTTGAGTTACACTTGCTGGACCAAATGTTAAAACTATCTTTCCTGACTAGCACTGCTGAGAATTGCATTTATTAAGCCACTCTTACAGTCTGAAAAAATGTCTTTCATCCCTTTTACAGATATGCCTGTAATAACATTTCTAGTTTGAACTATCACACCTATTTTTTTCTTCCTGCCTTTGAATAATTCAAAGTGCAGTTCTACATAGAAAAGCCGGACCTCTGGAGCTGCCCAGAACAGAACTAATATCTTGCGTAGTTTGCATGGGTTCTTGAAAAAACCAAACCAAAACATGATCTGGCCACATCTTTTGTCCAGCACTCATGGATGCCGTGTGCTACTAAACCGAGTAGAGCACCTGCTGGCTACTGAACAGTTTTGCTCATGTTCCCATGACTCTGGAACATCCCAGTTCCAGATACCTCCACCTGCAGCTTTCCTGAGTTATGCTCACACCATGTGTTGTGATGTGAAGAAATTCACCTTGTTGAGTTTGCTCAGCCTGTAAGTTTGATTCCCACTTTTCTCCTTACTTAGAAAATGTGTTGAGGTTTGGATGTCTGTCGTTGAGGACTCTGAAGCTCCAATGCTCAAAGCTAACCTGCAAAGGCTAATGAGGGGGTGAAATATTTCCCTGAGGAGACCTCTGGGGACCCTGAACACAGAGATGTGGTCCAGTTTGATTACGATGGGCTTTTCACAGCCTGTGAAACAAAAGCATGTGGCTTCACTCATGTCTTGTTCACAACTTCAACAGAAGGTGGCTGAAGTGTTTCTTGGCTGTATCACCTCTGCTACAGCAGCAACAGTAGCACTGAAAATGCCAAACATGGGGGCCCAACCAACAAACAAGGGGAAGCCATCAATACAGGAAAGGCAAGAAACACCTCTTCTCTTCTGGAGAACTCTCACAGTGGTGAAGTCCTCTGTTTTGAAGGAGCAGGTGAGAGCAGCTTCAATTACAGCAGTCATGGCCTATTCATGTGTCATGTTACAGGCTGCAGGGAAGAAGAGCTGCAAGTGCACTTTCTGTGTCTTTTACCCTGGGAAACGTTCACATCTCCAGTCATAGACAGGCAGTTCAGACTAAAAAGTATCCATGGACTTGCTAAGTCTTCCTCCATGAATTTGCTTACTTCTAACCACGTCTTTTCCATACCTCCTGTTGCCCTTAGATCATTGCTTGAGCTCCCATGTAACTCCTGTGTGAGGTCCAGAATCCCTACAGGATTGATTTTAATATCTTACCTTCTGAGCCGCCTCCTTCAGACCCTTTTGCTCTGTTCTAATCCATGTCCTGCAGAGATACAGGCATGTGTGACAGCACATTAAAGCACCAAAGAGGGAAGACAACAATAGATTTTACTTTAATTTTTCCCTTCCAGTAGCATGGATGGAAGCTATATGGAGCTGAACAGATGTCTATAAAATCGGTAATTAACATGAAACATACCAAGTGTTTTAGAACTTATTTATCCCAAGCCAGCATTGGAGCTGGTACATCCTAGAAAGGGAAGACTGCAGCCAGAGAAGGATTCACACTGAAGCACAGAGAGGCAGAGACAAATCACCAGATTCTGACTTCACAACCCCCCACTCTACTCATTGCCTCACTGATGGCACTGAGCATGACCTGTGGTGATAACAAGGGAGAAGAGTCTGAAGTTGTGCCTGGAAAAGGGGAGGGGTGTTTTTTCCCTAAGCATTCTAATGTTTGTATTTTTTATAACATTTCCCAATACCTAAATCTGTAATTAAATACTAATGCTAATTGCCAATAAATTAAGTTAAACTCCCCTAATCAAGTCTGTTTTGCCCATGACAGTGCATGGGAAGTGATTTCCCTGTCTTTATCATAGCCTAAAACTTTTGTGGTCCTCTTCTTCCTGGTTTTGCCCCCATCCTGCTGCTGTGGGAGTGAGTGAGTACCTGTGTCGGTACTTGGCTGTTGGCTGGGTGGAATCCACCACTGCAGGCAAGTGTGGCAATCCAAGAATTGCCAGGAGAACAGAGCTTATTGAACTGCCTTTTCTGATGCTTGGAAGCTGTCTAAATGATAGCTAAAAAATTCCTTCAAAACTAAATGCTGTATTTGTCTAAAGATGGCAATTCTCAATATTTTTAAGATCACAGAATCGCAGAATAGCTTGGGTTGCACAAGTTTAGTTAACATAGTTGCCTCCCCCTTTCAGTAAAGCCTTGAACTATGGCCAAACACTTCTCCAAGAGAGGAAGATGATTTGGTTAATTGGCCTACCAAGGCATTTAACCTCGGAATTATGCAAAACTGGGGTATGTCAGAAGATGAAAGCATCTGGGACCCATTCTATTTCTTTCATGCTTCTCATTTTTCCCTCCCAGCAGCACAGTTCAGCACACACAGCTTCCAGCAATGTTCCAGCCACCCTCCTCACTCACTGGCCATGGCTGACACAGAGCTGGCCCAAAGCTCTGTGGTTCATCAAGAGAGGTGCAAATCAGCCAAGCCCCAGGGGGAGAAGTTTTCTGCATTTATCTCCTGCCCCCCCAGGTACACCACATTCTGCCTCCGAGGCATTTTCTGACAAATCTTTCAAAAAGCCTCTGCAAAACTCCCTGCTCCATCCCAATCCAAAGTCGAGGTTGCACTGACACCACAAGGGATGCTGTGAACACAAATGTCACTCAGTGGGGCAGCAGCACCCCTCCAGCCCAGTGACCAAGCCAGGCTCCTCTAGAAAATAATTTCAAGGGACCACCACAGAGTTATGTCCTGCCCTCTGACAAAACCAGGCCCAAAATGAGAGTTCCTCTCCTGCCAGGGAAGCCTTCAAGCACCCTGAAACCCTCACAAAAGAAGAGGGAGAGACCAGGTCTTCTGTGGCACCACAATTCCAGCTTTATGTTTTCTTGAAAATCAGGAGCTTTTCATAAAAATGAAGACCCCCAAAAACCTTTGTGCTGTAAGAGCACTGATATAAAAGGGGCAGAGGTGGGGCTATTGTAATATTGATGAAATGTAAAGAAACAGTGAAATCCAAATCCCAGGGGAGGAAGAAAAAAAGCTAGGTCTTTTCTATGTTTTGACTGGACAAATTTTTCTTCTGGTCAATTGAACTATTTTGAAAACATACATTAAAGCCTTAAATCTGTGCTTTACACAAGTTTAAAACTGCATTTGAAAACTATTTCCTAGATATTGAACTCAACACCCTGAGCCTAAGCAGGTGAAGTTAGCAGCAAAAAAACCCCACACTGAGCAATTTTTCATTAGCTTCAACTTAGCCACAAACTGGACAAGAAGTAATTTCAGTGTTAGAGCTGAAGAATGAGGACTGACAGTATATCTTTGGGAGTTAAAATGAAATATTGGATACGGTTCATACATTTTTTTGAGATGCAGTTTTTTAAAAAGATGACATTCAAACGGCAAGACTTTTTTATCCCGTTACAATAAAAGATACACTTTTCTTCAGCTGCTCTGTTAAACTCTTGACACACATTTTCAGGTTTGGGGGAAAATCCAAATCCAACACTGAGGCTTCAGTATTCTGTATTCAGTATTCAGGTTTCTTCTTTTTGCTAAACTAAAAATAGTAAGTAAGTAACGCATCCAGATTTTAGCTGCCTACAACACTGCTTTTAAAAATATTTGTAATGACTGTGTGCTTCTGGATTTGAACAGAAAATTTGTCTCTGCCACTGACTGGAAAATATCCTCCAGCATCTGTCACTTACAGAGGTACCAGTTTGTTTCAGATGCACTTTATTGAAGAAAATTTTCTTTTTTATGGATTTTTCTTACATACACACATCCCCAAGCATATATATATATATATACACACACACGGTTCAAACTCAGTGCAACCCCAAACCTCTCTCAGTGTTTCTTATAAGCCTCTCTGCATTTATCTCTAAGACTTGTGATTATCCTCACCTGAAGCTCCTCTATTTTCACCTCCCATTTCTGTTCCTGGCATGATTTGGCTGGCACCTCTGACACCTGATAAGCCAGCAGATCTGTTTCTCTATGTCCTTTCCGGATTCTTGAGACAACATTAATCTCATCTAACTTTAAATATCTAGGGCAGAGAGATTTATGCTGGTCACTGCCAGCTCCCACTGCAGTCAGTGAAGAGAACCAGTCCCTTCTGGAGACCCCCCCCTCTGGCTGTCCATGGGCCCCCGCCTTCCACTGACACGGCAGAGAGCCCTGGCTCAGGCGGCCTGGTTCAGATGCAAACATCCAAACTGGCGAGGGAAATTCCACTGTCTGTTTTAGATTTTTATTAATTCCCTGCTGTTAATATGCTCAAGATCACAGAAATGTACATTTTCACAAGTTATCACTTTTAGCTGGAACGCTGTTGTATTCCTGAACACAAATAATATGCAAATCATTAAAAAGCCCACTACAAAAACACATACTTATTTATGGTATGTCTGTTTGTTCCAAAACAAGAATAAAATATAGACAAGTTTATTGATAACTGTCAATGTTACTGTTGATGCAAAATAGATAATAATACTCTACACTCAAGTATTATAACTTTTCCCCATGCAGAGCAAAACCAAATCTAAAATAAGAAAATTATTTCATTCAGTGAAAAAACTTTCTTTTAATAAATAAAAGTACTTGCTGTGCAGGTTTTGACGAGATGAGGTTATTGCAGCTATCAAGCCTTAATTAAAATCTACAATCATTTAACAAAACTGAACTCAAACTTTCAGAAAACAAAACAGCTACAATAGAGAACTCAGGTGTTTGTACTTATAAATATATATATACACACATATACACACAAATAAAAGGAGCATAAGGGATAAAATAGCTTTTCTTTACACAAAGGAACTGAGCACACTCCACAGACTCCAAGCATTACCATGAAGATACTTCATGCAGCTGCTTTGGCTCCTGCAGGCCCTGTTCCCATTTCTGCTACGGGCTTGCATTTTATCCTGCAGGTTTAATAAAACAAAACTGCCTGTCCCTCTATATCTCTAGGATAAGGAAAGGAGAGGCTTTGTTTCTTAATAAATCCCACCCTCTTCAATATAACCATTAGCCTGTGGCATTGTAAGCTTTTCATAAATATTTTGCAAGATCTAATACTTCTTCAAGTTAAGGCCCATTATTTTGAAATAATCAAAACACACTGATTCTTCTAGAAAACAGAACTGAGCAAAATGTTCCATGTAGGAAGGTAAATCTCATTTACTTGTCCTGGACACACTTCTTCAAACACAGAGGTCAAAATTAAATATATCAATCTTAGGCAAGGAGATTAATACATAATCAGAAGATAAAACATATATGCAACACTGCTGAATTCATATAATGCATAAAAAAATTAATATTTTCTGAAAATGCAGTGTTTTGACCTGTATTCCATGCAGAGCTTTCTCAGATGAATTGCAAAGGAAATCTTGGCAGGTTATGTTGAAATCAGCCCTTAAAGGATTTACAAGTTGACCAAAGCCATACACAGCCACTGGCTGTGACTGTTGGGTGTTACCCCTTAACGCTGCCCTTCTTACCTTGGAGAAAGCAATGTACTTTACTCACTTACACAGGAGATCTTCCATTCATCTGGCACAGTATTCCTGTGTGCTGATTCTTCCCCCTGTGTAGCAGTTCTTCCCCTTCAGGGAGCACCACTGGGTGCAGACAGCTCCGTTTCCCAAGTTAAGTCCAACCTGATGCTGCTTGCTCTGTCCATCCCTGGAGAGAGGTGCTCTGGCAACAAGGGAAGCCAAGTGGACTTCAAGCAGCCATGCAGAGGCCCCAGTTTATATCCTCCCATCCCAAGTCAATGCAAGTTAAATAGCATGGAATATAAACTGTGGGACCTCGGGATTTCCCTCCTCTGTGAGTCACCCTTCCTAGCTAGAGACAGATAGGAGTAGGGAAAGGCAGTCATTGCTTTAGGCACTTGAGTATAACCCATCCATGGATGTCAGAGTAAACCCTTAGGCTAGCAGCGGAAAACCCAGCATAACATTTGCCTTCGTTATCAGGCAGTCCAATTTTTTTTGTCTGACAGCCCTCAAACATAATTTTTAGCCCCAGATAGTATAGCAATATATTTGATGGTTTTTATGGCTGACTGACGGTGAACTGAGCTGCAATGGGAAAGCAAAATGTTTACACAATAAACCCATAAACCATTTTGTGATCACTAATGAGCATTCTTAAGATTTTACTGCTGCTGATTAGAAACCTAATTCACTGGAACTGGTCATTCACTATACTATACAAAGGAAAAAAGAAAGTCACTGGTCCTTCACGTTCTGAAAAGGGGAATGTGATAGTAGTGGTCATCCTCAGTCAGGAGAGCAATCTCATTCCATTCCCTTCGGTATTCAGCTGGATACTTCACTTGAAATTCCTCAGTATTAAACCTATGCAGTCTGTAAACTCGTATCTTTACTTCAAATAAGTATCCAAGAAGAGACAGTTCAACCTAAAAATGAAAGAAATCTGTAAGACATTTCTAGGCTTCAAAAACTAAGCTGAAGGTAATCCAAGTTAAGGCAAGTCATTTAGCTTCAAAACAGCAGACAAAGAAGACCAGTCACACAGCTGACTGGGGAGCAAGAAAGGAATAGCTGTTACCAAGACTGACACAACCTGAAAAAATGGGAAGCCTGCCACCTTGTGATCACTTGCTACATATGGAAAACATTACAGCACAAGCAAAAAGTTTCTTGGTACTTCACATATATGAAACTAGAGAACTAGCATCTTCATTGATACTTCTTGCAATGGATTGCTTAATCAGGGGGAAAAAAAAAAGGTTTGGGAAAAGGTCATATCCTTGGGCATAGCCAGACAGAGCAGAACTTTGACCAGTTATAATCAAACTGCTCCTAAATCTGACTGCATCACGTAACAATTGACTTGATAACTGAAATTGATTGTAAAAAATAATTTCAGCCACCTGAAAGTGAAACCATTTGCAGAGTGGCAGTGTGGAGCACTGAACTTCTCACTAATTATAAAACAGGAAACAAAAAGCTTAACTTATAAAGGTGATTAGTAGAGTTCTTACTACCTACTCTTAATAGGCATTAGATCTCAGGTGAACCAAAGGGTGGGAAGAAAAAAGTGATGCTACAGGATTTGGCATAGTGGAACAGATAGGAAAAGCAAAACAACTGGTCAAAACAGCATCATCCAAAACTATTTTACATATCAAAGTTATTACTGTTCTAAAGTAGGTCTTATTGATAACCTGTAGCATTTATTTTCGGTCCACTCTTACTGCAGTTTTTTTTTTTTCCCCTGGAAGATAAATGGCTATCCTCAGTCCACTTCCCCACATCTCAAAGGAAAAAAAAAATGGGCCAGCTATCATGGATGATGTATAATATAATCACCTGATCACTACAAAGATGGAGTAAGTTTTGTGATTTTTCATCTATATCCTTACCTGGTCTAAGCAAATAGAGTCCCCTATGGAGTTCAGATGATTCATCATGAAACTCAGAGGGTCAGACGAAGAGTCACGATCAAAGAGAAGGTTAAAAAGGTTGTGTACAGGTTTGCCCCTGCTCTTTATCTGCTCATAGGCTTCGACAACTTCATAGAGCATGATGAATTTTATGGCCTCATAAAGTTTGTATTCCTTGCTTTCATCAGAAAATAGTGTATTACACATGCTTCCTCTTTCTTCATGATCTCTTGTAGCACTTATTTCAGCCCACTGGAAAGCACATAGAAAAAGAATATCAGCAAAATTATTAAGAATTCTATTTAACACAAAAGGTGGCAAAACAGGAACAGAAACCTGGTCTAAGTGTGAAGCAGCTATTAATCGACAGAGCCCAGGCACAACAGCATTTGCAGGCAGCAGCCCCCAGTCTGATCAAGGCCAAAGGTTTGAGGTACAACAAGGCCAAGTGTCGGGCCCTGCCTGGGTGACAACAACCCCCGGCTGTGCTGCAGGCTGGGGGCAGAGTGGCTGCAAAGTGGCTCAGAGGAAAAGAGGGGAAAAGGCAGAGTGCTGGTCCAGCAGCTGAACATGAGCCAGCAGTGCCCAGGTGGCCAAGAAGGCCAATGGCACCCTGGCCTGTACCAGCAATGGTGTGGCCAGCCGGAGCAGGGCAGGGATTGTCCCCCTGCACTCAGCACTGCTGAGGCCACACCTCAAATCCTGGGTTCACTTCTTGTCCCTCTCTATGAGAAGGACATTGAGGGGCTGGAGTGTGTCCAGAGAAGGGCAGTGGAGCTGGTGAAGGGTCTGGAGCACAAGTCTGATGAGAAGCAGCTGAGGGAGCTGGGGGTGTTTAGCCTGGAGAAAACAAGGCTGAAGGGGAAATCTTATCACACTCTACAACTACCAAAAAGGAGGGCGTAGCCAGGTGGGAGGGTGGTCTTTTCTCCCAGCTAACATGTCATAGAATAAAAGAAAAAGGCCTGAAGTTTTGCCAGGGGAGATTTTGATTGGATACCAGGAGAAAATTCTTCATCAAAAGTGTTATCAAGCATTGGAACAGGCAGTCCAGGGAAATGGTTGAGTCACTGTCCCTGGAGATATTTAAAATTATAAATGTAGCACTTGTGGACACGGTTTAGTGCTGGGTTAATGGTTCAACTTAACAATCCTAAAGGTCTTTTCCAAACTAAATGATTCTGTGATGATGGAGGTGGGAAAGGCAGCAAAGAACCCTGTTAGTAAAAACAGGCAGAAATCCATCTCACTGGCCAAACACCATCTTTACTAAAAAAAAAAAAAAGAAGCTAGGAGCTATACGCCCCAGTAATAGCATAAGGCATCACAGAGTTGCTTTGAAACAATTTGTTAATTGTAATGATTTATTCATTCTTTTAACTTGAAACTTTTTTCTTAAAAATGCAGATTAAACGCTTCATGCACTACCATCAGCTAAAAGAACTTCAACAAGCTAAAAATGAAAGCCAAATAACCCAACACTGGGAAATGCAAAGAACTACTCAAGAACAAAATGATAACTGCACCTTACAACTACCAGGCCCACCTCAAGAAGATGCAGCTGTCACTTTGGCACAGCAAGGGTGCAGGCAAGGGACCAAATAATCTGTTTTAATCCCCTCTTTTTCTTTCTCATGCTTTGTTTCTAGAGCTTAAATTCGTCTGTTTGGGGTTCTGTTTTGTTTTTTTTTTTTTAATTAACAACTACTATCACTGCAGATGCACAGAAACCCCAGAGGAGCTCAAGAAAGGTGCAAGGTCTTGACAGGTCAACTCTTTATCTCTCTTTCAGAAGGCTTTGGGGCTACTAAATCTCCTCATGTTTTAAATATTAATTATATTAAATAAGAATATTATAATATAATTATTATATTAAATATGAATTATAGTCCTGGGTTGGGTATGATGGCAATCTGGCAATGCTGAGCAGAGGGGGCAGTGAGGCTGACAGGTATTTGTAATCAAGTGCAAGCTTACAGAGAGAAATTATAGCAAAAATGGATAATTAAAACATTTAATGGGGATAGAAGCAAAGAAAATACAATTGTTTTAGGAGAAAATGCATTGTTTGTTTACTCCTTTCCAGCTGGGAGGGAATCTAGAAGCATCACATACACCATGTTTACTTTTAATCAAAATGATGAGATACTTCAGGAGGCGCTTGATGGCAAGGACTAGCTGTGGGGACGGTGGCCTCCCTAACTTGCAGGGAACCCCTGAGTACTTGGCCTAGTGGATCACCAAAACCTGGATTCCCCTGCAGGAGAGGCAATGGCCCTCCCAGCAACTCAGCAGTGTGAACCTGGGAGGGAGGCTGGCTGCCCCACAAATATGCAACCAGGAGAAGTTCCTTAACTCTGTCTGAACCCAATTCTCAAGGCTTTTATTCCTCCCAACCATTTCCCAGATACTCACGTTTGTCTTTAAGGCCTCCATACACTTGCGCAGCTTCCCAAAGGCATTGGGACCAGTGTATCTTTCTGGCCCAAAACTGTACTGCTGAATCCAGTTACAGCCTTGAGAATACAAAAGCTTTTCAGGGAGCTGGGGAAAAAAATAAAAGGCAAGCTAATCATAACCATAGCAAGAAGCAGAGTATAAGGTTATATAAACTTGTCTACATACAATTTATGATGTGGTTCTATCAGCTGTTTGTACAGTTCAAACAACAAAGTAAATGGACCTCACAATTCAAATGCTACAAAGGAGGAGCCACTTAACTGCCAAGTCCTTAAGAAACTTTTAAAACAGGGCCAGCTAAAAAGAATAAGATGAAAATATGCCTTCAGCAAAATATATAACCCCCACTCTGGAAAAGCTGGATACTTCCAAATTCAGTGAGGTATTGAGGATTACAGACACCTTCCAGTCCACACATACATCTCTACAGGCAAAAGCTATAGATCCCACCTCCCTGTCACTGTCTCCTGAAAAAGCTCCTGGAGTTCAGGGCACAATCTCTGCTGCTCCAGCAACACAGCAGCTCCTAAGTGAGCCACTGAACATTGCATGGATGTGGATGGGGAGGATGCAAATAACCTCTTGTGTTAAGGGAGTGACATCTAGCAGGGTAGCAGGAACATTCAAACATTCATCCACTTTTACCTTTTTTTTTTTTTACATTATTTAGACTCATGATCACATTGGTATATTTAGATTATGGACAGATTTTCAATTAAATGCAGTTCAAATGGGTTTGAAAAACTTATCCTTGAATTCTGACAATGATTCTCCATTTTGACAGCCAGCACACCACTTTTCACATTGAACACAGCCTTCTTCTGCTGTGCATGGATAGCTAAAATGTGTTCATTTAGGAAATGAATTTTACCTTCAATATATCTCTTTCCTTCATCCACGAAGGAAAAGGAATGCCTTGGCTGAATATCTGAAAAAGCACCGCTCTTATTACACTGTAGTTGTCCCTCCTGACTTGTCTCAGGTATTTGATATGACAGCTCCTAAACAATTCTTCATATGCCTAGAAACAGACCAAGAAAAATTAGGAATAAAAAATATTAAACCTTGGAAAAAACCCCATGTTGTTTGAAGTCCAATTCCAAACTACTCCCTCCCATAAGAGGGAGCTAGGGGAACAAGGGAGTATATTTTTAAGATTTATACATGCAGAAATGATAAACACTGTGTTTTTGTAAACACCTTAGACTGGCGTTGCCCATTAAGAGTGATTCTGCATTCCTTCCAAACCCAGCAACTCGTTCAAGTCTCTGCACTGCTGCTGCTGTAAACATTCACATGGTCAACCAAATTAGAGCAGATCAACATAGATTTAACCTCAACCATTCCAACAATTTGCACTGACATGTGAGATGCAGCAGCAAAAGGGCAGGAATGAGTATATGGAGAAAACTACTTCTGGCAAAAAACCATCTCCTTACATTGTCCTGAATCCATGGTGCAACACTGACCTGAGGCAGAGCAGATCTGGCAGCTCTGTGCTGAAGTGAACGGCCCTCGGTCTATTTGTGCACTCTGCATTACCACTGGCTGCCATCTGAGCCCTTGTTGAGACAATTCTGAGCTATAAACTGGCAGAGAATTAGGGAGAGGACTCTACAAGTCCCACAGGCTCCATCACTTCCAGTTTGCTTCCTGAAGGGGGCAGCAGGATGGTCTCAATTCCTCATCCTCGGTTTATCTTTGTTACTCCCTCACCCCATCCACCACCCCTTCTCAGCTGCACTCTGTCCCCTCACCCTTACTGTATCAGCTGAGATAGTAAGCCTATTAAACTCTTTCTGCTGAGGGAGTTTCCTGCCGCTTCAGCAAGCTTGAGGGCCTCAGAGAAGCCTCTTTCTAGATGACCTGCTTTATCAGCTCACCATCTGGGTGTACCACATCCAAAAGAGGACTGGAGCCAGCACAAAAGAGGGAGAAGGACTGTTTAGCTAAGACAAGGAGAGAAAAAGGGAGGGACAAGACAAACATGGGATTGTTCCTTTTGGGAACAAGCAAGCATGATATGCTGGATCTCACAAGACCTCATCCTAAAACGTGCTCCTTATCATGGCAACTTCTACATGATGCAATCAGACATCCACTGACTGCTCCATGTACAGGAGTCTCCTTTTCAGATCTGGCCATCCACAAGGCTCATAGATTTTTTGAAAGGCTTTTTGCCCAGTATGGGATTGCGAATTTATTAGAAGTTTTGCTATCTTTTGTTACTTGCTCCTCCAAATAGATTTTCCCTTGTGTGTTCTGTGAACTCTTGATACTGCTGCATTCCTGCATTTAATGTGGCAAATCTTTTTTCTGTGTTCATCACCTGAACCCAATCCCAGCTTTTTGAAAACTATCTTCTTTTTTCTACAATGCCTTTATGCTACTGTTTATCCTTAACAGCTTCTTTTCACCCTTTAATTCCTTCTTGATATGCATTTGCTTTGGGATTCTGCTAGCATGACCTAAAGCCAACACATGTCAAATACCAGTGCAGTTGAAGTGCCTGTCTTGCCAGCAGTGCCCTGGGCAGGGGAAGAGAAGGCACTGCCACAGAAGCACCTGGGCTGGGTGCAGAGCTGGAGCAGAGGGACTGTGCCCAAAGGCATGGGATGGCCACCATCCAGCAGCCCGGCTGGCACAGGTTAGATGTCAGCTCCTGCCCTGCCTGCCACCAGCTGCAGCTGATGATGCTGGAGAGGGCAAGGCTGCCAAGCATGGACCCTCAGAGCCTGGAAGAGAAATGGATGTGGTGCTCCTTCCTCCCTGGAGTAAGAGTTTTTACCTTAAATCAAAGGCTGGCCAGGTAACAGCACCTAAGCCAAACCAGATTATTTGGGTTTGGGCTTTAGCACTGGGGATGATTTTTCCTGTTAAGGTTGCTAGTGCTAGAAGAGGGAATTTAGAATATATACACGACTAAAACCTGATCTACATTTTGACCTGCACTGCTGCATTCTTTATTTAGACCTATGTTTGTGCTGTCCCTTTTGCTTTTCATTTGACTAGCCAGTGCAGCAGGCCTTGATAGCTGCTGCAGCTGTTTGTGCTGAGAGTGCTACTCCTTTTCCAGGTGCTGGTTCTCCCCTGTCCTCATGCAGAGATTAACATTTAACTCTTACCTCCCTCATCTGTTTGGCCTGCTTTGTTTCTCCTTTCCATTCTCTTGCACTATAACCAAGTAGATCAACTTCTGGCAGCACACTGAGATTCCCTAAATTGAGATTGATTCACAGATTAGTTATGTTCTGCTGTTGTGCATCTGAAGGGAAGCTGTGAGGGTCATTAAGGAATGTGGAGTGACAACAAAAAGCTTACTTATGAGTTGCCTCTGAAGGTAGTTGCTCCACCTGAAACACAAATGATGGAACAGGTGTCAAAGAGGAGGCGTTGAATGTCAGTATTTACTGAAACAAACAACAGTGTGGAAGAATAAAGTCTACATAATAAAAACCTACCGTTTCAGCAGCTGTGCTAAAAAGCTGTAGAGCCTTCTGCAATACCAAAAAACAGCAGTGAGGAAGGACATGCTTAACATTAGCTGCACTTTCACTTTTTGCCACATGAGACACAGGGATTCCTTGCTGGCTGCTTTCCAGGACCACACCTCATGCCTTCCTAAAATAGGGATCAAAAGACAGAGAAGAAAAATCTTATCACTATTTTGAAGTACTTGTTTCTGTTTGTTTTCTTGCAAAAATAAGGATCATCCAAACATGATATCATTTCAAATGAAATACAAAATATGACATGCAAAAGATTAATATATTTTACTTAAGTTTCTAGGGCCTTGGGGGCATATAGTTCACATTTCCACAGCATCCTGCACACAGTGAAGGCTACATATGTAGTTACAATGGAGTCCCAGGAAGACTGGTATCAAACACACTACTCAATAACAAAAAACCAAAAATAACAAAAAACTGTTATTCTTTTTTACTTCAGGATGTGCTGATTTAGATACGTGTACTGTCATTATTTTGTCTCTAAGTCATGGCTTTAAAGACGCGACTTTAAAGGTTCGTAGGACTTACTTGTAGTCAACAAATGGGCCATATAAGGCAATATTAGCTGACTAAGCATCATATCACTGCCTGGGGAATTAAAGGAATGTTCCTGCCTCAATTTGGGTAAATTTAGGGTCAATTTAAAATTCCAGAGAAAGATCCTCCCCAGGGATTTGGTAGGAAGCTCAGGAGATCATCACAGAGAGGGTACACGCTTACTTCACAGACATAAACAAGGACAAGATTCTGTCGCTCTCCTGGCATTACAGACAAGGTTAGGGAAGGTTGTCTATTGCTGATAAGAAGACCTACAAGTGAAAGAGGGCCTGGAGACTGAACAGTTGACAAAAGCAGCATCTGCTCCCTAAGTGAGAAATTTGTCCTCTGGAAGAAATTTGAATATAGGAAATTCTCAGAGCTCATGATGAACAGCTGCTCTGTTATTAACTTATTTATTGATTTAGTACAAAACCTTAAAAGAACTCAACTTTTTATAGAGGCATCCACAGAGAAGGCTGCAAAGATCCTTCCCTAGGGAGTCTGCAGAGGGGATTACTCATTCCACATAGTTTTATGTCAGCTGAACTTCTGCCCCTCCTGGCTTTAGCAGGAAATTTAAGAGGGGCTTAAGTTTTCCAAGTAAATTAAGCCCATGCACTGTGGACAACAATCCCGTCAAAGAGTTACGTATCAATTCTAACCTTAGCAACAAGATAAACAGTGATGCACTCATTTTTACGAGCACTGTTGCATATATACACAGAGCAGTGCTGATACTTGGCCTTTCCCAATATTCTGTTGTTTGAAGAAGTTTTATTACAAGATTTTGTATGCAAGTCATCTGGTGGTGAGACCCAGACCTTGACTCTCCTGTGAACTAAAGGCAGCTTAAGAGCTGTAAATGAAAAGGAGTCCATAAATTTTAAGTAATCAGAGGTGGGGTTGGTGTGCTCGTTCTGAAGCTCCAGAAAACTCCAGTTTATTACTGATGCCAAGTAAGAGACAACAAAACATCAGCTATAAGATTTGGAAATGGAAAACTTCATAGAAAAACCAGGAACTCCCACTTACAGCTCACACGCACATATAAACACACTCCCACTTCCTCCTGGGGGCCACTGGTAGGCACATTCTCAATAAGCACACAAACTTCTACCTAGAGAAATGACAATCCCAGCAGAATCAAGCAACTGCAATTTTTTTTTGCTCTCTTTAAGATAAATGCATCAGCACTGGGAAAAAAACTCCATGGACTCTGAATAACTGAATCTTCTGTCCACTAGAATGGAACCTGATGGCTCACAGATGTTCAGCCCATGGATCAGTATCAGCCCAGGGTATTCTGGATTTACACTGCTATACGCAAACCAAATGATGACTGAAATTAACACCAGTTTAAATACACAATATCAAAGGGAAGTTGCAGCAGACTTTAATTTCATTACGTAAAAGGACTGTATGGTCCACTCCCACATTTGATTTTGAACAAACTGGCTCTATAAAAAAATTCAAGAGCTGGTCCATCTGTTAAAATTACATACTTTGCATTATGGAGACCCAAGAAATACACGTGAATGCAAAATTTCTTCCCTTATCCCTTTTAACAGGCAGAAGGATGACAGCTCCGCATCAGTTTTTAAACTGAATCAAGCAATCTTTTGGAAAAGTTTTTCATGGTAATAAGCCTGAAAAAAACTCAGGCTACTGGAGTTCAACCATCTCTCTTTCAATGCCTATGGCTAACAGGGGCTTGAGCAACTGCTCTTCAAGGAGCGCTGGGAAGCACAGGGTTACTGGTTTCCATCAGAAACACAAATCAGTGTTAGAGAACACGAGATAACCAAATAATGCTCACCCATTTTTATTCAACATGGGTATTTCCCTAGAAGAAAGCCTAATGGACAATGGAAAAACCTGCAAACAAGTGATTTTGAGTGTTTTTGCTACACTTGTATTGCAGCATACCCTGGACTTCAGGAACTTTCCCTCCTGTCATGGGAAAGCTGCTGTTCGAACAGCACTCTGTGATTCAGTTAATACTTTCAGTGCTTATGTCACATTTAGAAATTAATTACATTTTTTATTCAAGTAAATGACATTTAGAAGTAGCAGTTGAATCACAAAGTGCTGCTGGTAAAAATACATTATGAGCATAAATTAAAGAAGGCAGCAGCTGAAAATAGATCTTGCCACCCCCCTCCCTGCACCTTTCAGAAGTCTTCAGAAACCAACGAGCAATTAAATTAATAACACATTAGTGGGGGGAGTACAATAAACCCACAGATTTTTACATGAAATCCATTCCCTGGGATAAGGGCACAATTCATCCTGCTCCTCAGGAGGCAGTGACTGCTCAAGAGCAGTTGGTGCTGTGACCAGCTGCTGGGCTTCCATCTTCTTGAAGACTGACTGTGAGCACCAGCATGACAGGGAGGCCTGACTCCTCTGCCATGCAGAAATTTGGAAGAACAGAGGCTGAACAGTGCTGGAGTTGATCAGGAGCTGACAGCAATGTTTATCTTACAGAGCAAGTAGTTCACCATGTTTTCTTTTCATGCCACATCAGCTTCCTGCTAGTGCCAAGCCTTAAGCTTTTACCCCCTGCAAAGTCAGCAGGACAGACATGCAGAAGGAAAAAACCAACAAAAAAGGCCAGAAAAAAAGATAAGTAAGAAACATCTGTTTCATTCTCAAGTAACTCAGGAAGAATCTCTAAAGGATTTGCTTCACATTTGACTCCCTCACAATTTTTTTGGAGGCTGCCACCTTAATTATGTATAATTGATGAAATGCAAAATGTCAGAGATCAGTTGGGAACTAGCAGGCAGCACTGTATGCATTACTGAATACCCCAGCATGTCTGATGGTGCAATCACCCTTTACTGGTTTCCTCCATACCATTTACGATGCCATCAGAAAGACAGCAGAGCATCTTCCCAAATTACAACATGACAGAATGATTTCTTTTTGGGACATTCCTCTTCATGGTCTTTTTGGTACTGAAAGCAGGACATAGCACTTGTCACCATGAAGTGGCCAGGTTTCATACTCCCATCACACAAAATGATGTTCCCAGTTCCCAAAAAGCAGGTATACCGAAAGAGGGAGGCAGAATGTGGGATGCCTCTGTGCCAGGCCTTCTGCTGCCCCACCTGAACCACTCCTTCCTCCTCCTCTGTTGGATGCAGAGCCAGGAAGGGAGACCCCTCCACTGAGACATGCAAAGCTTGGCAGGGAGGCCCAAGCCTGCCTGTGTTCAAGGCGTGCATGCAGTTCTCTTCATGTTGCTGCACATTGCTGTTTTTCAGATTTTACACCACCAGCACCCAGGTATGTTACAGAAAAGGCTAAGTCCCTCTTTTAAGGAAAAACAAAGAAACTTACCCTCATAGAGCAGGCTCAAGCATGAGGCACATGTACATAGACCTCAACTGAATGAACCAAGAGGGAGACACAGAAAAATTATTAATTATACAAATTCAATGGCTACAAAAGATTACATTACATTAGAGTTTAGAAGAGAGAAATATGCCTTTTTAAGTGGTGCCAAGAGATTACAAATTCTTTGATTTCCCAGTTTATTATCAGCACCACACACAAAAAAATACTGAAAACAGATCAAACACCAAAATATGTGAGAAGCATTGCTTAATTCAATAACTATTTCATTACAAACCCCTTCCTTTACAGAATAAAGCAACGTCAACTTGTTAAGCAACATTCACCTGCTCTAACAAACAGAAAGATGAGGATCTCTCCTTGGTATAATACGGAAAAGAAAATAATTTGCAAAGATTCTAATCGTCAATGACTTATCACAAGTTCAACCATGTCTGCTGATCAGATACCTTCTAATCAAAAAAACCAAAACACAAATGAGAATGCCAGCCCCAAACCACAAGTAGAATCACACTATTATCTAGAAAAGAGAATAGTTTTGGTAACACTGAGGCCCATGAGTTGCAAGAAAGGTTTTATTTACACAAATCTTCTGCACAGGGCTTTCCCAAGAGCCCTCTTAGCTCCCTCAGTCTTTTTTTTCATGAAAAATATAGAGAATATAGAACTAGTAGCCTTCTTCAGACTCCCTGATCATCAACAGGAACTGCTGGTGGTAATGTTGTGACACAGCTTATTGCTACTGTGCAGCAACAACCATAATGTGTTCTTACCTACTGGGTGATCACCTAAAATATACCCAACTAGAATTACAAAACCAATTTCAGCTATATAATCAAGATATTAATGCATGCCTTAGCCTGCCCATACCATTTTCTCTCTACAAATGCCTACGAGAACAAAAGGAAAGTTCAGTTCTTCATTTCCTGTACAATTCAGTTTCCTTTTTAAGGCACAGGGTGCTTCATCCAAGATGAATATTGCTTAGCCCCACTTCCATTTAAGTAAGAAAAATCATGACAGAAGCCTTCTGAGAATTTACAGTCCAGAATACTGGATGAGAAACACATGAAAAGCATTTCATGCCATTAAAAAAACATGAATCTTTCTAAAACTCCTATTCCTATTTAAAAAAAATTAAAAAATAAAATAACCTCCTTTTAAAGAAGGAGCCTATGAAATATCTGCTACTGTTTTTTTCTTAATGTGGAAAAAAATCTGTTCCCATTCAGAACTGCTATTTAATGCCTGTACACTTCAAACAGAACTTACGTAAATGCACTAAATCTATTATTTGAAAGAAGCCCACTCTAAGAATTCCTATTCTGCCTGCTGCAGAGTTGCATGTTGAGTCACCCCTAATGCCACTCATGGTTGCTTCACAATTCTCAAAATGCTTTTCTTTCTTTTTTTTTTCCCATGCTGAATCCAAACAATAAATTAAATAGAATGAAGGAATAACAGAATAAAGGAAATACTTTCCTCCTGAGCATCCTAAGTATAAATGCAATTTTTTTTTTTTTTTATGTTGATATGCCTAGATAACTGAAACCTGGTTAGGGGGGAAAAAGAAGTCTTTCTTAGCAATAACAGTAATTTTTCTCCTACTGATTTTTAAATCTTGTTTGCTAGACAGCACAAGACCTGCACCAACCACCCCACCCTCCAAGGATGCAGAGTCACTACGTGGCTGGGGATATCACAGGCAGCATTCCTCCTGCTCTCTCCAGGCAGAGGCCCAGTGGCAGCTGCCCCACTCCTGGGGTTTCCCAGTGCATATTGAGCTCTTTTTGAGGGCCTGGCACTTGGCAGACAAAGTAAGCATGACTTACTCTGTGAAAAAAATGAAATACAGGGTCCTGGAGAGTTTCTGTCATGGAGCCCAGCAGTATAATTTCTAAAGTTCTTCATTTATATGAAACCCCCTATTTTTAAGGCCTTGGCCTCTGGCAAGAAGGTCACAGCTGAAATTCATGTGCAGGAAATAACCCAAAATGAAACCACAATTGAAGAACAATAAACATATCTCCAAGCTGCTCACAGACAAACCCCTAGCATGGTGCTGTGCTCAGAGCAAAACTGCGAAAACCAGGTAGGGCTTCTCTTTCTCATACAGATAGACCTGATCTTGATCTATCTTGATCGATCTTGAAACCAGTGTTTAAGTTTGCAAAAGACTGATTTTGCACAAACTTGGCAATTAAAACCTTGCTGGCCATTCGAGGGAGGTGATTCTGCCCTCTGCTGTGGTGAGACCCCCCCTGCAGTACTGCATCCAGCTCTGGGACCCCTGGAATTAGAAGGATGGGGACCTAATGGTGCAAGGTCCACGGAGGAGGCCATGAGGATGACCAGGGGGATGAAGCACGTCTCTAATGAGAACAGACTAAAAGAGCTGAGGTTGTTCAGCCTGGAAGGCTCCTAGAAGACCTTATAGCACCTTCCAGTACCTAAAGGGGCCTACAGGAAAGATGGAGACGGACTTTTTACGAAGGAATTTAGTGACATAACAAGGGGTGATGGCTTTAGATTGAGAGAGGGCAGGCTTAGCTTAGATATTAGGTAGATTCTTCCCTGTGAGGCTGGAGAGGCACTGGGACAAGCTGCCCAAAGAAGCTGTGGATGTCCCATCCCTGAAAGTGTTTAAGGCCAGGTTGGATGGAGTTCTGAGCAGCCTGGTCTAGTGAAAAGTGTCCCTGTGCATGGCAGGAGGTTGGAACCAGATGGACTGCGAGGTCCCTTCCAACCCAAACCATTCTGTGGTTTCCTGGTGGCAGCTGACCTTCAGGCAGTGCCAAGCACCTTGCCTTGGTGCTGCTTTGCTGCACAGGCACAAGGGCAGACTTGATGATGCTCAAAGCCTCACACACACAACATCATATCAAGGCACCAGTTTGATGCTAAGGTACCCATTTCTCACTTTCATAGCATCATTTACCCAACGTGACTAACCTGCCCTGGAAACATAAATGCTGAACACTTCAAATATCTGGAAAACCTCAGCAACATGCTATGTATGGACAAGGCACCTGAGATGGGGTCCTGCTGAAGTAGAACTAGCAAAAGCATCAGAGACTGAGCATAGACAGCCACATCTTACCACACCTTTAACCCTCCACCATCACAGAATATGGCTCAAGTAAGAGAACACATGTTCTTCTGCTCAGCCTGCAGCATTCTCTCAGAAAAACGTCTGTTGAAAGAAAAGAGTGGGCAGTACAAGCTGCCTTGCTTGACACATCCCTCTGCACAGGTACACAGTGACATCTGTCCTCACTGGTGACAGGGGGACTGGAGCCAGGGACACACACTTGCTCTCTCTGTCAGGAGCTTCCAGCATGTCCCCATAGGCTACAGAGAAATCCCAAGCACTCAGATCTGGAAGATGCCAAAAATGCATAGTGTGCAGAGCAGTGAAAAAATAGGAAGAAGCTACAAGCGCAGTGTAAGGCTGAAAAGAAACCAAAAGATGCTAACTTCAAAGTTTCTCAGAAAATTAATGAAGAAAGCTGTACAAGTTTTGAAATATTTGACAATGTTTGCCTTCACTTGAGCCCTCTCAAGAAGTGGACGGTAGTCCCCTTATTCCCTTTATGTCCTCATTTATGCTGAGACACAACTCTTATGGGTTTTTTTTGTTATGCTTTCATGTTATCAGGCAACAGATAGTCCAGTTATTAGTTACATTGTTCATGTAACTTTTCATCAAACCAAATTTTGTAATATACAAAACAAACTCTAATACCTCAGAACTGATACAGGATCCCTAGCAACAAAACTTAAAACTGCCAGTGACTGCTTTTCCATTGCTGCAGTTGAAGAAGTGGAACTCCTGTTTTCTATCTTGAAACTCTGGCCTTTTCACTAATAGGCAGCTGTTTCTCTGTCTTCCTGAAAGGTACAGCATTGTTGTCTGATCCAGAGCACTGCAACCATGCACTGAGGAATGGGGATCTGCCATGCTGGGAATGCCAGCAGTGGAGCACATGGGCAGAGTTCCCTGCTGCTGCTGCTACACGCTGGCACCAGGCCAGCTGCACCAGCCCAGGAGTGAGGAAAGGATGCCCCGTGCTCACTGGGCCTCCCCAAATTCCATCAAAGCAGAAAACACATCCTGAAGTGACTCAGGGCCAGTGTCAGACAGCAACTCAGATTAGTGTTTCACTTTAAAGAGTCTCAGATTAGTGTTTCACTTTAAAGAGTACTATAACTCTTTCAGAAGTCAGACTGCCATCAAATGCCATTAGAATATGCCTTAGGCAGCCCAAAGGTAATTAAAAAAATAATTTCACAGCCTAAAACAAGAGGAGATTAAGAAGCTCCTTAAGGTAAACCTTATGCCATTCTAATCACACCCAAATTTAGTTATGCAAGTGTAATGAAAGCAGTGTAATTATATTCCCTTTTGACTCCTGAGCACTGGTTATTCCCTGTGTTTTTAAAACAAGTAAATTATAACCATAATCATCTCTCCTAGGACAGTCTGGCACCGTGACTCCCACAGTTCAGCTGTGTGGGGTCAGGAGGTTCAGCAGAAGTATTTCTGAAATCTCAAACTCATTTGCCTGGGTAGTCATGCAAGATCAAACATTTTCAAACATTAAGCTCAAGAAAAACTGCATACATTTTGGAAAAACCCTTTCATGTTTGTTGTCTGATCCTTGGTAGATAAGATGTGAAGATTCAACTGGAAACTGTATCTAAGGAACAGGTGGACAGAAAGTCGTGATGCTGAATGGGAAATGAACACCACCTAGGCAGGTGGTGGTGTTTTTTCACTTTAACATATTCCAAACAGTTAAAATCAAAAAACCCTTATATCCAAAAATGGCAAAAAATCTCAGAATTATAAAAATTTAATATTTAAAAACTTCCAAATACAGATACTTATCTATAAAAACACTTATATTTAAATGCTGACCAGCATTTTCATGCTTTTTCTTCTCTTCAAAATAAATTTCAGCACCCTTCACCTGGTAGTGTTTTATAGCAATAGGAAAATGGCATCTTTTTCTCTTACCACAAGGAGAGGCCCCTCAGTTTCTAATCAAATTATCTGTCCACTAGCAAAGAAATGAAATTCTTAAAGAAGCACACTTAGTGACTACAAAGAAGCTTTCTTAGCCTGTCATTACTTCCTGTTTCACATATTTTGTCTCTTTGTTTCACCACTTGCAGAAACTGGAGCGGGCCAGAGGACGGAAGTGGGAATAACGGTACTTGCACGAATTAGCAATGGAGCAGGTAGCACCGTGCTGGCTTCAACTCACCCACTAAATACCACGGAAATCTGGTTCTTTCTCCACTGCAAAAATGAAAGTATGAGCTGCATGCAATTTGTACAGCTGCTTCAAAGAGAAAACAAGCTGGTTTAGTAAGAAAGGCAGTGCAAAATGAGAATGGGATGAGTAACCATCAAAGCAGAAATGTACCACAGAATGTACAGCAGAAAAGCAAGTTGATAGGGCACAGTATGCTCAGTCTGAACAACCACTTCTCAGTGACATAAGAGATCACAGGATCATTTAGGCTGAAAAAGGCCTTTAAAATTAAGCCTAACTGTTAACCCAGCACTGCCAAGCCCACCACTAAACCGTGTCCCTAAGTGCCACATCTATATGTCTAATAAATATCTCCAGGGACAGTAACTCAACCACTTCCCTGGGCAGCCTGTTCTGATGCCTGAACGCCATTTCAGCAAAGAAATTTTCCCTGATATCTAATCTAAATCTCTCCTGGTATGACTTGTTACTTGAGAGAACAGACTGACCCCTAACCTGGCTACCTCCTTTAGGTAGTTGTAGAGAGCAAAAATGTCAACCCTGACCTTCCTTTTCTCCAGGCTAAAAAACCCCAGTTCCCTCTGCTGCTCCCTATGGAACCTGTGCTGCAGAGCCTTCACAACCACAGCTGCTCTTCCTTCTCTGGACATGCTCCAGCCCTTCAGTGCCTTTGCTGTAGAGAAGGACCCAGAACTGGATTTGAGCTGTGCCCTCAGCAGTGCTGAGCACAGCTGGACAATCACTGCCCTGCTCCTGCTGGCCGCACTGGGGCTGACACAGACCGGGATGCCCTTGGCTTTCCTGGCCACCTGGATCTTGTTCAGGATTCCTGACACCGAGAACCACCTGCAGCCGGCCCCGTCCTGGATCCTCTTGAATCACACACACCTGCATTTATGAGCCCCTTTTTCCTAAACCTTCACCTTTCTGACGGGAATACAAGCCAGTCTGCAACACGTAGATTCACACTGCACATAGTAAGGAAAAGAAAAAACAAAACAAAAGCAAACAAAAAACCAACCAACCAAAAAAAAAAAAAAATTACCGCCCCCGAAGCAAAGATCCAAAGCCCGGCTGAAAGCGGCTCACGCTGCTGTTTTACACTCCCGATCCCCACGCATGCTGGCGCTAATTCCGCCCTCAGGACACAGCAGTTCCCAGGGCAGCTCAGCCCCTCACGCTCCCGGCATTTCCCCTCACGCCCGCAGCCCCCGGCCTCACACGGGCGGGGGCACAGCCGGGCTGTCCTGCCGGGATAGCCCTAGGAGCAGCTTTCCGGCTACCGCCACTCCTGGAAAACGGCCCCCAAAGAGTCAAGTGGAAAATAAAGCGGGGGGAAAAATAAAGAAACGGCAAATAAAGCCAAACCCTCGCCGCGACTCCGGGGGCCCTCCGAGCCCGCCCACCAGCCCCGCCGCGCCTCACCCGCTCGGCCGCTCTCGTCCTGCCTCCCCGGGATCCCGCCCGGCTCCTAAGGCAGCGCCGGCCCCTCCTGCCTCCCCGGGATCCCGCCCGGCTCCAGAGGCAGCGCCGGCACCGCCCGGGGCGGGGATCCCGCGGGGCCGCCCCGCTCCCGATCCCGATCCCACCCGGCCGTGCCCGGGAGCCGGGAAGGAGGGATAAGCCCTGTCACCGTCTCTCGGCCTGTCTCCCAGCGGAGTTCTGCATTTCCACAGCAACCCGTGCCGCTCCTCCGGCAGTGAGATACTGTCTGTGCTCGGGTGTCACACCACGCTCTTTTACATTTTGTAGCAGCATGGAATCATGCCATGGTTTGGCCTGGAAGGGGCCCTAAAGATCATCTAGATCCAACCCTCTGCCATGGGCAGGGACGCTTCCCACTAGACCAGGTTGCTGAAAGCCCCATCCAGCCTGACTCTGAAACTCTTCCAGGGATGGGGTTGCCTGAAACACTTCTAGGGATTCCAGCTCCCTGAATGGAGACCAACACCGTCATCATCTGTTTGAAATATAGCCATTAAATGTAACCACAACTTAATAACTTTGAAGTTATTGGTTGTTTTTTGTTTTTTCCCTGCCATTAAATGTTGATTCCCTCACCCTTTGACAAAATGGTGTGCATTCATCCAAAAAGAAATTCCCCTTTGCCAAGTACCTTCCCTTATAATAGACTTTTATGTGTCATTTCTCACTGAAGTATGTAGAGAATTTGCATAGACTGGTATTCTTTCTTTTCTGGCTACACATTAAAGAATAGTATTCTTCCATCTCATTAAGAACTTTGCAGGATAAACAGAAAGGAACTGTGATGGTCCTAACAAAAACTTAAGTCTTTTACAGAGTTACAAGCAGTTTGCTCCCATACAGAGCCAAGACAAACTTACACAGTCTTCGGTTATTGGATTTTGTTTGGGTTTGTTTGGTTTTTTCCCCTAAAATACCACAAGATATTAAAGTGGTTGAAGATCAAGACTTTTCATGAAACACTGAAGAGATTTATATCACCTGGCATGAATATCAGATTGTTTCTCCCTCCATCTCAGTTAATCTGGGCAAGGAACAAAATAGGCAAAACCTGCTAAATATTGGTGTGCCAAGCATTCACTTAGTTGCACTTGTATAAATTCATAGACACATTTATCCAAGTAAAAGAAAATCTAGGCTTAAAACCCAGCTAAAAATAGCAAAAGTAAACAGTTGACTTAAGAGGCCTAAAGCTGTCAGTTGTGTAAGTAGCACTGTGTGCCGCTCCATCAAAAAATCCATTTGAAAAAAAATTCCTAAGTGCCACCTCTGTGCCTCTCCACAGCACCAGTTACCTGGTGCTTTCTCTCTGTGCTTGCAGATTGTGTTTAGTGTAGCTGTGTCTCAGGAGCTGCAGCTGAGAGACATGCTGCCAGGGTACAGCTCACATGGCATCCACCTGCAAAGGCTTGAAGGTGGCTGGAATTTATTTATTTTATTTCCAGATCTTGTCTGCAGTTATCACATCCTTCAGCTTCTCTTTCCACCTTTTTTCTTGCCTTGGCCAGGCCACTGTTGGTGGCAGAAGATGGTTTAGCATTGCAGCTAAATCCAGGTTTGCATCTTTCTACATTCTCTTAACCTGTGTTAAGATCTTAGGATTTAATTGGTGATTTATCTGTGCAGGCAGGCTTGAAAGTGAATGTTTATCTGGCTGCTGATTCATCAGAGGAGAGAGAGATTTTATGTATGGTACAATGTCTACAAAGCAAGCCCTGTATCAGTGAGTCCTTCCCACTTCACAGCTCTCTGCTCTCTCCCCCATGCATTTGCAATCTGGAGCATGGCCTTGGGCCTCTGTGCATGGGAGTAAGCCCTGGGACAATCAATCAATCAGTCAATCAATCAATCAATCAATCAGTCAGTCAGTCATTCAGAGATAACTTACCTGAAACCTCTTGAGAGACTTTTTTAAACTAACACTGTCCATAGTGCCCTTTCTTTCTCCTTAAGCTCTTTCTGGACCTCTTCCCTGAGTCAAGAAGAGTTTTCTACGACCTTTGCAGGCTTTGGCAGGAAAATGTCTCTCCTCCTTACGAGTGAGATGGGACAGCCTCTACCTGCCTCCTTCCTTGGTGCTGGATACAAACACCACTGTAAGACTGAGCCAGGTCACACACAACCCTCCTGCACTGTTGGGCTGGTCTGTGTGTGCTGCTCCTGTGAGATGAATGTGGGTTAGGATAATCCTGGAGAGAGCAAGCAAGATCCAGATCTGAGCTGGGATCAGCAGCAGAAATGGAAATAGCAGCTAACTGGAAGGCAGTTTTTTTCACAGACTCTGCAGAATTGGAAACATGCTGCTACAAAGGTTCAGGAAGCTTCAGAAAATGTCAACTTCTCTAAAATATTTCAGAGAATCATAGACTGTTTAGGGCTGGAAGGGGCCTTGAAAAATCATCTAGTCCCACTCCCCCTGCCAGGGATGGGGCATCCACAGCCTTGCTGGGCAACCTGTTCCAACGTCTCACCACCCTCACAGTAAAGAATTTTTTCCTAATGTCTAACCTAAATTTCCCCACTTTCAGTTTGAACCCATTACCCCTTGTCACTGTAGCTCCTGAAAAAGAGTCCCTCTCCAGCTTCCCTGCAAGCTCCCTTCAGCGCAGGAAGGTTGCTAAGAGGTCTGCACACAATCTCCTTTCTCCAGGCTGAACAACCACAACTTTCTCAGTCTGTCTTCCTGGAGGTGCTCCAGTGCTCTTATCAACTTCATGGTCCTTCTCTGGACCTGCTCCCACAGAACAATGTAAGGAGACAGAGAAGGCCTTACACAGCCCATGCATTCAGTAGGTTTCAGAAATAATGCATTCTCTGCTTTGCCTCTGAGTAGGCAGCAGCTCTGCAGGGACAAGGGGACAGCTCCAGGGAGCTCAGACTGGAGGCAGCCTAAACTGGATTATCTTCCTCCAGACTTCCTGGTCATGGCATTTTGCATATGTTTCTGATACTCAAACAGGGCTGTGTGCTGATGGAAAAGTTGTACTACTTAGGGATATTTATGGCATTTTCTTCCTTTAGGGGAGTATTATGACCTTTCCCACAACATGAACCTCCAGGTTCTTCTGCAGGTCATGGCATTTCCCAGCTGCAGCCATGACTGTGACTACCTCCCTCTGCTTGTACCCATGTGAGAAGTGCACAGCAATTAAAACAAAAGCTTATAATGAAGGCCATCGCTAAGCAAGTGTGAAGACATTTTGCCTGGGTCTGTTTAAACCCACAGATCAGTAGCCAAAGCAACTGCTGTGCTCATCTGCAGGTGAGCAGCAAGATTATAATCATGGCACAAAGAATGTAAGCAATTCCAAACAAGTGCTGAGACAAAGGCAGCAGCATCCAACCCAGTAGAAGTAGGAAGCCAAGGTGCAAAACTGGTGACAGCTTCCTTTTTCAGTTTTTCAAGCCCTTTTTTAACAGTCAAGAACCATTTCCTTGTTTATCATAACTTCTTACTACTATCAAGGTCAGGTGGTTCAACACACAGGTAAAAGTAGTAACCATGCAGCTGCAATCAGCAGCACAGGATTTTCTCTAGCTGATCACCAGTTTGTTGACATGCCAAAATTTATAGCACAGCAAGATGAACTTACCAACACTTCTCTCTGAGCTAATTCTGCTTCTGTTTTTGTGTTCAATGAAGTGGTTTCTGTTCTTGCTGGCCCCTCTGTCATGTTGCCTCTGCATCTCCTCTCCAGAGTATCACCCCAGCTGGATTTCTCTCCCCTGGTTGCTTTTTTCTGGGGTTAGAAAAGGAGTCTCTACAGACTCAGCTTGTCTTCACAGACCAACAAGCTGTGAAAGGATCTGGCTTCCTGTTTCATTTCCGCTAAAGTCTTCAGAGTCACACAGGCTGTCTAAGCTTCTCCATATCCAAGCCACAAGAAAAAAATTGAGCATAACTCAGCTAATTATAAAGGTCACATTGCTATCTCGCCCTGCATCTCCCAAGCTGTTGGAGGGATGGAGATTGCAGGGTGCTTTTCAGACTGTGGTGTAGCACCCATACATGGCACTATCTCAGTGGCAGTCCACAGAGAGTCACAGCTTCTTCTTTTCAGCTCCAATGTCACGTGTCATTGCTAAGCTCAACATTACTTATCATGCAATCAATGTGCCTCCTGTAGAAACAGTGGGATCATGAAGAGGAAACAGGTGGTCCACACAAACATCCCTTCCTATGGTTATGGACCATGCTATGTAAAAGCACAGTTTACACAGATGTGGTTAAATCACTTCATAGGTATGGGCTTTTTAACTGGAGTAAGCAAAGGGTCCTTCGAAACAGTCTTTCCTTTTCCCTCCTAACTTATTGTTTTAAGTTAAATGAGAAAAATGTTTTCTTACAGTCTAAGACTATTAATTCATTCTTAATTATGCTTTTGGAAGATATATCACAATACCGCAGCTTACAAGCTCATTAAATCTAGTCTTCCAGTCTGAAAATACCCACAAGTTCTTGTTTCAGAGGGAGAAGCCTCTTGCCATTGTCTCCCAGAGATTTCTACTCTGTTAACAATTGCTTCACATTTCACATGCATTAAAAAATAAAAAAGTACAATTACTGACTCACATTTTCCCTTTCACTAGAATGTCAGCTTCCCTTTCTACCCCTTTTATTGCAGTATTTTTGTCAATTTAGTTCTAAAATGCTATTTTCCATAATCACCTCAGATCAGGAGTGTTTATTAAAAAAAAAAAAAAGAAGGTGGTGTTGGGGATATAACTGTTATCTATATTACATTATTGGTTTTGTTTGCTGGCACCTCAGGAGCTGAAGGTGCAATCTGCTCCCCCAGCTCCAATCCAAGCCTTGGGCCCCATGACTTCAGGTCTCCTAACACTTCTTATTTCACCATTTACTGTGGAGGAACGTGGAGAAGAACAAAGAATTTTCTTTCCTAAAATATTCACTTGCTATATTTGAATGCTCTCATGCTATTCATGCTCCATGCCATAAGCATCCAAAGGCAGCAAGTGAACTCTTAAAAACAGTGTTTAAATGTGTGTATACACAGACACACACAGAGACACATGTTTGTATGTTTATTTGATTATATGTATATAGGCATAATTTTTTTTTTTTTTGGTCTGTGTTCCATTCCCATTAGCAGAACAAGATAGTTCTGACAGTAGAAAAACTGTGGACTGGCTGCAGGACCAGTGCATCTCCAAGGCAAGATCTGGAAAGAAAATTAGTAGGACAGAAGACAGAAACACTGCACATCACATGGCCTCTTTTGCCTTCCTTGCTCAGCACTGCGTATTTGGTTCAATTTTTTTTGGTGTTTTTATTTTTGTTTGGTTTTTTTTTGTTGTTGCTGTTGTTCTGGGGGTTTTTTGGTTTTGTTGGCTTTTTAATAAAGCAAAAAAAGGGAAGCTGTTTAGTTTCAATTTTACAGTGAAAATTACCCTTCTTTTCTGCATTGAATTCCCTTTAGTCACCCTAAATTCCTCTATTGTACTTTTTACTTAATTTTAGTTGGGTAGTTTTATTTGCTCTGGCCATAAACAGTTCTGGATATTTAACACTTCCTACTCTTCATTTCTTCTTACAGTTTCCACATTCTTTAACACATATACCATAATTCCCAACATAGCTGGTTCACCTGGATAATTCTTTAATATCTCTTTAGGCTTTATCCAAGTAGGAAAAGATTGGGTTACCTCCCTTTCCTGCTGTGCTGGGGCATAAATATTTGCCCAAGATCTGAATCTCTTCCATACCCCAGTGAGCATCTTTAGGGCATGGTGAAAATGCTGGGACATCTGAACACTCTGTGTGGCAAAGAACCTGAGGGAGTTTTGGAAAATGAGAATGTCTTTGCTCCAACAGGATTAGGTGACAGGCAAATAAAGGCTCCAGAAGGGAGAAGAGGAAAAAACCAGGACGTTCTGTACCCCTTCCTTGCAGGAAAGTCCCAGCTGAACTTTGGAATTGCATTAAGTTACAAGAAATACAAGATGAATTCCCCATATATACCATGGATCTTTTTTCCTAAATTAGGAACAGCTAAGAGGTCTGTGCAAGGTTATGGGGAAAAGAGAAAGACAAACCTGAAGCAGAGATGATGAGTTTGGTATGCTGGAGGCACCTGGGCTGATAGAATCCACAAACTAAGAATAGCTGTGCTTTACTAAATAGTTGGTGTTTGTTTGCATGCCTGCCTGCCTATTTGCACTCTTTATCGCATTCACAAGCTGACAAGGAAATTTCCTTTGTCCACCCCCACACTTCTGCGGTGGGTGTTATCAGCGGCCTCTCCTCCCCGCGGCATTCCCTTGTGTTCCTGTGAGATGCAGCGAAAGAGCTCTGCACTTGACTTCACCACAGCTCAGTGGGGTTGTTCCCCTGCCCATCAGCGATAGGAGAGCTCTTGGTTTGCAGCAGCAGCTGGGAAACCCAAACATGACACGGCACAACATCACGCAGCTCTCTGAAAGTTGTAAACACAAGATGGCCACCCGAGTTTGCCCTGGAGTTGCAGCCACTTCCATCTCCATTGCTGAGCCCTAGAGCCAACTTCTCACTTTGCTCCTGCTTTCTCTCTTTCTATGGAAGCAGATTAAGGTTACAAATATCCCCAACCTCCAGTTGCATGAAGTCACTTTTGTTCTGCTGTAACAGGTTGTCCTACCATCTCATCTGCTACTTGGAAGAAAAATCACTCTTTTCAGAACAATTGTTATTATTCTTATTGTTGGCAATATATTCTTGTTGCTGACAACTTTCTGCTGCAGCTGCATAGGTGGGGGCAGGACAGTGCTGTCCTAGGCAGGTGCTCGTTGGTTACTTAGTGGTTCAACAGGTAGGCTTTTCTTTCTGAAGACTATTAAGGGGAACAGCATCAATATAATCTACTTTCTGGATTTTGGAAGCATGAAACGCACTGTGAGTGCAGAATTGCCTCCTAGTGCCTGGGGTTGGGCATAGAAAATCAACTTCCTGGAGAAGAAGAATTCCTATTACAAAATCTGTGATGCATCTTGCTTTTTAACAATTCTTTTAAAATCAAATACTTTTTACTTGGAATAAGAGTCCATATTATGATTTCTTTTTATTTAGAAGTCAACATGCAAAGGCTCAGCTGTTTCTCCTTCGTGCTGAAAGATCGTACTGCCAGAAGAAACAACACACAGCCTATTCGTGGGCACTTTCCTCTTTTTTTTGTGTGTGTGTCAAGTGTCAATCCTTGGCTTTGCAACAGTGACTAAATATTTATGTTTCACTGCCAAAAGTGCATAGCAGCAAACCAAAGCTAGCATTTTAAGACTTGTGTGCTATGAGTGACTCACTGGGACTAAAAATGTGAGCACCCCCTTCCCTGGGGTTCCCCTCTGAAGTAGGAGGAGCAGCTGCTTTCTGCCACTCCCCAAGAGCCACAGCAGTCACCAGCGATGCTTGTTTTGTACTGGAACAGCAAAAAAGGGTCCCTGAGGGGAAGAAAGGAGCTCGTTCTTTTCGGAGGAAGGAGTCACTCCAACCAAAAACATCAAATTCCAACAGTGAAAAGAACAAACTTTCTTCAGATGGAGACTTAGTAACAAGCAGGAAAATAAAATACACATAAAAATCATGTAAAAACTAAGGCAAAGCAGTAGCCTTTGCACATAGGAACAACAATGGAAAAGTCACGGAGAGAAAAGGGCTTGAGCATACACGTCCCCCTTTATAATGCAGCTTATTGACATAAATGTCTTTTTGATTAACAGAAACGGCAACAGAAGATGTTCCTTCCTGAAAGACACTTTGTGCAGCTGGTTGCTTATTCAGAATTTCAAAGATAAACATCCTGGTTCTATCCGCCATTTTCTTTCCCCCATCCCCCAGCTGTCCCCATCCATGGTGACAGCTGAAATTATTGGATGTACTTCTTCATTTTTCAGAAAAACAACCTGCTGCTAAACTAATATAGGCTGTACTTAAAACTATGTATTTCACAACACAGAAGGAAGAATGACATCAATTTCTTTTAATTAGGATAGGGGATGGGAATTCAGAGGATGAACATCTATTTTTGCAGTTGCCAGAATCTTACGTATCTTCAGCAAATCCTTTTACCACCTGTTAAAAAGGGGGAAGGGAACTAAAAAGCTTTCTCCATCTGTAAAGTGAAGCTTGATGATTAAAATTGAGAGCTGCTGAAAATACCATGGTGATGGAGGCTCTTCAGCTGAATATACAGCCCCCACTGTGATAACAAGCAGCACTCTCATCTCCCTCTGCAGTCAGGGACAATAAAGACAGAATTTTACTTGCAAGGGATGTCAGTATCTTCCTGACAAAGGATTCAATGTACTCTTTCTGTAATTTTTTTATGGATCTCACCCTTTTTGAAATTTTGCTATTTAGACAGTGACTATTAGGATTTCTACTTTTCTGGCAAATAAATGACATATATTTTCTTTTAAAAACTCCTTGTGTTGAGAATGTAAGAATGGAATTTCCTGGCTGCTTCCATATGGCTTCTTCTCAAATATATATGTACATGCAAATTCCCCTGGACCCACCATCCACCACAGAAATTTTGTCTCAGTGAAGTTTGCCTCTACATGCTTATAGGATTTCTGCACAGCTCAGGGTCTTGCAGGAATTGCTCCTTCATCATGTCAGGCATGCAGAGACCCCAGATGCCACCCATGCGTGTGCACTGAGCAGACAGCACAGCATAGTTCAGGAGGTTGGATCCATGCTTGGCATGTTGGAATCCAAACATGATCCATCCAGATGAGGGGAGTCAGGAGTTGGTGCTTCATTTCAGCTTCTGGCATCCATTTACACAAGGAAGGTGGGGGTTTTGAGTAGTTCTGGGAGAACAAAGCAGAGGTTTTTCTCCTATGATTAGGAGAAGTGTGTCTTGGATTCTGCTTTCATTTCCTCAAAATTACTTCTAGATTTAATCATCTCCTATGAACAATCTGGAGTTACATTAAAGCAGAAAAATGCTACATTCTGTGGCAATTCAGGATGACAGTTTGAAGACTCTCGAAGCTGCCAGTAAATTTTTATAGGGAGTTTTACTTTTAAAAGGATCATTAACTATACAATCCCATAATTGGATCCTTATGTTACAGGTTTTGTTCGAAAGCTCAAATGGCGTCTACGTATGTTAATAAACTTATTTTAGCACTGAGAGCACAAATGTGTGACAAATTGCCTTGGAGGAGAAATGAAAAGGAGACCATCTAAACTTTCATTTTTGTGAGGGAAGGAATCTGACATGTTGGGGGCACAGCAGGAAACCAATGAGGAACAGAATGTACAGCCATCGCTGCTGTTAAATATAGATCCTCAGTTCTGAGGCAGTGCCGAGCCTTGCTCTTGGGGTCTTTGCAGCTAACAGGTGTCTCATGTCCTCAAAGCACCTCATATTCAGGACACAAATTGAATCAGATGAGGGTATTCTGCCTTTTTTTCCATCTTCTGTAAGTTGTTCCAGAAGGTGTTGGAGCACTTTTCTACAGGTGATACAAGCATGATGTTGCTGGATTTTTTTTTAAGTTTTTTTTTTTTTTAATTAGGTCTAATGTAACTCTGAAATAGCTCCATTCTGCCATCAATTGTGTATTACAAGAGAAAAACCCCTAATCAGATGATTCTTTATGTTTTGCTACATTTTTTTTTTTCCAAGTGAGCGTAGGAACAGTCCTTCCTCCACTGACCTTCAAGTATTACTCTAACAAGGAATGTATTAGCATGAGTCAAACAGTATGACTACAGCAGCATCATGGTAAGGTAAATACCATATAGTTATACTTCCTTCCTCTGGCAATATCTCCAGGAGACAGGCTTCATAAAGAGCTGCACCCAGTAGTAAAATAGTTTGTGCTGAATAAACAAATACAGAGAGATGTTATAAAGTCCACCATGGAGCTCAGCCAGAGCTGAGCCACTACTTTTAAGTGGCAATATGTCAGCTGCAAATGAGCAATATGAGAGGAGCCGAGACATTTGTATAGCCAAACTAGCAGGAGCCTAAAATGCCAAAGTTAAGGCTGCAGATGGTAGTAGGTTTTGCAAACTGAACATGCTGGGTCTCCACGCAGGAACCCATAGCTTCTGAGAGCTTTCCCCCCTCCTTCCCCTCCCCATGCCTAAATGTAACATTAGATTTGCCCTATTTAGGGAATAAATCAAAACATCTTTAAAAAGCAGCCTAAGTGGGGCTGAGGGAATGGCAAGTACATGCTAGACAGGTGCCATACCTTGTATTTTACTCATCAGAACAAAGATGGGACTTGACAGTGTAGCCCAAGCAAAGATCTCTGCAATCACCCTCCCTCCATTGCCTGACTGCTGTGATAGATTTGCTCTGCTAGGCACCACTGTCACAAACAGCTAAAGCAGTTTTGACTTTTACATAGGAGTTCCATGGTGTGGGTCAGCTGTCTTGCTGGAAACGGGGAGCTGAGGTGTGCCTGTCACAGTGACAGATTTAGGATGTAACTCCTGCTCCTCAAAGGGAGCCCAGGATGTGCAGTCTGCATCAAAACACTGCAAGGCAACAACTTTGGTACATACAAATTTTTATAGATAACTTAAGTGCTTGATCTCTCATATATATCTGCATAGATTCTTCCCAACAAAACCCTTTTACACTTGAGCTCTTTGTTTCTAGGACAGGATACTTGGGGCATAAAGCTGTGTCCCTGGCATGTGTTTCCATGTGTTCCTCTGGGCCATGCACCCCTCCTGTCTGTTGGATGTTCACCACCATAACTGCAGATAACAAGTGAGCAGAAGAGCAGGAATTCCCACACAGCTGTCATGATTTGCCATTTGTAACTCTTCATTTTTCCCCCCGACACAATCATTTCTACACCCCTCTCTACCAAGAGCAGCTCAGAAAGACATTCTTAACTGTTCCATAATTAGCAAAGAGCCCTTTCACCTTCCCTCACGTAGTGCTGGATTTAGGAAATCTGTAAGTATGGACAGTTGAAGAAATACAAGACAACTTTGGAGAGCAGCTTGAGCAGAGCTCCCTAGAGTGGTACAAAGTTCTGGGAATTGTGTTCTCCTGCAGAAACATTAGAACAGCAGCTCCTGATAAAGGTAACATCTTTCAGAGTAACACTTCTCTTCAATGAAATAACATCATTTTCACTTCCAGTGGCTGGAGAAATGCAGAAATGTACAGGGGAAAAACCCAAACTACCTTGTTGACAAGAAATAGCTGCAATAAGGCAGGATGGCAGATGCCCCATGACAGCACTACAGCATAAAAGAGAAGTACAAGAGTTGTTGATATTTAGAACAGTCCTCCCTTTTACTGCTTTGTTGTAGAAGACCTCCATATTTACACAGAGAGGTATTCTTCATCTAATGCCTTTTTATCCAATGGGAAAGCTTTTCCCTTACACCTCTAAAATACAGCAGAGAGGGAGGCTCAAGGAAGATGGTCGAAGCTGGTATTTCTCTGACTTGGGCGTAAAGTCAATGTTTGACATCAAGCAAATTTAATCATGGAAAATAAACCCTGCTTTACACAGGACAGTAATACCAAGGCTCTGAAAAACTTTACAGCTTTAGCTGCAGCTTCCACACTGTTAGACTCCACAGCATATACATGTAGTTTCAATACTTTTTTTTTTTTTTTTAATCACAATGGTTACTTGCTAATATCGGGACTGATGTGGGATAGAAATTATAAACTAGACAAGTGAGATTGTTAGAAAAAAAATACTCAAGTTATATTTGGGAATAGATTTGTGAAGCAGATGAGGAGCTTGCACGGAGCACTTGAGCACAGACACAGTTGACATCTGAACTAATGGAAAAGAGCATTACTGTTGCCTCATATAATTTTTTTTTTCAAACCAACAGATGGAGTTTAGCCCTTGTAAAATGTTACTCTTCTCAACCCTTGCAACTGACTAACAGAGAAAAGTACACTTCTTGATTATTTGTCAAACCAAACATTGCCAACACAGAGGAAGATTCAACTTTGATCAAGCACTTGCGCTGCTCACCTAACCACGCACGGCTGGCTGGGAAAGTGACAGCATGCAAACAGAAACAGATGTTGGCTTCCACAAACAAATGCCATCCTTACCCAGGCATAAATCCTTCTGAGGATGAATGGGAATCATAGGCTTATCAGCCATGTACTGCCTATCCCAAAACATTCTTACTCAAATATACTTATAGTATCTCTATTAAATGCCAAATAAAGATATTTTCCTCTCTCTGAACTTTATCTCTACAGTCTCTTTGGGACAGTAATTTCCAAGACAAGCAGCAGATGCTTCTAGGGAAATACTTTTAACTTGCAGCATATTTTGAAGGCATACCATCTATTTTCACTAAACTCTTATCTCTCCTCCACTGGACCCATTAGCTTATCAGAAATAACTGGAAATACTTTTTAGAGTAAAAATATTGATTACTATTTTGCATATCTGAACAGGTTTCCAAGTCAGTTCTCCTCTTTCCTATCTCCAGGGATTACCATCCATTCCAGCATTTCTCCCATGCTGCTCCAAAGATGTTGGAAGTTGTCTGCAGTGCATTGCTCGTGGCTGATCTGCTGGACAGTGGTGCACTCTCTAAAGCCAGTGGTGACCGAGTGACAAATAACTTACGGCCAGTACAAAGAGGCAGCAAACAGCACCGTGTCAGCGCAGAGAAAAAGACAGTAAGTAAATTAGATATTTGCTGCAAAGTTCCATATAAAAAAGCAGACAATGTGCAGGCAACCATGCCACAATTTCTGTAGGTGCACCGTTCTTCCCCTTAGCCAGATTCCAAGGCAGTGGCAGGGATCAGATGCACAGGTAACGTCCAGTGTTGTCCATGCCTACTCCTACTCCTAGTGTCATCCTGGAAAGACACTAGGTGCACTCACCTCCTTTCTGTGTTTGCCTGCTGTCTTTCACTTATTTCTCCCCAGTATCCATCTGTCTTGGCCTTCTTGAGCACTTTCTGATTGCCAAACATTGTGAATTTGAGGTAGCACCCTTGGCTTCTCCAAGACATCATGCAGAAGCAGCTCATGCTGTTCCCATGTCTTGCTGTTATCACAACTAACTCAGATTGTGGAAAAAGCTTTTAATTTCTTTCCCATGAAACACCACATAATTCAACTCTGAGACAGATCCTAAGAAATGAGGATTTTTTTGTGCCTATAAATAATCACCTATGCCTCTCTTCATCACTGCTATAGATCTGCTTAGAGAGAAAGCAAAGGAAGGAAAAATTGCATTTTTTGCATGACATTAGTTTGCAATCCCTGAAATTCAGAAAAAAGAACCACCAAGAACTATATGTGCAGTCAACATATCTGGAAGAAATCCATACACTTTTCCACTTTTTAAGTCTTTGAAGCTGCCACTCCAGTGCAGCTGCCACCCTTATCCACATGTGCCAAAGTATTTTGGCACTGTGGCCATTATATCCTTTCTTATCTCACATATGATGATGTCAGAAGGAGGATGGCTGGAGAAACAGCCACAGGTGGCAAACATGTCTCAAATCCTGTGAGTGAATGACCAGGTTTCTTTTCTGCTGTGGGTGTTCCCATACCTGCCCCACACTGCGTGATGAATCCAGGCAACACCACACACATTCACAGAGTAACTGAGAGTGTTATCTTAGGCTTCTACTGAGCAGCAACAGACCTGTGAGACATGGAAACCAAGGAACACAGCAGGGCCTTTGTGCAAATGCAGCTTCCCAAAGGTGACTTTGCAAATCACGAGCACAAGGACATGTTTCACTGCTGTTGCCTGAGCTGCAGCAAAGAATGCTCTCAGCAAAGGTTGTGGAGCTACCTTGACAATCTTCCTGCAAGCCATGGAACTGCCAGATAACCAGTGAGACTACTTCCCCAGGGTCACACTATCAGATCATTTAGTTTTGGCAATCACCATGTATCAAGACTGTCCTGAAAGGCTTGATTTTCAGCATAATAACATTTTGTGGGAGTTATGAAGCAAGCCCTCAGCCACAGAAATGTGCTAGACGGAAAACAATTACAGTAATTTCTTGAGTCTTGGCAGACAGAATACACAGCACTGTCCCAACATAAGCTCTTAAAACTCCCCGATAAATTACTTGGAAGAAAACATTAGAAGAAACAGTTCATAGACTGGAATCTCTCTCATGCTCCTGGAAGAAAAAATGTTTGAGAAAAGGTAAAGCTGATACAGATGATGGCCTCATCGATATGATGACTACGAGTGTAATAGGAATTCAGCTAGGATTTTCATACTTAAAAATTCCCCAGAGAGTGGGATGAGATAAAACAGAGCCTCTTACCACAAGCAGATGACTTCTCCAGTAGAGATGCTGACTCCTACATTGCAACCTTGTACTGTACCACATGTCAAATTACTTATACTATACCCAGACTTCATTACATAGAGAATATCGTATCTACATTTTAAAAAATAATAGACTAATAAACAGGTAAAGGTCTTGAAAAGGAAATGGATGGCTGGATATTAAATGAAAAATCAGGTCTCCTTACAAAAATCAATACTCAATCCAAAAACACAAATAACAATTAGACTCACTTTAGACGGGAGAGCAATTACTCACCTGAGCTGAGAGACGAAGTGCAGTAACAAGCTTCGTGTTCTTTGCAAGCAGGTCTGAAAAGCAATGTACAATTCTGAGCTGTCACTCACAATCAGCAGCCAGGGTAAAGGCAGCAATCACCACCAGAATTACACCCTGCCTTCCCTTGTGAAGGATCCTTGGGAGAAATGAGTTTAGGCCTCCATGAAACTCCATGAGCAATGAGAAATTTTGACATTCAGGCACTTTTTGGTGGTGATCAAGTTACCTTCGGGTTGCCCCATCCCAAATGCTCCCCTTAATGTTTCATGATATATCACGACATTTTTTTCCATGTGTGAATCAGCCAGGGCTGTCCACTAGCATCTAAAAGTCCCAACAACAGCAACAAAATCATAACACACCAATGGCTGCATTAACTACACTAACTGGGACTAGCACAGATTCCCAGATTTGAGTTTCCTGGCAAGTAATGAGTCCAGAACCCTGCCAGGCCCAGGAGAACACTCCATCACCAAAGAAGGAAGCACTCTTTCACCATCAGTCTTTAGAGATGGCAAATTAAATGACATCATTCTGCAAATACTCAGTGGATCTTGGCATCACTGAAGGGAAAGTCTGAGAGCTTGGGGAACCATCCATCTCAAGGGATCACAGGCTCTTCATAGACACACAGGCAGGACATGTGAAAACAGACAGGATACGTGATGTAAATTGTCCAAAAGTGATTAGACAGATTCCCAGTGGTACAAGGCAAGCTTTCAGCTGCTGCCAGCTCTTCCTCAGCCTTGGGAATAACCCTTGGGATTGCAAGCCCACACAGAGACTGAGTCCAGGGTGTGCCAAGTGAATTCCTGGTGCTGACTACTGCCAGCAGAGTCTTCAGGAAACTTAATGTGAAATTTCTGCAAGTAATACTTGTAGATACTCCTGATGTGTGAGTTCACTGGAGAAATAAGCCTTCTGCTTGAGACCCAAATGAATACTTCTGTTGAATTGAGATGCTAGTGTCACTAAAATCAATGTTTGACATTTAATGGGTAAGGGGCAGAGTTTCAGACTAATCAAGTCCAAGGCAGGTTACATTTCCCTCTCTCAGGACAAGAAAAAATGGCTCCAGGAGCTGGCAAGAAAAGTTCTGCAAAAGGAGTACTTGGAAAAAGTCAGGGGAGCTAGGCTGGCTATCTGAGTAGTAAAAAGAAAGCTGGCAGTAGTCAGCTTCTATTTGTTTAATGTAAGAGATCTCTATACTCAGTTCCATCAGAACAACTGCTCCCCAAGGCAACTGTAATACCTCAGCTTTGTCTAGGAAATAAAGTGGCTCAGCTATTCATGGGGGACGTGCTGAAGGGGTAATTCAAGACTTAAAACAAATGGTCATGGACTCTAAATGAACCATTGAAGCTCAACTTGGCAACATGATCTCATGATTTATTATTCTACAAAGTATCAACTCAAAAGAAATCAAACACTTGGAATTTTTAGAAAAGGAATGGAGAACAAAATGCCATTTTCCAGCTGTGTAAGTTAAGATGCACCTGTATCATAAATATTGTACGAGGTTTGCCTCCTCCCATCACAGAAAATACACAACTTGGAACTAGGGAGGGTTCAGAAAAGGGCAATTAAGATGAGAAACAGCTTCCCAGAGGAGCAGACAGACTGGTACTCTTCAGCTTGGTAAACAGATGACCAAATGAAAAATAAGTAGCAGACGTAAAAGCAAAGGTAGGACACAAATTTGGGGGGATGAACTGTCCATTAAAAGCTTCAGAGATATCAAAGGAAGATGCCAGTGGGTTCTTGGCACAATATACAGCTCAACTTCATAGCCTGTTGTTACACAAAGTTGTGGCTACCAGTGGTTTACTGCTATTCTAAAGCAACAATTATGTGTTAAGTAAATCTCAATGGACTTTTCTTCCATGAGCTACAAAGTCATGATTTTGTAGGAAGACCATTGAGTATGACAGACGAGGATACACTGGGGAGGAAATGGACAGAATGTCTTTTGGGAGCTGAAAATTCAGCCTGCAGAGATTGAAGTGTTGTTCTGGTGTTAAGATTTCATCCTTTCTAGAGCTATGTGTCCTCTCTGGATAGAAGATATTTTCCGTCAGAAAATGTGAACCTTGAGAACCAATATATTACCACAGGCATAATGATGGAAACTGAAGCTTCAGCAGCAGCAACTGATGCAATCTCAAGTACCTCATCTTCACATTTCCTTGAGCAACAAAGACAAAAAGTCCCACCAGCAGTCAAGAAAATTGCATATATTAAGATTAAAATTCATTTTAAAAGGAGCATTCGGATTACTGCTCATGACAATTAGATGATGAAAGGATCTTTCCAGTACAGAGATCAAAGAATCTCTGTATTAAACCTCAAATGTATCTCTAGTCTGTTTCATCATTTTAACCTACAACCAGTGAAGAAAACTGGAAGCTTGTGCTCTCCTCTCATACTAGGGTTGGTTGATAAGGGCTTTGTCTTTTAAGGGAAGGCACAGATTGGCAAGTGGGAATTAATGATCAGCAGGCCTGGTGCTGGCTCTCCTGACGTTACTTGAGGGGAGAGCAGACTGCTCCACTCAACATCCCAAACTGCCCCTCCAGACCCATTCCCCAGAATTCTGGATAGGGCCAAGGGCAGTGACTTAGAGGAGATGAGAAGCATTCCTGTTTTGAGGACAACATAATGAGAGAAGTATATTCTCCTGCTCCTGCACTTCAGGCTCCTAGTCCCTGTGGCAGGTCAGTGAAATGGGAGATGCCATTCCCGTGCTGATGCTCAGTGTTACGGTGTGGCACTGAGGACCACTGAGTGCAGCTACCTGGGAAATGCTGAGGGCACCACCAGGCATGTGAAGCAGGGTTGGGCATCTACTTGCCAGGAGGGAGAGAGAACACAGAGATCATCATGCTCCTGCATTATAATGCACAATGAAAGAGCCTTTTGTCTTTTGCCAGCATGAGGTGGTACGAATGTGCAAAAAATACTGGAAGCAGAAATTCTACAGATGGAAAACCTGTCTGTTGCTCTCCAATATAACCTTCATCAAGATTTAATTTTAGGAAAGGAAGAAACTCAGAAGTTGTTTGCCTGAGGGATAGAGCAGTGGTTCTGACAAAAGCACCACAATACCTGGAGCTCATCTAAACAAACACAGAAGCTTGGTCTTTGGTTCTTCCTACCTCCCCATGCACCTGAATGCCTATAGCAGAGACATTAGTAACACCTCCACGCTGACTCTACTCATACATGGAAAAGGTATATAAAGTTTAACTCATTTTCTGGACTGGAGCTGACATGGTAACACTCCCTACACCAATCCCTAGCACATGGATACACTGCTGTAGCAGTAAAGGTTGCCTGAACAAATACTTCACCAAATACCAACTACTCTGAGATTTCACTACCCACAGCTGGCAGTTCAGTATATTCCTGTTTTCATTTCTCTTAATATCTTTGGGAGCTTAACCTCAAGTCAGATGTCCTTGATAACCTTAATTTCTTACTCACCAGCCCCCTTTAAAATGGGGTGTAGGCACTGACACCCTTTGTGGTGGGGTTTTAAAGCTTCCTGGCACTGTCATGCAGTGTGTAACATGCAAAGAACATCCCATTACGTTTTCAGGCATCTTCTACTACCAGTCAGGTTCGCATGGTTACTGAAATATTTTCAAGAAGCCAGATGCTTTTGCTTTGTCATTCTGGAGGATCTCTGTTGCACCCCGGCCTGACCATTGGATTTGGAGTAAGAAGAAATCAATTATTTTTTCTTCTATTCATCAACACATAAATAGTCCCATCTGAGAAGGACAACAGGAGCATAGGCAGGTATGTGATAGGGCTCTGCCCATTAGGAAGACAATGTATGTTGCTTCCCTGATCATGGAAGTATCTAGTCAGGCTTTATGCTTAGCAGCTGCACAATGGCCTTTAAGTAAATCAGAGTTCATTACCTGTAAGAAGAATGGGGCTCCAAACTCAACTTTACAAGTACTATCTCATGCACTGACTTTAAAGTCTGGCAACCTCTTCTCCTCCTAAACTATCAGTAAGAAGTGATTGGGGTACGTTATCAAGAAAAAACACTGAAGAGTCTTCTCTTCAATCTCCCTGGCTATTTCCCCCCTTTCAGCTGTGACATTGACTGCCATTCCCTATGCGCTACAATATTCCCTCATCAGGGCCTCACTCACACCAGCTGCTCTGCCCCATGTTTATGGTCTCCCCTCTATCAGCCTGCAGTGCTGCTTTGTGGTGTGCAGGACAGTCAGCAACAACTGCGCCCAAACAAATCCACACGGCATTGGCAGCTTCAAATGCACAATCTGGCAAAACAGAAGGACCTTGTATTATCTCTTCAAAGCATTTCAAGTGATTAACAAGTAGAAGATCTGAAGCTCAAGATAATCGTTCAAGCTTTGTGCAGCTGGAAGCTCTTGCACCAAACTGCAGGTTTTTGTGCAAAACTCCACTCTGCTGAAATGTGTTGGCTGTCCCAAGTAAAGGGCTGGTGGAGAAGTCCAGAAAGAGCACACTCCTGTTTGCATGTGAGCCAAAGAATCCATCTCTGCTACTTAAACACCCACAAGTGCATTATGTGTCTGTAAAGCACTTGGGTAACTTACCCCTAACTTAGTACATCTTCAGGCAAGAACCATTCCACAAAGCCATCCACTTCCCTGTGATGGAAAAAGCTTCCAGTGGCTCATCCTTGTGAACAGGCCCTTCCTGAATATCCTGTCTTTCCATACATAAAACATCTCTCTCAGTTGTCTCTCCCAGTAAGTAATAAAGGGACTGTTTTATCACCTGACAGGGAATAATGGAAAAGAGCAGAATTATTAAAAAAATAATTCTGTATACAATGCAGCCACAAACATAAACACTCTGTATTCTTCCCTGACCTTTCACTTAATTTTGAATTGTGAACAGTTACTGACAGCAGAAAAGGGAAGAAGATAAATATACACAATAAAAAAGTTTTCTGCTTTATGAGTATAGTTGCAAATCCCAAATCTTAATGCTTGAAAGTAACTTTTCTTCATAATGAATCTGAAATGCCTAAAAGTTGTGGGAAATCTGTTCTTCTGAAATACAATCCTGTGGTCTCTAACTGGGAACATCTGGTAGAACACTCTACTGGTCAAAATTTACTAGCTAATAAAGACCAGAATACATTTCCACAGTTAGGGAGTTACGCATGTTTTATATAAAAGCATTCATGAAACTACAAAGCATTCAACACTTAAAGCAAAGGCAAATATTATTTTGTAAGGCATGAAGGAAAGATACATCATTGCAATTTAAAATGGTTTTTATGGCAATAAAATAACATACTTTTTTAAAATACAGAGCCAAATTAAAATATAGCCAAACCTAAACTGTCAAACTTCTTAAAGCAAGAGATCAGACAATTATGTCAAATATGTTTAATTTTTTCAAAATAACTGATGGCAAAATAAAATATTTACATCATGTCATACTGTGTAAACATGTAACATCACTGTACAAAGAAATATACATGCAAAATAAAGCAAAAAATTTAACTAAAACAATAAAGGAAAATAATACACAAACAATGATATGAGGTTGGTACGAATACACATCCAGTTTCGAAGTCAGTTGTTTTCTTTTAAAAAGTTTCTGTACAACTTTACAAAAAAACCCAGAGAACCAAAACAAAAAGGAAAAAAAAAAGAAAAAAAAAAGAATAAATAGGATACAGTGGAAGCCACAAAGCTCAAAACCTCAAAACTAACCCAAGCTAGGTTATGGCTTAACACCCATATATCTAACTCTTGTGGGATGTCAGCTTGGTTTCCTTAAACATGGCATTTCACACAAACATAGATGACAACACACCCACATGAACTCAGCAATGCACAGAAAACCATCTCTGTCTTTTTAAATATCTCACACTAATATTACTTCAACCTTAAAAACAGTTACTAAGACAATTACATTACATGTCCAATTCTCCTCATCTGACTGCTACTTGCCGAATGTATTCTTCACCAAAGACCACAAGATTAACTTGTTCATTTCACAGAAAGAAGTAAAAAAACAGATTTGAAAATTCTAAAAAGTAGTGAAGTGTTGAGACTGATTTGGGGAAAGTCAAACTTTGGCATTTTAAATATAATAATAATAATAATTTTAAAAAGTGTCACTCTACTTCTTAACCAGTTTGACATTTGGGATACTAATTTCTCTCTCTCTCAATTTTTTTTCTTTTTAACAATCCTTAAAACTGACTAGTCTTGACTAAATTCCATGCTAATCCTCATCTTAAACTAATAATGACAGTGTGGTACAACACACCCGCCCATGCCCACCCAGAACCCCCAATCACACAAACAAAACCATAAAGCTCGCCGTACTAAGTATGTGCTTTTTCTATATATTTATTACAGTTACAACAGAGGTCCTCATAAATAGTTGCATAAAATGTTAAAGCCACAACATTGCACATGATATGAAAGAAAACAAAATCCCAAATGAGTGCATTTACAGTATTTCATCCTGCTGTATACTGCTTGACAATTGGGTCAGCAAGCTGGGCACCAACCCAAAGTTCTTTTCTGGGGGGACAGTGACCACTGCCCCAAACTGAAGACCCGCACAGTGGTATACCACCATTTAGGAAGGAGGGGGGAAAAAAGGATGAGAGGAGAGGGAAAAAAATTACAGACCGAAGGCAGGTAACAGTCTATATACAAGTAAGGCCTACATTTTATCAGAGCAAAACGATTCATTCTATTTGTATGCAAAATCTTTTGAGGTTGGATGCACTTAAAAGCAGAGTCTGATCTCAGTGCACTGCTACGTGAGATACATACAGGCGAGGCAACTGGAAAGCTCTAGGACCAAGTGAAAACCAGATGTTATAAATGGAGGCCGTACCAATGGGCAGCCATTTTGGTGAGTCTTCTCCAGGCATGATCTGATTTTTGTTTAACACCAGTGCTTTAAACATAGGCATTTCTTCCTTGAATAAATCTTGAAAACGGTAGCTAAGTTCACTTGCAAAATTCAACTCTTGTTTATTAAAAAAACTATTTTTTTTTTGCAGAAACCTGAATAAAATACTGTTGCTGTATCGCTTGTGACTGCTTTTTGCAGAGTACAGTGCTATTGTCCTCCACCCCCGTGAAGTCTGCATCTCCAGTCCCCCGCGCCGGCCCGCGCGGGTCCCTGTGGAATGCATTTGCACACGAACATTCACTAGCAGCTGGTTGGCTTGGGGTTTGCTTTCCTCAAAATTCAAGTCAACAGCTGATTGGCAGGAGGAGTCTATCTCCAGTCTGATTGATTGGCAGGAGGAGTCCATCTCCAGTCTGATTGATTGGCAGGTGAAAGAGAATGAGAGAGAACTTCAAGCAAGGTCAAACTCTTGGCAAGAGCCTGCTCTGTAAGAAGTTTTTAATGCTACGGATGGGTCGAACATCATTCTGGTGTTTTCGCCGCTCAATGAACGAAGTCAGTCTGGATATATCAATGCTCTCAGCACTTTTGCCATTCCCCAGCTGCAGCCATTGCTCCTGGAGGGCCAGTGCAGCCGAGGGACGCTTAGCTGGGTCATCCTGAAGTAGGAAGCATACAAAATCTTTGGCCTTCTGGCTAACTCCTTTGAAGTAGTCATCTGGGAAACTAAAGTCTAAGCGGCAAATATTCAGGCAAGTTTCCTCTACGCTTTCATCCAGGAAAGGAGAGACGCCACTAAGAAGGACATAAGTGAGCACTCCAATGCTCCAAACATCTGAAGTGAGTGAAACAGGATTTCCAAGAATAATTTCAGGAGCTGCAAACTCTGGGTTTCCAAGTAACTGGTGGATATAATACGTGGTATTGAGCTGGACTGCATCTCCAAAGTCAGCCAGTTTTATTGTTGGCTTAGTGGAACTCTGGTCCACCAAAATATTTTCAGGCTAGAAAACATAAAAGCAAAAGTTAAAATATCTTTTTTCAAGTCAGTCTAACACACATTTAATGCTCCAACTTAACTGCTTCCCAGCAGGTGTGGTCAGCCCTAGAACATAGATGGCTGCACTCTGTAAGGATCACTGCAGAAGGCCAGCTCTGCAAAACCCTGAGGCAGTCTTAACAAGGCTTCCCCTGACCAACCAGCAGGTGGGTTCTTGCCTATTGCAACATGCAATGCATCTGCTTTAGCTGCTGTAGCTGCTGGCACTACATTTTTTGCAGGAAATATAGCTCTGCCAGTTAATACTTCAGTTATTCATGACAGCAGCTTTGCAAAGCTTCACAGGAACTGTGTTTCAAAACTTAAGCTTAAGGAACAACAATTATGAATAGAGGGTGAATAAAGCAACTGTTCCATTTGTTTTACATCGGAGACAACAAAACCCTTGCATTTAAAGACTGGAAGACTGTAAATATTTGCATGATGCTTTCAACAGAATCCAGCTTTATTTGGAAACTCTTTCATGTAATGCAACAACCCTGTTAAGGGACTATGGCAGCAGAGATCCTGTTGGATGCATATGGCTTCAAGAGAACTGCCCCATTACTGGTGAGCTGAAAGTGGACTTGTTTCTACAGTTTTATTTCTAAAGCTACTGCTGCTGTAATCTCTGCAAAGTAAGAGCAACTTACCTACAACTAGTTTTTAATTAGTTCATCTGTATGTGAGACCAGAAAAAGTACTGGTGAACTCTCTATAGCACACTAGAAAAAATTTAATGGTATGAAGACCCAAACTGGTTCTGCTTGGAAACAAAGTACATGGAGGGAAGAGACTCAGGCTTTTTGCTTTTTCTCACCATGACCTCATCTGGCTAAACAGACCCTGCCTACAAAGATGACTTGTCAATACTAAAATTATTATTCATATACAGGTGAAAAGAAAGTGTAAGGAGTAAGATTTTAATTAATATTTATGTTGAGACCTTCTCACATAGTTTTTTTTAACTATGCATTAAACATAGTTTAATTTTTTTTTACAATGCATTAAACCCTTGTGGCTCAAGTAACACACAAAGGGAAGAACAAAGGCCCAAAGAAGCACCATTCATTTAGGTATTACAGCCCTCAAAATGCAAAGATGAGAAATATTTTTGCAGCAAAAGAAGAAAAGCAGTCTCTTTCACAATAAACTCAATGCTTCTTGAGAAAGAAATGGATTTCTGGTGCAAGTTTATCAGAAATTAAATAAATACATGAATAAATAAATAACCAAGCAAAATTTCCTGTTAGCAATTGTTTCCAGCACAAAGGGCCACAACAGGCAAGCGAGCTATAAGGAGAAAGATTAGGGAATTGAGAGTTTCTGCTTTGCTGCCTGAGTGACCTAAAGCATTTAGGAATGGAGCCCCAAGCCATTGGGAGTCCTTTATGACTCTCAAAACATTTCACAGTTCTCTCTTCCCAGATGCAAGTTTTCTAGAAGAGGGAGATTGTTATACCCAGAACGATGCACACTGCCCAGAATCCCATTAGCACCTCACCTTTAGGTCCAAATGTGCTATTCTGCAGTTATGAAGATACTGCACAGCTTCCAGAATCTCTCCCAGGTAGAGTCTGATCTTCCCTTCTGTGAGGTTTCCCCATCGCACGACATAGTCCAGAAGGCGACCCTGGTCAGCCCTGTTGGAATTACAAGGGTTGTGTTTTGGATTAATCCATGCTTCAGAACTGAAAAAAACCTCAAGAGGCTACAGACTACAGCAGTAACTGTAGCCTGCAGAGCTTACAACACAAAGGACTGGGATATGAAGAGGAGATATCATATCTAGCTACCAGATCACAACATTCCTAATTCACTTTTGTGGCCATTTGATACAAAAATACTGTTGAACCTTCAGACTAAGATAATCGTCCACATGTATATTTACTATCTCTATTTGCTCCCTTCTGAGTATTAAACTCAACATTTTAGTAACAGCATTAGACAACTGCAGTATTTTACTTAGGTACTTTCAAACTGCTACAAAATTTTAGAGCACCTTATTCATTAACCACCATAAATGTCCCAGAAAGTCAGCTGTAAAGTTGCATTTGACAGATAATTTAGAGTGCACACACATTTCTAACACTAGTATGTAGTTGGTGGAGGTCTCAAAGGTATCGAGAAGGCCAATGAGCTGGGGATGCTGGAGATTCTGCATGACTCCAAGTTCATGGGTAACCTGGTCTCGCTTCATCAACTTCTTATTCACAAACTTAGTGGCTACTGCTCGCTTGGTTCCCTTCTGGTCACACTTCTTAACGACAGAAAATCTGCCCCTGGAACACAACAATGAAAGGAAAGATTTAACCAAGAGATGCAATAAGGACATTTACTTGAAAGATATACTCCAAGAGATCTAATTTTAATCTCTAATAAGTTACCCTTACAGAGAAGGTTCTGGGCATGAGAATTTTCAGTGCATGCATCTAATACAAATTGTGACTGTAGAAACTTGACAGATATCTGTCATATCACACTTGCAGACAACCTGTCAGAGTAATAACCAGCTTTCAAAGGTCATTATAAAGTTGGCAAACTGTATACTCTACATGAGTTATTTTGCCCCTTTTCAGACTCCTGTCTTTAGTTTTTATTCCCTAAATATGGAGGTTGAGGAGAACTTCACTACAGAAGCAGTGTCAGTCACTATAAGGGATGCTTAAAAAAAATAAATCTCTTCATCTACAATACCACTTCAGCCTATTTGCATTCTGTTTCTGTAGTGCCATCTAGTGCTGGTAAAAGTCTTGCTTCCTCACTTCTACTAAACCCAACACAATTCTGGCCTTTTAGGCTCGTACATTAAGTATTTATCAAGGAGAGTTTAATTTTTGAAAGAGAAGTCAGTATTTTGACACAGACAGCTTTGAAGATCAGCATACAGAACGCACCTGCCAAGCTCAGCCACTTCATTATAGTGGGAATCAAAGTTGTCTTTCCAGATTACCATGATCCCATCACTTCCAGGACCTAAACAAACAAACAAAAAAGAGAAGGACAGGATGTCCAAGATTTAATACACTCAGATCCCTTGGCTATGAGGGGAATCACCCCATTTTATTAATCCCCGTATGACACACAGGGTGGCAGCAGGACAAACAGGATTATACACCAGGGCAGCCCAGCCAATGCAGTAGAACCAATCTATAGTGGAAACAATTCAGGTTACAGTGGGAACTGTCTGTACAGGAATGAGTAACCTTAGCAAGCTGAGGGAAACAGTGAAAAGACATCTTACATTATACCTCATAATCCATAATACACCTGTCACTGTAAAAACAAGTGGCCAGGCTGTGTAGCAGCTACCTTAGAGAACAATTCTTATTTTTCAGGAAATGCTAGTATAAAGACCAAAATTTCCCTTCCAGCTTCTTTCATATATTGCAACACACTGATCAAAGGGCTTAGCTGCTGTCTGTCTTGGGTCAGTGAGCAAGAAGTGCCCGAAATAATCATCACCTCAATATGTTGTCAGTAAGGCACTTACTGTGGCTACCCACAGGCAGTGCTCAAAGTGGCACCACTGAACAGAAGCACCCAAAAATTTCAGATAAGATTTGGAGGGTTTAAAATTCCAAGAAAGCAGCAAAGGTCTTTGAAAAAAAGGGAAGAAGGACTGTATTTTGAAGAGGTTTGGGACAAATCCCTGTATCAGCTGAGAAACTTCATGTCTTGGGGTTTTTTATGTAAGTCAGTTTGAGACAGAGCCATTCTGCTAAAATTATTAACTAATTCTCACCAGTGGAAAAATATATGGGCCTCACAATGGACTAAAGGACTCAGATGGCATCAATTGTTATGAGCTATCTTGTAAGAAAATTTTTGATCCTGCTGTCTGTATTTTCCCTGTTTCTAAAATGGAGAACTATGAATGCTTAGGACAAGAATAAGTGAATGTATGAACACCCTCCAAAATTTATCCCTATGTCATCAAACACATCAAGTAAAAATCTTTTTTGCCCTTCGCTGTCTGCCCCCAAAACACAGGCATTTTTTAATCTTTGCATGTTTCCTTTTTATTCCTCACAAACATTCAGGTCACCTTGCTTCAGGTACTGAAATAGTTCAACTGTGCATCAGTGATGCAAAGACAAGAACTAGTTGTATGTTCTAAAAATTGTTTACACTTCAAACAGAGGAGAAAAATAAATTACAAAGTAATGCTACTCTTTTCTTATCTGTACACTTAAGAAATTATGTTAGCATCGTAGCATTCACTGAGACTAAACTAAGAATGCTGATGATAAATATGATTTTGAATTTATCAAGTGTGTTTGAACTAGTACTGGCAAAGTGAATGCATGTTGACAGTACTGTGGAATGTGTACATGAACCTCTAGTCTGTTACAGCCTAAAACTGCAGCTATTCCCCCTGAAAGAGGCGCTACATGACAGGTAAAAAGGCTCGTTATCAATGCTCCTTTAACAAAGGCGTGCCCAGGAGCTGAGCTTTTCTTGTTACTGTTCTATGGGTACCAGACACTTTGGCTGTACCTAGGCTTTAGAAGAAGGCAGAGCCAGGCCTACCTAAAACTCGTAGACTGGCGGAGGAAGAAACCGAACCCATGTCGTTTGCAGCTATGCACGTGTAGATACCATCGTCTTCCGCAGTGACGCCTACGATTTTCAGCGACGCCTCTCCCAGGTCACTGCAAACACAATGGCAGCTGTTAACCTTGCAGTAACTGCACAGACCTTAAGCTGTGAAAATCAGACAAAGTTAGGCTGATATTCTTTATACTTCTTATTCTCCAGCTCTTATCCCTCCCTGGATGAACACAGTAAAACCCATATCAGAAGCGTCCACCAGAACCTGAGCACTTTGTGGTTATCCAGTATCTTGGGAAGTCCTACAGATCACTAGAAAAACATCCCGACTGACACCTGTCTCACCATGTCTCAGGCTCTACTGTTGGAAAAATCAAGTGCTTCCCGTTTCTTCCTGCTTCCTTTACCTACTTCAAGTTTTCAGAAGCCATATTGAGACAAATATCCATCCCTGTTCTTTCTGAAAGCTTCGTTTCCATCCGTGACTCCCAGGAGGTGTCAGCTGATCTGTCATTTGTGCTTTCAGAGCATTCAGCCCTTGTAAGAGCCGGCTTGCCCTTCAACCTAAAAGGCACACTTCACCCCAACTCTGGAGATCTCAGAATCTGGGAGAATAAGGATGGAAGGAAACTAGAAAGGACTTAAGTTTACTCTCTGCTCCAGGGCAGCGACAGCATTAAGCTAGGTAATACCAGAGCAGAAAGACTCTGCAGGCTCTTCCTTAATCTTTCTCACTGGTCAACCACCCCTTTTTTGTTTGATGCTTTGTCTGTAAAAGTCTGCTTAAATTTTCCTCTGCAGTAAATTGACTATCTGCCATGGACATGAACAACAGATAGCTTAATTTGCAAGTCTCTTAAAAATATGAATACTTGGCAAGTCCTCCCTACACTTTGCACCTCTAGCTCAAACCAATACTAACACTGTATTGTTTTCTCACAATAATGCATAATTTTCAAGATCTTTTATCAGACTTTCCTTTGAGTTCACCTCAGCTGCTACAAGTCATTTTACTGACTGATCCAAAACCTATTTGCAATGGTCTTCACCACACAATTTCAGGGGAAAAAAAGAGGTAAATTTTAGGAACACAGGAAGATGACACCCTTCTCCAACTCAAAGAACATTTCAGGATTATTTCTAGAAATCTGTCAGTCACAGCCAAGATTATTCACTGGATATAATTCTGTAATGAGCAACAGCGAATTAAATCTAGCAAATTTAACTCTTACACATCTCAAAACAGCTCTGGTAGTAGTAGTAAAGCTGCCACATTGCCTTTGTCTTCCCATTAAAAACAAACAAAAAACCCAATGAAAAGAAAAAGCAGGAGCAGCAGGAAGTAAAGAACAGTATAACATGCCATCAACTTCTCCCAAAAGAGCCCTTCATTCTGAATTAAGAGTATAATTCATAATTATGCCATTCCTTCACACTGAAGTTACTCATTAAACTACATTTTTCTGTATGTAAAAGATACTTTTTCGGAAAAAAATAATTCTTTTTTAATCTGCAGCTTCCTATTCCAAAATAACAAGTTCTCCTGAAAAATTTATCCTGGTGTTTGATTTACCAGCTATTCTGTTATGTTCTAACATAGCAAAGCTAAAACCAGAGAAAAGTGTTAATGTCCATGCTTCAGCAATGAAGAGTGATGTCACATCAATAGGAAGCATAGGCTTCTTTGCAAAACACAGTAGTGTGATCTGAAAGTCACTAATGGAAATAAGGGCCTGGCAGGGTCTGTCACAGTACTGGCATGTCACAACACATGGGTCTGTTTCAATGACCAGGTCAGTGTGACAGACCACAATGGTTTCTGCAATAGCAAATGAAAAAGAGCAGATTAATTTTATTTTGTTTTTAAAAATCAACTGATTATAACATTTTATTACCCTGGCCATATGCAGAAGTTACACAACATTTCTGGAAAATCTCAGTGATGATATATTTCTGCCTAAGAGCAACGCTATCCTCATGCCTCAAAGCCAAACACTGTCCCACACCAGAGGTGCAAATTAAAAATGTCACAGTTTGAGCAGTTCCTGTTGACCATGGCACAAATTACCTGTAGGAAATGCTGTGATGGCCGTCATTGCTCAGTGTATTATGATCAGGACCTTTCCAAGTAACTGAAGCCTTGGGGCGACCACAGACTTTACACCTAAGCACGATGGTCTCTCCTGTCTCACATGTTACCTCACTCAATGGAACTATAAACTCGGGGGGAACTGGAAAAAGAGAATTAATGGCATTAGGTAAGCTGAAGCAAATACATTTAATTTCTATTCCTTGCACTGTTTTCTATTAGATGAGGCAGTACTTTAGATTCCCAAGGTGTACATATCCCCTGCCCTTGGAGCACATCCAGGGTTAGGCCCTTTGCTGGGGCTCTACAGAGCCAGTTAATTTTTCTCTACATGAACTTGGACACAACACTACTGCTGTGCCACAGATAACTCTGAAGCTTACCATGGTGAACCAAACAGCCAGTTTATGGTAAGTGAGGAAAGTCATCTACACTGAAAAGTGTTTAAGGATGTGCTCAGCTAGGCTATCTTTATATCCAGCCAAGTTTGCAAAAAACATACACTGAAGCACTTTAGTGCTTTCCCTTTTCCACAGGTGAAACTCAAAGACTTTGTTTCTGTCTATTAAACTAAAACCCCAGTTTGGCTCTGACCCCAGTGGGCAACAATCTCTGTCCTGATCTGCCTCTGCACTGAAGAGGTCCTGAATGTTCCCTAGGATGCAAGACTGAAAATAGAGCAGAGCTCCAACTCCAAAATTTGTTACTTTGCAAATTCAGCAAGGTCCCACTTCCATATGGAACATATCATATGGTCTTTGAGTTTTATGTCGTTTTGAACTTGTGAACAAAAAAGTGTTTCTTGCATCTTAAAAAACAAATATAATGTATTTCATTCTATCTTATCTAAAAAGAGCCCACATATATTTTTGTAGAAAGTACTCAGTTCCTGACATAATTCATATCAAGCAAATAATGTTTTAATAAAATTTATTGACTGAAACTTTTAAAAATTAAAGCAACTTACCATCATAAATGTAATTGGGGTTGAGAAGCTGGAAAGGAGAAATTAAAGAATTAGTGTCCTGATAATCTTATAATAACTTAAAGAATGGTAGAAAACCAAGCACAGAGATGGACCAAAGGTAGCTGTACCTACAATATCCAAGAAACATTTGAATACTACCATTTCTGCACAACTTTATTCTTTTTGGGGTATCTTTTTTTTTGTATGATGTTTTCAGGTTTGAAGGTTTTAACTTCCTGTTTTCAGATTTGGCAGAAACTGTCCACTGAAGCCACTGATGCCTTTGATTCCTTCCTGTGAAGTTCTGACAGAAGCTACTTTTAAAGAAATCCCAACCCAACTTCTTTTGGAAGCGACACCTTTGAAGACTTACTTTTACAGAAACCTTGTTGGCAAGTCCTTCTCGGGATTTGCGATAACCATTTTCTAGCTTGCCTTCCCTTTTGCCGTCTTTATCTTTTTTCTCAGATTTCTTCCTTAATCGGAGTGCTGTGTGCCAAGACGTTGACTTCCTGAACACAGAACATGAAACTCTGATCAATTCTTTTCAAGTCCCTGTTATGCCCTATACTATCTAGTTTCACATGGCATTAGGAAAGTATGTCAAAATGTTATTTCTATGAATTAAAGTATAGGAAAATGAAATACATTAAGTATTCCATAAGGGATGCCACCCTTGGCTAAAACTGTGAACAAGCTAGTAATGTAGTCTGAAGTTCAGTATTCCTTGAAATCATTGCTCAAATGGTAAACTTTCTATAGGAAAATGCAAACTGTCAATCTAATTGAACAACTAACAGTATGAAGCCCATACCAAATGCAGCCTTACAAAAGCTTTACACAAAATTCAAACTGAACTTTGATACAATTTCTTTCATTGCAGAGATGAAAGAGTTGTTCCTAGCATACAGTAATTTTCAATAGGCTTGTGGCTTAAAGCAGATATCTAGGAACTCTGAAATCTTGTTTTATTTGAACAAACATTCCCTGTTTTCCTAGACAAAAGTGTCTAGACTGGCAATTCATTCTATTAAATAAACAAGTTAAAATAAATGGTTTTTGCTCTTAGATAAGGCATTCTTTTCCCAGAAGACTAGGCTATTGCAACTCTTTATTAAAGAATATGTGCTTCTGGGATCTTTTTCACTAGCTTTATTTTGATGGTTGCTAAGAGACCTCTCCAGTACTTGTTCTGCTTGTTGTTCATTTATTTCTCCACGATCACATCAACTTTTGGCCTTAAACGTTCAAAGTTTTCTCTAAATTGGAAGTTTTATTCCTTCCTCCCCTTCTACGCACAGCCAGGCACTCACTTGATGGTTCCATCAGGGTTGTCAATGATGATTGCACTGGTATGCCCCAAGACATAGCCGGGAATCCAGCCCTCGGCTGCGGGGCACTGATCGGTGGCGGCTCTGAACACCAAAAACATGTTCTGTTGGTTGCTGGCTAGAATCTGCACGACCTCTCCTTGGTAGACATTTATCTCATCCTCCTTCACTGCCGTGTAATCGTGTGTCACCAGCATGGTGGAGATATTGCTACTGCTGCTACTTTCACTCTGCAAGCGCCAATCAGAAGCAGAGAGAGCAGGAGGGAAAAAAAGGAGAATCGAGTTTAAAATTCATGAAGAAGACAGGCTGTTCTTGGCCTGCTACATTACCTACCTAATCCACTTGGTTTTCACTGTGTCAAAGAAAAGAGCAATGTTTTCTCTTTTACAGTAGCCTGTGTCTGTTTATCTTGTGCATTAGTCTGATATTTGAACATCTTTATATAGTGCTGCTGCACAAATTTATTCCCAATACAGTTACTCAATATAATTTCTGTTAACTAGGAGTCAGTTTATTCATAAATCGCAACTTGTCTTCCTTTCAAGCTCAGACACTGAACCTTGCATCTTCATCAGGCATCAAAACTACAGTACAAGCACGTGAGACAGTTTTTCACGGTCTTCTAAGTTCAGTTTCCAAATCATAGTCATTAGCTCATAATCACTGGAAACTCCAACAATGAAAAATACACGTAGTCTTCCTAGCACTACCTGTCAGATCTCAGACTCTGCCCTTGTGCACACAAAACATGACAAGCTACAAAAGAACAAAACAGGGTTTTGACAGCACCTCTCAAAACTACAAGATTTATCTCTGGTTGCATCTGTATGATCAGGTTTATTCTTTTAAATGCAGAGGATGAAGTAAATTAGTGAAACAAGAAATTACTAATTTGACGGTCAAAATAGACCCACTAAACTGTAAGAATCGCTTCTAATTGATTAGTGACTAAGATAGCTGAGTGTTGTTACCTGTTTATCGTACACTTTAAACTACTGTCCATGATTTTGTTCATTTCCCCAGCAAGCATTTGTGGAAAGCTAATTATGGCTGAGAAAGTGTACATTCAAAATCATATTACCTGAAGAACAAAAAGCCTACTCCTGACAATAAACCTACTGGAAATTATTATTTTTTTTTTAAGTAAGACTTACATTGTCCATTTGCATCTATTCCTTATACAAGCTTTAATAAATAGAAATGTGAAAACTATTATCAGATTACACAACCTACTCCCTCAGTAATTATTTCTTTCTTGAAACAAGTTAAAATCAAGGTGAATGGCCTATTAATGAAGTGGCATGAAATGTGTGTGTGTGTGTGTCTTTTGTCTCTGTTCTTATTTCAGACTGTTTCGGGTCACTCAGTGCCAGCGAGGGCTCGCTATGGCTCAGTAGAAGCTGAGCTGAAGAAGGAAATGAGTACCCATGTCCTGGGTACCCCCACTGCTTATAGAGCAGAACCACATTAGTACCCCTCATGTGCTAGTAGCCAGTGGAAAGCCTGGCACACAAGATTAAAACTGCATCATTTTTTATCTTTTTTTCTCAAAACTGTCAAATATTTCTTAAATATTGAGGAGATACAGAGGGGTTCAGCTGACAGCCTGGTGCACTGGGAGCCCTGAACACTGCGTTCTCTTGCAATCTGCTTAAGGCCTTGAACAAGTCACTCCATCCCTCTGTGCCTGTGCTTCCCTGAGGACTCTGGCTGAGAAACCAAGACATTTGGAATGGAACAGTCTCAGATTACTAATTTCATAGCATTTTTAACACCCTGATGCTTGGAGTGCCAGTGACTGTACATTTTATTCTAGCTGGACTGTTATATTCAAATGAGTGACTCAAAGCTTCTTTTTTGCCATATTAGATGATGAAGCATATCCTACCTCAGTGAGAAAGATCTCATTGTGGATTTTAACTCTACTAAAGGATATTTACATTAATTTCAGATTCTGTATTTCCAGTGGAGAACTAATTTCTTTCTCTATTTAGAAGATGGCCTGCATGGCCTTTTGTATTAGTAAGTCCTTTCTATGACTCAGGCAAACTGAGAACAGCTGAACCAAAGAAATTAAATCTCATTTTCAGTCATTATTTAGATTAGGATGACAACTTGCTACACTCTTTTACCTAGATGAAAAACAACTCTATTCAAAAAAGCAGCTGTGTTGACTTCTCCTGTTAAGAATTCCAGAGAAAATGAAGGAAAGTTGCAGTATCAACCTAAGCCTCAAACCTTGCCTCACACACTATTCCTGAACATACTGTTTCTTAGGATGCAGCAGAATTTGTGTAACTGCAAGACTGACCTTTCTATAACATAACACTTCTTTCTGACATTTAAGTCTTGTAGGATCATAATAAACTCTGAATATTTCTTATGTTCAACGAGGACACTTAAATCTGTTAAATAAACAACTGTCTGGTAACTACTAAGTGACAAATGTTCCTGAGAATGTGTTTATACCAGAATTCATTCTCACCCCGGAGAGATAGCCTTTCCTTTTGCCTTGCAAGGAAGCAATTATTCTTGCACAGTAATGTTTTCTTACTGAAAGTACTTCTGGTCGTTACTGACCTCAACTATGGGATTACAGGAGGATCTACAAACAAAATATAAAAAGTTCCTCCCATATTCCTCAACTAGCAAAACTTACTCTGTTTTCTTCTTAGAAGTAATTTTTCCTTAAATAATCTACCATAGCCATATGTGCATGGGTATATCCATACAAAAATAGTTAAATTAAAATAAACCTTCACACCCATTTTCTCCAACTTGTTCAATGTGGTGTAGAATACTGATGATTGGTCTAGAAATGAGGTTATAAATGAGGACTTATGGCCCATCTCAATTACCAAATAAAAGAGTTATAGAGCTGTAAACATAGAGCTGTGAAGCAGAATGCATGCATTCCAACATTACATTTTAGAGTGAGATAAAAACAAGCAATGGTGTCTTTGCTGAGATAATATCGAAATCCAAATGTTTTGAAATCTCAGTGCCATCCCATCTTTCTCCTTTTACTTTTTAATGCAGCAACCTGAATTAGTATTATGCAAGTACCACCATCTTAATTCACATACTATGCAGTAAATGCAAAATACTCAAATTACCCCAGATTTTGCATTACATTACATCACATCACATTTTGCTAGACTGAAGATCAACACAAGACAAAGCTAAATCAAAAAAAAAAGCTGAAGGAAGATCAGGATAAAATCACAAAACATGCAAAGCAAAATTTTTTTTCTTCTGAAGCTATTATAAAAGTAAGTGTAAGAACTAAGAAGTCAAGAAAGCTTTGTGTGTTAAACAGTTCTATAAAGAAACACATGCATTTTAAAAAGGTCCAGCAAGTTAGGTGATTTGCAAAACTGGTATTGCATACCATTTGTGAGAGAGTAGAAAAACAAACATTCATGAACACAATGCTTAGTGAGAAAAAAATCATATGTGAGTTATAAAAGAAAGGCACCATAACCTGCCTACCGCCTCCATGGCAAATGCCTCAACATTTTTGCTTTATATTTGCACATGCCCCAGTGCTGGCTGTGTTGCTTTCCTGGTGGATGTTATTAGGGATAACGCAGATTCTGTTGACAGCCTGGATTTCTACACAAACACACCAAGTGCACACTAAGAGGCTGAGTCTCCAGAAAACCGAAACCATTTCTTCTTACAAAGGAGAACAGACAAGTGGAGCGGGTAATCGTTTTGGTTGTAGTAGAAGTAGGATTATTGTCGCTAGGCTTTGCTGGCCTATTTTGAGTGGATTGCAGGAAGCTTCCTTGATCAAACACAGGATTTAAAATGAGATTGATGTATTACAACTAAGGCTGAAAGGAGAGGGGGGAAAAAATAAATTAAGAAAAAAATAAAACTCAAGCAGCCCAGGGAACGTAGATGTCTCCACGAAGTTAAAACTCCACAGGACAATGGTGGCAAATTTGTGCGTGAAAGGGAAAAAAGCCCCAAGGCAATCCGCCAAAATCCTGAAGTCAGATTTAAGTGCTGGCACAATGCATACCCCAAGGTGCTCTGGCTGCCACGCTTCAGCATGTTAATTATGTGCCTTCAAATTAGAGACCAAAAAAGCAAGGACAGCGAGTTAGTAGGTATCAGCCTAGTGATCTATATTTTCAGCAGAGGCAGAAATCGCATCTAATGTTAGCAGTCGCTTTTGTGTCTGTATACATAGCCATGCTGGCATGTATACACACACACAGTAGACACTCTTGGCGTTTTAGTGTGCAGAAGATACTGGAACAGTTGATTATTTCAGAGCAGAACAGCACCGGAGAGCCAGAAGTTAGTATGGAGAATGATGGCAACGCACAGAAAGGGAGCATGGAAGGTTTTAGAAGAGCTCGCAGGACAGAGGTGCTCCGCTCTTACCCCATTACTCTGGGTGGAGTGAACTGACTGCTCGCTGGTCGAGGAGCATGTGCTCATGCGGTCTGTGTCCTTGCTGTGTGAAGAGTGGCGGTGGACCTGCCGCTGGAGGGAGTCATTGTCCCCAGGGAAAGTGAAGGAGCCAGGGCGGCTGGCAGGGGATGCTGGGATGGAGCTCCAAAAGGAGCCCTTCTGCAGGGGGCTGCTGGGTGGAAAGGTTTCCTTGCCAAAAGGAGAAGGGAAAGTCGTGGACAGAGGAGAGTTCATTGGAGAGATGGCTCCTGGCCTTGGCTTCCCAAGCGTCAGTGATCCTATGCTGTTTCTTGTTCGACTGTCCTCTGAGATTCCACGTGAGTCTTTCTGGGCTCCATCAGCTGAGCCAGAAATGTTTCCTGCTGTCTTCCTGGGACTTTCAATAACTTTCATCTTGGGAATCTGTTCAGCTTCTCTCTGAGGACCATCCGGCTCTGCACTGGGAGGGTGCCTGTCTGGCTGGCTCAGGCCAGTTTCTAAAGAGGTGTTGTAGTGTGGCAGGGAGTGATTGTGAATGGACATACCTGACATCTTGTCTGCCTCTGCTTGGGCCGAGGCTGCAGAGGAGACCAGGACTGGGGAATGGTGTCTGACAGGCTGGGGGATCCGGGATGGCCGGCTGCGGCTGGAGCTGGGGATGCCAGTACAGCTGCTGGGGCCGCCGCTGTTAGCGCTGCCGCTCCCGCCGCCGCCGCCACTGCTGTGGTTCCTCTGGTACTCGATCGGGGACGTCAAGGCTGCAGCGGGGGCGAGGGGGGAGGCGGTCAGGGGAAAGGGGGCAGGAGAGGGAACAGGAACAGTTTAAAACAGACATGTCTACTGGCAAAAAGGGGAGTGCTGTTCAAATAAATTTCCTTAGCAGTGGAAAGATGCCACAGACCTCAAGTCGCTTTTCTGTATCTAACCTTCATGACCTGCTGCATCTACCAATATTAAAGATTACAAATCTGAAACTAAGAAGATGTTTTCCTCTAGGATTACACTATCAGCCAGCAGCCAAGTTGGGAAAAAAACAGGTGTCACTCCACATTCTCTGCTTGTTGTTACTCATTATAACTGTTTAAAAAAATCTAGGTTGGAACAAAAACCGACAGATATAAAAATAGAGCAAAACCCTTTTAGTGTCACAGAGGAGGATACCACCTTCTACTTTTCTCCTGCAGAATCTGAATGTTGCTGCCACAGTAAGATGCAACAACAATGGCCACCAAAATAATAGAAGCAAAACATATTCTGAATAGATGCTTAAAATTCCACTTGGGTTTAGCCTTTAAAGGCTTGCAGTTGCTTAAAAGGGGTACACAAGCTCTCAACGGATGGCACCTATCTTGATTCACTCCTACAAAACATTTGGAAAATTTCACCAAAAGAACACCATGTAAATTCAGACTACCACTCTTATAATAAATGCAAGCATCTGTTCTGAAGCAGAAATGCGGCACATATCCCCCAACTGTTCTGTATTAGCTCAGGAAAAAGGCAACTTGCAAAACATTTCAAAGCCAAGAAAAAAGAGATGAGAGAAAAGTCATCCAATTACGAACTTTCAGTAAAAGAAAATAATTTACCATTTAAAAAGTTGCGCTGGTTTTCCAAAATTTGGTTAATTTCATGGATCCATAACTGGCGGACTCCCGGACTGGCAGAATGCAAAATAAAGGTCTCCGTGACATCGCCCGTTCTTGATGTTAGTGCAAATTTACATGGATCGCTGTCCACATTTTCCTCCAGAGAAAGGCAACTCACCTTCATGAAAAGAAAATAACATGTATTTTATGGGAAATATACCTTTAAAATCTCTTTCTTAAGAGTTTAGAGTCAGACCTTCAAATGATAACCACTCATTCCTGTAGCAAAATTATACCATGAAATGAAGTTAATTAATTCCAGTAAACGAAGAATTAGTGTACAGCTTACTGACGCGCTGTGCCTGAACAATCTCCAGCAGGTCAGCATGGCTGAATGTTCTCCATCCCTCACTTTCCTTTCAGATTAGTTAAAATGCTGGGACTGCTGTGGAGCTCTCTCTACCACTGGCCCCCACTAAAGGCTTCAGCTGCAGATACAGCACTGCCTTGTACCTGGCTGTTCAGCCAGAGCTATGAACAGGTTCAGGTGGCAGGCAGAGCACCAAGGTGAATTAGGGGAAGCAGGGTCCACCCAAAACACTTCATAAGGGCTGCTAACTTCTAATATTATCAGTTTTTTTCAGGAAAATCTTGAAGTGGGGAAACACTTTGTTTGAGGAATATCTAAGAAGGTCACACTACTTACAAATGTTATCTACATATTTGGGTATCATAAAAGATACAAAAAGAGTTATTTTCTCTACTGGCAATGACTGTGCAATGTGGTGTACACACAGCACAGAGCTGAAAACTAAACTCTGTGAATACTTGTCCAGCACTTTGTGTCAGAAGACCTGCTTTGATATCCTTCATGCAGGAGGAATCAGAGTACTGGGATCCAAAGATCTCCACCTAACCAACACTGGAGTGAGAACAAATTCAGTAGGAAGTAATTTCAGGAAATGACTGGCACTTCATTTTGCTCTAGGGTTGCACACCCAGCTGTCACTCGTGACTGCCCACAGAATGAGAAACTGTTACCTTAGCAGAGTTTGTGCAGGGGACACAAAAGACTCACACACAACAGTTACCTTGATACTGTTTTTAAACAAGAATCCGGGCATGGAGAAACCTTTCTTTTTATCTAGCAGCTCACTGAAAATGACAATCTGCTCAAACAGGAAGACCCGTCTCTCCTTGCAGCGTGGCAGAAGTCCTGCATCCTGGTCTGTAACCAAGAATGTGTCCTGGAGCAGGAGCTTACCCTGGGCTACAATTTTACCCTACACACAGAGGCAAGAAAAAACACATTTAGTGAAGTTCTTTTTTCTTTCTCCAATCAACCTTTTTGAGCACATGTTCATGACAAATAGCATCGTGTACTTCCCATCTTCCAACTGTTATCGACCACTCTATATTCACTTCTCCTCCTATACACAAGATATTCTTGTGCTCTTTCTCAAAAAAAACGAAACGTCAAAAAGAAAAAGAACCACATACACACACACAAAAAAAAACCCACCAAAACAAAACAAAAAACCCCAAAACCAACCAACCAACCAACCTCAAACCAAACAAAACAAAAAAAACCCCAGACCAAACTCCAAAAATCCACTCCACCCTTTTCAATTCATCCTGCATTTTGAGGCTTGGAACACTAAGGCTTTCGTTTCTCTATTCTGAATAACTCCAGCAGTTACTTGTATAATCTTCCAGGGTGCTGAGTAGGGGCAGATCTCAAGCTCATGTCTGCATCACACAATATAAAGAGCTTTGCAAGTAAAACATGTGACTGTGGCCTGGCTGATGCATCCTGCTTCAGTAGCCAATTTCCATGTCTTCTAGACTTAGCAAACCAAGGAGGGTTACAGTTGCCTCAAGTACATGAAGGACCTGAGTGACTCCTCCTTTGTCTATACTACTGAAGTCAGGTCTGCTCACCTGCTGATAGCTGATTATTTCACTGTTTTGCAAGTCTTTAGCCAATAAAGGAACTGTAGTAAGATTGGTCCTTTCTTGATTTTGCAGAAGGGCTTTACCTAATGTGACTGATACAGGTAATGTTTCCCAGGAAAAAAGTCCTTGGCAGGGCTAAGACTTGATTTTTCATTTACTGCTTGTTGCACCAGCTAACCAGATAGTGAAGAAGCACTGCACACTTTTCTCCCCACAGTGTTAATGATTAATTTCTAGAGAACCTGACAAAATCTCTAAGCAAAACTCCAGCCAACTTACATCAAATCCTTGCAGGCGGCCAACATTCATCATGTCATTACACCGTTTTGGTACTATACACATGACCTCTACAGCTTTCTGTTCAAGACAAATAAAAAGTCAAAGCTTTATTTTCCAAATGACTTAGCAGCATAAGATTTTGTTTCATTTTATATGGTTGCTTTAGAACAGAAATGCAAGAAGTAAACACTTATAATCACTTTCTCAGGAAGATCAGAAAAGGAAAGTGACTCTGCCAAAACAAAAGAAGTTCTGAGTTAAAAGAATTCACATCACTAAGAGAAAATGTCTCAAGTACCTCTAGTTCTGTTGTGTCAAGATTAGCTTTTTTAGAATACTTGAGGAAGTCCTGAAAAAGAAAAAAAAAATCAAGTAATATTTCTTTTCTCATTAATCATCAACAAGAAATCTTAGAAAATCTGAATTTGATGGCCTCTATGAGAATATGACAGACTGCAAAAGAAACCATTTGCATTTAACTCATACAAAAACATACGGTAAGGCAATGACCTCTGTGCTGCACAGGGCTGCTCTTCAGTAAACACTTATGTGATATTAAATTGACTGCAGGTGTAGCTGGAAAAGCTGTGATGTGTCCCAGCAACTTCTGTCACGTGTACATCTGAAAACAGTTGAGAGTTTCTTCTCCCATTCCTATGACACTGGTAAAAATTTTAAACATTTCCATGGCCTAAACACTTGGTCTTTAACTATTAAAAGAAAAAACAAAGTTCTGCCCAAGCCATCTACTGCAATTTTTGTAACTATCCCAATGTGCTCAGAAAATAATCATATGGCATTGCTTACAAATCTGGGCTCTGTTAGGAAAAGGAGTGGGAAAACATCAGCATTAAAAATTTTCTTAAGAAAGAAAACCTATCTGTTAACATATCTATTAACACAACTCATTCATCTCAACATCCCTTTACCTTTAGTAACAGCTGGTATTTCATAATTCTCTGCACAGGTTTTATTAGCAAGTCTGTGAGCTGAAGTCTGTGGCCCAGGCGTTGCTTTAGATCCTGAGAGTTGTAAAACAAACATTTTTGTTTGTTCAGTTAGAAAGACCCTTATTTTGTTGAGTTAGAAACACAGCATATGTATCAGTATATGGAGATAAATACATATATATATAAAAACAAGGATATATCAGTATTAATTGTTAACACATCAGAAATTGGCAAAAGTAAAAAAAAAATATATAATCTTCAGTTAGCAAAAGCTGGAGTCCTTCCCCTAATCACTGTTGCTCCCAAGGTATTCCCTTCTGCAAGCATCTTTCACCTCTTTTTGACAAGGCTTCAGAGTGAAATGTAATTTTTCAGTCACAGGTTGTATACAGCCTATTTTCAACAGTGATCTCTGCTTATCCAGAATTGCTATTTATTGCTATATAAAATGCACTGGTAACTACCTGGGCTAAGGCTATTAAGGATAAGACTCTACTGATTAATTAATATCCTATACTTAACCTTTAGTTTTCATCTCCAGGAGTCTGTATCAGATTTGAGAAATCAGAACAGAAATGGCAAGAAATTGCAATTTAAAACATTAACAACAATATCTGCTGCGTTTGGTTTTTTTTTTTTTTCTGGTTTGATTAACAGATTTGATAATCCTTCACCTCACATATCCCCTCACATGAACTTACCTCAAAAAACGTATCAATGTATTCTGAGACAATGTGCTCAGACTTTGGTTTGTTTTGGCAGTAAACTATGTACATGTGCAACCTTCTCTCCTAGAGGAACAAAGACACAAAATGATACACCATTATCAAGAAAAATACATGACAGATTAAAATGGACTATTATTTAAAGAAGTATGGCAATTTATATGTATGATCTTAAAAAGACCCCTTAAAGGAAAAGAAGCAGTTACATATGCAGAAATTACAGACCTGAAAACACATTTATTTGGGAACATCGTTATTATTTTAGAAAGGCAACACAAGTGAAAAAAATTCCCACAGCTATAAATCCTCCTGAATGACAGGTGTTCAGAGATGATAACTCAGTGGCTCCCACAACACAGTTAAGCATGAAAATGGTTCTATTTTTCTTTCACCAAGAGCCATGGAAGGTTTGACAAGATGACCCCACAGTGATCCATTCCAACCTAACCCAGTCCGTGATTCTGTAATGGAGCCCTTGAAAGATACTACTTTTTATTCTATTTTAATAATGTGATTATTATTGAAATTTATTAGAATAATTACCTTCTCCTGTTTACATGTATAAAACAGTTAGGAGAAAACTTTCATGTCTTTTATTTAATATTGGCTGTCCTACTGGAGTTTGGATGGGGATGCAGGTGATGAAGCACTTTTTTTACTCTGATCCTTCATATTGTGCATGCGCTTTTAACACCAAAGCAACAGAAAAAGAGAGAGGAAATAACTTCTGCCTTTAAGATTTATTCTTGATTACTGACATTGCAGGTTAAGAAATACAGACATACCTACTCCACAATCTTTCCTATCACTTTGCTAGGATTTGTTTGGGGTTAGAGGCTTTGCTTCCCAGAGACCTAGACAGTACTGACCGGTGAAGATAAATGGTAAGAAAGAAATGAAAACATAAGATAGAGATTGGAAAGGCCATAGGACACAGATTAAGAACAGGAACTGAATCATTGTGCTCTAGCCGAGAGGGTTTTGCTAGAGGATGCTGTAATAGCATCACAGCTTGCCTTTCCATCTGGAGTGGTAAAGGTGCCTTTCAAAGACAATTTAATTACAAATAACACCAGGAGAAAGTAAAACAGCAATCAGAAACAGAGAGAGCTGCTTCCTAAAGGTTTCTCACTTTGCCAGTGACAAATTCCCATAAGGAGAAAGGATACAGAACTAGAACACACTCAGACTGGGAGAAGAATGAGCCTCTTTCCTATTTTTATTTCTTATATTCCATGCTATTGCACGGATACCTGGGATTAGAAGGCAGGTGTCATATGAAATGATGATTCCCTTGCACCAAAGTGTAACTGAATAGAGAAATGGGGCCCACATCCATGTTGCCTCTCCTCAGGAAGTTACTGGGGACAAAGACTAAAACATTTACTACTTTTATTTAAGCTCTTAAAAGCTATCTCTCCACCTTTTACAGGTGAAGAACATTGTACAGCACTTTCTTAACTGTGTTGTACTTAATAGTCAATCATGTTGGCCAGCAGCAGCAATAGAGTTTGCCAAAAGAGACACTTGTACTTACATGTTTAACAAACAGGGATCCCAGCTTTTCTGGATCTTCAAGGCACTTCTCCAACTCTCCCAAAAAGAAGCTGAACATAAACAGAATAAATACTTTTTTTCTGACATCACACATTATAGCAACAGGTAACTGCAAGGCAAAGTGGTCTTGCTGCAAGGCAAGACACTTTGGTGTCCCCTGTCAGCAGCATTGGATACTGACAATGGTTAACAGTGTAATATTTCAACATAGCTTTTTAAAAGGACATGCTGAATCCATGACAAGATGAAAAAAACACCTGGCATTTACTAATGAAATTATTAAATTTCATATATATTGATTGAAAGCTTTCCCTTTCCTAATCTGAATGCTTGCAATGCTAATATTGGCTTGCTAACCACACCTAACAAATTATTAAGACTGTATCATTAGAGAAAAAGTAATATACAAAGTTATGTCAATATAAGAGATCCTCAGATGAAGTATTTTTATATATATAAATATATATCTAAATCTATATATACACATGCATTGTTCTTTAAAGCGAATCTCCACGCCAACATTTGTAAGCTGAAGTTACATTTCCTACAACTCAAAGCACAAAACCAATTTCATTTACCTTGTATCTGAATATCTGAGGAAATAATTCCTAAAGTCAATCTAACACTTTTTAGGTACAATACGTACTCTCTGTGCCAGTCATAAATCTGGTGAATGTTTCCAAATACAATCTTGTCTTTGCCTTTCATGTCATCAGGTACACCATCTTCCTTCATAAGTGCCATATAACCCTGCAACAGTCCAAGTGAATCCACTGTGAACATTCCTACTTAAAATAAAAACAAGTTGTCTTCTAATGCCCCTTTTCCCAGAAGATGTCCAATGGCAACAACTGCTTGGGACACAAAGCCAAACCAGAAAACTGTTCTATAACACAGCATAACATAAAGCACAGACACAAAGTATCACAAATTGAGGTGAGGCTGTCTACACAACAATGCTAGAAAAATTAATTCACTCTGTCTAATTTAGCCTGCGTGAACAGGCTCGAAGCACAAAGGAAACTTCCACAGCCCTTCTCCTTACTGCCTGAAATGTCAGGGCCACTAAGTGCCTCCTGTGCTGCTTTGCTCTGTGTCTCCTATTCCACTCACACCAACCCCACACCAACATGCACTTAGGAGGAAACTGCCCATGGGACTGCACTCCATGGACTATGGCTTGCAGTATGAGCAAACCAAAGACAAAAATATAAAAATCAATTCCTTCAGCAAGAATTCTCGCTGCAATAAATTTCCTCTTACATTTTCCCATAGTCCTGTCTTAGTTTTGGTGTCTTCACAGCTGTCTCACTGAGCGATTCTACCGTATAGTTAGACTGGGAGTGTTTTTGCATCTTGTAATATTCAAGTAATACTATTCCTTCCCCCCACCCCCCCTCCCCCCAGGTAGTTCTAGTCCTAAATAGCCAGGCCTGGTTTTGGTTTGCCAAGTGTATGTTTTGATGTCCACCATTTTCATCAGAAATTATGTTATTATTTACAAAAACATATCTATTCAGACTCCTAATGCACCCTTTAAATACTGTAAAAACACTATCAGAATGCTGATCTTTCTTTCCCTCCCTGCCTCCAAAACAGAGTTTAAGAGTTAAACTTTATTAGGCTAAAATTTACTGTCGTGTTCATTCTTTCTACTCTTCCAAATGCATTTTGTTGGTAGCTGCAGACTGAGGGGAGATATGCGATGTTATCTCATTTTACAGCAGGGGAAGCTAGGAAGTCTAAGAGAATCCTAGTGGTAGGAGAGGAAGGAGGACTTTCAAATTTTGGATAGCTGCTCTGTATGCTGAGGTACATTTTTTGGTTTTGTTTTTTTTTTATAATTTAGATGTGCTAAATAAACCCACTATCTACGAGGGTAACATTAGGCCAGCAGTAGGAATTGGGGAAAAAAAAGACAAATAACTACACTCCTCAAAAGAACAAGGTGAGCACAGTAACAAGAAAAAGGAATCAAATGTGATGTAGCATTTTTATACATTAAAAGATTACAAGAGGGAAAACTCAGAATGTAAACTTTCACATTTTTAGTCTCTTCCTGTGTATCATTTTGAAAAACATAGTGAGGTTCAAGCTGCATAGCTGGTTAGTAGCACATTTAAAGAAAAAGAAGAAATCAAGAGAATTAAAACCATCATACCTCAACTACATAGCCCAGATCTCTCACGTAATCTCTCTCTGTCTCCACTAATTCCTGTAAGACATAGCTACAGTGGAAGGAAAAAGGTGAACAAATATTAAAAAATGAAACAGATTTTTCAAGAGGATTAATGGCATACAACTTTTTCAACATTTGCAGTCATATATGTTTGACAGACAGAACTGAAATGGAAGAATTAATGTACATTGGTTCTTAGCAAGACACTGCTTTGACTTTGAAACTGGACAAGGCTTGCTTCTGTTTATCTAAAGTCAGATGTTTTCTTAAACATGACATTAAAATCAAACATTTAACTATTGTTTAAAATAAAATGCTATTATGTCTTTGGTCTGGAGACTCTTAGTTGTACGGAGTTGTATTTCCACACACAAGTTTAAATAATTTGAAACCAGGCATGTTTTTATTCTACCATGGTAACAGTTTACTACTACATAAAGAAATTAAGCATGGGTTGGAATAGAATGAAGGGATGACTATTATTTTCAAGCCTAATACACATTTGGACATCTAAAGATCAGCATCTTCCCAAATAAATGAGAGTGACAAGCAGCAGAAGTCAAACACAGGTATGACTAGAATTAAAAATCACAGATTGAATGTCACAGAGAAATGTGACCACATGCTTGACATATAATCCAAGTCCTCTCATTTTCAGACTAACAGCTTCTGCTGCCAGCTCAAAGTAAGCATTGAAAAAAAAAAAAAAGGAAAATTGAAAAAAATTGGTCTTACTGTCGTCTTTTTAAGGAGCTGGATTTCCTTTCCTCCATCTCATCTATGGGTGACGAGGAGGATAGAAGGGAGTTATCTGAAGGGTTGAAGGATGGACTGCTGCTGTCACCTTGATCTACCAACAAGGAACTTGGACGGTCCTCCAGAGCCTGGGAAGGTATTCCAGAGTCAGCAACAATGACTGATTTCTCCTTTATTCACAAGAGACATTGCAAGCTGCTGAACAGCAATCTATGGGAGATCAATTACTTTTATGTCTCTTGGCAATGCAAGTCACAAGCCTCCAGGAAACCAGGCAACAACATGGCTTTCCATGACAACTGAGCCTTTGAAGCATATTTGAGAAGCACATTTGAGATGACAGTCTTCCCTTCACAGGAAAATAAAGGAGCTGAACTGGTTTGAGCAGCAATGCCTAAAAGTCGGGCTCTCCTGCTCAGGATGCAAATACTTCTATGGTGGGAGTGGCACAAACGTGTCCTCACAGCCAGGGATTAAATTGTATTTGTCATATTTGACTTCTGGCATATACAAGTTACTTTCAACAACAAATAGGACAACTTTAAAGGAGATTTTTATGATGTTACATTTTTAACTCAAGAGAACTGGTGTTCTCTGTCAGACGTTTTGGTTATCTTAAAAAAAACCAAAATAGCATCTCTGTGAAGAAAATAATGACTTCTACACTGCCAATGTTGTTTATGAGCTTGTTCAGATCCTAAGAAAAAAGTCCCTGTATCCTCTTCTAGATACACTATCTCCTTGCATAGACTCCACAGGCTTCTGTTTGTATAAAAGATGAAGAAGCCATAGGAGGAAATAATATGAACATCTTCTATGAAGTATTCATTGGATTGTTTTAATTCAAGCCCATCATCTTGGATCAAGCTACAGCTATGTATCACATTTTCCTTGCATGTGACAGAGCCTTATTGCAAGGCACATTTACTTCACCAGGGTGGGGTTGAGCTATAACCTATTTTCTTTCCTCACAAAAAGTAAAAATCAATAATGATACTACTAGCCCAAAACCCAGGGGAAGCTGAACTTTGGCTAAACTGTGCAATGAGAACATCTCCCGCAAGGACTTTATGCATGGATCATTAAGTTCTACCCACTGCTAGGCAGCCTGAAAGACACATGGTGTTGTAAGGACTACCTAACTTTCCATTTACAAAAGACTGTTGAATTTTCCCATAGATTACTTTGTATTCATCCTGCTGGTGTAAGAGAAGTAAAAAGCAAAGTTAAAACCCAAGAGAGTACAGTAATTATTTTATGTAATAATGTAATTTTCTCTGAAAATTACATGAGAGAACAGAAAATAAGATTTCTAGGTCTGAAAGTTAAAGCTGCTTCAATTTAGAATGAACCTGGAAAATATCAACCACATGGGGCTGCCATGCTGCAATTCTTTGCAGTTTTCACAAAGGCACTTCCTATTGAGCCCAAGAGGGGCTACGCTGCAAAAGCTGTATTTAAATGTTTTGAGGAAATCCAGAATTGCAGAGGGACCTCTTGAGACTATACAGTTCAATCTCAAATAGGACTAGCCAGAGAAGTTTTTCCCAAACTGGGTCAAGCTGGATTTTGATTACAAAGGACCTTCCTGGAATTATGCATATAATGAGAATCTTCAGAAACATGAAAACTTTAAAACGTGTCAATGACAATCTTCAGAAACATGGAAAATGTAAAACATAGAAAACTAAAAAAAGCTGACACAAATTCCTCCTACTTAATTTGTTAGCAAGGATGGAGGCACTGACATGCAAAATTATCCCTTTGCTCTCTTACTCATTTCTTCAGTATCATGTTGCCTAAAGAACAACCAGGTAACATAAATATTTCTGTCATTAGGGCTACCTGCTTTACTGCTAACCTCAAAAAATTTGCAATAAATTTAGGTTCAGGGATTCTGCTCATGAAGGTCTTTTAGTCTAAGACCCTGGGTCTTTGCATTAATTCTACTAATAGGAAATTTTCTTTTGACAAACAGGACATACCTAGTAGATTTTGCACCATTTCCTCTCTTCCTCTTATTTATTACTTTTTGCTCCTTTGCATTGCCATTTACCTACTCAGCAAATGCTTTTTTACAAAAGAGAGTGTGTACAAAATGACCCCATACATCAACCCACCAAGTGACTTCTGAAACAGACAGCAAATTTTACAAGTCAATGTAAAACATGCAGGTTTTTTTTTGAATAGCAAGCTGGGACTTGAAGACACAAGTTGTTTAGACCTGTGCACCTGCTGGTCAGTCTCACCATTTTACTTTTGACGAGCTCTTCAATGGCACTGACGAGTTCTGCAGCACTGGGCGTCTCGGAGCTTGTCGGCCGCACCAGCAATCGAGAAGATGTCTGTGCAAGGACACAAAGGAGGGAGAATCCCAGAGTTAGCCCGGTTCTTGCTCAATGACCAAGAGACTTCGCTTCTCTGTCAGACAAAGGTACCTGACATGTACTGTCAGCGTCATGTAACACTAAGATCCTCCCTTCCAACCTGAGCAGTCGGAGTTGGAAGTTTCAAGTAAACCCCACAGAAGTTAAATGCTGGGATAAAAACTCCTGTTCCTACATGCAATAGAAGTCGAAGAAATATAATTGCTGATAATTCCTGGCAAATAGCTATGAAAATTGCCTCAGCTGACCCAATGGACAACAGTTTGTTAACCTATGTTGTTGCTGCTTAAACAAAGCAACAACTGAAGAACACTAAGAGAAATCAAGAAGACTTGAAATAAAGGAGGAAGCATTATTATGTTAAGAAAATATACACCAGTAACTCAGGGGCATTTACTTTTCTAAAAGAGCTGGAGTATATCGCCCAGATTCAGATGGGAAATTGAGCTCACCATTCCTTGTGCCATCCATTTTTCCCAATGGTATGTGTAGAGCACAGAAGATCTCTGGCCTCATAAGCTATAAAATGCCAGTTTATAGATACAACTGAAGGTAAAAGGTGTTCACAGTAAAGGATTCTGGGAGAAGGCCATTAAATTCAGCCTCAGTAATTTGCAAACAGAGTTGTTTGCATATTACATTTATCATTTAGTAACTGGAAAGTGGAAACAGGGTGTAATATGAACTGTACTTCATATTACGAACAGCACAGTGAGCATCATGCAGCACAGGGCAAGCTGTCCTGCAAACGTTTCCATCAAACCAGACAAAGAAACAGCACAAATAATGACTCAACACAAGAGGTTCTGCTCAAATCAAGCATGGGCATAGCAAGACTCCCCATAAGTAAACACACGCACAAAAAAAAAGAATACACAGATTTTAGGTAGTTTGCCTTGTATTTGCCTTATTTGGAAAGGAAAACAGGGGCTGGGTAAGCAAAGGAAGTACAGATAACTTTAAACGGAAAGATATGGGAACTGAGCCAAAGCAGAGACAGAACACAAGTCAACATAATGCTGCATCAGAATTTACAAAAAGAGAAAACAAAAAGCAAAAATAATTAGTTTCATATTAACACAGCTGATATTGAAACTTTTAATACTGCTTATCCAAAAATTAAATGCAAACAACTTTTAAATTGCCACCAATTTCAAATCCATGATGTGCGCAATGATTCTGCTGAATGAAAGAATGCACATAGTGTGCAGATGAGCTCTTAGGGGAGAAAATGGTTGTGTTATTTAGTGCTGTTAGACAAATCAACATGGCCTAACACATGATGTTTGCATGCACACCAAAAACTGAGCAATCCCACAAGCTGGCCTGTCTTTTAGGCAATTTACATGCTCCTGACATCTGACTGTTGACCAGGTTTTCCACAGCTGTGCCTGCTTGTGGGTTTCCACTTTGGGTGCAGAGCTCAGCTTACTCTTAAAAAACAACTGTCAGTGTTGAAATCAGGTTCTGGTTATGGTCTCTTTTATTGCTCTGTTGGGGTATGTGGGATGTGAAATAAAACTTCAGAACTGTGATTTCCAGTGCCTATGGTTATATCACATATAATCTGAAAAAGAAGGAGCTGCATACATAAAACTCCTTGGTGACTTTCCTGATGATGTACTCTGGGAACAGAACACATCCCTTGCCCAAAAAAGAAGGAAAAGCTGGAGGGAGCAACTGAGCTCATGCAGGTATGAGGTGCTGCTAGGAGCCCACAGCAGGCTGGAAAGGATAAACCCAGCAAACAGGGAGTTTTCAGCACTGAGCAGGAGCTCTGGAGAGGAAGAAATGCTGGCCGGGAGGCAGAGAGGTACGCCAAGTCTCTGAGGTCACAGAAAGGAGGAGACATTCCTTGAGATCCGGAGTAGCTGAGCAGCCCAAGAAACCACCCAGCATGGCAGGAATGTGAAGAAGGACTCCACCCAGAAGACAGACAACTGGGAACTTGTTTGCAAGCCTTTTATTAATCAGTAACTCTATCAAGAGAGCCAACTACCCTCTCCTGGGTAAAACTTTGCTCTGGCTTCTCACTTCTGTGTTCCAACAAAGCATTTACTTTAGGTGCTAGAAGTTGGTGGTGTGTGGACTTCAGGGAGGCACACAACCTCCCAGGACGCCCCATGAGGGGACCTTTTGCCTCCCACCATGAAGGGTAAATATTGCATAATAACAACATATTGCAGAAGAATCCCTATTTACATGCTTTGAAAAATTATGGTATAATTTTTGGTATAATTTTATATTAATAATTATGATATAATTTTAACTTTATCAAGTTTTAACTTCTCTGAAGTCTTCTCTAAATGTAGTTTCACCTACTTTAAAAACTGCCCCAACATGCATTTACTGATGTGGGTGCATGTTAACCTTTTAACAAGTTGTGCTGGTTTTGGCTGGGGTAGACCTAATTTTCTTCACAGTGGTTGGTATGGGGCAGCATTTTGGATTTGTGCTAAAAAAAGTGTTGATAACGTGGAGATGTTTTTGTTATTGCTGAGCAGGGCTCACACAGAGCCAAGTCCTTTTCTGCTTTTTTGTACTGTCCTGCTGGTGAGGAAGCTGGGGCTGCTTGGGAGGAGACGCCAAGGGGTCTCACCAGGACAGGTGACCCAGACTGAGCAAAGGGATATTCCAGACTATGTCACACCATGCTCAGTGTAAAAAGTGGAAGGAAGGAGGGGACATTTGGAATGATGGCATTTGTCTTCCCAAGTCACTGTTACACCTGATGGGGGCCTGCTCCCCTGGCGAGAGCTGAACACCTGCTTGACCATGGAAAGCAGTGAATTAATTCCTTGTTTAATTTTGCTTGTGTGCATGGCTTTTGCTTAACCTCAATCCACATGTTTTCTGTCTTTACTTGACCCATTCTCTCCCTGATCCCACTGGCAGGGGAGTATGCAAACAGCTGGGTGGTACTTGGTGGCTGGCTGGGTTTAAACCACAATAGCAGTGAAAATAAAACTGGAGATGGAAAGGTACTTAAAGAGTCTTCACTGTAGTACAGGTCTGACTTTGAACCAGAAATACATAACTAAGCAGACATTAGCTTACAAACATATCCCTTCACATAAGTGTTCTTGCTATGTAAAGAAGTCTCTAACCAAATTAATTTTTCTGTGGAAAACTTGTTATAATATTTGTATATCAGTTGTTTTCTGTCACTGAAGGAACATGCAAATATGGCAGCTCATCAGCAAGAGCTTAAACATATTTTCACCAACATTATTTTCATCTTATTTCTAAATCTAAAACTGAGATTGTTCTAGCAAGATAATATTCTCTCAGCTTTGAGGGCTGCCTATTTTTGCTCGTTTTGTTTCAGGAATATTTCCCAATATATTAACTCTTCAACTTGTATGTTACACTTTGTCAAATAAGAAAACAAGTAAGAAAACTTTGTCAAATAAGAAAACATGCACATTATAAGAATTTTGACCCTACAAACAACAGCTTCAGGAAGGAGTAAGATTCCCACTGAAAGGCAGTGTTTTTAAAAGGAAAAAAAAAAGAAAGAAAAAATAAATAAGATCCACTGAAGTTATGAATAACATCGGCACCACTGAGAAGAGACAGCAAGAAATCTCAGAATTCACTAACAATATTCAGTGCTGTAGATTACAATTTTACAAAATTAAAAATTTTAAGGAGCAAAATGTCAAGAAAACAAAGTGTATATTTGCTGCACAAGTCCCAGTTATTTCAATTTTAAACCCCTCTATTTCCAGACCTGATACTTGTCCCTTAAATATCTGATCTCGGTTCAAAATTGAAATAAACTCTCTCACAATGTATGATCATCATAACATTAAAGAAAAACAGATCAAGATTTGCTTCATGCAGTTACTACCTACATCCAAAATTTTTACTACTGGTGCGAAATTTTCACCATCAATTTTAATTGCCTTTGTTTGTGAAAAACAGATGGATTATGTGTCGGTTTTGGCTGGAACAGAGTTAAATTTCTTCACAGTAGCTGGTATGGGGCCATGTTTTGGATTTGTGTTGGAAGCAGTGCTGATATCTCAGGGTTGTTTTAGCTATTGCTGAGCAGAGCTCACACAGCACCAACGCCTTTTTTATTTCTCACCCCACCCCACCAGCAATGAGAATGGGGGGGCAAAAGAGCTGGTAGGGGACACAGTCAGGACAGCCGACTCCAACTGACCACAGGGATATTCCAGACCACATGGCATCATCCTCAGCATATAAAGCTGGGGGGAAGAAAAAGGAAAGGGGGCACATTTGGAACAATGGCGTTTATCTTCCCAAGTCACTGCTACATGAGATGGATCCCTGCTCTCCAGGAGCTGGCTGAACACCTCCTTGTCTATGGAAACTGGTGAATGAACTCCTTGTTCTGCCTTGCTTGTGTGCATGACTTTTGCTTTACCTATTAAACTACCTTTATTTCAACCTGTGGTGGTTTGACCAGGAAGGAGTGGGAATTCTGGGATGCTGTGGTCAAACCAATGGATGTTCTGAGTTTCATACTGACACCTGGTGTAGCCAGTGGGGTTTGGACACACCTCCGAGAATACACAGGGGTTAAAAGCAGAGGTCTGCCCCTGGGAGGCTCTCTTGGGACGTCGCGGCGAAGAGGTCAGATCACCCTCCCCTGTCCAGTCGCTGCTGCTGGGCGGGGGAGGGTCAGCCATGTGGTAGGCCCTGGGCCTGGACAGAGATGGGAGGTGAGGAGGCTTCGAGGATGGAAGGGTGGAAGATCCCAGGGAGTCAGCCCTCGGGCAGCCATTCCCCCCCCCAGGAGGGAGAGAGAGAGAGAGCCGGCGACACCGAATGTGATAGCAGCTGGCCCAGGAGGAGAAGGGGGGGGGGGGGGGGGGGGGAAGAGTGCCCGGCCGGAGCGGCAGCGTGTGGGCAGCGTGTGTGGGAGTGCCGCAGACTGAAAGTTTTAACCCCTTTCTTTCATGATTGGGGCCTTGCAAAAATGCTAATCCTCCTCGAAGCTGAATAAGAAGGGAGATAAGAGATGAGATGAGACAAGGACCTGGCCCGAAGAACGTGGAGATGATTGGATGGGGAGAGATGATTTGGAGTGGCCTTTTGGCTGGACTTTTCTTGTGGCCATGGACTCAGTTGTTCCTGTGACACAGACTGCACTTAGGGGAAGCAGTGGCTCAGAACCAGGAGGGTTCATCGTGAGGACCCCCCGGCCCCAGGGGGTTGGAAAAATATGGGGGGGACAGATGTCCCAAAGCAGAGACTGTGCCTTTTTGGAGTGAGACAAGGCATCCTTGAAAGACAACCCTAAAAGCAGCTCTGGCCATGCGCAGTGGTGAGAGCACTGGGCATGGAAGGAAGATGTCACAAGCGGCAAAAGGACTTTTTTTCCGGGCGGTGCCGAAGTGACAGGGAAGCACACGAGGTTTCAGTGTGTTTCCAGGGGAAGCCTATGGAACAAGAAGGACTCCTTTCCTCTTCATGAACTGAAGTTTGAGTATACTAAAGTGTGGTGCCAAGGCTGGGCAGTTGGGTGTTTTGGGAGAATGTATCAGATTGGGAAAGTCAGGTAGTGGGGAGGAGGAAAGTGGTTTTTGTAAGGTCTTCAATTTTTTTCCTTTTCCTTATGGTTTTTCCCTGTTTCCCTGTAGTTTAGGTAATAAAGTGTTCTTTATGTTTAAGCTAAAGCCTGTTTTGCTTATTCCTGGTCACATCTCACAGCAGACACCAGGGTGAGGGCATTTTCATGGGGGGCACTGGCTCTGTGCCAGGCTCAAACCATGACACAACCCAAGAGTTTTTTCACTCTTTCCCTTTGAGTCTCCCAAGGGATTTGCCTGATTCGGCGCCTGATTTGCCCCACAGTGTGTGGGGCTTAGCTGCTGCTGGGGTTAAACCATGACAATTATTACCCTTATTTGGTAATTCCTTTCTCTTAGGCCTCCCCACCTTCCCTCTCCCTGCTCCCCCCAAAAAACCCAACAAAAACTAAGAAAAATAAAAGGTATGATTATAAAACAATTAGACTCTAATCACTAAATATGGCATCAGCCAAAGTGATGTAAACCATCCTATGAGCACACAAAGCAGCTCATTTCCACATTTAAAGTGCTAGCAGAAACATTTCTACACTTGTACTTTTAAAATAGAGAAGGATTTAATTCATGCTCTTATCATAGAACACCCTTTTAAAGTTGTCTAGAGGGCAAAAGTGATTACTTCTGTCTACCACGAAGCTGTATTACGTACACTTTTGAGACCTTTGGAAGAAAAGAAAGATTTGGGCAAGCAGAGGTTATCTCATGCGAAGCCTCCCCCAGTCCTGCTCCTACCTTGTCATCCTGCGAGTCGGGCTGGAGCAGACTGTGCTGCTGGATTGCCATGGGAGGAGGCAGTGGCACAGCATCTGCTCCCTCTTCGCCTTCCTCCTCCCCGCAGCTCTGCATGCCTGAAGAGGATGACTTGGAGAGAGTGCCACTGCTCAGCCCCTCGTTCCGACCCCTCTGTAAACAACATCAAGATGTTCAAGCTCTGTTATCTCAGCAGCATGAAGCTTGTTATCACATGCTCGTTTTAAGACTATTCTGTAGTTTCAGCCCTCTCCCAACAAGTCAAGATGCTCCTTCAAACACTCCTTAACAGAGGGGGGAAATGCAGATGCCAAAGAGTTTTCAACGTCTGGTAAAAGCAAAAGAATTCAAATACTAAGAAAAAGACATTCAGCTGAAACTTACTACAGGAAAGTGTTATGAAAGCCATATTTGTTTTCCAAGTTCAGTTCTGCAAAGAGAAGTCTGTATCTCTCTGAAATATGTATCTTGCTCTGCTCTGTATCACAGCAAGACTTTTGGAGGACATAAAAAAACCTCTATTACAACATGAAATATTTAATCAATTATCCTTTCTGTCCTTCACAAGGAAGTCTGATTTCAAGTACCCAAAGTTTAATGTACTGATCTCAGAGAATAATTTATCTGCCTTTGCAGGAAGACAGCATAGATTGTTACTTTTTTTCCTGACTTTAAGGCATTGGCCTTAAATTCTTCCCCTCACTCACAGAACTGCAGAATAACAGATACTGCCAAAACAATGTTACAACTGCAGCACAGAGGGTCTCTTTCTACAGCCTGACATTCAAGGTCAGAGGCCAGTATTCATTCCTAACCAACATCTCTCACTTCATCATGCTGCCAAGTCTTCTGTCTTCCCTTTCCCTACATTTACTGTGGATCTTCACTAGTGTTCCAAGAGTGTAGCAAAATATGTTGGGAGGAATTTAAAAAAAAGCAGCAATAAATAAAAAATTGGGCAACTGAGACCACTTTTCTGGATGGTTAAGAACCAAAACCAATAGTCAGAGTCAATCTAATAAAAGGGAATAACATGCACCCAGCTGTGCCCTTGGAACAATAACATCACATTCATTTCAGCCTGAACCATAGGTTTGTAACAGAGAATTTGGCTCTTGTCTGCACCTAACTGGAGGCCAGCTTTGTTCATACAAGAGCCCCAGACTTGGAAGGAGAGGCAGATGTTTGTGGGAAGAAGGGAAGCCCTCAGCAGACATCCTTGGTGGTAAAATTTGGAACAGTTTACAATTTCCTTCTCTCCAACGAAAACTGCCATGCATATTATTTGACTAGTGTTAACTGGCCTGCATCGTAGAGCCAGTAATTTTTCTGTGCTCTGACCCTTATGCAAGGTGCAGTTAGAGCTTTGAGCAGTTAAGCAGCTCTCCCTACACTCTCCCTGATCCATCAACAAGAAAAGCAAAGGAAATACAAAATTATCTCGTTTTTCCCAGACCTTGAAGCACCTTCACTCACATGTAAAAGTCAGTACTAATTAGCGTAAGAGAGTAAAGCCAAAGGACAACTTTTTACTCTCCAGTTTCTCTTTTTAAATTACAGGTGCTTCACAGAGCTTCATTAACACTCACGGGGCACAGACTGTCCCTGGTGCAGAGTACAGGGATCCAGGATGAGCACAGGGCACCTTACACTTTGCTCCTGACTGCTGGACAGTCAAGTGAGGAGACAACCTGAACCTGCCAACATTTATTTCCCTGGAAAACATATACACAAGTCTTGGGCAGCTGCCTCGAGCACTCACCTCTTCAACAGTTTCATCCTGTGGGGTCGCGGCGCTGTCGTCGGAGTCCTTCTGAGAGCCCGCATCGGCGCTCTTCCGCACCTCTCTGCTTTTCTTATGCTTGTGGGCCAGTTTTTTGACGTGCCCATCTGCTTTCCCACTGCTCAGGCGCCTCACAGGACTGGTGAGCCACTTCCTCAAGGTGTTGCCAGGGCGCTTGGGGCCCGGCGAGCTCTGGGCACCGATCATGTGCGGCTGAAGCGACGTTACGGAAGCGGGAGGACTGGCGTCATTGCTGGACACCGAAAGGGAGTCTGGAAAAAAGAACAAGGGGAGCACTTTAAAGCTGAAGCAAGTGAGAAACAAGGCAAATGGATGTATGTAATAATGGATATGGAATTGAATTTATGGACAAATCCATGAGACAATTTTTTTGAGGTAGCCTGGCCTTTAATGAGACCGCAGCTATCAGTGTTCATGGCCATCCACGCATAAGCACCACTGATGTGTTTAGAACAGTCAAGCTTCATTAAGTTGTTCCTGCCTCAACTATAATTCCTACTTCCTACTGCTGATACTTATTAGATAGTGAATTATACTTTCCATATGTCATGTAACTTTATGGGAAGATATGCTTGTTTTATCTTTTAATGTTTATTGCTTTGAGCAAAGATGAAGGGTAACAATTGCCACAATGAGATAAGCAAATCATTTTTCAAACACCAAATTTAATTACAAATGCTCCAATTACTTCCATTATTTATATATTTCCCCTACCCTTGGGATAGAGGGAAGAAGAAACCAGAAGACAGTTAAATCCTTGTCTTTTGCTTAAATTCTCTCTGAGTTTTGGCTTTATTTTGTTTGTTTCTTAAAAAGGCACATAGCAATGTTTAAAAGCCCACTTGCTGAAATCTCAAGATCAGCAGTAGTTCTCAGCATGACACACTTGAAGTTCTGTAATGGAACAAAGGACACACTTCTCTCAAGCCATAGTTTAATGTGCATGAGGTCAAAAACACTTTCCCACCAAGGTTCCTGTCACTTGACCAGGACTGTATACTTATGATGAACACCCACTGCTTAGCTGGTGTGAGACTAGATTTCTTTTCTTCCCCATGCAGCACAATGCTGTTCCCCCCAGCAACTCTCTTTTCCTAAAAATACACTTTTCTGGGGGGTGAAGTGGAGGCCTGGAAACATTCTTGTAGCACCACTCTTATAAATATTGTATACCACTCATGTATTAGCAAGGCTATCCTAGGTTATTAAATATGTGAGTTTTTTCCTCCCTGTGTATGCGCTTTTACAGGCAGATAGTTTACATAAGGATGACATAAAAAATGTTTTGTTGAATGTTTCTACTGCTGGGAGTTTAATGCAGTGCTTGTGCTCCTTCTTGAAGCTTGACACAGATGTTCAGGTCACCTCTTCTGGCAGTTTTTCCCTAAGAGGTGTATTGCCAGTCTGACCAGAGATAGTTTGAAATTTCTGGAATAATATGGTCACATCGATGTAGTAATGCACTTAATCATAAACATCCAAATGCTTGGATCCACACACAAATATGTGAGGCTGTTCCATTTCCAAGGAGCACTAAGCATAAATGATGGTTTCGAATGGAGATGGGGAAAGACACATAAAATGTGGATATAAAAAGATAGGACTTTTTTTTTTTCCTTCATGTTCAAGCTGTTTCACAAAGGACACCCTCTCCTAGGAATCCAAAATGTGATCTATCATGCTGTTTATGAAAATGTTTCTCTGTTCCAGTAAAACCCATGGCATGGCACCATTAAGATACATCAGCTCGGATGCCAAGAACATTTGCAGCTTATACTGCATGAGCACACACATACTAATTGCTGTTAACCACCAGTTTCATCATGTTTCCACAAAGCTGAAGATAAACAAACTTTATAAGGCATACTTTCAGTCTAACAAGCTAGCTGCTAACTCTTTAAACCAAGTCACACCTGCAGAATTATCCTCCAGTAACAGCTGTAGCTGTCAGGCACATGGGTAAGGAGAATTCATATGGTGCCATTAACCTGGCTTCAAGGCTTTAAGTGATGGGTATCAGCAAAAAAGCAGATGCAGAGCAACACTATATGTCTTTGTCTCTAAATCTTGGGAGAGCAGTGCTAAGAACTGCTACACTATTTTCTTGCTGAAGTGGAAAGCATAAGGAAGAAATTAATTAACTATAACAATGGTTTTCAACTTTCAATCTGAGTATCCCTCAAGGCACTGGGATTACTGCTTATGGGTTCTCAGCACACATGCAAGAAAAGCAAACCTACTAGCCATCAGCATCCACATCATGAGAGATTTTTGACTTTATTAAAAAAAACTCTGATCTGCTTATTAAAAAAATTCCAAACAAAACTTGCAACCATCTGCAATCTCTCCACAGGAATCCAAGCAATCTCCTATAAAACCTCTGTAAGAATTTAGTTTGACTGCTCTTTCACCAAACTTATCTTTACCTTTACTGCATCATGCATTTTTAATTATTATCAGATGCCTTGTTTCAGAAATCACAGCAAAATCAGCTGATAGGTATTTCAATAAATAACCTTCTGCTACTCTGCTAGCAGACTACAGAAGGTGAGAAAACAGTGGTGGTGTATTTGGTAAGTTTCTTAAAGACTAAGATTTCTTAAAGCTAACAAACTAAAGGCCTTGTTTCCAAAACATCAAGCTTGAAGATGTTATAACTACTCAGCCAAATTTTTCTTTCATTTGTATATAGTTTTCCTCTCAATAACAGTTCATACAAGGTTCCTTCCACGCAAATAAAATAGAGAACGTTCACTCGTTTACATAAGAAGAAAAAATAAAGCCTTTGCAGAAGTCCACCATGTACTGTTTTGTATTTTTATATCTGTTGCATTTCTTTCCTTTGCAATTATTTCTTTCTAACAAAAAGGCAGCATGGTGGTGCCGTAACTGATTGCATACAATCGACTTTTACATAAATGTGCCTATTCCTAAGCATGTAACATACTTCCAGTTAATAAACCCCTTCTTTTTATAAAGTGTGTTCCACCTCCTCAGATTTTCACACATCCTTTTGACAAGCTACACTTAGCAACTATGGAATTTCTTGTAAAACCAAGCAGTGCAGGACAGAGGCCCTGAAACTGTGGAAGGCAAGTATTTTTGTCTGACTGTACTTCTGTTGTACCACTCCTAACTCTTAACCCAAGTCAGCCAAGAGTTTGTGGGCAGCAGAAGGGAAAAGAGCACAGAGAAAAAAGTAGACTGTGCTCAAGCAGAGAGGATCTAAGAGACAAAACAATGTAAACCAGACATGTTCTGCAGCACATACTTCAGCCATATCCTCCCACACAACATTAGTTTTCATTTGGCGTGCAGCATGTAACTGCTTCTTATCTTCCCTTCTGCATGACTTAATATGAAATCCTTACTGAAGTATTATTAGGGCTTCAGGGAATCACAAAAGTGGACATCATGTAAGTAGTACACTGAAATGATAGCACTGTTCCACTTTGCTCTTTAAAGCCTGAAATCTCTCAGAGAAGGAAAACCCCTGCCCACTGCAGGGTCTACAGGGTTGCATCCAGACAGGTTTTAAGTATCTCCTGAGAACGAGACTCCACAACCTTTCAGAGCAAACTGTTTCAGTGCTCTGCCAGCCCCAAAGTAAAGCTCTTTGTCACATTCACATGGACCTTTCTGTGTTTCAGTTTATGCCCATTGCCCCCTGCCCCTGTCACGGGACACTGAAAAGAGCCTGGACCCATCTTCCTGAAATCCACCCTTAAGATACCTGTATGCATTGATAATATCTCTTTTTAAAAGAAATAAAAATACTTCAGTGCTATAAAAGCATCAGCCCAAAGATCAAATTTTATTAAACAGAGCATTAAAAATGGAGATTTAAAATCATCAGTGTTAACCTGAAAAGAATACCAGCCCGCTGGGTCTCTTAAAAAGATCAGATATGACTTTTTGCCCTTCCTTAAATTTGCATAAAACATCTCTAAAACTTCATAGCTGAGTTAACACTTGCTAGAAATATTCCATGTCAGTGTTTTCCCAGTGAGACGCTATACCATCTATTTTCCCATCCCATCCCAGCCAACAGGCATCCAGATTTTTCACTTACTCACTCCCATCTGTTTCCTCAGGACCCCAGTAACAATACTAAAGCACAGTCATGTACAAAACCTGGGTGCCCATGTTGATGTATTCATGTAGAGGCATTATCAGATTGAAGCATTAGGGAATATCAATATCCAGTACAAGCATTTTCAAGAGCACAGAAAGACCTTTCACCTTCGCTGTGAGAGGAGCCCCATGGGAGTGTCTCATTTCTCCCTGTCCCATCACTATAAACTACTTCTATCTATATAATTAGGGATACAGACTTGGTTTGATTGATTACCAAGCTTGGGATTGTTTACACTAAATCAGCTTTGTTTCCTTTATGACTACATAGGAAATTGTTTTTCTGGCGTTGCTCAAGAATATTTTATCTCTAAGACACACTAAGAGGAAAAAAGGAGTATTCAAAATTGAACTGAGATCAACATGAAATTTAAAACCGAAACAGATGGAATAAATTTGGGGGTATGCTAACCCCAAATGTGTTTCAAGTACAGTAAAGTTTCTAGTGAGAATCAGACTCCCTTTTAGAAAAAAAGATAAATGAAGCAGATGGACATCTTGGAGAGAAGAAAAACCCAACACACATATAGTGATCACACACAGCAACACCAACCCAACAAGAAACCATTGAATTTAATAAAATCACTCAAGTAGAGAAAGTTTTGCAATTCAATAAAGTTCAATAAAGTAAAGCCCTAATGGATGGGCTTTGTTTTATAATTCATAGCCACAATAAGAAAAGAAGGCATTTAACTGCCATTTCCCTGAAAGTAAAAACCACATATGTTGCTCTGGTAGTGAGGTCAGAGGGTTCACTCAGAGTCCATAAATATATTTTTGAAGCTAAAGGGCAGGCAGCATGGGTTCTGACCCCCTCAAACTAGAAGATAAAGTTACCTCCAACAAACAGGCAAATTTTTGAAATGGGAAGGGAAATGGGAATTCTCATTCTAGTCCCAGCTTTCTTAACACTAGAAACATGCACATCTGTGATTAATAAATTGCTTTTTTCCCTAAAAAATAAATCAGCCATGTTAAGCTAGTTGATGACTTGAAAGACTCTGCTTCATATTAACTATTTCCATATTGCTATTTTTTTGAGTTTTACTGCAAGTGGCTACAGAACGCGTGGCTCCTTTACCTATGGAATCAAACTAAATCTGCTCAATGCTCTGCACCTCTAAACACAAAATGTTCCAAAATCAAAAATAAGAACATTTCACAGATTCTGGACTCTGAAACAGTGATGAGTAAAGACTGAAATGTGGAGCAAAGCAAACTTAGTAACCCTGACTGGCATGTCATTCTGCCACTGCAGATCTGCCATACACCATGGACTTTAGGGAACAAAAACTCATTCAACCAACCAACCAGCTGATCAATAAGATCTGCTGCAGGTACATTATGAGTGTTTGGGGAAGATGGCTGTTTGTTGGTACAAAAACACAGAGAGCAAAAATCTACAGTGATGCACCTGAAGGTTTAATATGCAAAGTAGAGTTGACAAGCATCTAATGACAAAAGTTCATAAAAACCTGCCTGCATACACAGTGATCACTTGTTATTAGATGAGATGAGGAAGGCATGGGAAAAAAAGAGTGCAAGGATTATTTTAGTCATGTACACATGCAGTTTCTGCCTGGGAACTGCTTTTGAATAAGAGGTTACCAATCTTCCATGTACAAGACCATTCAGATAATTTTGTATGGGTTGAGAATTCCACTTCTCTCCTGCTGGGAATCCTCTTAAAAATATCCTTGCTGCCTGTTTTTTGCAAACCAGTACTGGAATGTACATCAAAAAGCATTAGATGTATTTCAACTTTTAAAAAAGCCCTCATAACAGCAATTACTATTTAAAGCCAATGCAGCTAAAGCATTATCAGCCTTGCAAATAGGGCATTTCCATCAGGCCCTTTGGGAAGCACAGACTTCACCTGCAAGGTAGGTGAAACTTACATAAAACTAGTTTCTTAAAAAAATAATTTTTAAAAAATCACAAAATGCAGAAAGCTAGTACTCAATACATAGAAGACAATCCCTCAATCATTTTTGTGTCTGGAGTGGAACAGAGCCTTCACTTTTGGTCAACAAACCTTTCTTGTCATTTATTTCCTGTTCTGTGCTATGCTGAAATACCAGTTAGTAATCTTTTAAGTATGCGAATAGACAAAGAGTTCAACTCCTTAGCACATGTTCCCTGATTAATAAATTATATATATTGATTTTGACTGATACAGGCACTAGTCTAGAGCACTTTAATTTACATGGATGCAATAATTATGTCTTCCACGTCATCAAAGGCTGATTATCTTGACATCAAATAGGAATTCTAAGCTTGAGGCTAGATAGTCTTCAGCTTCTCTTAATGAGACACTAAACTGCCCAGCAAGCAATTAAAAAAAAACAAACCCCAACACTGCCCCTAAGACTGTCATCTTAATGACTTCCAAAGGTCTTTCTAATACTGAGAAAAGTCTTTCAACAGACATACTTGCAACTGCTCTAGAGAAAAGAATCACAAAAACCCCTGAGTAAAAGCAAAAAGAATACACTCTTCATTTGAATTAAAAAATTAGTGGCGTATGCCTCAAAGGTTTAACACACTTATACTATTGCCGTGTTCTTATTTTTTCTTAGTAACTTCTCCTGCCTTCTTACCCCATAAATTTAAAACCAAGTTTTTGTAAACCAGGGTTTTCCAAGGTTTTCCATTCAAGCTTTTAACTAGTTTCACATGCATTACAGAGTGTAGACAGAGAGAGCTGCAAATTCAACTCCTATCTGTGAGCTGAACACACTCAAAATTCAGATGGGACAAAACCTCCTCTTAGAACTGCTAGACAACTTTGCATCCCACACTTGTGTTGTTGTTTTCTGGGGTTTTTAAACAGGAAGAAGGCATGATAGTGTGCCAGAAAAAACCCTCCCAGGTTAACAAAAGTAGTTCTGTTTGTGCTTCCTGGAATTCAGACTACAGGGAAATAAAACCTCAAATCTAAATCTTGTATACTGCTACAAGCACAAGGCAGCACTACAGGGAGAGTGGACTTTGTGGGGCCTTTCATTCTTTGCAGTAACTTGCTATTTTCTCCTGTTTCTGGAGAGAAATACATTTTGTGTCACAAGTAGGAAGTATTAAGACAGACTGCTGAAGTTTAGTTTCACAGTTTGTGAAAACCACAAGCTTTTAATGGATTAAATCTCAGCTCCCTCTATGCAGCTTATATTTTAATAGGCAGTGTCTGGATTTCAACTCTATTCTTTTGGCCACCTGTTTGTTCAGATTTAAAGACAGCTACATCCATGTGTCTGGCAAGACACGCCAAGGACAGATTTATGTAATTTAGCAGTGTTTCTCAGTCAAGTTCTCACTCTATGCCTGTGTACTGAGCCATCCTCTTTACAGATCAAAGCAAGTGGCCTGATTATTTTAATATGATTGTCTCCCAATGGAAGGGAGTGTGCATCTCCCTTGAACACTAACTGCACAGGCACTTGCATGCTTTTATGTAAGACCTAATGAACAGAAATATTTTCTAATTTTGAGGCAAAGGTTTCTCCTTTTTGTGCACAACCTCCAGCAAGTTCCCTCAGGCCATCATCCAGTTACTTATCTGTCACACTTCACCTGTGCCTCCCCTTATAGGACATCATTTTACATCAGTGTGAAGGAGCACAGAAGATCATTTGCTCTGCAGACCTACAATAGGCAAGATTTTCAGTGACAGATGTAAGTTACATATTAATGACTCCCTCATAGGGGCTGACACATACCATGTAATGTAAGAAAATTAAGGTGACACCCTTCTTTCATTAAACAGTTGAGAAAGTTCTTCAGAGTAAACAGTGAAAGAAAATGAGAGAAATACTGCTTTTCTATATTAGCAAGCAGGTTTTCCCACAGTACCAATGTATTTTCCCTGTTTTGCTTTAAATACGGTACCTTGTAAGATCAAATTCATCAAAGTTTCACAAAGACTCTACTACATTACTCCTTTCCAAAACACAGGTATTTTGGAGCTTTACAACAGAGAAACAAATATTTTAAACTGGCTGTATACCTGATACTGGCATCTGGCTATTTGAGCTAGATGCCAGTATCAGGTATACATCTAGCTATTACAGGATGACCAAAGTAGAAGAACTGATGAAGGCAAGGCCCAACCACTCCTCTCTCCAGAAGAATGGATGCACTCCAGAAGAGGAATGACACTTCCAAGGGCTGCTGCCTCCTCAGCACCCTGAGCTGAAGGAGCTGTGTACAGCTGCTCCCCAGCACTGCTCTGCTGCTGGAGAGCCGAAGATCTCAGCACAGGGAGCTGTGGAGGGCACAAGGCAGCTACTGAAGCAGCAGGAGCTGGCAGCACTCGCTCCCTGCCAACTGCTCCATGGCACAGCACTCCCTGCCTGTGACAGAAACAAGCCACCAGCGCAGAGAAATGACATCTGAGGCAAAGAATGGAAAAAAGGGAAACAGAAACTTTGGGCCTGGGACTCTCAGGCAGCATTGGTGCTTAAGACAATAGACAGAGTTCAGCTGGCTGCCGACAATCCATCAGCCTCGTGCTTGCCACGTGGAAGCCAACTCCCAGGAGCCACGCCAAGGGATGCCAGCAGCAAAGCTGCAGCTCTGCTCATGGCAGAGAGCTGTATGCCACACACTACGAATGGGAACCACTCCTGACAAGATTCGTGATGAGCAGTTTCAGATCTTAATTGGGGCAACTGCACAATTAATTCTGCTCATCTGTTACTGAGCTGTAGGGGTTTTATCATCTGCTACTCTAATTTTTGCTGTAAATTTTTGCTCATAAATGGATAAAAATAAACTCCAGTCCTAGAAATACAGCTCTGAAGCAGCAGAGCAGCTCATCTGATATGCCTTGTGCATCAGTCCAGAAGAGGAAGATTATGAACAGACATGAAACAAAAATGTCTATATCAATACAGATAATAGAAGAGCAACCAAAAGGGGGTGGAAAAGGATGCATTCAGCAAACCCTCAGCTCTGCTGAAAGCAGAGAAAGCTGTAGAGGAAGGGAGGGAGAGAAGCAAGTCTGCAGAAATTGCATGAGGAAGAATCATGATCTCAGATGTTATTTAAAGCAACACATGCCATGCTTTCCTGTGCAAAAGCTCAGCAATGCAGGGCATCCCAATGGAAGGAATTGATCCTACACAGATTTTAAAACAACCCCCACTACTTCAAGAAAAAGGTTGTATACTGCTAAGATATTGCAAAAGCAAGTTTTAGCAAGTCTGATCTCCAAAGGAAATAGCGAGACACAATTCTGCTGTACTACTGAAATTGAGAATGTACACAGAGATAGGGAGGAAATTAGCTTCCACCACTTCACGCAGTCAATATAAACAAGTCCCACAACTACAAAGGCAAAAACTAATTCCACACAAAATCTGCATAAATGCTGAGCGAAAAGTATTTTTTCCTTTTGTCCAGAAGTTTGAAAAAAAATTCAAACAATAATGTACTCTGCAATGTATTTACGAATGTGTGACATCTAGAAAATGAAAGCAGATGCATTTTATTCTCTCTTGAAATGCCTTAAAAAATTCCAACACATGAGAAAACCTCCAAAAATTCTCTAGTAAAACTGACAGAATATATGATGAGTCATTACACTTTAAAACACTTTAAAAGACAAAGGGTAGATACTATTAACAATTGCTAAGCATACCTTCAAGTGTACTAGTAAAGTTTATAAAGTTTTTAAAGTTTATAAAGTTTATAAGGAGGTACACAGTATTAGTATTAAGTTACAAAAACAAATGAACTTAAAGAAATAATGTCTTTTTCAAATTTCATTTGTTTTAAACCCCTAAGTTATTAGACTACTTGTACTAAAAAAATACTTGTTTCCTGTTCACCTACTGCAGTTACACATTAACCTAAATACACATAATAATCCAACAGCAATTTTAACAGTCTTTTTTTTCTTTTCCCCCATCCCCTTGATTCAAAGCAGAAGAGCTCATTAGAACAACTAGCAATTGTTTGGAGCCACAGCTTTAGCAACAGCTGTACAAACACATCAATCTCAAGTTAGGAACTCTGCCATAAGCTCAATAATAATAATATACTCACACTGTTTAACTTAGGGGCTATTACAGTAACTTTGGTCATTTTCTCTTTCCAAATGTTATACTGTTGTAGCCCTCAAAAAACACATTGAGAAAGACATTTAGGGAATTGGGAGCCAAGAGGGAATTGCTAAAATAGTGACAAAAATGGGTCCTCTAAAATTCCTATAGATAAAAAAATGATGTTTCCTCCTTATCCAATTAATTATATTGGTGATAGAGATTCATTATACAACGATGTTTGCTCCTTTCCCAATTAATTGACATTAGTGATAGAAATTCACTGTACAAACATTACTTTGTATCGTAAAATGTTGACCTTTTTGGGGCACACACTGGAGCCCTTGTGGCCATGCCACTGCTTTCAGCCTCCCCACTGTGAAATGAGATGACTGTAGGTGATGACAGACAACTTCCTCCCCGTGCAATCCCACCTCAATACCCACATTACCAAGAGCAGACTTAGATGACAGTGATTAGAAACTGAACTGGTTTTATATTTTTTCTCTTCAGATGGGACTGTAACCTGAGCAATACAATGAGAGCACATGTGATTTTAATAAAGGTCAGTCACACTGGAAATACAAGGGGTTTTTTTAAACAGACTCACCGTCAAGGTTGACTAGCAGAGAGCTATTGGAAGTCATAATCCCTATCTGCTGCAGAGATGCCTTTTCAGGATGAAGCATTTTAAGGGATTAGGAAAGGGGAAGATACTGCTCAACAAATCTATCAATTTTGAATACAGACTGAGTTAAAAGGGGAAAGATAACTCCTTGATATAGAGTATTTTAAAATGACATATAGTTATAAAGCGTATAAAAATATGTAGTATATATAGTAGACAGTTTATTATAAAGTATTTTAAAGTTTATTATAAAGTATTTTAAAACTATAAATTAATGGAAGATGTGACATTTTATCTCAGTGTGCAATTCAAATACACTGCATATGGAATAAAACACTGAATACTGAAAACAGAATCATGGCCATGTTTGTTAACTTGATTACAGTCTCTTCAGGAATAACATATGTGCTGCTGAATTTTTTTTGGCATGATCAAGCCCCTATCATGCACATACAAAAAGCTACATTTTGTCATGCAAATTTTCCATTGTTTTTGTTTCCTTGAATTTTCCCAATAAAGTCTCAGGAGGAAGGTGATGCTGTGAACTGCCTTGTTTACCAAGTCATCTAAATTCCAATTCCTCACGTCATTCCCCAGCTCCCATCCATCTAACATTACTTAAGTTGCCACAGGAAAATGATGTGATAAGATCATGGGAGAGCTGTCCAAAGCTGGTTTGGATGTAGGAAACAAAAGGAAAAAAAAGGTAAAAAAAAAAAAGTAAACTTCTTTTGAAAGACAATTAAAAGGCAATAAACCAGAATTCTTATTACTTGCTTTAATTAGACACAAAGCAGAGGAAGGAAAGGAAATCTGTAATAATTTCTACAAAACAATAATTACTGCTTGTTAAAGTTATAGACTCAACTGTAAGCCTAAATATAGGGGCAAATAACTTATCTGGTTGAAATTAATAAATTTAATTAGCTTCTAATAATTTTTCTATTGAAAAAAACATTTCTTCTTTTCATCAAGTCCCCAGCATTTCCTGCAGTGCCTCTGGACAGCTGATCTCTATGAAAGTCTTCTTAGGGCAAGGTACTCCACATAATGTGTAAGTTGGCATCTTTTTGTAACCACTCACTCAAGAAGATTGACTGGAGGGGTCCAGTCCCACGTTCAAATGCAAGGAAACAAAAAATTAGTTAAGTGGTTTAGCAAGCATACTTTACTATTCTCTGTGAGGAAAACCAACTTTCACAAGGGAGGATTGTTAATGTTACTGATGTTGTCTTTTCAAAGCAGGATGGATGTACTTTTATCACCCAAATTCTGTTCCTCTCATTACCTCCCCTAAAGGAGAGTCAGCCCAAGCCTAGATGAGGAAATGCAATGGATTGTTACAGCTGCTTGTAGCACTGCTCAAAAGCAGATAATGAGCATAATGCTCATTACTAGTCCTGCAATGAGCACCTAGAGGAAACTTTCATTATGTAAGTGATACACCAATCTTATGGCTGCTGCTTCACTGAAGTATTTGTTGGAAAGAGCTGTAACACAGCAAGAGGGAAATTAAGTTAAACTGCAAGTCAGAACATTTCTTCTTTGCTCAGCTTAAGCCCATCAATTCAATACAATTTTTGACCATGATAGAAAACCCTATGCATCAGATGCTTAGATACAGTATTCTCTCAGACAGCTGACAAGGAGGTAAAGATGCAAATATATTTCTGATATGAAAAGATGCAAATATATTTCTTTCCAAAGTTTTATTAATACTCCTTCTGGTCTCTCTCTGGGAAATACTAAATCTCTTGCTATTGATTGCTCATATGATGTTCCATCATACTTTTGAAGAGAAATCTAGAAATTCTTCACTAAGTATTTTGATTATGCTTCACTAGCAATACACAGGAATACAGACATCGTAGCAAAATCAAAAAATGCTTATATATAAACATTTTTTTCTTAATATAAAAATGGAGTTACAAGTCCTTATTACATGAAGATTGTATTATAAACCTAAAGCATACATTTTCCTTTTATATCTTTATAATAAAGTTAAGACTCAGTTAAAGTTAACTCGGAACTGAGTAGCTGGTTTGATAATGAGCTGGGGCTAAAAGAACCATTTAAAATTACTCTGTTTTCATGCAGTACTTATACAAAGTCTGAGTGGAAAGTGCTGCAGTGGAGGGAGCAGATTTTTAAGGATTAGAGGCAGAAGGCTGCCCTCGGTTAACTCCATACACACCTCTAATCCACACTGCTGCTCCGTCTTGGCTTATTTCAAAAAGCAAGTAACCCACCTAAGAGCTACAAAAATAAGGTTTTCAACAGACTAAGTCCAGTCCAGTTGAAAGGTCCAGTCCAATATATCCAAATTAAAGGAGAAAAAAGTCGGAAGTGGTTGAGACAAAAATGTGGATAGCTGTGGATTTTATCCACCCACTCGGAGCAAAAAACCCGAGTCTCGAATATTTGGTTCAGAAGCAGGGATGGCAATTATGAAAGGACATCAGAATTTTTCTTGCATAAACTCCTGTACCTCATAACATTTTGCTGCTGTTGTTATTGTTTTTGTTGTTTGTGGTTTTTTTAAGGGGGATCTTGGGGTGTGGGAGGGAATGGTGCAGCATTTTCCACAGGATCTACTCCAGGTCTGGCTGTCTGTGTGCCTGCTGGTGTCGATGCACAAGAAGCAGCTGGATCGTATGAGCAAGCACAGGGTAAATAAACTAGCAGTACCTGACATGGAGCTCATTTCTTACTAACCATGAAACAGCACCTCCAGCTAACTCTGGCAAGTCCTGCAGCTTAATGATTTGGAAAAGCCAAGAACAAGTGAGTAAGGACACAGAGGTCAGGGAAGCAGCACCTTTGCACATGTAACTTTATAGCTGCTACATGAGCTCAGTTTAAGGAGGAATTTTGCTGCATGCTATTGGTAGAGATAGAAAGGCACACACAGCACATACTTAACAGCTTCCATCTGTATTCTAAAAGAATAGACTTTCAAAGTGTATATGTGAATCTATGCCAAGAATTACACCAACCCATTAGTAATAACTGGACTCTCCCACTGCATCCTCTGAGTTCAGTCCTCAGAGATTCTTATCCTCTCTTGGACACCATTTGCTAACAATTACTTTACAGTAAAAGCATCCTGTTTTATGGATGAATTATTTCTGAGACTTGATATATCATAAAATGTTATGAAAGAGGAAAAAAGAAACATAGTTTGACTCACATACATTCCTTTAAGCAATGTACTGTACATATAATAAATGTATTTCTTCAAAGCTAATTCTCTATTCTTTCTCTACTCCTACAACCACCTTTCCTCCTTCAAAACCCAGCTCCCAGATGGTTAATAACTTCAGGATAACTTGGGGGGTTGTACATTTATTCCCTGGATTTTATCCATGAGATTTGTCTCTTAAATTTCCCAAGTGAAATATAGACTCTCACGATCCACTTAGGGACTAAAACACATACATGCTATTGTTTCTTCCAGCTCATAAGGTAACTGAAAAAATATGTTATTTTCAATATTCAGTTCCAGATTGAAACAATCTCTCCAGCTAGATAACTATAAACAACTTTAGTATTCATCTTGTCTCTCTTGTCTCATATGCAAAGCATTTTTAAGTTACAGAAATGGGTGGAATTACCATGAGAATTGGTCTCCTCCAACCAACACCACTGGTTTCTCCAACTGATGTCAGATAAAGGCAAAAATACAATACTTACATATTAGTTTTAGTAGTTCCTTGCCAATCCATTACTCAAAGCCCTATTTTCTTTCTCCCTATATCTGAACAAGTTTTTCTTCATTCAGACTTGATGCATAAGTGGGGCAAAACCTCAGATCATTTAATTATGCAGGAATACATAATTATTAATTGGGCATGTTTTCTAACATTTTAATGAAAAATGTACCAAACTTTGTAATTCCTTAAAAAATTCTTTAAGCAATGTTGAAATCTTCTACAAATAAAATAATGCACTAGAGTACACTCTGAATATTAAGCCTAAATCCCACATTACCAGTTTTAACTTTTCAGTGGCCAGTGATACTACAGATACATTTTTTATTTGTGCCAGTTCAAGAGATGGCATAGCTACAGTTATGCTGGGTTATGCAAGTAAGCTTTGTTCCCCTATTATGAAAGACTACTGAGCCTCCTTAGAGCATGGTCTGTGTGCATGGACATCTGTTTTTAAGAAAGAGAAAGGGAACAATGAAGAATGTTTGTGAAACCATGCATGTTTGCCAAGCAAGACTTCATATGCGTCTATGATCTTAATTTATGGCAATAATGGAAAGCATCTCACTGATAGGAACAGACTACACCCAGCATTTTATAAAACGTGTTTTGCAAAAAATATTTGGAAGTAAACTAACCACTGCAACACCAAGAGTTTAAAAGTGAAGCAGGGGAGCTACAGCAAAGAGGAGAATGCAAAGCAATGTGAAGGGGAGAAGACTGCGGCCGTGCCATGGGCAGACCTCCAGCAGACTAGGTAGTCACAGCTCTGGGGGAGCACTTGCTCTAAAATATTTTGCTGCAGAACATTCTGCCTATCAACTACTATTTATAATTGACTCCTTTCACTCCCACCTTCCTGCAACAAGTACTGTAAACCTGTACTTGCTTACTCCTAAAAACTGTAATGATTGCTGTTTAAGGAAGCGACTGTGCAGCACTTGGGGGCTACAGAGCAGCCTTCTGAGAACACAGCTCTATTGCTGGAGCAGAGATGACAGCCTGCTAACATTCACTCCCACTGGCTGGAACTCCAACACCCCGTTACCTTTTGAGGATCTGCTCAGAGGTACAAACATCCACTGACCCTATTTCAGAGGTTTCTGATAAGATTAATTCCCATTACACCCTTGATTTCATGTTTGCAAGCCTTCTACCAACCTCCTTCTCCTCTCATCCATCCGTAACTGCAGTTTGGATATTATCAAATAACACTGATTATAACTTGCATTTTGCTGCTTTTTTTGAGTATCTGCACACAACATACAGCAAGAGGTACATAAGAAGGCATCCCAACAGGTGCACCAGCTCCAGACACTAAAGGTTAGCACTGTTTTGTTCTGGAGATAGTTCCAGCATTTTAATGTGTATCATACAATCTCGTTCAGTAGCAATAGAGCAAATGCCAAGCACAAATATTGTTTTCTGTTAAAAATTACAAAGGAGGAATGGGAGAAAACCCAACAAGAATGAGTTTAACATGAACATCCTTACCCTTACCTCTGTGTTCCTCCAGTCGAGACTGAAAGAGCATGGCTTACCTCCATGTTACCTCCATTTCAGAATCAATGCTGCCTCTAAATAAATTTCACAGACTGATTTATTTCCCAACTGCCCTTTCTTTTCAAGCTCTATTTCCCCAAAAGCATTACTTCTCAACAACAGTTTAACAGAAGTGACACACACTGTATAATCTATGATTTCTTTGGTTTAGCAGCAACATTCTAAGAAAATTTCTGCTAATCTCTTAAAATACTACCATTAATAACATTCCACAGAGCAAGAGTTACCATTTCTCATTTCCCTAGATCAATTAAAAAAAACCCATAAAGTAGCACATGCCTCTTAAAAGCTTTTTCTGAAAGAGTTTACTGTATCTCAGTAGTTTACAGAGAAGATTAATTCCAACACTGCTCCCTTTCCCATATAGGTCCTTTCTGTAATACTCTGCTTTTCTGGCTGGGGTCAGATCAGAAGGAGGGGAGAGCAGAGAGAGAAGAAGGAAAAAGAAAAGCATCCAACTAAACTCCCGTGATTTGAAAACATCCCACAAGCAGCCAACCAACCTGCCTCCCCCTTCCCATCATATCTGTACTGCACATATTTGTACCTAAATCCAGGATCCAGTATTTACAGCCACTGGGCTGCCCGTTGCCGCAGCAGGTAGGATTCACTGAGTGCAGAGATCCCAGAGTGTCAATCTGTTTAATCCTGTTCGGCATGGTGAGCACTCAGCTGCTCCGATCCCCACGGCTTCCAAGGAACCCACTCGCCTGCAGCCCGGGATGGGTTACAGCTTCTCCTGAGTGTCACCCAGATAACATTACAGGCAATGCCATCAGAATGAGGAAGTCACTCTTATCTTCTCAGGCTGGTTTAGACCCCTGCCTGCCGTCAGAGCAGCTCCTCTCTCCTCAGAGCAGGGATGCTCTCCTCTGACTCACTGAACACAATTCCAGTCTTTAAATTCACATGTGGGAATAGCCAGATGCAGCAGATTACACTCTACCGTAACTACCCTAATTGAGGCTCAGGGTGATCTTAAAAAATACGGCAAGCCAGCAATTCTTCCTCTCAGCCTTGAGAAAAGATGCAGTCTAGTACCCTACAAAGCTCTATAGTAACCAGAATGCACAAAATGAACCTTTAACATCTCTTTTTATTTTATACTGCACAGTTAGTTTTTAACGCTTTAGCTAAAGGCATAAACAGAAAAAAAGACGGACATTTTCCGGTCAGCTAAACCATGCAGTTCTTTCCCTGGAATTTCCAATTTTCCTTAACCAACAACAGATTCTGTCCTTACCTTCACCTTAGCCTTGTTTGTGATAATCAATCAATCAACCAAACCCCACAATACTAGAAAATCCATACCATTTGATAATTTAAGATCTTGCCCTGCTTTAAACTACATTGCAGATCTGTTTCACCTCTGAGCTCATACTCTGCAAGATATATTTCTAGTTCATTAAGCTGTCTTCCTGTTCAGTAAACTGAGAGGGCATGTACTTTGGGTTTTGTACATGCATTCTTCACCTAGCATGCCACAAAAGCATTTGTCTATAAATATTAAATTACATTTTTAATTTTTTTTTGCTATGCAAACTTAGAGAAGATGTTTGGTTTCTTCCCCTGAACACATTATTAGCAAATTTCAAAGTAGCTACATAAAGCTACATGCACTAGATAAACAGCCAAAGCAAGAATTAAAATTTTGTAAAAACAGAAAGGAAATTATTCCTAATACTATATGATCATGGAAAAAAAAGCCCAAAAATGAGATTGAACAAACAATACTATGCAGTACACAAACACGTAGAGAGGGTAAGAGGACAATAAAGCAGTGAAGGGGTTGCCAATGACACTAGCACAAACAAATGCATGTAATACAAGGATAAATAGGAATTTTATGTGGAACTGAGAGTCTGTAGGGTCCCAGAGTCAAAGCAAGCTTACATTAGCATGTAACACAAGTTGGGTACACACACCTTATCCTGTCTGCAGTGTTGAAGAGTTGTGGTCACCCTGCACCTGAGAATAATCTTTCGCTTTTTAAGAACAGCTAATCTAAATTCTGAATCAGTTTTTCCTTCATAGCCTCCTGCACTGAAACCATCAATTCTCATTCTTGATCAATTTTCTTTTGACCCAAAGCAACTTTCAAATGACACTGAATTCCTAAGGGTGGGGGTGTTGTGAGGGGGGCAGGCAAGGCAGAGGAAAAAAAACCTCTCTTTCTCCAGGGTAAGTGATCTTTTTGGTTTACCACCTACAGTGAGACTTCCACTAAGGCTAGCTCAGTCATCGTGAAACTGTAGAATATCTGAAAATCACTCTAGTTACTACTTGAGTAAGAAAAAATGAAATAAATTAAAAAATCAATTTCTATTCTCTGCAACCATTCTCATGCACATTGAGCATTCTCAAGAATATCCAACCATTCCTGTTGCGGTAAAAGTCTCAAACCGTTAACCAACATCTGGTTAGATAGGTTATCAATACAGCTTTGAAGTAGTGATTTCCATATGTAAGAAAACTTCTGACCAAAAGACAGTGAAATTTATACATAAAACTGTTTTTAGATTGGTTTTATTTTGCTTTTTAACTGCATGAATACTGCCCTTATAAAACTGATAATATATGCAGGAAGATATTATAAATGCTCTGGGAACCACATCATTTGCAGCTTGCTATTGCAAGAAGTTCTTCCGTTCCTACTGAAAGCAAACACTGTTATTTTTAGGTTTTGCTTTGACCCCTTCTTAGTGAAAAATCTGACAAGCAAATCAAGGTGGTGAAGGAGAGAGAATGACCACATGGATTATCTCAGAGTCATATTTCACAGGTTACATGGTTAAGAAGAAAGTATCATGGATACACATTTGTCTTGGATGACCTAGTTTTGTAAAACAACAATTGCTGAAGCAATTGCTTCACAGCAACACTGGAGTGGAGACAACAAATCCCACATGAATGTGGTGCAGAGTCACTGGGCACATTAGGTAAGAATTTGGTTGAAAAACATCTCAAATATATATACTGAAACAATAGCTACAACTTCCTTATGATCCAAGGGGGAGAACCCAGGCTTGTAAATTCTTCTGAATGTAAGCAAAAGGCAGGTGGCTTCTATATCACAAACCCAATATTTCTTAATTTAAAAGGCAGGGACCATTATGCAGTACCACTGTCACCTCAGATCACACTTAAAACACCTCAAGAAGTATCAGAAATCTCAGTTTCTGAGACAGGGACCTGTATCAATACATGTAATTTTATGCCCAAACAGGCAGCCTATTAATGTCTTTCCATGGCTTACTTCAGGCTCTACCACAAAGCTCTCTTTGTCTTTTAGCTCCATCCGGTTTTCTGTATTCCAGTGCCATATCCTGCATTAGCTACCCCTGTCTGCTAGACTGCTCTTCCTGCAATCCCTTGCATCAGCAGTTTTTTGTAGGAACCCATCCTTGGTAACAACAAACCAGTCAGGTAATCTGAATTCTGCAGGCAGAATATGTCTACATGGAAAACATCTTTAGGAAAAAACCCAGCTGGGTACAGAGCACAGGCTGAGTGCACAAGAGATTGGAATGCATGGGGTGTTGCACAGCAGCAGTGAGCTGCCCCTGCTTCATCTGCTGCTCAGTATTTGAGACCACAGGCCATCAGGAAAACAAACTGTGATGGAATTACTAATGAAAAAAGCTCATATATTGATCTGTGCCAGATGACAAAAGCTGGAATAGTTGTGGCTCTTTTTTTTTTTTCAAGTAAAAGTAACTTTTCATTTTCACAATGTTTCATGCGTAAATCTGAAATTAAGTTTTCTTGGTTATACACTTTATATAATATTCTGAAAAAGAAATCAATAGTTATCTTCATTTTTGAAAGAAAAGTAGGCCCTTAGCAATTTAAGATCTTTCTCAGTTACTCAGAACTGGGACAAAATAAATGTCCAGGTGAATATGCTGTCTATTGAAGATTTTAAATTTCCTGGCCAGAAAAGCCCACTCATTTTTAGGACAGCATTTTGTAAGAAAGACTACATCCCAGTGATTAAACAAAGAAACTAAACAGGAAAAAGCCCAGCTAGCAAAGCACTCAGTGCACATCCCAAGTAGATCAGGTAGCACATACTTTTTATGATAGACGCAAATGAAGCATCAGATGCCTGTATCTATTACCACATGAAGGAACAGGGATCAACTTTCTGCAATTAATCTCAGGGATCACTGATGGACAATGTCAGCCCCCCCAAAACCATTTTAAGGTATTAACATTGTGCCAGCTCACCCCAGCACAGATGTAACAGCTCACCAGTCTCTGCCATTGACAGCCAACAAATTAGCTCATTACAGCTTCAGCTTCTCCCAGGTACCAGCTCTGAACTGCGGCGTCTGCACCCACCATTTGCCACTGTATTAACTTTCTCATGGAAATGCTACCTTGTGTGAGGCTTCTATTAATAGCCTTGCATGTAAGAATGGAAACATTCATCCCCTTCTTTCATTTAACAGGACAACTGGAGTTAAGCTGACTGCATTTCTCATACTCCTAAGATATTTGCATGGCAACAGAAATATATAACAGAATTATATTAAAACACAGATAAACAGCATTCCAACTTAATCTTTGTAAGGCCACATTGTATTTTGCACCATCTTAGTGAAAACAAGCAGAACAAGACAGGGAAGCTAATAAAACACAAAAATTCCAAATTTAAATACCTATTCTGAGTTGCCTCAGAGCAAGAAGCTAAAGAGCCAACCTTTCTTCCTTAATATCTATCTTGGCAGGGAGGGGAGGTGTCTGCGTCTGAAAGATTACAGCATGAGAAAACACAGCTACAATATAATTTTTAAGCAAATCTAAATCTGTCCTCTCCAGAATCTTGCCCCTCATATTCCTAACATTCCATTTTGAAAAGTAATTAAGAGATTTTGGAACAGTACTACAAAGTTACTTAAAAAATTCTTGTTCATCTTAGGAGGGGAGAAACTTATTGTAGATAACTGAAATTAATAGAAGTGAATTCTTTATTCAGTTCCGCCAGGATCTAAATGTCCCAACTTCAAAACAATTTTTGAAGTGATCTATGAGACAAATACTTTCACGATTTAGTATTGCACAGTTCTTACAATTTTGAGTCATGTTTCTGCATATGGGAGAGAAAAGATTCAGATTTCTAAAACTGTGCTAGACCAAAGACCACCCAGACCTAAGAGCCAAAGTGAGACATAAATCCATAACTATTAAAATTCTTGAACTAAATAACATTGCACAAATCAATAGGAATTTTATTTAGAATATGCATTTTGCATTTAAAAAAATAAATCAGGCTGACTTTCCATACAAATCCTATCTTTGGCAGCTTAGGTACTACCCCACACCAGAATACTCTAACACAATCAAGAAATTGTAGACAGCAAAACCACATCAATAAATAAATCCGAGGTTGCAACTTCAAAGGTGAGCTCCCACACTACCATGAAAATTCCGAAAGGAGCCTGACTTTGCCTTTTCCTCAGTGTACAATGTGTGCACAGTTTAACTGCTTGGGGTACAGCTGCGCCACTAGGATCTGGTTTCTTTAGCCCTACACACAAAGATCATCCTGTTTCCAAAAAATAGCCTCGCTGCTCCTCAGATAAATAACACTGCCACTCTGCAAGGAGCGGAATCATTACCACAACAGCTCTTTGGACTTAACATTCAGAGTGTTGTTTCCTGTTCTTTACTACCCCTGCTGCCAGCTGCCAGAGACACTTTAAACTCAATCAGTCAGAAACTGTATTGTGCAATGAATTGTGTGAACATTCTTAATTTGAGATTTCCAAGAGCTCCCTTCAAAATACTGGTATTTTTCAACAACAAAAAAATCCTAAACAAACCAAAAAGAAACCCAAAAAAACCCCCAAAAGAAACAAAAAAACTTGGAACCAATAGCCATCTCCAACTAAACACACCAGCTATCCCACCAGCTGACAAACCTGAGAAAAGTATTTTCTGATTGAGGGTGAAGAGATACTTTTATCTGGGTGATTTACAGCCTTCCATTCTACATCTTGGGTAAAGCATTTGTTAAGAGCAGCTGATAGCAGGACACTGAAGTGCTCAGGCTTTAATTAAAAATATTGGGGAAATGAATCATGTCTCCAACTATTCAGTCATCCAGGCTAGGATCTAAACAAGTTCTTCCTGTCTCCAGCTCTGCAGAACATGCCCTAGCTGCTGCTCATGCCTACAGTAAGAAGGAATATCAAAAAGCACATGACACAGTAAATTCTCTACCCATCTTAATCATTTGGCTATCATTTACTTGAATTTTTAACTCTGTTCTGTGCTGTAGCCAAGGGATTCGAGCCTATATACCACTTGCAAGAGTGAAGAAGCCTTTCACATAAATGGTTAGATGTTCAGTGTCCCTGGTCTTCTGTTTATCTGGAAAAGCTTTGGGAAAATTCTGACTCCTTAACACAGTCACCACTGCAGCATGCCAAACCAGCTTGAAAAATCCCAGCCACTGTCAGTAAAACCACAACAAACCAGCTTTAGATAATTTAAACAAAATCTTTTGGATGAGTGTAAGGAATTTTGTTTCACATATATTCAGTACTTAGCAAGGGGTGGGAGGGGGAGAAGGAATAGGCCATGTGTCGTCTGTACTTTGGAGAAAATACAAAAAGTGTTCCAAGCAAGAAATATTTGCTGTCCTAATGAGACATACTGAAGAAACACTCAGTATTTTGTATTAATTTTATTATACAAGTCATCCTTCACCATTCATCTTTTTCTTTATTTCCACAAGGGGAAACAGCCGCTTGGTGTGAAAAAGAAATCTGGTCAAAACAAGGTTTAATTTTCCAAACCAGTTTTAGCTGCACATACAGTGGGTTTGGATTCTTTTTAGCATAAATTTCTTAGGTAATTATCTTAACTAAAAATGCATGCAGTCAAAGACAAAAGACTATATTCATCAGAATGCTCAGAATATTGAATTGCTCTTGACTTAAAATTAATTTCTTTTAAGTCACTTGAAAGGAGAATGAAAGGAGTTCTACCAGATCAAACCAGGTCATTAAAAACCCAAAACAAGAAAAGCAAAGCTTTTAAAATGGGACACGTACTCCTCATAAAAAGTTCTGATGCTGAAGTTCCATGTAAATGCATAGGGACAAATTACTTCTTTCTGCTGCTTGGTACTACCAAAACATTTTTCTTATTCTACTTCTAAGTTCAAATTGTAAAAATGCTATTTGGTTAGCTACAAAGGTTTACTTCACTGCTGTGTCTCCTCCTTGTGCCTCTGCTCAGTGCTGCTCACCACCCGTCCCTGTCCGAGATCAGTTTATACCACACGGTCCTCCTGGGTGCGGCAGAAGGAGCACAGCCACAACCCAACACTGCTGCTGCAGAAAGCAGGAAAGCACACAGGCTCTGAAAGCACCTGAGTGGATGTCAAAGAGAAGCATTTAACACAAAAAAAGCCTTGAATACTTTCACAGCTTCCTTTATTATATTGAAAGATACTTGAGCAAAATTAAGCAGCCTCCTCAATTCCTCTGCACTGCAGCTAACAGGAGAGCAAAACCAGAGATATGCATTTTCTCTCTCACTCTAAGCCTGGATTTCAGACGCTCTATTTTTGTAAATCATAACCACAGATTTGTTACTAAGTATGTTTAAGTACATTCAGAGGCTAGCTTTACCATAGGCACAAAAGATAGGAAGAGCAAAAAAAATGGGACTTATTATACTTTGTCTTTCAGATGATAAAACAGAGAAACACTTGAAATTGCATAGTGTCAAACTATTCCACAAATGTGAGAGTTTCTGTGTTGTAATTAACAAGTTTTTTATATCTACTCTGAATTATAAATGCAGCATAATTCAGTCCTGGAAAAGGTAAGACATTTCTGTTTGGGTTACACAGATTGTGTTCTACACCCATGTGAAAGAAAATTAGCTCTGAACCAAAGAAATTAATGTAATCACACCATTGACAAAATTGAAAAGTGCAAACTTCCTACAAATTACATCACCACCCCTTAGCAGAACTGTGTAAATGCAGTTATGAAATAGCCACTCTAAATCTGTACTTTTGATATTTCACTAAGCTACTAAGTAGTAAGTTACTACTACTAAGTCACTCAGTTAAGACAACAATGCTTCTTTAGGACAGCAACTAAAATTCAGCTGCCAGAAAATTGTTTTAATTGACACAAAATTTTTCCACATTCTCTTTTTCTAGTCAGTTCCTCTTGAATAAAGCATGCCATTGTGGTAGAAGTTTTAGATTGCTAATAATGTTAACAATAACAGAGTAAAGCTTTGTTATTCCACAAACAGTAAAAGCCAGTCAAGTGCTGCTACTTTTAATTTACTCCAGTTCTGAAGACTGTAACTTCACATGGTGATGTGAATGAGCACTGGATCCCCTTGCCTGGGCTTTTATTCAAGCAAGCACCCAGGACACAAAGAGAACACATCCCACAGCTCCAGGGTACCACCTGCTGTAAACATCAGCTCTTTAGATGTTACTCTGAGCCTGTAAACAGAACTCTGAGCCCCTGCTTTCCAGACTGACTCTGGCATGACTATACGTAGTCCTGCCACATCTTTAGGATGAAAGGATAAACACACCTAAGCCTGTTCTACCATATCAGCCAGCATTTAAAATACATGCATTTTGTTGCTCCTGAGACAATGAGAGAAGTCAGCACAAAATGCACTAGAACCAGCCAAGAACTAAGTCAGGCTTTGACAAATTCTCTAAAATAGACTGGCTAATGATATAAAAATTTTAAGGTATATGTTAGCAATTTGGTGGTTTTCACCAGCCAAGTTCTTCCTGTTTAATACCACCTAAAGAATACCTCAACCTAGTCAATCAGTGCCCACCTGTCCTGCTGGAGACCAGGGTTCAACTCAGCAATGGGGAGGTGATTCTTCCTCCAAGGGACGTGGTTGGTGGTGCACTTGGCAGTGCTGGCTTAACAGGCAGGCTTGATGATCTTAAACCCTAGCAGCTTTCCTACCTCCAGCATATCTGTAGGTTCTTCCATGCAGCTAGATTTCCCTGGACCCAATGTTTAAAGCCTCTCCCTACCACTGAGACTTTGAAGCTTATACTAAAGAATGAACACACACCGAACTAGGTTATGACCACACCCAGCATGGTGCAACAAGCACGACTGGAGTTTTTAACAAGGAGAAATACTTTCTTTGATTCCTTGCCATTTCTTACATGGAATAAACATATTTGAGGGCAAAAATCTTCAGCATTTCTGATAGCCCCAAAGGCACTAAGAGGAGTCCAAGACTCCAGGAATTACTTAAGACATACCAAGTCTCTGCTAGCAATTCTAACTTTTAGCATAGGATCACAGGGTAACTCAAGTTCCAAGTGGCCTCAAAACCCCACGCAGTCCGAACTTCTGCTCCAAAGGATGGTTCAGTTATGAGATCAGACCAGCATACCTGGGTGTTGTCCAGTCTGCTCTTGAAATCCTAACACACTTTAAAGCTCCTCTTGTAACGGAGACTATTTCTGCTGCACTGTAAATGGTTAACAGACAGAGGTTGGCCACAGCTGGCTTACAACCACAGGGAAAAATTACTAGATTTTGGTTATCAAGGATAATTTGATATCAAGTTTACCTAAGATGATCCTTTACTATTTATGCCTGCATGTCAGTTATGCAAATGCCCTCTGTTGCTATAGGGGTTAAATATTATATATGCATCCTAGAAAATGCAGACTGCAGATTTCTGAAAAGCATTATCAATATGTTTTCCTGGAATCATTACATGCTTTTATTAACTTATCACAACAGCCTCTTTTACACAGTTTGCTCTAAGAATTCCATTGCTTTTTTCCTTCCTTGTTGGACAATAATGAATTTATGTTCACTAGTTGTTTCAGTTAGAAGAAAACATATTACTATTTGGATTCAACTCAAAACTAGAAGAAAACACAAGCAGGTCCTGAATTGTAATTATACCAATGTCAGTGAATATGCACTCAAAATAGAAGTGAAACATTGCATAATAATGCCATCAATTTAAGAGATGTCAAGGGCCTCTGTAAAAAAGTGTCTGATAGTTATATTAAAAGTGATGCAACATTTCTAGTTTAGCATGCTATTTTACTATTTGCAGGAAAAGTGAAATGAAGTCAATGAAACACATTCAGCAGCCTCCTCAAAAAAACAGAATTGGAGGAAGTCAGTGGAACCCTAAATCCTGCTGGTTCCACCTGCAGGCACTGATGATGACAGATGATGTGATGTAATGTAATGTGAGGATGTCCCAAAAGGTGCACAAGCTCTAGCCTGCTCCTTAAGGAAAAAGAAGCAGCAAGCAAAATATGGGTAACAAAGACACCCTAACAAAGTAATTCTCAACACTTCAGAAATTTTTTTTCAAAGTTTGTTAGAACTGAAGAGGGACAAGTTAAGAAAGCAAACAACACTTCAGGATGGTTTTCTTCAATTGCAAGATAAAAACAACATTTGCAGGATATGATTTGAGTTTTTACGATATTCTAACCTTGGTTAGAAAAAGAAACTGCTGTCAAAGGAAGGCTAATTGCAAGCAAAGTAACAACTCTCCTGGGAAACCTAAAGCCATCAGAATTGCTGGTTTATATCCACCCTCTACCCCCCAAAGATCAGCTGTGCAAATACATCTGTTCTAAGCAGATACTTTTTATGCACCGACTTCCTTTCCAACTACAATATATAAGAGAAATATATTTGGCAGCTCTCTGGGACCAAAAGTAGATTCAAGTCAGTATTATAAAAATTTCTTTTCCTCAGCTGTAATACTGAGCTCACAATCAGGGCAAAATCCTTTCATTAGCGATGTACGAAAACTCTGGAGACAAATTAACCACGTACTTATGCTCATACATAGAGTCAGCATGGGAAATATCTCAGAAGTCTTCCTGGGCTGCATTATGATAAAAGAATAATGCAGGAGTTAGAGGCAGGTTTATGCAGAAATCAATCCTATGATGTTTCAGAGTACATGTGAACTTGACAGAGAGAACTGAAGTAGAAATTCAAATTGTGAGATTCACCAAACCTCCTTGTCTAGTTTAAGACTGCACAATGCCAAGGAAGCAATTAATAGAGACTTTACTATTTATCAAGGCTTAGTTGGAATTTGGTTATTAACTCTATCTGACATAGTTTGGCTATAAAACTCTAATGGATCACAGTCAATTGATGACATTTTACTTAAGTTTACTTATGCTCAGATGATGTTTTTAACTACAAACTCAACTAAAACCACAAGGTGGGAAAGTCAGGACAGAGAATTCTTGTTTTACTTTATACTTCAGCTGCTTTATTTACCTGGACTAAGGCATGAGAACATGTTTGAAAAATCACACACGTACAACCTAAATTCAAACCATCCCTGTCACTACTAGACTAGCAGTGCTTTTGAGAAAAATATTTGTGACTAAATGAAAATTTATGATTTATTACACTTTCAAAACAAATGGTAATTGTGAAGTTGAACTTCAGCTATTAAAATGCATAAAATGCATGCATCTCTGCTCAAGCTCAAGTCTGGCTGATAAATAAGCTGAACTGACACTGCAGCACAGCCTTTACAATTTTTTTCTTAATCAAAACATGTGGACTGTCAAATTAGACCGACTGCTCAGCTTTGCCTCTTATGGGCTCCTTGAAAGGCTTTCTATCAGCTGGCTATCTGCATGGGCAGCCTGTTTCTTGGAAGTTTTATGAGGAAGTAATTGATTCATCAAGCAACAGAATTTTTAGATTAAGGTTTGGTGTCTTGTACAACTCCAACATATTTCTCTATATCACTTTCTGCATGCAATCACACCCGTCTGTGTAGCAGGAGCAGCAGATCCCCCTTGCTTTGGTGCCCTGGAAACTCCAGTCCCCACCTTCTGCCACCTGGCCCCCAGGCAGCAGAGCAGAGCACGTCCCCCAGCAGCTCATTGTTGGGAGTTACTTTCCCCTCTGGCCTGGGCTGTAACTCATTTCCTGCAGCTGCAAACGCTGTCAGGCAGTCTCACAGGCAGAGCTCTGGCTCTGAGCCACGGGTGGGGATCCTTTTTCCTTGCACATGGCCTATGCTTCACTTGCTTGCAGTCTCAAAACAGCAAATCCTCCCCTTCCACAGCCTCCCTCTGCTCCTAAGCAAACAATTGCTGCTGCCCAAGTCATCCTTCTTTTCTTCCCCTACAAACCAGGAGTCCTTCTTCAGTTATTCAAACTGGATACTCATTTTGCTGGATCAAATTCTCCTCCTGATACACAGAGCTTCCTCTTCCTGTATTGAACAGTATTTAGACTCAACATGAAACACTCCCTTTCTCAAGCATAGTTTTCAAAGATCTCAATCACACATGAGACTTTTACCTTTACTCTGTTACTTCTCCTTTCATGGAGAACTGGCATTCTGAATAGGATGCAGCTGTGTGACAGCAAACTTACTTAATGTAACAAATTCAAAATTATTTAAGCCCATTCAGTGGCCTCAGTTATAAAATCTCTCTTTCTTCTTGGGAAATATCTCTAGGTCACCCACACAATTTCTGTCTTCCTTAATTCTTGAACAGAGGGTCCCTAGAGCAATTCAAGAAGAACTCTGACACCTGCCCTACATCAGTCCTTCCCATCTTGCAGATATAGAAAATGGCTTACTCCACAGTAATTTGAACAAATTCGTCAATCTTTGTCCTGCAAAGGCATTTGATCTGCCTTATTATTTTAAGATTATTTGAGAGAGACCTCATTTCTGTGTTTATGGCTGCAGTCAGGATGGCATCCTCAGAGCAAAATCAAAAGGCAGTATTCAGTACATGAGCTGTGTGTGGTTTGGCACCGTGTTACTGAGACATCATCTACCTCTCAGATTTGAACCAACCTATACAGATTCCTGGATTATGTGATGGTGTAAAACAGGCAAACACTGTACCTTCAGGCAAACAAAAGACTTCTGTGTGGTCAAGTTTTGAAACAAACAGACAGTAATGTGAATTGGTAACTAGACATGGTCCCCCCAAAATCTTGTAACTTAAAGGAGACATTAATGTAAGCCTCATAATCAATGGCTTGTTGCAGCCTTTGTATTTCTCCAAATAGTAGCTACTACAGAATGGGTATGATGCACTATCACAAATTCTTCAGAAGTAGTCACAGATTTGGAAAAGACAGTAAACTTGTGATCTAAACAGGCAAGAATTCACAAACAATTTTAAATAGCTGCCATATTTCCTGAGTTTGCATGTTCATTTTCATTACACTGAATCCTGTCCCCTGCCCTTTACCCAAAGCTCTGTGGCAATGTAAATGCCCTGAAGAGAAAAGAAAGAGGACTGCACTCATTAAATAGGATGTACCCTGGAAGGAAAAGAAACCCATGTTAAAAAAAAGAGAAGCACCAAATAAAACAACAGGAATGATCTTTCTCCCCCACACCCAAAAACATGTGGGAAATCATTACAAAAAAAATGTTGCCTTATGCATTACTTGTGAAAAACATGTTCTTCTAGAGCTAGTGATTTATTTTTGTAGAGTGCACCAACTGTTATGCAGCCTCTTCACTAGTCCCTTGTTTCTCTTTTCTCCCTATTATAAAAGGGATTTAGTTGTTTTTTTAAAATGTATTCATATGTGACCTGCACATCAAATTGACTGAATGACCCAAATAACTTGCAAAAATAGATTTGATGTCCAGCAGAGCAAGTAAGAGGTCAGGAACTCACAATCAACTCTCCCCCTAAGTTACTATTCAGGCAGTGAATATCTTTTCTGGGCAATGCTTTCCTCATATTCTTAACAAAGTGTTTATTACCTTAACTACCGTAGAATTTTAGAGGTGGAAGATATTATAAATGTATTTTTTAATCCACTCATTAAATGATTAGATGACTTCAATGACTTCAAAATGATTAGACAACACATTCTTAGAGGAGAAGCAATATCTACACTTGTAGACAATTGATGAGGGTCATTTTTGAGGCTGAGAATAAAACAACATTACCTTTCATGGTTGACAGATAATGTGTGGACAGACAAGGAATGGCCAAATCAACTGTTAGAAATAGGCTTCAATGAACATATTTGCTTCTTTAATAATCATGCATGTTTTCCTACTTTGGATAATAATTTGGGATTATTTAAGGTATTCAGTATCACCCAACATTTCTGTACTCGGGGATGAAATGTGGTTTGACACACCATAAGAACCAGCTGTCAATTACAAGAAGTTTGCCATTTCTAAACTTTGAAGCTCATTTCACCTCTGATATGCTGCAGCTTTCTTTTTCTTTTTTTTTTTCCTATTTTGTTGCCAAGTGGTGCTACTGATAAACACTGTTGAGAAGATCAAAACTGTAGGGTCCATAGACACTGAAGGAGTACAAAACTCTTCAGCATGCCATCTGTATAAGCTAAACACTCTACACCCAAGTAGCCAACCCCACCACTTCTGATGGTGATCATCTCCTCCTTTCCCCTGCAATACATAAACCCTCTCCTTCCCTCAGCCTCTCCCAAGAGCTTGTCATGTCAGACATGTAAAAATTCCAGACTCACAGTCCATGAACTGTACAGAATTACTCAGGCTTGATGCTGACACCGTGAGCCTCACACAGGACATGTATTTTCAGACCAAAAAAATCCTAATTTGTTGAATCTCTCAAAAACTCTAAAAGTTTTACTGAAATATTGTCAAAAAAGGAAAAGACAATCTCTGTTGTAAAGACTGAAGGTACTTAATAAAGTACTAGAAATCTAGGGAGGACATGAAAAATTATCCAGCCAAGAACATGGACTAACTTAAAATTATCTAAGTCACTGACTTGTTCTTTGTTAGAGGATTAGTAGTGTTTTTTAGGAATTCATACCTCAATCAATAGCCACAATGAACAATTCTGAGAAGATCATCTAATTGTTTTTCCATTCTTCTGATTAGCATATTCCCTGATGCTTTATTTAATCAAATGCAGCACTTGAGAATGAATAATTGGTTTGTGGGATTGTCTGAGGTACTTTTCACTATGGGGGGAAAAACAAAATCAAAGCATTCCACTGGTTTTGCTTAATTTTTATAATCCTTCAGTGAAATGAAGACTATCAATCTCTTTCAAGCAATAGAAATATTAAGTAGGGACCAAAGTGAAACAAATCCAGTGGTTTCAAGTGCCTTGTCTACCCCTTTTTCCCCCTTCAGACTACTTAACATTATGTAACAGCTTGCATGTTCAAGGCAGTTCACACTCCCTTCAGTCACACGCAGGGGAAGCTTTACAAATGAAACATCCATCTCCTAAAGCCTGACACGCAGCAATGTGGGAATAAACAATTAGCAGCTGCTTCTTATCAGTTGGGATTAGGATGGCATACCATAACATCCCGCAGGAAGCCTGTGGCAGGGACAGAAGGCACTTCTGAGGCTGCATTCAACCCTGCAAATTATGCTCATTCTAGCTAGGGCTTTCTCTTCTTCTTCAGTGTCCGTGATTAATATAATTAATTAATGCTCTTTACTTCAAAGCACCATGTTAAACAAAGTAAAGTATCTCTGAAACGCTCTGCCCCATTTTCCCTAAACAAACTCTGAAGAAAAAAAAGGAATACAGGTCATGTCCACTGATTTGATTAAAGAAGTTACTTTTGTAACTTCTCAAACACAAAACCAGCTCTGTCTGTCCCTTGGGATTCTGACAGGTATTTCATATTATGTACATATAGTCCAGTACAATCTGCCTCTCCTAATAAAATTCTCTGCATTCAAAGGTGAAGTCCCTAAGCTCCAAAGGAAATTTAATTTATCAGTTCTTGTAAGTGTTGTTAAAAAAAAAAATCCAGATTTCACTCTCTAGTCCAAGAAGAAAAAAGTTTTAGTGTTACTCAACTATATTTTCCAATTGTATCATCAGAACATCTGCAAGCTTTCCCTATCCAAATTACTGTAGGACACAAAATGACAAAAGACTATTACAACTACACAGCACAATCCTTCAAACTCCCCCCAGCCCCCAATCACCCTGCATTCAGGAAGCTCCTGCTGTGCCAGCCCCTAATGTAAGAAACACAGACTCACCTCTGTTTTAGTCCAGTATATTTATACAATGTCTTAAAAAATGGGGGAAAAAATGTAATAGCTGGAATGGACTGAATAATTCAAAAAATTGTGGTTACATTTATGTGGAAGACAAGTTTTCCCCAACATCACTTGTCTGCTAACCTTATTACCTGCAATAATGAATGCATTACTTTGAAATGCATCTTTCCCATAGCATGTGATGAAATGTCTTCTAATGAACTATTTTTCTGGTTTTTTCGCCTCCTCTTTTTTTATAAGTTCACTTTTTTTCTTCCTGTTCACAGCCTGCAAACTCAAGTAGCTGCAAATGAGGCAAACAAGCATTTTCTCTAATAATAATCTACTTTTTGAGCCTTGATAGTTTACAGAGGCAAAAGATTAGAGCACACTAAAACCCCAAAACCTTTCAAAATGCATCAGATTTTTCTTGCACCCTTCAGGGAATATTCTTTCATGCATCTGAAAAAAAACCACAGTAAGATTTCAGAGATGCTCTGGGAAAAATTGTACCAGTGCTACTCCGGAAAGCTCAGTTAAGTAAAACACAGAAGTCCAAACAAACAATTCGTGTGCCAGGGCATATGGAGAAGTGTATTTACCTTTTCCATTGCTGAACCTGCATGACTTCTTACTGCAAGGTTTTTCAGGAAACACTGATAATCCATGCCAGAGAGAGATTTTCTTCCCTCCCCACTTTCAGCACTTCTCAGGTACAGATTTTCCTATCACCGCAGCTTGATCTAATATGATATATAACTCTTCACCAACATATAATTTGCTTAAACCTCTTCCCTATCTTCAGCCACGTTTTCCCTTCATGCTGAGAACTGCCAACTGCTTGTTCTTGGAAAAGACAGAGTGGCTGCTGAAAAGAAGGCAGTGCAGAACACCAAAGCTGCCACATGCACAGCACTGTCCATGACCCAAACCCCACGCTATAGCCGTGATATTTTCTGAAAAAATCTTTCCTTGGGATTTCTTCTCCTGAGAAGCTGAGGCCTCAGGAAGAAAATGTAAACAATGGTTATCTGCTGCTGTGGAATGCAACAGGTGCATCTGTGATTGGTCTCATGTGGTTGTTTCTAATTAATGGCCGATCACAGTCAGCTGGCTTGGACAGGGAGTTCGAGCCACAAGCCTTTGTTATCATTCTTTCTTTTTCTAATCTTAGCTAGCCTCCTGATGAATTCCTTTCTTCTTTTCTTTTAGTATAGTTTTAATATAATATATGTAATAAAATAATAAATCAAGCCTTCTGAAACATGGAGTCAGATCCTCATCTCCTCCCTCATCCTAAGACCCCTGCGAACACCGTCACACCACGCTGCTGATGCCTAGGCTTTGTGCCCATCACTCCTTACCTTTGTGGTTAAAAATGCCCTCCATCTCCATGCTGCTGCGAGAGTGGGCGATGCACAGGGAGCCGCAGGGCACCAGGCCTTCCGCGGCCGGGGAGCGATCCGTGGTGCGCACCAAGCACCAGTCGGGCTTGTCATGGGGCCTCTCCAGGACCTCCACGGTCTGCCCGCGGCGGATGGTCAGCTCGTTGCTGTTGCAGGCGGTGAAGTCGTGGATCACCACCGTCAGCTCGCACCCACCAGACAGCTGCCAGGGGAGAGAACAAGGAGAAGCCGCATGAGCGCTCGTTATCAAACCCTCCGTCACGCACCAGTACCTATTCGGGACTCCTGGCAGGATTTGTATTTTGGATGAGATAGCAGGCTTCTGGGACTTTCCACATCAAGAAGAGAGTGTTTCAAAATCAGGCAGTTCTGGCGTTTTAGAACAGATTTCTAACTCTGCTTGTCTCTGCCTATTGTTCAAAGCACACTGGTTGTGACAGTGCTGGGCGGAGGATTTAAGCAGCTTTTCTTGCTAGACTGCTCCGCATCCCAAAAGCTGAAGTAGCTGTCGCTTCTGAATATATTTTATGGGTGATAATTAGCAAAAAAAAAGGGTCAGATACTACTAAATACAGTCATCCATGAGCTTTGTTATCTTTCAAATTTAAGAGAGAAAGAGCTAGTTTTTTCAAATGAGTTTACTGCCTTATTCCCACCCTACTCACAGTTTACACACACAGGTCACAAAATAGTCCAGGACACATCATACACAATTGTAAAAGTCAGCGTAAAGTTCTTCACAAAACATTCCCAAATACTTAACTGTTTAACAGAAAATTCACACAGGCTTACAACTTCCACATTTTTGTTGGTTTCCCCAAATAAAACTGCACAAACTTGAATTAAAATCATGCAAGCTTAGGGTTTTCCTCCCCCTCTTGAAAACACTTCATTAGAATAACTTTGCCTAAGCTTTAGTTTCCTCTCTTTGATTGTTACATCTGCTTTGATGTGAAATGAAAATTATTATCAGAACTTTGCAAAGTTCCCAAGATTGCACAGTGCCAAAGTACCCATCCAACTTAAGCAAGCAGTCCTAGAATTCCTTCTTCCTTACTGCAACAGCATTCCAGGCTACTTCAGTTTTTCATGTGTGAGTATTTCTATAGCTCTGGCTGCTTCAGTGCAACACTCATACCGGATCTCAGCTGGTATTCAACTTCTGTGAATTCAGTAATTTTGAATCAAGCCAGTAAACTCCTTTGGCTCACTGAGGTAACCTTGCAATGCTCTACACTGATAAAGGAGGACCAATACCCTGTGAGAATTCCAGCTGCATCACATCTAGAAGCAAGTGCCACACCAACACACTGAACAGATCCTGCCACGTTGCTTTTGACTGTTTCATGGCTGCCAGCTACATCCCACGAGCTTCAGAAATAGGAGATAAGAGACTGCATTGTTTCTTATTTATTAGCTTTCGTTACAAGCCTGGAATGGAAACAGTACTGGACAAACTTTTCTAGGAAAATGCTATTTGTTCTCAAGCAAGAATTTCAGAGCAAATGACAAAAGCAGCAAAATCCCAGTAAGAATCAAAGGACAATTCCAGCCTTCTCTTCCTCAAGTCTGCAACAAATGACAGAACATAACTCCTAGTAGATGGGCTGCAGTAACTCCAGAGCTTTCCCATGGTATCTGCCTGCTAATCTCACTAGCTACCATTGCTTGTGTGAGCTTACAGAGGAGCAGAAGTTTTCTTGAGGGAATGCTGGGGCCAAGAAGGGCAGAAAACCCTCATACATCTAGTGTATAAGGAAGATAAATCAGGTTGTACCTGTTTAGATACAGGCTAAAAATTGCTTCTACCCTGTCTCTTCGGACAGCCCCAATACACAAATTACAGGGGGGGCACACCTTCAAAACATGTAACCTCCTCCCTCATTAAAACATGTTTCCTGTTCCCTTACATTCCCTTTTTCAGTCCATGCAAAGCTATGCAAAGGGGAAAAAGTAAAGAGCTTTCCCTTTTTTTCTGGTATTGATTTATGTTACAGCCTTTGTCAGACCAACTCAGAAACAATTGAAACCATCTGTATGCCTGATGGGGACTAACAAAAAAGCTGATGAAGTATGACTTCACAAGGTGTACAGGGCAGACCACATTTATCTCAGGAGTCCATATCCCATCCAGTGCAAGCACAGTAACAAGCTGAAACTTTCCAGAAATGGCATCTTGTCCTTATATTTCCTCCTAAATACCTCCAGGAGCATATCTTTGGTGCTCTGTTTGCTTTCCTGATCCTTCACTTCTTACAAATAGAGATTAAGGTGTATTTTTTGTGACTGGTGCAATGACCACATATTTTGGTAATATAGTTGTTCTTTCTTTTCTTTCCCCTAATAAAACAAAAAAAGTAGGATCTCAGATTTATGTTTTCTAAGTATTTTATACAATATTAAGCTAAATGAAAAAGCAAATGAAGGTTGTCAGTGGTCATGTCAGATGGCCAAAGTACACAAAATTCCTAGTTTCTCAGATAATGTCATGATCAGATATCCTAGCTGGCCAGTGTTCCACTGAAATTCAATACTCATTCACACTTCAGTATAGCATGTAAGACATTTCTTGTTCAGGGTTGTTAGGTCCACACTATCCACAAACATGCACCTATGCTGTTACATGCAACTTAGTGCAGAGCTTTTCCACTACTGCTAAGACACCAAAAACGATTTCTGTACCCAGCACACACATATGGTACTTTGGAGAGCTGGGCAAAAAAAGCATTTACCAATTTTCCCTTCCTTTGGGTTAACTTCCCTTCTTTCTGCCTACTACAGTAGTGGTTAGGAAACACTTCTTTCCTCTTTGTTTCATTGCTCAGTTTCTCTCCACAGCACACTTTGTGAAAGCAGTTTCATCTTTCACACTGATGAAATGCAGTTGGACAGCAGGGAGTGTCTGTGATTAAGAGCGTTGCTCAACAGCTGTTGTTGGACAGCTTTGGCAAGGCTCTCCAGGCTAGCTGCAGGGAAGAGTGAGAGGCACAGCACAAACTGGGAGACTCACTTGCACTGAAGGGAAAAGAGTTGCAAACCATCAAAATCCAAATTTAGGCTGAACAAAGGCTTTATATACTTTATCCATTCGTTTCAAGAAAGCTTTCATGTAAACTGAATTAATCATGCATGATAAAAATAAATGATGCTATGTCTGAAACATGGAAACTGAAGAGACAGAGACGAGATGAGACACAAAAGCCAGACAGAAGCAGAACTGCAGATTACAAAAAGGCACAAGGTTTAATTAAACAGCTTATCATGGGACATGGTGCCTTGCAGTTGCTGAAATTAATGTTAACCATCTATGTTCACCTCTCTGGGACCTTTCAGTCACTGTCGCTGGTAGAGAGAAAGAAAAAACGCAACGACACAAACACGTGAACACTGACTGAGTACATTCTTAGCACAGGTTTGGTGAAGTCAGGGACATCACACTAAGTCCATCTGCCACCACTACCTGCAAGCACCATGGCTGACCAGATATTCAAGTGCCTTTACATCAGGCCATACAACATCCTCTCAGGACTGCAAATGAAATTTAATTTTCCATGGTAATTTTACATTAAGAAGAAAGGAAAGCAAAGAGAAGCTAACAAGATTTCTCAATTATTTCAAACAAGAAAATCTTTAATCCCTGTTTAAAATGGAAACAAGTGCACTCTGGCAGAAAATAAATGGGACAGCACAAAAGTTCTGCCTCAAATAAAGAGCAATTTGCTTTGACCAGGTAGCTGTCCAGACTTGGTTTCCAACTCTGAAAAGAGGTGTGTGCTCAAAGCCATGTCTGCTTTTTTTATTGACATTTTTTTCTACTGATTGGAGCCTTTTCTCTTCTGGAGACTCAGCTGGCAGAACTAAATACTTGGTAGTCTCCTGCTGCTTCAGTCCTTTTTCTGTCTTTCAAAGAACTACACACAAGCTTAAAGAAGCATGAAAATGAAATACAACTTCACATAGACAGTAATACAAAGTGTTACCAGCTGGGCACAAAAGACAATTTCTTAAAAATAAAATATTGCTCTACTGACCACCCACAGCAGCTAGCATGTTTCCTACTATTTAGGATAGCAATCTATGACAGTTCTTCTTCTGAAAGTCTCTCATGTTCTCAGATATTAGTTTGGATTATTTCATGTTTCTACCAGATCACTGAATAAAGTATGAAAAAAACCTATCAGACCTCCACTGTTTCCTCAGCCTCCCTATTTAATTTCCTATGCACTGGATCAAGTTCAAAAGACAGTGTTAAAAATGAGATGAGGCTGATGAACAGCCAAATGAATGGTCCAAGAATCTCTTTTATCCGTTAGCCACCTAAAATACTGGCTACACATCTACAGAATGTGAATGGAAGGAATGCTGTGAAAGGTGAAGGGCAAAATATTTACTGAGAAGGGTACAGTGAGAGAGCACTCATGCAGAAAACTGAGATGCTTTGATGGACTAGCAATCCCTCTCTCAAAAATTCTGTATTTCATGCTGGATGCCATTATAGCTTCCAATGCTTCAGGATGGGCCAGTGCTATTGATGTAAATATTTAGCATGTCTTGCAATATGAAGATACACCCCATGATAATAAAAAAAAGCCAGAAAGGGATCTTAAATGACCTAGTCCACTTCATTCCCATCCTCTAGAGCATGATCGACCACATCTGTGTGAATCCTTAACATTTACCCAAACTGTTCTCACTGAACTCCAGTTATGGAGATTCCCCAGCCTTCAGAATTGCTGTGTTCTAGGTTTTCACATTTTCATATTTTCATACCCATAAAAATTATCATTGCAATCTTTTTTAAAAATAAGTCATTCAATTTCATCCCATCCACTTAAAATACAGGTAAAAGACTGTTTAGTAACTCTGTTCAGTAGCCTTTTTCCCCAGTTGAAGATCTAAAGTTCTTCCTCCTGCTGTTTTTTTCCCTTTAGACTTGTTGGCCCCAATTTTTTACCTTGCCCTGTAAGTTAGGTTTAGGAGATTCTAATCAACCTTTTTCCTCTTTCCCTCAGAATTCTTCCAATGGACCATTGATTTTCCAAAATTTTGTACTCAAAACTGTAACTCAATTGTTACAGTATCCAATGTACGCCTTATGAGTTCTGAGTAAAGAATGAGGACTTAGTGTCCTCAACATACCATTTCTACAAGCCAATATACTGTTGCTTTCCTTGCCCTCCCAGATGCATCACACAGCTAAATAGTAAACATCTTGTGAGCCTCTGTAGCTTCTCAATCATCCTCTCAAAAACTGTTTCAAATTCTCAGTTTTCATTAGTTAACTATTTCTACCTATTCATATAAGCTCAAATGTGTTCCTACTAAATTGCACAGAACTTTGCCAGTTAATTTTTCCCATTGCCAACATTATTCTGAATTCTAATTCTGCCTTCCAACACTGTTTTCAGATGACATGAGGCTGGGAAGGATGTCAATGTCAGCTTTATAAACATATGGTCTATTGCATCATCCCAGTCATTACTGAAAAGCAGCATTGCAACAGTGGAGCCAACAATCAAAAGTTAAAATGCTAGCCTAAAAAGCAAGGGTGGAGAAGAAAAACCCTAATCATAAAGTTATTCTTTGTTGTTATGGCAATTACAATTATGTCAGAAAACAGGATGCAATGAAAGAAGTTCATCTGGACAATATTCAACCACTTATTATCATGGTTAAGGATTTTCAGCTCTTTCAAAGTATATCTCTGAGGAGGTGAGAAAGAATATTGACATTTGGATAAAGGATTTCATTCTTAATATACTCCCTGTATCACAGTTTAGCACTTCTAATCAAAACATTTATTTTAAAAGCATGAACTGTCTGAACATATAATTGGAGGAAGTAAAGAATGGTTTTACTTGGCTGTTGATTAATATAACATGTTTAATATTTTTTGTCTTCTCTCAACCTCAATAACGGATACACATCAACAGAAAACCGTTCAGCAAGAGCTTAGTAAGTAATATAGCACTAAACATTCCTACTACTTAATTATTACTGGTTTTAATTGCTTGATATTTTTAATGTTTCTTGGTTTGGAATCCCATCTCAGTTAGCTACCTGCTCCAAATATGACCAAGCAGTTCCACTGCTTCCTTTGGCTAACCACATCAGCGGCACTTCAAATCTGTACAGCTGTTTTACTCCATTTCTGTAAGACATTCACACACACTTCAAGCTTCTAGGCTAAGAGGGCAGAGTAGATTTTAAATCCCAAGTGGACTGCAGCTAATGAATTTTCAACATCCAATGTGAGAGATTACCTCAGACTCAGCAATGGTGTTATGACACCCTGCAGATTTCACTGGCCACTTTCTTGTTACTGTTCATTAATACTTTTTATTTTGTATTTTTAAACAGATTCAAGATTTTCTCAATGTATTTAGCAAACCAAAGCATACAATAGAAACATCAAACAAAGCTACACTGCTAATTCACACACTTTTTAGTAGTGCACCATAGTAAATTCCTTCCTTGGACATACAACACAGCCCAAGTAACTGCCAGGGAGTCATCAGCTTGCTTTTCTTGGCAAAGAAAAAGCTAACAAAAATTTTACGCACAAATGCAAGATCTCAAAAATACTTTAAATACAACACTACAGTCACTAATCACACCTAAAACATGTCAGGAAAATACTGAAAAAGTGTTCTCCATTTTTCCTTCCTTCCATTCCTCTTCCTTTTAACTTTTAACTCCTGTTGAACAGGTTGTTGGTAAGACTCCTCCTCATGTCAGTCTGGAAAACAATCCTGAGGGCATTCCGCTTGGTCACCTTTCTCAGCAATTCTCACACTATGCATGAAATATTCCTGTCAGGGGCATCAGGAGACGATGCTATGCATCCTAGTGAACATCACAAGCAGGAGGGTGTTGGCTCTGCATGGCAGGGATGGACTGCATCACCTCCAACCTGTGTGAACACAGCCTGGTGTCTCAGCCAACAACCAGGGAAATCACAGAGAGCATGTCTTGCTCTGAGGGTCACAGGTTACCTAAACTCTTCCCTGAAGAACTGTTTGCTAGCATTCAAAACTTAATGTTTTTAAACCCCTAAATAGTTAAGCAAGAATGCTAAGAATAAGAGCAAAACAAAAGTCATCAAAAAAGTTCTTCCTCTAACCAACTGCTCTTCTCACAGGTATCTTTAGAAGAAGCCACTACCAAAACTACAGACCAACCTCAGTACAAATGCACAGAGTCAAAACATAGGCTGTTCTTGACAAATACAAGAGCAACCTAAGCACCTAATATTTTCCTCCTCCTGTCTCTATATGGAAAAATCAAACTATAGAGTTTGAGCAACATGTGAAAATAGAGAAAACTCACTGAGTTTAGGTGATGATGGAAGTGGTGTAAGTATTATTCTGAGAACCTATTAATTTAGCTACCCTGAAGAATACTGGTTATTTATCTGCATAGTTTGAATGGCTCATCAGAACAATTTTACCCAAGGAGGTAACTGACTAGAAATCCCTAGCCAAGCTTTAAAGTAGTTTGGTAGGCATCGTCAGTGTTTTAATTCATTCTTCTGTTTGATAAACTTTTATTATCCATCTCTACCTCCCTCCAGGGTCCTAACACTTCTTACTTGCCAAAAAAACTTGTTTCAATTCCAAGTAACACACACATTTTGGAAACTTTTTTATTCTTTTGACACTCATCTTGCTTCCACCCAGGGGAAACTCTGGCTGTGTATCCTTATGGTACAGCCCAGCCAGAATCTACAGGCAGAGATGGAGGACAAGAAACACCAGCACTAGTACAAAATGACAGTTTGGAGGGTTACTTCTGGACAATTCCATCAGCTTTCATGCAGAAAGTGAAAACCTACTCCCTACCCCATAAACACTGGAGAGTACTTTTCCTTTACAACAGTAAATCTGTGGTGATCACCAGCCTCAAGCCAACATGAAAAGCAGATGGTATGCTTTCAGGAAGGCTGAGATTAACATCAAGAAAAATTCTGTGCATTGCTATCAAATTTTATGGAAAATAAAACTTTCATTTTAAAATGGGTCAAACCTTTGAGAAAACTGCAGAACAGAGGGGACCAAAATGGTTTCAAATTGGAACAAATAATCTCTTCATGATCCTGGCATCAAGGTATTTTCTCTAGTGCCGACAGCTATTTTTAAGAGACTGAGGATATCCATGCCTCTTCTCTGAAGGTACTAAGGACTGATCTTGGGTGCTAATTCACACTAAGGGACAAACCATCTGCTCTCAGCACAGAGCAATGTCCAGGAAACTTACCTTATCACTGTCTAGCGTGTTCTGGGAGGTTCGTGAGGCAATTGAAATAGTATCAGGCTGGCTGCTGCCATCTCCCTGACTGTCCAGGTCCTCGCCATCCCTGCAAAGAATTCAGGTCTCATTACAAGAGTGCCACTGTGTTTGTAACATGCTAGTTAAGGAAGTGAGAGACTCCCAGTGTGGCAGCAGACACCAAATTCAGTGATGCAAGAATCAAATACTCAGTACTTAATACTCTCTTACTTCTCTGCTGTAAGAGAAGAGATTAATTTGCAAGGTATACATCCTGTGGAATTAAGGCAACGACCAGTGAGCCAGAAATATGGAAACACACTTGCCCAGTCACTTAGCCAAAGCTAGTGAGGAGGACAGTTGGTGACACATTTCAAGCTTCATAAAAGAAAAACGAAGGACCTGAGTAACAAATGCAGAATTGCAAAAATCTAAAATGTACAGCTATCCTGTTCCAAATCCCCTTCTGTAATGGCTCATTTATACAAGCCAGGGACTGTTCAGAGCAGAAATCTCAACAAATTCAGCACTGCAGGAAACTGTAAATTAATGATAAGATAAAAGTGGACAAAATGACTCTTGCTTTTGTCCAATTCACTTAAAAGCATTCAAAATTCAACAGTACAGAGGAAAGAGCACTGTTGTACACTTAGAGATCTCTGATTATTTGAAATACTACTTACCTTCTTCCTTTCTGTTTTGTTGTTGGTGCAGTTTTGGGAATGTGGATGGGCTCTTTCAATGCTCCTTTCAGATGAATAGTCCTTTCTTGTATCACTTCCCGGATGTGTTTGATCCAGTCCTGTTTATTCTCTATACTGGATGCCTTTGATATGCAAAAGAAACAAAACCCCCACAAAGGACCATTATGGCTGAGTAGATCCACACATACAGTCACAGCTAATAAACACAAAGAGGAACGCATAAAGAATGACTTTGTGAAAAATTTCTGAAAAACCTGAACAGAGAAAAGGAAATTCTAGCTGTCTTGTTTTGAATCCCCCACATTACTTTACACCTCTCAACATTATTAATATTGGTATTTTAAAAACATTTTAACCTTAATTCAGAGTTTTCTTTTTTAACTTGATGACTAAAGCCCTGTATGCATCTCATGTGAATGAGATGAATTCCAGTAATAACACCTTGAATACTGATAATTTAAACTCATCCTACATTTTAGGTCAATTCCAACTTGGAAGAATAATAACCTACTATTACTGGCAAAGAAGTTAACTTTTACTGCAACACATTTCATGTATTACTCTTCCCATTTTTTGATACATATCCTGAGGCAGAAAGCTAATTTAGGGATTGTATTCTAATTACTGCCTGCAACATATCTATTATTTTAAATACTCCAGAAATTACTTGATATCCTGCCCAACTTGTAATCTGATTGCTTAGCCCTATTTAACCCTGCACCTGAAATGCTAATAAATATAAATATTATTTCAGAGCTAAAGAAATTATTATATATACTTTCCTTAATTATATACTACTTCTCTTAATTGCTGTCTCCTGAAATAACTGGCTTCAAATATATTATAAATACTTAATCTATTATAAATATATAATAACCAGGAATTCTAAAGGGATGAAGAAAATTGCAGGAACAGATGGACAGGTAGGAAAAAGAATTTTGTTTTCTTTTACAAACAAAAACATTTAGGAAAAGAAGCTAAACATGACCTTTTAAAAGAATCATTTATTTAGTTTTTCATGGAATTTACCTCTAATACCAATGAGGTAAGGAAGTGCTTGTTTCCAGCCTTCAAAACCGAACAAACAAAGTCCACAAAATTGTGGAAGAGCTTGATATATCATAAAAGTTTTGTAAATATCATATGCACTAAGTAAAGCATGGAACAGAAACACCTTAAAGTGATCTTATGTAAAGAATCCATAATTACAAGCTTTTATTCTGTTCTGCCCTGGGAGGATCATTTCAAGCTGCAAAGCATTGTCTCTGAAATTATGGGAACATTAAAAACTGAAAGAAAATCTAGTATGCATTAATGTTACACTTAATTTCCTTGCATTCCTTCACTGCTGCCAGAAAGCTAATGTAAGCTTTTGTTAGCCTGTAATTCACAAGGAAGAGTGTGACATGTGAATTGGAGAGGCCATTTTTAAGTGACATCATTGAGTATTTGCTATGCATATATGTGAAATCACAAACAAGTTTAATAGTAGGTACATTAATCTATAAATGGGAATATGAACTTTGTTTCAGCTCAAAAGAGCTCCTCAAAACATGAAAGATTACCTATTAGCTGCTTATGGTATTTACAAAACAGGTTCTTCAGTTGAGAAGGAATCCCAGGTTACATACCATAATCACAGAAAATATTGATTTAGCCATTCTTCTAGCTAGGCAAAGAGCCCTGCTGACACCTGTAACTTGCTCAGACAAAAAACTTCTAGGAATTACATGCACTTTTATCCAAAGCAAGTAGCTTCAGAAAAACTTGCAGCCCACGGAAAGACATAAAAATCTTTTGCAGTGTTTGTTTTCTGCATAAAAATATGTCATGAAAAACAGCATGGCCAACAAGCAGCGATGACTTGAGTGTGGAAGGTAACACTGATGCAATCATTTCTTAGTGACACCAGCTCCCTGTCAGCTGATTGCTGAAGTCTTCAAGCTTATGGAAGCCCATAGGATCAAACCTCTCCCCACCATGATTTGTGAAAGCAGGTTTGTCTAATGCTTCAGCAGGCTGCAAAGATTCCCCTCTGCTCTCAGGCCACATGAGTTAGATATATACACACCACCACTGCTGCAATCCCAAAGAAAATTGTTTGTCAGCAGCTGTCCCTCCCAAGGCAGGAAATCATTCCTTACTTTCCCAACAAATAACAACAACCACAAGACTTGCTATAGACTAAAAGCACATCTGCTAAAATTACCTTGAGAACAATTTTGTTGTCTGAAGTTGGTGTCCTTCCAACCCACAGAGCAAACTTGCAGGGGTCTCCTTCTACATGTTCTGTGACACCCAATTCAGAAGTCTGGAATTAAGAAAAAATTGTTAGGACCACACAGAATTTTTCCTCAGAAGCCAACAAAGGCATGCTAATAATCTACAAAATTGAGCACTACTATTTAAAGAGATTTTCAGAAGCTTAAGGCTAACTCATAAGGCTAGAGAGAATCCTTTATTCTGGTGGCAGTGTGAGGTCTCTTCAAAAAAGTAAGAACTGCAAGTTTAACAATCTTTTCTATAAAGTGACAATAAACAATAACACTTACAATCCCAAAAATGAATTACTGATTTTAGTTTTTGGACTTGACAGGAAAACCCTTATAATTCTAAAGATGATGCTTGGCAAAAAATAAGTTTTGGCTCCTCTCCCTGTTCATTTCCATTGGAGAACACTCACTATTTACTAATTTTTATGCTCCCTCTCAGATAAGATATACTTAAGAATTCTCTTGCTATCTTCTAAAATGCTGGATTCTTTTTTATCAAATGAGCCTTTCCTAGTGTTTCCTTCCCTCTGAAACAGATGAAATAATTCAGAAATGCAGTTTCCCTGGAGAATTTTGTGAGACAACTACATGAACAATCAGTCTTTGGGAATGTTCTAATGTCAGACCTTAATGGCTAATTATCATCCAAAATGTTTTCACTTTCTAACTGGAACATCTCACTCATATGAATTGGCTTCCACTTTAAACAATTCATACAGGCTCTATTCCAAAAAAAATTACAAACTAAGAAATAGAGCTCAAACTAAATGAACCCTCACTCTCCAACAGCTGCTAAGTATTCTCACATGATTAGAAGCTGTATTTTTCCCCTCATACACATCATCATTAGCACAGACCTCAACACATGAGATGCTGGATACTCAATACCTGAGTAAAAGTACTTTTTTTCTTGTCTCATTTCAATGCCAACTTGGCTCTTTCTTTGGTGTTGGTGGGTGAAAGCTTTTTAGTTTTTTTTGTCTTCTAAAATAATCCCATCCCAACATCAACCCTTCCACACACAACTGTCTTTGCCCAACAGGCAGTTGAGCAACACAGCTCTCTGCAAAGGATGCTAAGTCTGCATGTGGCTCTCCAGGACAGGCTCACAGAACAGAAACCATTGTGGGTTACTGGATGCATGGAAACCACACTGAGGTGAGGAAGCTCCCAAACAGCCTGTTCCTGGTGACTGGGAGAGTGTTCTGTCCAAGTAACGCCTGCTTGCCTTTTTTCCCACAGCCCTCCGTAGGCATTTGCTCCTGGACACTTAATCTCTTGCCAAAGGAGTTCATTAACACCTTCTGCCTATATGTATTTTTATATACGTACATACATACACACATACATATATCTGTATATACACATGCATATATATATATATATATATATATATATATATACACACACATACATACATACATATATATATATATATATATATATATATATATATACATACATCTATGGATATCTACTATGGATATCTATATCTCTATATCATGCCATTGAGTATCCTGTGCTGGGGAAACCGTGACGTTCATTATGCACAAAGCAAAGAGAAGCACCTCAAAAAGCCACCTTCCAGAAGTCACAGGATAGCATACAAGAAGGATCTTTAACTCAAATCAATGCATGCTTTCAACACATGCCTTTTCTAAAGATCAAACTATAAGAGCTGCTATATTATAAAGATGCACTACAGGATATCTTGCCAGATAGAATATGACAACAAAAAGAATCCTTATATTTTAAAAATTGAGGTACAATGAGAGTCTTCAAGATTTCCATCAGCTTCTCTAAGACCTAAGGCTACTATTAAATTCCTGTTGGAGGAACTGACATGACAATTTAACAGGACTGATTTTTCAGTTTTGTCACCTCTCCCATATAATCCCTTGGCAGCTATTAATATTCTCCAATACACCAGCATTTCTTTTTTTAATTTTGAGTTTTTAAGAGCAGCAAAGAAAGGTGTGATCAACAAACAGCTGCAGCAGTGTTACCTGCTAGCTATTTAGTATCAGGAAGGAAAGCAAATGTTGGAAATGAAATGACAGAATATGCAACCAAAGATACGGAAAAAAAGAGGGGTTTTTTTTCACCAACCTGTTTTACCAGTTTAGACACAGAAGTGGGAAGTGGGAATGAATGAAAGAAAAGGAACAGAAGCACAGGGAAAAGACTCAGTATTTATATCATCTAGACTAAGTTATATATCCCAATAGGATCAATACAAGAATAATGTTTTCTAGAGTGTAGTTCTGAGAAGGGAAGTAATTTTAAGTACTTGCTCTGAACTATTTTAGCTATATAAAAGCTAATCTTGCCTTTGATAGGTGCAGAGCAAGCCATGGGAGACTGTCTTGCCACTTGGCTACCTAAATTTATGGAGTGTGAATACTGCTCTCACTCAAGTCATCCAACAAGATAGGAAGGTAAGGATGTGAATTCCAGAGTCACATTGTGTAAAGTATGCATTCTAGAGATAAGGAAAGCAAGAGTGGAGGTTTTGGGGTTGATTTTTTCTTTTTAGGGTTTTTTTTTTTTCCTTAGATGGGAAGAAAACATTTCCACCTTTACATACTTTCAGTAGAGCATAAGTACTATAATTCTATATGCAGAATTTTATTGTAAGACTACTGGTCTCAGCAAACATTCTGGAATGAACTTTTCCAAAACAAAGTTCTTCCCTTCCCCAATCAGTAGGTGTAGAATATCCACTAAAACGAATCCTTAACAGCAATAGCAAACAAGAAAGTTGAAGGCAACTCATCAACTCCTTCCATACTTCTGCTTTATACAAATAAGTGTTAAAGAATCTGCAATCAGCACACAATTAAGACAAAACCAGTCTAGCCCAATGTTGATTTTCATTTGACCTGACACACCAAGGCTGACACGTACCCCTCAGTAGCTGCTTTGAGCCTATCCTTTCTCCTCAAGAACAAGACAAAGCACCAAACTTTAAAGGTTCAGTCTATACATTCCAAGGCTTTCTTGCAGTGCTCTGTTACAGTTGTTCAAGTTTTTCAGACACACTTCAATCACCTGAGCTTAGTTAAAGCCTAATCTGGACAGTTTTGTAAATATGATCAGTTGTTCTTCCATACTTACAAAAAGTTTGCTCTTGTAAATGTACTTGCTCCTTCCACTTGAGTCCTTCACTTCTTTACTGAAAACCAAGGACATCTCAAAAAGGAAAAGGTGCCTCTCTCTTCCCTTTCGAATCAGAGTTTTTGGGTCCCACACTTGGAAGGATTCTTGAAGGATGAGCTCTCCCTGAGATTCTATATTTTCATCAAAGCCTAAAAACAGAGCGAAAGGAAAGACTCACCATGAAAACGTGGTAATATAAGTACCATAAGAAGCACAGCTTCTGTTCATTAAACTATATGATTTTCTTCTCCCTGACAAAACTTCCAAAAGATGAGATTCCAAGAAAACAATACTGAGAACAAGACTTGATTTTCACACTGCAATATACTAAATGTAACTGTAGCTCAAATGCACTTCTAAATTTAGACATCCAACTGTTAAGAACTTTATCAACTCTTCTGGCAGTATTTTACCAACAAATGACAAATCTGTCATTTGTCAGCTTCTGGTAACCTCTTCTGTGATGAAAATGATTTCTCTTATGAGCTTTCTGCCACTGTACAAAGTAAGCAACTTGCAAAGACACAGAGCAACATCAGGTTCTTCTGAGAGTAGCAAGCTCCCAAATGCCACCTTTTCTGGAGGTATACCTTCTCTACCATGTGGGCAATGAGCACAGAAATGTGTTCCAACTGGGGATGGAGAAACATGGCAGCTTGGAGCTGTTGGCATACAATCAGCCTACCATTGGTCATGCCAGAATTGATCCACGTTACAGTAATTACCAGCTGGATCATTTGTATTGAGACATAATGAAAAAAAGATGAAGATTGAGAATACCAACAATTTTACTTCCATTATAATGGTAACATATTCACCCAGTTTAATACACAGCTTTAGAGCTGGAGGACTGTCAACCATACTCTTCTGAGTGGTATCAAAATGTATTTTAAATAGATACTGCTTGCCAGTTCTCATACTCTGAACAGGGCAAGAGTATGGAGAGGATCAGAGGCAAGTTCCGCCAGGATGTTCATTCAAAATCCTCCGGAGACATAAAGAGGAAATGTGCTCACTCACTATATTTGTCCAACGTGGGATGACTCAACAATGCACGCACGATTTGTTGTAAAACCAACTTATGTAAAAGATTAGGATATTCTCCAGAGTCACATTCCCAGTGTCAAAAGATGATTAACAAAGCTGGTCAGCCTTTATACTAAGACCACCTCCTGAACAAGCATTTGGAAGTGTTCCTGTAAACTGACTGACATCCTTACTGTTTAAAATCAAGGAATAGAGGTGATTTGGAGCATTTATAAAATCAAGGATCACATGTCAAACCAAGGCAAATTTTACAGTATCTAGCACAACACTGAAAATTCCACAACAAGCTTCACACTACTCCCAGAAGGCAGAGGAGAAGAAAAGGCATATTGATTAGAAGCATTTAGAAGTATTTATTCAGCAACTATAGGGTAAGAGGGCCCTGCTTTTTTTTCTCCAAAAATTTAAACACCCAAGAAAAACACTTTTATTACTAAATGTATGATTGCACCATTATAAATGATAACGTGCCAATTGCAAAACAGATTTTGGCATGAAGTTGTTCTAAGCACATAGATGCATTACATCCAACCTCCACTGTCTGCCATGAACATGATTATGCTGGCTTAGGCTAGGGCTAAATTGGCTTATGCTGACATTTTACTGCCAGAAGATAGATTTCAACCAGAAGTCTGTTATGGAACAGGCAGCAAACAGATGTGGAAAAGGCAAACTTCTTGGAGACAATTATTTCATACATAAATCAGCAAAATCAACGATAATACACTTATGAGCCTCATACAAAGAAGCTTAGGTTGGAGAATGCAGCCAAAGCCAGCCTATCTGACCAGTCACCTATTGCATTTTGGGTGAGTAGTGGACTACCTCATTAGCCTACAGGTTTTTCAGATCTGCAGTGCCACAACTATAGATCAAGGTGAAAGAACACTTCAAGAATTACTAAAACTCTAGCAGCTGACTTATTTTCCTAAATAAACTTTCCTAAATAAATTTTCATCTCATATAGCCCTGCCAAAATGGTATGAAAAATACAAACCCTGAGAAAAGAACATGTTCACAAAACAAAGTTCATCTGCAGCACACAATGAATTGGAAAGGCAGCTTGAATCCTACCTTCCAGCATGCTGAGGTGCATGGCATCATTGGCTCGCTTTGGCACACTAAGCATCACCTCCAGGCCATCCTTAATCTCACCTTTACCTTCTTCACAGCACGTGAGCAGCTCCTGCAAAAACCAAACAGACAAAACGACTCTATAATTTGTTTTTATACTAATACGACAGACAACCAAAGAGTAGTTCTAACAAACCAAAATTCATTTTTGACCCATAAAATATTTTTGAACTTCTTGACACAGTTATCAGATGCTGTGCTACATCAAGGCCCAGAACAATGCAGCTGCCAAGTCATGAAGATGGGGGAAAGCAGGGCAGCACAAAAGGAGCCTTCCCACCTCCCATGTCAGTCATTGCTCCACTGCACCAAACACCTGCTCTGTACAACTCCTGATAAAGATTACATTGTTTTATTCTAAGTATTCCATGAATGACTATTCTGTGTTCATACAGTTAAAAACAACCTACAGGCAAAACTTTTCAATACAAACTAGCATTAACTAATGGACAGAAGTTAGAGAATTGAACATGCTGAAGTGTTGTAGCAGAATTTAGGGCATACAGTTCTCTGGCCATTCAACATCCCACAGATTTAATGTAACAGTGTCTCAGCTGGTATTCAAATTTCCTGGCAGCTTTCAAGCATTTGAACAGTATCAAGATAAAATGTAGGTTACATAACCAAAAGGGCATATTATGTTACTTCTGTTATTCAAAAAGCCCACTTAATTTTCATTCCCTCAGGTTAAATTCCTTTCCCTCTTTTTAAAGAAAAAGCCATGTGATTTCTAATATTATGATCATTACAGTATTTTTATTCAACTGCCAATACCACTATCACAGCAAAACACTACATGATTCCACCTAAATTTTGCATGACAACTGCACAGAACAGTGAGAGTAACTTTAGTATCTCTCAAAGGCACAGAAGAGGAGCAGCTTCAACATCATTTGGAAAAACAAGTGAAACTTCCAGAACTGTAAAATGTTTCATTTATCATTCAAGTTTTAGGCTCTATTTTTAGCTGCTATTTACTGGACATTTCCAGGCAATATTACAAATAAAAACTCTTTGTGCAACAGGTCTACAGGTACAGTCACTATGTGTAAATATTTACCAATACACACAGATATTTAAATGCCTCATAGATATCTGTATTGCAGATTTATATATAAATATCTACTTTACAGTATTTAATATCATCAGCATAGCTAATGTCTTACCAAAATCTGGTGTAGAAAACAATACAAAAATGGTTATACAGTCCTACAGCCATGAATTACTTTTTTACCCTGCAAATGCAAATTATATTTTCTAAGTAAACATCAGTATTCATGAATATTTTTTTTTGGTTTACAGAAATCTGGACAAAAAGCTGCTTGTTTATGCATTCTTTCATTTTCAGTTGAAATTTTGCAGCAGCATTTGTGGCTGCCCAGGATGCCGGAGTCTTAGAGAGTAGAGTAGAACAACCTCCTGATTTTAGCAAGAGCTTTGCCTTCTTATGACCAGCAGAATCAGAGGAAGAGCTCTGAATTAATACTGACCTTTAAAAGAAGCTGGTATTTTGTTATCCTTTGGACAGGCTTGATAAGGTAAGAGGAGATAGAGTTGGCCAGTCCATGTCGTTGCTGTATCTCCTACATGGAAAAAACAAACATTTGAGGACTGTAAGCACCAATACTCAGATATAAACTGTTTTGAGGGATTATGAAATAATATACATTAACTACAAATTCTATTTTAGCAGGAAAAAAAAACCAAAAAACCAGGATAATCAGATATTCCAAGCACAATGAATATGTGTAATGCTGTGCATCTGCCTGCTCACTTGGTACAAACAGAAGATGATTACCTCCAAGAGCACCTGTGAAACATTTCAACAAACCTAAATACAAAGAGCAACAATTAGAGACACAAAATGTGTGGCAACACCTTTTTTAAAAAACATTAGGATCTGTATTTCTTTTGCTACTTGCAGGAGAGGAAAAACCCTCACATTCCAGTGTTGCTGGGAAGGGGCAGGAGTGCCAGGAAGGCTGAGGTAGAGGTTTCTCAGCATCTCCTGCTATTTCAGTGCCAACAGCCACAGATGGCCTCATCCCCCACCAGAGGGAGCACCGAGTAACAGTTTCTGAGGCTACCAAGCACTTTAAAATAAACCAGCCACTTACAAATAGAAAAAGAAACAACATCCACGAAGCTAAAGGTGGAAACCAGAATTATCGGAGAGCTAACTGGGATGATTACAGATTTCAGGTACGGACTAGGGCTGAACTCCACTGATAGGGTCTGCCATTTATCATAGCATTGGATCTACTTCAACCAAGCAATTTCTAACAGCGAGTTATGCCCCACAGCTATGTGCCATCAAACCATGGTTACAGTATCAGAAATTCCCCAAATGGGATACACACGGTATTTTCACATGGACCAGTGGTGTCATCAGTGGAAGTGCTCAAGTTCTCTGTGCACAGAATTAAGTCTTCACACTCCTAATATACTTTAGGTGAACTAGGGGATGAAGAGCTCTGGATCTAGTGGTAAAACAGATAGATCAGAGGAGGTGATGGCAAGAATTTATTTCTAGTAATTTTATTACAGCCCTGTGTTATTTTTTAAAATGGTATTTCCTAAATTTTTCTTGGAATTTTTTTGGTCAGATCAACCTGATTCTGTGTAACTCACCTGCTCTTCTTCAAACACTGAAAACTTAACAGAGGCTTAACAGAAAGGTTTTGCCTTACAATGTTTAGAAACCTCATTTCCTCAGTGATTAGACTTTTGAGATTAACCTCAAGGGCTTCAGGGATTTCCTCTACTTCCCTCTACTTGTACAAACAATTCTAAAAAAAATTGTGGTGTCATCATAAAAAAATTGTGGTGCCATCATACAGCTAGTAGGGAAAAAAAAAATGGAAAAAGACTGAACTCCAATTGAATAATCTATTAATACATGTGCAACTAAAGCTCAGTCACCGTGGCCAAAATTCCTCCATTAAACTTCTAACACACCTACATTTTTGTTGCTTTTCTATGCAGAATATTGCACGTGTAGGCCATGGAACCGTGGGACAGAATAAGGAGGTTCAGCCCTTCTGAATAACAGCAGTGAACTGAATTACCACTACATGCAATTACAATTTAAAAGCGTTCCAAAACTCAACCAACATTTCTATCTTGATTACATACAATGCAAACTAAGCACATCAAAATGCTAAGATTTGCAGGATGTGCCTGTGTGAGCTGAAGATTCATGTCTCGGTTGTTGTTGCCAGAACCTGCTTCCAGTTCTGAACCACTCTGGTATTTGACAGCGGCTTTTCACATCTGATTTGACAGCTCTGTAACACCAACTGAGCAATGTAACCATGTGAGATACAGAACTGATTTTCTTGAGCTGACAGCTTAATAAATTGCAGTGTTATTAACAGGAAACTTGCATTTCTTAACAAATCAGCAGAACCACAAATATGAGTCAAAGAGCCAAGGTGTTTTAGGTTTTAAGATTATGTACTTACATCAAAGTATGCTCCTGCATGTTCTAATATCAGCTGAGTGGAATCTGGCTTATTTTTACAGTAGGTAACGTACATCTGGAATTTGTCTGCCTGCAGAACAAAATGCAAATTTACAAAGGTTATCAGAGAGCATCATTCCTCTCTCAAAGTTTTTACGCCATTATCAGAGAGCTTATCTTCCCTATCAGGAAACTGAGCTGTACAGAATTACATTTCCACTCAAACTAGCAGTGTAAAAATACACGTCAGGCAAGTAAGACTGTAAACAGCAGCAATGTATATAAAAATAGGTTATTTAGAGTTAAGACAAACCAAATCTATACACAGGTTTAGGCCACTTGCATACACTTCAAAAGCAGCTAAGGACTGGCATCTGACAGGAGTGACCTAATTATTGTTTTCTCAGTTAAAGACACACACATTTTACTTAAATTTGCAGGAAGAGGTACTTTTACAAATCAAAAAAGGATCTGAGAGCAAGAATTCATCATGTCATGCATCCTATCCCCCCTTCTAAACGTAAGTGTGACTTCATTACCCAAGTAACAAAGCAATGTCCAACATCTTCTGGTAACTGTTCATATTTTTCCAACTCCTTGAGAAATATACTGTGGGTAGAAAAGAAACAAGTAGTACAAGGCCTAGGAAACATGTTCATTACAGCAAATTGCTTGGATCTATTGTCTGTGGATAAAGGCTATTAGAAAATTTTCTGTAATACCAAATGTATGAGCTAAGGAAATAAAGATAACAAATAGATAAAAATGTGTAATAAAAGTACTAATATAAAATATAATTCAATAAAAATTCTGATGAGAAGATCAGAAATTGCACCAGTGGACATGCAGTTAATACATAAGAATACATAAAAATTTAGTAATTGCTGTTGTTCTCTATCAAGAAGGTTTCCTACTGTTTTCAGTTTCAAGAAAAACCTTCATCTCAATTTAAAAAAACCCCAAACACTGCTTTTTGGATACTCAAGTTCTCAAGTTAACACAAAGCATACAAAGAACTGTAAAATTGGGGTCTGGAATATACTAGGTGCATTTTATTACTAAGAAGAATCATAACCCAATACAAATGTGTACATAACCAGGAAATAACAAAGAAGGAAGATTCAGAGCAAGACTTCTGTACACAGATTCCCCCTAAGAACCACTCCATTCAGAAGAAATGGAGTGGACAAGTCTCTTTTATGCTCTGTACTCCAGTAAATGTAATGATGCTGGAGGATCTCCACAGAAGCTAAGAGCCAAAAAGAGCTGGGAGCCCTACTCTTTCCCACTAACAGCTGCACTTGGATATTGGGAATGAGGGTTGTGAAACAATGACAGAGCCCTAATGTTTGTGCTATGTTTGTATTTTATTGAGTTCAATGGTTTTCATATCTTTAGAACAACTGATAAACCTACAACAAAATTCTGGTGTATCCAAAATTCTCTTATATGCTGAAAGATGCCTGAGGCTGAAAAATATAATTTCTAATGGTGTACCTACCTCTCTGCAAAAAGATACAGCTAAAGTAGCAATGCAAGAGGAAAATCTTTCAAGTTTTTAATGGGAAAGCATTTATTATTGAAATACACAGTATTTTCACTAGGAAATCCCTCAGGTCATCATTTGGATTTAACAGTAGTATGGAAATGGAAGATAAGTCACTCACTTATTGTGGAACTCATAAATTTCCTGCATGTTTCCAAAGATAATGTGTTCTTTGTTTACAATACCAGGTGGGATCTCCTCAACTCCACTTGTCATTTCCCATAGATATGTCTGCCCAGAAAAAAAAAAAAAGTGTGAAAAGCGATGATAAACTCCCAACAGACACAGCCAGGTATCTGCAAGTATGCATTAAACTAGAAACTAGGCAAAGATCATACAGCAGCATCATCTCCAGTTGTGACAGTGCCTGTTGTGTCAAATATACCTTGTGATTTTGACAGTGAAATACAAGTTCTAAAACTGACAATTTAACACAGTCCCGAGACTTCATAATTTAAAATGCATAGTGTTCTTGACAAACTCTAATGCTTCAGGATATTCCTTATCAAGGTCATGTCTGCAGTCTAGAAGTTCATGCTTTGTGCAACAGCTACCACTGAACATTAGTTGCTTCAGCAGAACAATTACTGGGCACTTTTCCATGGAATCTCGCTGAATTTCTATTCAAAAAGTCAGCTAGTTGCAGAACATGTGATACAGATAATAAGAGAATTAGCACAAGCTCTCCCCTATTGCTAGCAAAGCAAATAAAGTAAACCCCTCCTTTTTCCCTCCTCTCTCTAAAACAAAAACTCCCCACATGATTATGAATTGGGAAAGGAACAAATACTGAAATTCATACTAACAAAGGCAAAACATATAGGGTGAATTCTGAAATGGCTGTTATCAGATGTAATTCTAAGTTTCTTCCTAATGGCAGTAAGAATACTTAAGTTGATCCTATGATTCCAAACCAATCATGCTCAGCTGTTAAAACCAGAAAAAAAACACAGAGCAGCGGATTGAATCCTGCCTTCAAAGATTAGTGAAAAAAAGAAAACTCACATCCATGCATTCCCGGAGGTCTCTTACGTAAGCCTTTTCTGTCTGAATTAGCTCAGCCATAATGAACCTTAGGTGACAACAGAAAGAATAATCAAATCTCAGTGGGTTAGACCACTGTGAACACATAATAACCAGAACCCATCGTTCTCCTCATCAGCTTTTGCTTTTCCACTGCAGCAAGAAAAATCTGAGAAGTGAAATGCGAAGAGAGACTACAGAGGAAGAAAACCTATGAGGTAACATCCCTCCATTACTAACCAGGACAAAATGAAATGGGGAAGGAGATGCAATTTTTTCTCTAACACTTTGCACTGCTACAGTCATTTAACTTTTGTCTTGCTTCCTCCCCTTACACATTTATTTTGCATTATTTCTAAAAAGGAAAAAAGCATATTAAAAGAAGTCTAACAGTTTTGAAAGTTTAAGATTCTGTTATGTTAGAATTATCTACTAGAACAAGCATGTGACTAAACGGCAATAAGAGATACTGAGTACTATCACTCTCTTTTTACCATTTATATAATTTCTAAGCTGCCAGACAAGCCATGACAGTTGTTTCATATCAGGATTGATTTATGCATTCTCATTGATTAAAAATAAATAAATGTATTACTCTTTCCTGCGGGCAGACTTTCGTTTTTCTTCGTTAAGCTCATGAGCAGCATCGCGCAGTTTCACCTCTGACCCAGGGACACTGGCTGGGATTATATCCAGCTGCAAGCTTTTGCTCTTTATTAAAGAAAGGAAGAATTGATTAAGGAAGGAGACAGGAGAAAAAAGTAGCTAAATCAAATGCAAGTAAAGCTTGTTTGTCTGTCATCACACTCAAATTTCTCTTACCGATTTATTGGAATCTGAGGAAATACCCAGAGCTTTCTCTAAAGAGGTCCTGTATTTCTCCATGCGCAGGGAAAAGTCTCTGTACCTCTTATCCACTGCTGTGACACATTTTTTAATCTCTGTTGCATGAGCATGCCCTTTTTCACAAAAGCCATCAGCCAGCTGTATCAACAACTTCACCCTCTCTTTGGTTTGCTATGAAAACAGGAAAATATCGAACAGTTACAAGCTCTACATGTCATGCAGGGGGTCACTGTGCTTAACTGCTACTAAGTGCAATTAGAGAAGGAATTGAAGAAGCTACCTTCTTCCTCTCTCTTCCCAGAACTCCTTTAAACAGATACCTTTTACTTATTAAAAATAGCACAAGATTTATGTAGGTTTTCTTAGGCTTTATTATTACATGACTAGAAGCAGATTGTTTATTTTTCTTTGAAATATATGCTTCATATCTAACCCAGAGATTAAATTCTGCTAGGCAAGCCTTTCAGCATGAGTACTCTTGCATCAATACAAAGGCATTTTCATGCCAAAGAGGGTACTTTTTTTATTACCACTGAAACACTGATATTAGACCTGACCCACAGTCCCAAGAATCTACCTCCTTTAGACCCCACAGAAATGCTGAGATGGAAGTAAATCTCGTTATGTGCTTTACTCTTTAATGGATGAAGACTGAATTCTTTAAATCTTTTCTATATTATGCTTTGTTGGCACAGAACTGTTTGAGAGAAACTAAGAGAAACAAGTAGTCATCACCAAATCTCTAAATGCTTTTCCCAAATGACAAACTGCCTAAAATTATGCACTTTCTTTCGTGTAAATCATAAATCATCCACAATGGATGAGTTTACACATCCACCTCTCTGTCATGAGTGGAGTCAGGGCCCTTGCTAGCAGGGAGTTAAGCAAAACAGTCAATAAAAACTTGACTCGTACATTATTGAAAAAATCAAGTTTGTCCTCTCTTAATTCTTTTCATTCCCTAATGGTCCCTCATCCAAGCATTTCTTGTCAGTATGGAATTAGCAAGGGCTAACATATCCTCCCAGCAGGTGCCAAGGGAGTGACACAAACAACATCCTTTCAAAAGGGGCACCAATGTCATCTGCAGGCTGAAAGAGGGAATAAGGAGGAGTAGTGGTGCTCTGCATACTGGAAGGGATCCAGGAAATCAAAGTCTGAAGCAAAGATCAAACAGAAGAAAATCCAGGTTTGAACATCAAAAGTGATCTCTGCTCTTTCTGGATTTTCTTTTCTCCCTTCCCACATGTCCCTTGACCATCTCCATCTCCAAGTCTCTTCTGAGGTGATCATTCAGACAAATGAACACTCGCTTATTTTCCTGGGCTTGATTATTTCTCTATGAAGGTTGGAGAGCCAGAGGGAGAAACGGGTGACAGTTTGAACAGGAGGTAACATAAAACAGAGACAAGACAAGGCTACAAACTCAGGTAGTTCAGTCATGCAATGGTTGTCTGTCTTTCACATGGGAAAACTGGAAAGCCTCAGGAGTGACAACTTTACAGTCTCAGGCCTGTAAAGGCCTCCAGAGATGCAGAATACCATTCTGCTGCCTGACTCAAAAAGGTTTACAGGAGAAGCACAGAATACTTTAATAAAATTAGTTACCTAACAAATAAAGCTTTAACTTTTCTAATATCTTCTAATTAATAATTAGAATAATAATACAGCTTGTTGTATTTTATATCCTCAATGAACATTCAGCAATCCACAATCATGAAGATATGAAAGTGGAAATTAAAGGCCCTGAAACGTTTGTAGGTATTGAAAACATTGTTAAGCTACTTCACTGTGATTTTGTCATGAGACATCAACAGCATATGGGGCTCATGGAGCTCCAGTAACAATGAGTATCTGCTCCTTATCTTCTGTTTTATTCTATTCTCAGCAGAAATACAGACAGAAACCACTGCAAGTAAACAGATCTTGATGGACACATCCTTGGGGGATTTTTTGATGGGCAAGGGGAATTCAGTTGCTTTATTTTGTTTCAAATCTTACATAATTCAACTTCTACTCAACTTGGTTATCAACAAGCTGGAGAAGGAACATGATGCACCCTCAGCAAGTTTGCTGATGATATGAAACTCGGGGAACCAGCTGTGCTGCCTCAGTGGGAGCTCGACAGGCTGGGGAGCTGGGCAGAGGAATCTACTGAAGTTCAACAAGGGCTAAGGCAGGGTCCTGCAACCTGGGGAAAATAGCCCCAGTACTAGCAGAGGTTGTTGGCTGATCTACTAGGTAACAGCTCTGTGGAGAAGGAGCTGGGAGCCTTGGTGGATGAGCATGAGCCTGCAGAGCCCTGGTGGCCAGGAGGGCCAACAGTATCCTGGGGTGCATCAGGAAAAGTGCAGCCACAGGTCGAGGGAGGTGATCCTGACACTCTTCTTGACCCCAATGAGGCCACATCTGGAGTATTGTGTTCAGTTCTGGTTTCCACAGTTCAGGAAAGACAAGGAGCTAATGGAGAGGGTCCAGCAGAGCAACACAAAGATGGTTTGTGGTCTGGAGCACCTCTCTAACGAGGATAGACTGAGGGAGCTGGGCCAGTTCAGTCTGGAGCAGAGTGAGAGGGGAATCTCACCAAAATATAAAATATCTCAAACATATCTATCAGGAGGATGATACCAGACTCTTCAGTGATGCCCAGTGACAGGACAAGAACTAACAGCCATGAACTAGAACACAAGAAGTTCCATCTCAACATGAGGAAGAATTTCTTTGCGCTGAGGGTGGCAGGGCACAGAACAGACTGCCCAGGGATGTCATGGAGTCTCTCCCTCTGGGAAGACATTCAAAACCCACCTGGACACATTCCTGTGTAACCTGCTCTTGGGGACTCTATCATGGCAGGGTGATTGGACTAATTGCCTCCAGGGGCTCCTTCCAACTCTAAGTATTTTGTGATAATTAAAAAAAATTATTTTACCTTTGCTGTGATCTGAAACTCTTCATGTTCTTTTAACAACTCTTGAGTGTGCTGGATACTGGAACCAGTGGAAGTATGTGTGGATAAATAAAACTCTCCATTGTCATGAATCCATTCCAGAGCCTAAATAAAGCATTAATGAAGAAAAGTGAGAGAAAAGACAATATATTTTTGCCAACAAAAACCATCTGTAATCAGTATTTCACACACATAGTTTGGCCACAGGTGAATTTTACTCCTTGTCACTTGTGGCAATCATCTAATACCTCTACAATACCAAATAGTTCATAACTCTGAAATAATTCACAAAGACTATGAAGCAATGCTTAAAGAATTAAAAATTATGTATGAATCCAAACACTTCAGGGAAGTCCACTACTGCAGGACTAGAGCAGTTCACTATTAAAAAGTTTTAACTAATTATGTTCATAGTTTTGATAGTATACTTTCCTCAGCTGAGGAAAAAGAAAAAAAAATCACTTTTTTGGTGCCACATGGGACAGCCATGCTCAGAAATATATGAGTTCCAACATGTAAAAATGTGCATAAGACCACCAAGTGTACAGGCTAAGCTTTACAAGCATGTAAGATTTAACTATCGCTTTTGCTGGCATGTATTCCAGCCTCACAAAGTGTGGTCTGTGCTCCTGGAAATAAAACCTGCAGCAGAGAAGGAACAGTGAGATGCCTCAGTTAAAGCAATTTATGTATGTATAAGCAGAAAAAAAACCAAGAACAAAGAACTGCAAACTAAGATTGTTTGCCTTCCACATCTGACACTTCATTTGCTCACTATTATGAAAAATTATCATCTTTGTAATTATCTATGATTTACCCACATTACCTGCTGCCCTTTTAAGCATAACTCAGTGGTCGTGAGGAATCTCTGGCTCCTGAAAAAAGCAAGAGCTGTCTCCAACTGCTGCATAACAGTGAAAATCTAACTGACAACTGTTCTGCAGCTCTCAATACAGGCTTCCTACAGCAGCAGGCAGAGGGATGGGAGCTTAGAAACTTCTCGTCTCTGAAAAAGCCAATAGCAGATGTTCAAAGAGTTTTACACAGCTTGCTTAGAACCACCTTATCACTAAATGCATGTGTAGCTTCTGTATCTTCAGTAAATACACAGAACAGAAGGCAAAAATTTAATAACCCAAAAGAAAAAGTAGTAGAATGCTGGTGGGTGTTCACTCTTTCCCTGAAAGGATAACCTGAAATTATGAGCATTATCTATCCACACTACCAAGAACAGGAAAAGATTTATCCTGGTGGACAGTAGATATGTATGTTTCACACACATAGCCTTACAATGAATCAGAAAAGGCACTGTCTGTATTATAATTTCACCAATGATTTAAGCTCATCAAAACTGTGATGAAACAACGTTGATTCCCTTACTTCCACTTCAAATGTTTTTCCTTCTTGGTGCAGAATCTGAAATGAGTAGAAAGCCTTCAAAATTCAACACCAAATGTGAATGCCAGATGCCATTTTCTTAGTCACATACTGATGCAGGTGCAAGCCTGATAAGAGGGGCTATAGTTTTAAAAGTTGCTGATGGAACATCTGTTGGACTTCTGTCAAAAAAGCAACATTGCAACCAACCACCTCTATGACACATGTTGTCATTCCAATGTCAATCTTTGCAAGTGAAGACTGATATGGACAGGCACAGCACGGCTACCATATTACCAACAACATTTAATACATCTCTGCCTTTTTTTAGTGGGTTTATAACACAGTGCTAGAATGAATGATAAACAAAAAGCTGCCCTTCCCCAAATCACAGAATGGTTTTGATGGTTTTAAAAATCATGTAGTTCCAATCCCCCCGCCATGAGAATAAAATGATGTTGTCTCTTTGTAACTTGCTGGCACCTCTTTAGAGGCACAATATGACATAAAGTTCGACACGATCTAAATTCCTATACTTTAGATCAGTTTCTACTTCACCTGAGGCATCACTACAAGAACTGGAGGAATCAGTTTAGGGATCAGGTAAGCCCTTAACTCTGAAAGGATTTGAGAATCTAACCCTGTTCTTGCAAACTGGTGTGGTATCTTTTCCATCACAAGGGCATCAAGTTCTGAAAGCACAAGGAACAGGTTCTTCCAAATTCCAGAAAGACATCTAAATGAAGACAGCAACACTTCCATTTTTTTTGGCTAATCACTGTAGAGTCCCATATATGGTTTGGTTCGCTTTGCTTTTTGATGACTGAACTGGTGATTGCTGAAAAATGGGATTTACAATGAAAATGCTGACAGATCTTTATCTCCAGTGTTTGACTGTTGGTTAGTAATCTCTATACAAAAACAAGTAGATCATGTGCTTGTCAGAGGTTTAAATTAAGGTTATTCAAAAGTAGGGCGGGGAGGCGAGGGCAGGGGGGTAGGGAAGAGATGGTGGTGTTATTTTAAAGAAGTATCAGACTTCAAATTCACTCCAAGATGCATCTTGCATTAACTTCTTTGTGAAAGCATGAAAAGTAGACTTGAAAATTCATTCAAGAGAGCAAACCAGACCAACAGTATTTAAACTTTTGTCTAAATTAGCTGTCAGAAAGAAATAGAAGATTAGATTTTTGAGCCCTTTTAAGAGGATCTGACTATATTTTACACTATGGTCATTGTGTCATTTTCTGCAGAACAGGAACAGATAGCTTCCTTTCTTTGTCTTATAATCAGTTAAAAAAAACCCCAACAACTAAAAAACCATCACTTACCACTTCTGCCTTGAACCCCCTACTTATTTTTAAGGCATTGTTTTGATTAGTGAAGGAAATTTTTTTTTGCATGTGAGGTAGTTACTTAATAGTCCTTTTCAGACTGATAAATTCAACAAAATACCAAGAGGTGTATCTATCATGCAGGAAACCATGAAACCAAATACAAAGAACTGAAAAATCACAGTAATTCAGTTATTATTGTTTAATGAGTTATCCAACTTGTCAGATTTCTAGAACTGCCAATCAACTTAATTAGATATTTTTTCTCCAACATCTGAGAAAAATGCTGCTGCCTGTAATTTCCCCAGACAAATTAGGTGTGTGTGTTAAAGTTAACAAGCATAACAATTTGTCAAACACAGGCTTGCAGAAATTAGATTTGCCAGTACCAGACAAAGCTGGCAGAAGCAAAACATCACCTTTAAGTTACAACAGTTACAGACACACTGCCTCACCAGATTTAATTGTTCTGTATTAAAGGGGAGGCAAAGAATTCAACTTGCTACTTCAATCCTTGTGATGTTTCAACCATTTGAAATATTGAAGTGAATGACAAATTTGTTACTGTGAGAGGACAGTGAACCCCTGATCATACCAAAGAGGATTTTTATATAAAACCCTCACCTGTTTGGCACTTCTTTCAAACACCACATACTGCTGGCATTGATCAAGACGCCTTTTACGCATGGTCCAATAATGCAGCACACGGTTCTCCCTCTGGAAGAGTTCATTCAAGATATCTGAAGAAATGAAAACAGGGCTTATGACAATCAAATTTAAAATATCACACTAAAATCAGGAGAATAAAGTACTTTGCATTGTAGAATTTATTATACACCTGCTCTGTTAGTCTTTGTTTTGCTTTTTTCCCTGATACTAATGAAACACGGAGTGTTCCTTTTTCATTACTTACAGAACTACTGGTTAAAGAAACTACAGATGCAATTAAAACTTACTACTGACATGTTTTTTTCTTCTTAAATATTTTTCACAAGGGTACTGCCACTGCTTATAGCAGGTTTGAAAATGTAGGCTGATAAAGATGCACTTGATGGGGTTTCTTCAGAAAGAATAAGCATGCAAAAGTAATCACAACATGCTTAACATATTATATTGAAGTAAAAAAAAAGGAATTTTTAATATATTAGTCTTCTATAAAGTATTTTAATGATTAAATACAGATGAACAAATGTACAACCTCAGGTCACCACAAGATCAAACGCAGCATAAGTAAGCTGACTTGTTAAATACGAATGTTCACTGAACCTTGACACAACTTCCAGGTAATCAAATAATTAACTCCACAGTTTGTTATTCCTGAGTATCAGAAAACTCACATCCAAATCCCACATGTCCAACCTTTTAAATTCTTCTTAGCAAAGACCTTGGGCTTACAATATGCAGAAGACCTTATCTGAATTCTGCTTCTTTAATGCTTATGGTTTTTCCATCAAAAAAAAAGAAATTCTAGCAGTTTCCTGTGAAGCTCACTTTACCCACTGCTGCTTCCAGAGCAGCAGCCCTACCTGACTCTGTAGCTACTGCAAACCTGGGAGGGCAAGCTGAGCACAGGGGAATGGGGACACTCAACCTCTCCACCAGGTGATTCTGCTGCAATTGCACAGAGACAAATGAGAGGTCCAGCAGAAGCAGAAGAGACCATAAAAAAGTCTTTTTACACCAACACTACTTGCTTTTCTACTTATACCCAGAGCTGACTATTTTCCATGATCCATAATTACAAGTGAAGGCTATTGGGCGCTAGGCGTCTTATGGTCCCTGCATTCTGCTCTCCCACTGTGCAAGTCCACCATGCTTTGCATCCCAAAAGCTAAGAACTCCAAGAAACAGTTTGACAAGAGAAGCTCAAATAACAGGAAGCCTGAGGGGAAATGCATCTTTGTCTACCTCATCAGAGATCTGGGATCAAACACAACCACTTGTCACAGCCTCCCTGAGGATTATGAAACGTGTCTGCATCACTGCCAACATCCTTCTGCTTACAAGCACCATATTCCCACTTGCCACAGGGTGCTGAGATCACCCAGAATTTGCTTTTGGTCGGAATGTGGTCACTGTGGCCAAGGTTTTTATTTTTTGCTGGTCAGGCTCCCCTCATATGCCAAGCTATGAGCTGATCTGCTGTGAGCCTCCCCTGCTTTCTCAGTTTAATTTCTGCCTTATGTCACCTCCAAAACACTTGCTCAGAGTATATGCCAGATTTCAGGAGGCAGGGAGGTGGAGTGGGCGGGACACAATTATCATTGTACAATGCAACACACCCAACTGGACACACCATATAAAAAGAGACATCTTGACAGTGACGCAAGCAAAGTAGTTCTGACAAAGAGCAAGTGAGGTGAATTTAGCAAATTGGAACAGCATTTGTTCTGTGAGGACACGATACAGATGGCAAGGCAGTGAGAGATATTTGGCTGGGCACTGTTAGTGTTAGTGCCATTAATTTCTTGGACTGGCAAATAGAAGAAAAAATATTCTATAAACTACTCTAAGGAAGTTAAAAAACATCAATATTTAATGCTAGGTTTGGAAAAGCCTCTCTGTATCTCAAGCCACCTGAACCATAGTCCCTGTTGCTGTTATTTACTTTGATTCCAACATTTGTTAGTATTGTTCCCTAAAGTTTCAGCTGCTTCTCCAGGCTCAAAGAGCTCTCAGGTGTCTCTATGCATCCTTCTATCAACCTATCTAAAAATATAAGCACCATTGGATAAGCTCCTGAACCACGCTCAGTCGCAGCCTGTACAGCAGACAGGTAACACAGATGCACACAACCTTAGCAGCAGAAGCAAAGATGAAGATGCTCTCATCTCTGGGCTTACAGGAATTGTCCCCAACTCAATCCACCTGCCACAGCACAGTTTTAGGCCACAGTTCCTTCCTAAGTGAGACAATGATTGGGTATCCTTAAGTGCATATCACAGAAACTATTTACACTGGCATGCAGGGACAAAAGGACATCCCTCAGAGTTCAGTGCCACTGCAATTCCTGTTCCCCATGAAGCATATGCTTAGGTAAACTTTGCCTAGATTAAGACATCAGTTTTCCAGATAACTTATTCTGCATCTAGGAATAAGGATTAAGTATGCCACTGAATGAGGTTTTTGAAAAATGTTCAGCAGTTCTGCAGGAACTCAAAGCTTACTCAAGTTTTTAAGGCATTAATTTATAAACTATATACTGATTGCAGTCTGCCAGTGTCAAGCATACATTTGAGTTGTAATGCTCTATTAGAACATATGTAACCTCTCTTTCACTAAAATAAGCACTCCATTTTTTTTCCTCAATTTAGAAAAGAGGTGAAAGGAGATCTCTTTTTTTCTTGACACGCATATTTGAACAGGAGTGAACATTTTTATCATTTGGTCAGCTACCACTATACCATTGAGACCTAACAGGAAGGAGTCCCCACTAGCTCTATCTTAACTCATGTTTAATTCTCAGAAGCATAAATTACATGGTTTATAGAGGGAACAGCTTATTTTTTTCTACTTGGATTTTTGTTGGTTTTTTGTTGCTTTCTAAACATGTATCACTCATCCAGAATTTTAAATGTATGCAGAACATGCATAACACTATGGTTCTGATATGTAATTATTACTCTTAAGGACATTAATAGAAATCTTTCTATTCTTTCCTCATATAAGCACATTTACATTTCTCAGAATGACTGTTCCTATACAGATTTCAAAACTGAATTTAAAAAAAGTTGTCTAATATTCAGTAAGTGTGGTAGCTACAACTTCCTGCTTTCCTCTGCTCTGTTTTCTTTGTCTCTTACTGAAAGAAGAACTAAGTGACAAATGTCAGCTTCAGTTATTGATACTGCTGGCATTTGTGTTGAGATTTTGTCTTGTACAGTTCTAGAAATGTTGGGGACAGAGGAAAAACAACGAGCTGTTTACCCCTTGTATTTAAAGTGAACATGTCCTTTTCCAATAAAGTCATCAAGTACATTGGTGTGGAAGTGACCTCTGCAGGCCATCTGTTTTAATCTCCTCTTCAAAGCACCACTAACTTTAAAGATTTCCAGGGGCTTGTTCAACTAAGTTTTTAAAATTCTTAGGGGTACAGATCCTCCTACCTCTCTGGGCTACCTGCTCTAATCCATCTTGCTGTAACACTTTCTCCCATTCAGAATTTTTCTTGCTTCAACTTTTTCTCTGGACTTACTGCCATGCTCCTCTTGAGTCTGGCTACATCACATGCATAACTCCCCTTTGGGTAGGTGCAAACAGCATTTAATTAAAAATTAGACTTCTATGGTTTTGAGACTGTAGTGTGGCCAGAGTGTTCAGTCACAGTTTCAAAATGCATAGAGCAGAATATGACTGGCAATTAAATTATTAAAATGCAATATTTACTTCTGAATCTCACTGATCTCTGTTCTGTACCACACCCAGCAGTTATGCATATCCTATTAATTTTTGCACTTTTGTACCTCAAAGCCCTACAGGTCTCTCTCTCTCCATTCCCTGGAGTGCTTATTACCCCCTAAAGCTGTACTATGTATTATTAATCTTAGCAAAAGCCAAGCCTCACGCAGTAGCTTTTTCCAGCTTCACCTCAGCTACTGCCTGTCCACACATGCAGTTAAAACATGATGTAAGTTACCCCATACTTCATGAAGTTCCTCAACATTGATTCAAACTATCTGAAGAGCTCAAGGGCATCATACAAGTAAAAACCTCTTATCACTCTGGCACTCCCAGGGAACTTGCAGAATGCCTGACACCAACACAGTGAATAAGCTTACACTGATCAGCTCTCATTTGGCTTCAGACCAAACATTATCATGTGGAAGTTTACTACCTCATTGTCTCAATAAAAGCAACACATTTGAGTTTCAAATAGAAAGAAGATTAGGTGTAAGTAGCAGATAAAATATTCCAAGCAACTTCATTAGAGTATGAGAGACTTTGAAGACTGTCAGCACCTTCAAAGTGTGCAAGCAATTTGGTCCTGTTAAGCCTGGCAGAAATCCTTCCACTTGGGCAGGCTTCACTACTCTGTCCCCACACACACCACAGCACATGATGATCACATTCTTGTGAGAAGAAAGAGAACAAGAAGCCCCTTACTTTTCACTTGCTGTTCAGGTGCTTTGATGTGTGTCACCATCCCTGGCATGTTGACACTGTTCCTGTGCAGGTATTTCAGGAAGACATCAGCATTCCTCCGAGCCAGTGTGCAGGCCTAGAGAGTCAGAGGTACAAGTTTATTTGAAGATGCACAAATAAACATGCAGAAGAAATTAAAGATCTTCCTAACTCTCTTTTTTGTTACCCTCTTCAGTTTTGGAAAACATTGCACATTAAATCTCTTCTACAAGTAAGCCAAGCCAAGCCAACTATTAGAACCGATACTCTGCCAAATAGCAGTTACAACTTACCTGGCAGAGAAAAAACAAAGCAGATGAACAAATACAAATAAAATAAATAAAATAAATTAATAAAATGCTATTTATCTTTTCTGAAGAACCTGAAAAGCAATTATCTGCTCTAGGGCTTTCAGCATGACTCAGAGTTCACAGAGAAGTTTGCTTACTGAATGTGCCATGTGCCACCTGGAGCTGCTTACTGTGTAAACAGTGCCCATGGTTGTGTAACTACCTGCATATTCCAAAACATCCATCAGTACTTTAAACAAAAAGTGAGTGTTTGGCTGAAGTGAAACCAAAAGTGCTAAAATAATAATATCTGCTCTTAAAATATGAAGGCAAAGCCTTGAGAGCTTTCAGTCCTTGCCACTATATTGCAAGCACTCAGCTCAGTTGTCATCTTCACCTTAACAAATATCAAATAATACATATGGGTTGTCTGCTTCATTTTTAACATGCAAATTATAGAATGCTACTGTAAAAGGTTAGATGAAGGTAGAATGGTTTGATACACTAACAAAGATACTAAGTAATTTCTCATACCATTTTAAAACAAAGATTAGTAATTCATGCCAGCTGCAGAAGGATCTATTAGGTTGTATACTTTGAGTTCTGTTAATATGTTTTGGAGTGTTGTAATCTGCATAATGAGAACAAGAAGGTCTCTAACAAAAAAGTTTTATTCTCTTAGTAGTCTTTCATGGTGATGCTGGAAAATGTATTTGATCACAAAGTTAGCTGTACTGCTCTGCAAGCACATGCTGCACATTTAATTCAGTATGATCAATAATCTCCTTCACTAGGACATTAGTTGGGACAAAAATCTTTCATTTATCTGAAGACTGTTACACAAAACCCAACAATCCCAGATGCCTGTCCACCCGTTTCCTCCTTCCGTATTCCTCTGTTGTCTCAGAACATCTGAGAGCTGCTCTGATGCACAGGCAGCAATGGCACTGTGTGACTTTCACTCCTCTTTCAAAGCAGCAGCCTTTAAGCATTCTCTAGGGTGACAGTTGCTCAAAGCAGTGACTTCCAATTCCTCTTCAGTCACACTGGGAGATCTGACATCTACTCAAGTTCAACAGGAAATGTATTTTAATAAACTGGCTACAATTGTATGCACTTGGCACTATTCTCTTAATCACTGTCAGAAGCAGTTAACACACCACTTCCCACATCTTTGCAGCTGGGGACATACCTGTAGTTTGGGATGGGCACTGTTGCTTTCCACAGCCATGTCAGCACTGTAAGAGCTGTTTGCCTGCATGCTTCCCAAGACACAGGAGACCGCAAAAAATCCCCAACCTTACCTTCAGAAACGCTTCCTTCTGCTCCAGGTGTTTGCTTATCATGGGAGTAACGTGATCTGTTTCAGAGTTGGGGCCCAGTTTGTCTGCTCCCCCACACCAATCTTCTTCTCGCTTATATTCTTGCTCCAGGCTTTCCAGCACACTGCACACCTTTCAGGAAAAAGAAGTCCAATTCAGTAAGGCAAAAAAATCAAAAGCAAAATTCAGGCCTCAAAGAAAGAAAACTCATCTACCCCTTATATGTACCCCCTAGCCTCTGACACGTTTTGACTGGGACTTAAGGCAACAAACTTTGGCTGTAGGTTTACAAGCACTGGCCTGCTTATGTGGAAGTGCTCAGAGGCTGTCCCTAAAATTGTTCATCGTTCTCTGCCTCTGTGACTGCATAGTTCTGGATAGGCTTAAGTTATGGCTGCAGAGGAGGCAGCCAGGCCGATCTCCCCCCCAAACTTTTCTTTGGACAAGTAGATGAAACTGATTTTTCTCTGACTCCCACACAAAAACCAGAACTAGCCAACAAATGAGTAAATATAACCAAACCTCATCAACCATTTTTTCAAGTAATGCTGTTTGATGCCACACTGAGGAATTAACCAAGGCAAACCTTTTGCATTTCTGTACCTGTTCAGAAGTTTTATAGAAGGCAACAGAGGCATTCACAAGCTTGAGACGATCCTCCATCTTCAGCATCAGCTGCTGCCAGTGGGAAGCGACCTTCTCTGCGCACTCGCGGATCATGTCCATGTCGTAGTGATTAGCCTGCAGCATTGCCTCTGCCTTCTGCTGAACCTGCAGGGCACTTTGATGTGTTTTCTGACAAGAGGTGAGAAGTCACGAGTTCAGTGGAGCACTTCAGTTCATTTACTTGAGAACCTCAGAGGCTCACAATTCCACTGTGTCAATGACACTTCTATACATGCACCAACACCCATCAACTAAAAATGACTGTCTGACACTAGTTACTGTGTGACTTCTCTATGCAAATACAGAGGAAATAAATCCTGCAGAGATTTATCATCAAATCAACACTAAATAGCAGTTCTTAACAAATAGTAACTATCCGGCATTAAGCTACATGTGATGTATCTATGCTGCATTACATGATGTTGTAATTATGAATTTCAGTTTGATTTTCTTTCCCTCCACAGTGAGAAAAAAGATGATAGATAAGAAATCTATCTTATTCTGGCAATCTTTACAGCTTTAACTTCAGTCTTTTGCACATCAGTAGTGAGCAAAGAAAGGTGCAGGCATGCAGATCAATAAAAAAGACAACTGTCTATTGACTGTAAGCAAATTTTTTAAACTGTTTTTCTCTGGGCAGAGAAATACATGCCTAAAACCAAATAATATAAAAGTATTAAGGGGTATAATAATACTACGAAGTATTATTATATCTGAGTAAAGAATGTCCTAGGAAACACAGATTTTTAAGCTTCCTGATAATTTATTCTTAAACTGACAAACACCTAGAGGTCTCATAATTTTTATATTTCAGAGTTACCAAAGCTCCTCAAAATGAGGGGGCATATAGTGCAAACTTTAATTAAAAAAAAAAATCAAGAGAGGGGAAGCATAAAGTTCTATCAAACAGGAAAACAACATTAAAGAGCTACTGCAAGGCAGAGTACTTCTGAAAATAGCCTACCCAAGCAATCATAACATTGCTAGTATTATCACTAAGTTACTCAGTAGGGCATGTAAGCAAGTAATACTGCACTTCAATCAATCTTAAGAACCCTGCCTATTTTTTTGCAGCAATATGACCAATCAGAGAAGTTTAGCTTGAAGCCATGGCAGGGGGATAGACACACCACCACATAGAAGTTTCACTGAAACCTACTCTCAAACAAAAATGGAAATATTAAAGGATGACCTCAGAATACACAAAACTGCAGCTTCCTGGTCCATTTTTCTTTTTTTTTTTTTTTTACATTTAGAATTACAATCTATGTTCTAGGAAAGGAAAAACAAATGAAAACACTATTTTCAGCAAAATTGCTGTGAACAGCTACCACTTTATAAAGATGCAAAAAGGCACTGAGAAGATGTTCACCTGGAACTGCAGCTTCAAAATAAATAAGAACAAATATCAGCTTCTCAGTAAGTGTTTTTGTCTCTTTGCCATGAATTCAACAGCTTTTCCTAAACTGCAAATACTGTAGCACAAATCCAAGAGAACTGTAAATACAAGAGCACTATTCACAGAGAACTGTAAATACAAGGCCATGGTCACTGAAATGGTGCTTTTACCTCTATTGCATGTTGAAACTGCTCATGCTCCCTCTGTAACTGCTCTGCCTCCTGCAAAGAGCTAGCAGTGATGAGCCCAGCATTTAACATTGACTCTCCATTTCGAATCCAGCCCAAAACCTGTAACAAAAGAGAAGACCATGAAATATGCAATTCCACTGCCAACTAGCAAAAAAGCACCACTGTAGGGGCAAAAACATTTAGGGTCACATCAGCACTAGAATTGATAACTAAATAATTTGTTAATTACATACTACAGTGAATTTTATATTGAGTAAGCACAGTGAGTGATATTCAGTACAATTTCACTAATCTATCAACTCACAGCTTGCAGTCAACTACTACATGCTAGTGGCTTTAGTTCATACTCTGAAGAAGGCTGTGCTTCTGAATACTGCCTCTGTCACCTGAAAAGCTGGAACAAGTTACAAGTACTAGTTGCCTGAATGCCAGTGTCAGCAATGCAAATTGAGGATCTATAGCTTAGTAAAAAGTATGCATATAATTTTGAACAGTAATGTTGAGAAAAATGTGATCATTAGGTGCCCTTCTAATTGCTTGAAGATTTTAATTTTTCAGAATGTGCCTTCTTTGATGTGTCCAGTGAAACCAGAAGAATCCATGGCTGGGCAGAAGCCTCAGGAATGCACCTTACATGTTCCTTATCAACAGCAGGAACATGCAACTTTTTAGACCTCACCCAAAAAAAAACCAAGAAGGAAAAAGACATTTTCTCCCTGTTTGCATCAGCTTTGTTTTTCCCTCACCTCTCTGTATCAGGAACATTATCTGATTCCCTCCTTTAGACTCCTCTTATCTTGTTGACCACAGTCTCTTCAATCTCTCCCATGTGAAGTCAGTCACCTTATTTTTCTAGAACACTGCTCTTTTATGAGCTCTCTTCAGTTGATAACCATGACTTGGTCATAATTTTTCAAATAGTGAGTAAAATAGGACATAATTCAGGTTATTCACTGTCATCTGTACAACTGTTCTATGGAACTGCTGCCCAGCCAGTAATTACCCCTTTATTTATTCAGCTGATTATTCTTTCCAGTACATCATGCTCTGTATTTTTCACTATTCAAACTCATATCCTTCTTAAAGCACAGTTCTCCCATTCTCCCATCAAGATAATTCTGAACTGTAATCCAGCATCTTCTGATGAACTCAAACCCCTTTTCCAGCTGCTCCTGCTTTTAACTTCAAATTTAATAGCATAGTTGCTAATACGTAAGTTTTCTGACTGAGAACATGAACCAGTAGTATCCAAACACAGACAAATACCTTTTTATCTCTCATTTTTAAATCTGTTTTCCAATCCACTGAGTCTCTTAATAACTTTTGTTACTGAGTATGTTTTTTCAGCTAGCTATCACTCCTGGTAATTTAGTCTCATATGACATTCTCATAGTAAGTATGGGCCAGACAGACTGAGCTGCACTATTTTAAAAGCTTTGATACTACTTTTCCATCCCTCCCAGAAGAGCTGTTGCCTTGTCAGATAAAAAAGGGGGGGGGGGGTTTATCAATGTAAAGCTATTATTAATTGACCTGTGTTAGCCTTTTCTCCTTTTGAACCTGTTCAAGTTCAATGATCTACTTGTTTCAATATTTTTCCTGGGAACTGTGTTAAACTAGCTGACCTATAATCCTCCCTCAGCTAGTCCTTTTCCACTTTTGAGAAGTAGATGTTGAGTTTCAGGCCTCCAGAATCTCATCCAATCTCCTGATGTTTGGAAACAATGGCAGCTTTCTTAGTATTCCAGAGTGAATTTCTTTAGGCCCTGTTAATTTGAACTTCCCCAGTTTTTCTAACTTTTTCCTACTAATTGATTTAGACCTTCGACCAGTGCTAATAAATGTACTAATTACCAAATTAGTTAGTTCTTAACACTAAATATTCTCATCTAGTGATCCACACATGACACTACCAATTATAGCATTAATGCACTAAGTTTTCAGGATGGTATGACTGCACTTGCAGACTGGGAACATGGGCAGAACCCAAGAAAATGACCTATTAAAACACAGTTCCTCACAACCTGAAAGGCACATGTGGGTCTACATCCAAAGTATACTCTAATGTGTCTGACAGCTTGAAGCAAGTGAGGTCTAACCATCCTGACACAACATCCATTCCCTCAAATCTGCACCACAACCTCACCCTCTGACTTACATGTGGATATCCAGATTGTGGCATTGTTGTATTATTAATGCAGGTTTTGCCATTTCTGCACAATGAATAGCTAACAGGTTTTTTTCCACCCTGATAGCATGTATTTGAATTCTCCTATATAAATTCTGCAAGTCTGTAGAAAAGAGCAAGTCTACAATGTAGAAGGGAGGACATGCCAGATGTGTAACTGGGTGCACATTCTGCTCTTCTGGGGAGAAAGCACTGGGTCAGGTGCAGCCTTGCAAGCAAGGGGAAGATGGCTCCAGCTTTGGAACAACCTCTCCTACTGCAAAGGTGACACCTGCAGATCACAGTCTGGGGGCACACAAAAGCGACTACGAAAGAAACTGGGAGTTCCTAAATTGATAAGACACCAGCAGATTTTTAACACTCAGAGAGAAGGCCTGGGTAAGCCTCAGAAGCACGAAAAACAGCAGCTTCTGAGGGAAGCAGATGGGTCCAACAGACTGCAGATAGAAACTATACATGCACAAATAAATTGTCTGCAAGAACACAGAAGCAGTTGATTTTTTTTTTTTTTTTAATTCCTTTTTTATTTTTATTTTGTCTTAAGAAAATTATTCTAGGTTTTTTCTCTACCTTAAAAAGTAATTCTTCCAGGTATGGTGTAACAAAACACACCTTTTTAGGGTTCTTATACATGTAGCCCTCTTCAGAGAGTTTTAATGAAGGAGAATGCTTAAGCAGCACCAATTGAAAGTTCCTCTTGACTTGGCATCCCATTATTTACAGCAGCAACAGCTAGAACAGAACATGCCATTTCAAACACAAAGACTTGTCCTCCTGCTTGGTGCAGGTCAGGGTGCAAGTACACAGGCTGGTGAAACTCACAGGAGGAAATTTGCCAGCAGTACTCTCCCCTTCCTTCTGCTCTGACTCAAGGGAAAATGTAAGCATTAGGAAATAGAGAGCCTGTTCTCCTTCCAGGGGTGCTGCCATCAGGGTTTGCTGGCATGTTCATGTTCCCACCACCTCCCTGTCTGAGTGGATCACAACCCCCATCTTTCCCCTCACAGCCTTCAACAGGCTAGAAAAGCATCAGGAAAGCATCAGCAAAGGTGTGGAAAAGAGACAGAATCTGGGTCACTTGGGGCACTTGAAAAGGTCAGATAGGTAGATCTGCAGATAAATGCTTGATTTAGGACTAGTTTCATGGACATATTTTTGACTGTAACTAAACATGATCACAAGACAACCTGCTTCAGTCTGCTGTCTTAGCTATGTTTTCATATCCATATGGCACTACATGGAGTGCCAGGATACCCTTCCTGAGCAGTATTTTGGGATAGTCAGAGCTCAAGCACCAAGCTAAAAGATTTGCCAGTGAAAACACAAAGCAGCTTAAGGTACTCCTGAGGGCTGAAGTATCTCTACACCACTGTACATATATGAACACACAGCTATATCTCTAAGAACATACACCATAATCAGAACAGCAGAAAACATTGCACTGAAAAGGCTTAATGAGCATACTGAAACCAACTGGATCGGGTTTGAAGCTTGGTAGGGATTTTGACCTTAAGCACAGCAAAGCATTCACTCTACACAGTGAGTAGGTGGGAGTGATTGTAGCAGTAAGTAATCCAACAGCTGTATGTTAGGTGATTAATAAAGGAGGTTTGTCTGGCAAACATGCAGCTGGAGTTCTGCATGAGACAGACATTCTCATAAATATTACTCTGCCTCCACCTACTCATATGTCCCTGCCCTGTAGAAAAGTGATCACATTTTCCTTTCCATGTTGCTTTCCCCACATACAGCTGTCTCTTTTATTTCAGTCATCATTCTCCTCCCCCTGTCTTCCATGGTTTATCTACACTGTAATTTGCTATCTGCTTTCGCCCTTTCTGCACCTATTACACATCAAGTTGACAAGCAAATTCTTTGCAGGTTTTCTTTAAACCTCTGTTTGTCTTCTGGCTCTTCTGCTTCCCTCTAGTCCCAAGGCTTGATATACAAAACTTCAATGCCATAAAACAGAACTGGTACAAGAGTTAAGGAAGAAGCAATACTGAATATTTTCGTGTACTGTCTGTGCTTATTTGATAAAAATTCATTAAGCATAAGGTTTTACTACCTAGTATGGAAGAGAATCTTTGCAAGTATTTGTCTAAATTCCTGCAGTGTTCCAGCCTAACCTCTTCACATGACAAGCTACATATTTTTATGTATTTTATATAAATGTATGTGTGTGTGTGTGTGTGCGTGTGCATGCGTGTGTGTGAAAACACAAGAGCAGTAATGTTGCTTTGGCAGGAAGAATTGAAATGGATATACTTAGTATTCTTGCTATGGAGACAGTATCCCATCTACATAACAAACATGCTTACACCCAGTTCATCAACAATAAATCTAAGAGAAAATCACAGTAACTGAATGGGAAAATCATGTGTTCACTGCTTCAGGCAACAAAACATAAATAAAACAGACTGAAGAGGAGGTTTACCACTTCATTTTACTCTCAGGTAAAGCACCTACTGTGACCTGCTGATCTATATAGTTTTTCCTAGTGCAGAAGAGACAGGAGAAGATCATGCTTCCTTAATCATGTGTAATAAACATAAAAATAAATCAGAGGTGGTTTATTGAAAAGGCAAATGTAATCTCAAAACTAAGAGTTATTATCCTCAAAGCATTCCAAAGGGCTCAAAAGAAATCCTATGAGACAATGTGTTAACATTCAGCTTGAGCTCCATTCAATTTTCAGGCCTCAGGCTGGGCAAGTACTGCAGGTTAATCTGTACAGTAAAATCTGGAAAAGTAATACACGAACCTTCTGTCAGCTACATGTTCATGTATGATTGTCTGAAAGTTCACACATATTATGACATTTAATTCAACATAAAATCTCACTTGATAGAGGTGTGCTCTAGAAATACAAAATAGAATATGCTTTTTTCTTCCAAATCCCAGTCTACCTACAAAAGACAGCTGGCTATGTTAATGTACTACCTATACCTTTATTTTAAGATAAACTTTTCCAGTACTTTCTTAAGAATCTAAATTTTAGCTTCAGTTTCAGTCAGGGCTAGCAGTGGTTCAAAAAAGTTAGAAATTTCTTTTTAGAGAGGTATTCCTCTAAAATCCATGATGTTCATCATCTTCCCATTTCTGCCAAAATACAGAACATTTATTTCAAACACAGGTTTAAACACATGTGTTTTTTGTAACTTTAACTTGCATACAAACAAAGCTAGTGGACCATAGCACTCACTTTATTGTGAGAGCATGCAATATAAATAATGATTTAGTTATTTATATTAGTTGGAAATATTACCAAACAGCTATATTCTGTTCTTTTACTGAATACTACTTTAGTATAATGGAAATTAACAAATTATTTTTCTTACTAACCCATCCCACCCAAACACACTGACATACCATAAAAGGATGAGAGTGCCTCAGATGGCATTATTTCTTTTAATTTTTCCTTCCTTTGCAGATGTGCACTCTTCCCCTTCATCTTCAAGATAAAATACAACTGAGTACAGAAACTATCCTGATCTGCAACAACTTTATCTCAACCATTACTCACGTGGAAGGAGGAATTTCCAATCTGCACTTACCAAGACGAGTAAGTGCTAAGGCAGATACAGCACAGTTCAGTAGAGTATGCAAAGCCTTGAAATAGAACATCAAGTATTTGACTGATGTCTATATTCCACTGACAACAGACAACTATCAGTTTTTTGCATTCTTTTAATTCAAGACCACACAGAAACTTCACATCTGCTACTGCAGAGCAACCAACCACTGCCTGAAAACACTTTGGGAACCTTCTATTCACTTTTCCTAGTCCTAGCGGGACCCCTTTCATATTACTTTGCAATTTGGGAGTTGTCATTCAGTCTCATTATGGGCCACAGTAACACAAGAGACTACAGCAAACTTCTGTGATGCTGCCAAGTGTGAGCAAGATAAAGAACTCTTACCTTTCTTATTGTCTTGTTTCTTTTTTAAACTCTCACCTACTTCTGTGGCTTTGCCCACGTCTCAAATCATCCAAGGGTTACGCATATATCAGATGAAGACCTCAAAACTTGCTAATTTATTGCCAGGAGAAGCAAAGCTGTTTTTCTTCTATATTATTTTATCACTATTTGTAGATGTTTCAAACAACAGACCCAGAAGTCAGTGTGCCGGGCCTTTGACTGAGCATTGTTGTTCATCACCATACAGATGGTAAGAGCATGGGTTTAACTTTAGCTCAAATCACCCTATACTTCAAATACTTGACTTGTATCTACAGAATATCAGAATAACTTGGGTTGGAAAAAACCTCTATGACCATCAAGTCTGTTAACCTAGCACTGCCAAGTCCATCACTCAAGCATGTGTCTCAGTGTCTCATCTACATGTCTTTTAAATATCTTCAGGAATGGTGCCTCCAATCCTGTTCCAGTGCTTAAAAACCCCTTTAAGTGGGGAAATTTTTCCTAATATCTAATCTGAACCTCCTCTGGCACAACTTGAGGACTTACCTTCTTGTCCTATCCTATTACCTGCGTAAAGAATCCAACTCCTACTTTGATACACCCTCCTATCAGGTAGTTGCAGGAGTGATAAGGTCCCCGCTGAGATTCCTTTATTCCAAGCTAAACATCCCTAGCTCTCTCAGCTAATCCCATAGGACTTCTGCTCTAGATCCACACAGCAAGATCGAGTGATGATGCAAGTTAAAAAAATTCACTTAAGAGAAGCTGAAGTGACCAAAGTCCTCTCCTGCTCCCAACGAAAGACTTGATGCAGCAGGAGGTGTTTCCCACGCGTGTTTTTGGGAGCAGAGCTCTCCAGGAGGGCACAGTTGCCGGGGTGGCCGTACCTGTTTGACCTCAGCCTGCAGGTGCCGCAGCTGCACGCACTGCTCCAGGTGCTTGCGGTGCTGCTCGGCCGCCACATCCAGCTCCTGCTGCTTCTCGTGCAGGAACTCCAGCAGGTCCTGCACGCGCGTGGCCATGTCCACGTCCCTGTCGCACAGCAGCTCCACACCTGCAGCAGGGATGGTCGGACAGGAATCACTCACAAAGCTTCTACACCTCATTTCCTAGTTCCTTCTCCAAGTTCAGCCTCATTCTTGGAGGATTTACTTACATGAGTATAGGGGTTTGCACTCTTATGAACTGCAACATGGGGGTGTGTTTTTAAAGTCTCATACTTATCCTGTGCAATCATATACAGTGAAAAATATCAAATGAAGGGGCATAAGGTAAAAGGAAGACATTACTTGAAAGCTGACCATCTTTGCTTGATTGCATTGATCTGACTACCTATAAAACTAACATTCCCTTATTTACTCTAATTTTACAGACATCCTGAGTGAAATCCCTTTCTCTAAAACCTAAACACCTTCAAGTGCTACCAACTCTGATGACATTTATGTGCCAGTATGTTCTTATGAGCACCACTGAATGATCTGAGCATAAAGGAGTCCACATGTCCCCAGTTTACAGTTAACCAGCATCCCTGTTATTTTCACACATCCCGTGGAGAGACAACTGGATGATTCTTAGAAAGCCTGGAATAGCACAAAGGAGCCATCTTACCAGATGCCTGCACTTCATTGACATACTGCAGCAGATCCTGCCCTTGGTGGATGACATCAAAGGTCAAGTTATTCATGGTCAGGGCTTTGTCTGCATGATGCTGGAGCCTCTGTTCTGCTATTGTAAGATCTTCAGTGTCAAAGTCATTCATCTGCTGAGAGAGCTCATCATTCCAAGACTCAAGGTCTGAAATAATCTGGGGGAAAAAGGAAGGAGACCATGTTCAATTATCCATTACACAACAGAAAACAGTTTATTTCCAATGTTGCAGTGATGATTGAGGTAGGGAACTCAGGATGTTCACTGTTGATTGACATCGATGATCAAATCAGACATAGTTCAGACACAGGCTATCTTAGCATAGATTTGAGATTTTGGCAAACAATCCAAAAGAATCTCTATGAGAACTACTACAGCTCTTCAACCTGTGCATGCAACAGTATGGGTACGTGCCTCTGCCTTATTAAAGGTACTCCATCAACGCTTTACTTGTGAAACAGATAAAGTTAACAAGTTTTTATCTCCCCTTTTACAGGAAAATGTGGATCTGGAACACCGTTTTAATTCTTCAGAATGCATCAAGTAATAATTCACACATCAACAGCCAGCTGATCTTCCAATTATGCCAATCTTGAACCTTTTTCCAAGAAAGCCAGCTCTACCTTTCTGTGGGCAGGAAGCATCAGGCCACATGCACCTTTGAGCTCTGCCAGGCAACTGAGAAGCACCACAAAAGGCTGGGTACTCAGTGAATCCAGCAAAACCAAAAAGCGCGCTTTATTACAACATTACTGCAACGTCAGAACTAAATATCAGAATCTGATATTCTTCAGCTACAGTTCAGTTTTCACATTTTAATTCTGGATTTTATTCTTCACTGCAGGATGTCCTAAGAAGTGTAGCTAAAAAAATTTTGGGTTTTTTTAACACACAGATCACAACAGTAAATTCTCCTTGTCTGTCCACACAAGTGTATTTTCCGAATCATACTGCAAAGCCTATCTGAAATATAAAATATTCCTTTTAATTAGGGTACAAAACTGGTTTTAAGGCTAAAATGTAGTGCTTGCAATCCTCATTATCAAAGTGGGCTGAGTTTGTGCAGATTTGATGCATCAATTACTTCTGAAAAGTCTAACACATTAATCCCTCAAGCCAATAATCAATTTTTTTCCAAAATTTTCAGCACAATTTTAGCATCAACTACTGCAGTTCATTGGGAAAGCAAAATTATAGGTATCAAAAAAGAAGTATGGCTTAGTTCCAGTGTTTTACAATTTCAGGAGTAGGGTAAACTTATGTGAATGGTGCTAAATGAGAAGAAAGTACCTATTTATGCAGCAAGACACAACAAAAAGAGGACCTGACTTAATGGACATTAGCAATCAAGTATCTAAGTGCAAAAATATTTAACCAAAGTCATTTGTTGTCAGCAAAAGAAAGATGCCCCTACCCCTTTTCAAGTGGCTGTACTAGCTCCAAAGTTAGAGAAACAGTTAAATGACAAGAGAAATTCCAGTAAAATTGGCCTTCTAGAACAAAATAAAAAAAGCAGAACTGGGGAGATTAGAAAAGTTAAATCATTTGTATAAAGTTTCTGTAGTTTGCTACAATCTCTCATGAAGGTTTTTTTCCATTCCATTCACATAATGCCATAAAAAAATGGACACATCAAGCAATTAATATTAAAATTCTGGCACCAGTGAGTTACTTCCTGTTTTAAATGTGTTCTGCAAAAAAATTCCACTTGAATCACTAAGTATTTGAGTTTTACATCATGTCATAATGGGAGATACCAAATAATTAAGGTAGCTATTTGCAATCCCTAAACCTGCTTAGCTACCTCTGCTGAAGTGAAAACACGCAGAAACTCAAGTGCCAGGGGTAACACTGAAAACAGAAAAGCTGATGACTAAAATATTCAGTAAGATAGACAGGACAAGGCTTTCAGCTATTGCTTAAAGCTCCTTTTATCTTCTATGTGCTCTAAACATCACAGAGTCTCTAAGCATTGTGAGTGGCTTTCCCTCTAAACACACAAAAACAGGCTTCCCGTCACACAAAATCCTTAACAAGTTCCCTTCATTTCCTTTTTACTTGGCCCATGCCCAACATGTCTCATCACCCTTCTCTGCTCTTCACTTTCTTTTAATTGATCTGAAATTTTAAAGAAACTTCAGGTTTTCCTGACAGTCCAGCCAGAGAAATTGCTTACTTTCAGCTACCTCTCTTTTCTGCTCCTGTGCATCTCAGCTCTGCTCTTCCCAGCTTCTCTCTGAAACTCTGTGTTCATTTATTATTAAAAGCAGTGGAGGTCACCTAATGTTTGATTCTTCATCCACTGCACTAGGAATGTTCTAAGAAAACAGATTTACCATCTTATTTTCATCCAGATCAGTTAAAACAACATTTAAAAGTTACCCTGAAGAAATATCTGTAGTTGGACTCCGTCAAACAGAAATCTGAGCATTAAAAAAGGTTGCAAAACTCCACTATTAAAACACCATCTTTCTTAACACCATCCCACAAAGGATTAAGATTCAACATGGCACATTTATAACATTGTTTTAAAAGGAAAGCCAGTATATCTCCCTTCAGAACAGATGATAAACTTTATCTCTTTTACTGGGAATTTAAGTAAATAAATGTGTATTTTACTGGAAATAAAGTAAAAAACACAGCAAGCTCACAATATGGCACTGCTGTGGCTATGTCAGTATTGTTATAATCATGAAAGAGATTGTAGCCACTAGCTCCTAAGATTCCCTTTACTTGATAGGAAAAACAACTAGTTTCAAGGGGTCAAAACTGTGTGTTACCTTAGCCAAGAGGTTTCACTGAAATGCCTCCAAAGAACAGCCACAAACAACCAGTAAGAGTTACAGCTTTTCCCATGCTATTTCATACAACCAACCCCATGCTTAGGATCATGGCACACATACTGTTTAAAGCAGTTTGAAACACTGAACAAGACCAATATCCTTTCCCCTTCAAAAGATCAGGATGCCCACGATTCAAATAAATAATGCCAGCATGTTTCCACACTGATTCAAAAGCTAAATAGTCAATGACCATCACAGAGAGGTTTCCTAACAAGGGCAGTAATCCTCATGTTTTATCAGCAGTAATGAGGTGATGCAAGGTGGTCTATTTCAGCCATTGCACCCACGGTGCAAATCTGAAGGCAGAGTTAATACAGAAATAGCACTCACTAAGCCCTCTCTGCCAACTCTTCAGTGCTTCCTCTAAAGTTTTGCTTTACATACAACACCTTCAAAGCAAGCAGGATCCCATTTTGCTTGTCAAGTTTTGTCAAGGCAATCAGCATTAAACAAACAGAACAAATGACTAATAGAATTCTAAAGTAACTGAACCACAAATTCATACTGCTATCAGGAAATGCACAATCCAGCATAAACACAGACTAACAATTTACCATAGCATGTGTTTAAGAAGTTCCTGGTGCAGATTCTGAGCTGCCTGACATCACTACCTACATTCTATGAAATATAAAGGAAACACTGACAGGAAACAAAGCAGGGTATAATATGGAAGGGATGCTTTCACACTGAGTGGGAAAGAAATAAAGAACCACAGTCTCTTCTCAGAAGTCATTCATGGTACCAACTGAGTGCTCATCAAGACCCAGTAAATAGTGTGCTTAGGAGAAAAAAAAAATAAGGGAAAATGGGAAGGGGAGAGGAGTTAGGTCTCTGCGATACCCCAGCATTTTACATCCTCATCTTTTCAGCAGTGTGATTTAACAGGCATCTTGTAAGTATGGTCCAAAAATAGAGTTGAGATAAAGCTGTGAGCTGAAAAGTGTAAGGTATGCTCTGTGTAGAGCCCTGGCATGTAAGTTACAGACAGGCAAAAATGCTCAGACACAGATGAGACAAACACATTTCAGAATGTGTACATGCCAGCAGTGCTACCATCCCACTGGGTTCACACACACCTTCCTCATGCTTCTAATCACACTAGCAAGGGAATCTTCACCTACATTATTTTGCTCATTCTTGCCTTTAGTTAATACAGGCATTTACAAAGGAGTCCTTCAAATAGCTCACCAACAATGGCACTAAAAATCATGCTGAGGATAGAGAAGGTCGATTTTATATGCCAAGAGCAAGGGGCAAAACAGAGGCAGTACTGCAGTTATACCCATTTCAGAAGAGCATAAGTATCTGAAAAGTTGTAGGACAAAAGAAATGAAGTATTTTACCAGCAAAGAAACAAAGTATTTTATCAGTAAATTATAAGTGAAAAGTAAGGAGAAGAAGGGAATTAACCCTACCTGCAAATATCACCACTGTCCCCAGAAGAACAGCTGTGTGGCTATAACCCTGCAGTGCTAGGGGAGCCCTTTGTCCCATTTTAGCCTGTGTAATTCTGCAGCAGTAAGAGAAGCTAGAAACACTACTTGCCTTTGAGAAAAGCTGTCCTCACAGGATGCTCCCCTGAATTAACTGCCCCTACAGCCAAGTCTTAATTGACTGGACCAGTCACACAAAATCCTGGAGGAAGGAGAAGGTCAAAACAAGGTCTGCAAATTCCTAGCTGACATCTAGCTCCTCCTCATTATCAAGTTACTTCAGCTAAGCTTCTGCTTTCAAACAACTGACCTGGAACTAGTCCCCACATTTGCTTCCTGGAAGTTTCCGAACAGACGTCTGCCTTCAGGGAGAGGGAAAAGAGAAGCATGTTCTGCTGAGGAAGCAGAGAGGACATGGTACAGAGACAGCAAAACAATCAACATTTTGCTGAAGTCACTGTGCAGCCAGGGCAATTTTCTTCCTTGAAGGACTCTTCATCAATCAAAAACAGGCATGATTTCTATTTCCAAGCCATACAGACAAGCTAACTGGTGCTTTGCTTTGCGTAGCCCCCCTGAGGAGGGCTACAAAGATGGTGATGGGTTTGGAGGGGAAGCTGTATGAGAAGCAGTTGAGGTCACTTGGTCTGTTCAGCCTGGAGAAGAGGAGACTGAGGGGAGACCTCATGGCAGTCTTCAACATCTTCATGAGGGGAAGTGGAAGGGCAGGTCCCAACATCTTCACTCTCGTGACCAGTGACAGGACTCAAGGAAACAACATGAAGCAGAGCTAAAGAAGGTTTATGTAGGATATCAGGAAAAGGTCCTTCACCCAGAGGGTGGCTGGGCACTGGAACAGGCTCTCCAGGGAAGTGGTCACAGCAGCAGCCTGACAGAGTTCAAGAAGTGTTTGGGCAACACTTCCAGGCACATGGTGTGACTCTTGGGGTGTCCTCTGCAGGGTCAGGAGTTGGACTTGATGACCTGTGTGGGTCCCTTCCAAATCAGTATATTCTATTCTATGCTTCTATGAAGTTAGGGTTTGCAGCTTTCTGATGCAAAATCCTATGGGCATCACCAAGTAGCAGTACCAGAAGTGTTCCAACCTATATAGATGCTGTCCTGAACTGAAAACTAGAACATATCTACAAAGCAGTGCTCCTGCAACCAGCCTTTTGCTGTTGTAGAATCCTGGCTTACGTAACCTACAACAGAGAGCAATCAACTTAATATGAACTTCACTCAAACCTTTATTCTAATTCTTCCATTAATTTTCTTGGTATGCACTGCCCCACACAGCTGCCATTCCTTCAAAAAAAGTGTTCTGAGAATATCTCACAGACATCAAGCACTGTTGATCACTCCTGCAAGGATTGTAAGCATATGTGAGATAGCTAGTCTCACATGATCAAAGAAGAAAAGCTACTTTCACATAGTCAAAGTAGAAAACTCTCTGCAGACCAGAGAGTTGAATTGAAAAATTGAAAAAATACTCCTTCTTAATCTTCCTCTACAGCAGAGTTGTTATTACTGTGGAGCACACACTCACTTCCTCTGTGGGTAAGGATCAAGGAACTGTGTCTGTCTATTTCTGCACTGCCCCTAACAGTGTGCTTAGCTAAACCAGACTTCAGCCATGACATCAAATCCTGATTTTCAGAAGGGGAAGAAACACCAAAATCAAAACACTAAAAACCCAGGGTGCTATCACTAGAAATCTGAGAAGCTTTCTGCTGACTGCCTCTTTTACCTTGACATTCATAACCAACAGTGGCAGCTTTTACTACACACAAGCAAAGGGACAAACTTATCATTTAACTCCTGGTTTTCACAATTTTTGAGGTAAGTCGTTATACACTCAAACAAGATCATTTACCAATGAATAACTCTGAACCTTATAAGGCACACACTTGTTTCAGTCACTGTGTACAGCACTAGTAATTTTATGAAGTCATATGAATTTAGCTGAAGTTCATGGGTTTTTTTTAGGTCAGCAACTCTGCTAACCTAAGTTCCCTGTGGAGTTTCATGTCTGTTTGTGTACATGCTCCTGCACACAAAACAGAAACTTTTCAACTGATAAGCTGTAACTCCTCTTTAAAGTTTGGACAGGCTCAAAATTTCTTGAAGTTTTGCAGAGGTTAAGAACTACAACTTCTATTGAATTATTTTTGGAGGTGGAAAAGAATTTTATTTTTAAAAATGACAGCCCATAGAACATTCTCAGTAATTAAGATAGAATTTCAAATACCACTTGCAGCTGCCAACTGAAAACTGCTGATTTGGTAAAGGAAGAGAAGAGGGCTGTTGCTACAAAGCATCAGCTTAGAGGGTTTGTACAAAACCATCTTGCAAGTCCTACTCATGTTAACTGCAGGCATACTAGTTATATCAAGGTAGTTTGATATTCAAGCTAAACTTAGCAGATGAAGTAACTGATTTTACCTAACATTTGTTTAAAGATGCACCAAGAGCCAATCAAAAAGCTCAGCTCTGCTGAGCACTGAGCTCTTCTGACACTTTCACACACAGGACAAAAGCCTCAGTTCAGGTAAGAATTAAGTCTATCAGCCATTTGATCCACATGCCAATGCAACTACATAATGTCAGCATAAACATTCCTAGACAAGAGGAGAAATGTGTGCACTGAAGTCTGAGAGCAAACACTCACATCTATTGCATCTCTTTCAAATATGCGGAGCTGCAGAAACAGCTCCAGTTTGATCTTGCGTTCTTGGAAAAGCTCCTCCATCTGAGACTGGGCCTCATCCAGCTGCTGCAGGACTGTCTCTATGTGGTTGATCGAGCTGTTATGGGGGGTCTTGTTACTAGAAATGGCAGAATCCCTATTCAAAGCAGAGAGAGGGGAGGGGAAAGAAAAAAGAGCATTATTGGAAAAAAAAATCCCATATAATTTTGACACTATATATATGATCACAAGATATAAGCCTGCTTCAGATGAAGTGGTTGCAAACCATATTGTGGAAAGTTACGTCGGTACATCTTTGTAAATAAAAAGTCAAACTATGTTCTAGTACTCAAAAAAACCATTAGGAAATTAATTATCTTCATTTTTTTTGCCCAATTAAACACATAAAGACATTCTATTTACAGGAAGGATAAAATTTAAAACCAGAGACAATGCTGCCACTGTGGAAAGGAAGTAGCATATGATAACTATTTACTTTCCTGAATCTTCCTGGCAAGGAAAGAAAATCAAAATTAGTTCCTTAAAAAAATTACTTAATCGTTTACCTGAGTATGAAACTGCAAATTCAGATTTGTTAATCTCCTGTAGGAAAGGAGACATGTACCAGAGCAGCTGGGAATCAAATTTATTTATTCAGATCATTTTGGAATGAAATGGACCACAAACTTGGCTTTCACTACAATGAAGTTACTTGTCAGTATGCAAAACAAATTCAAGTGTCTCTTTATAAAAAGGCTGCTGCTCAGAACTCAAAATGCAGTGGAGCCCTGCATGTCAGACTACAAAAATACATAACTGCTTCTATCAAAAAGGTAGCTTATGTCAACAAAATCTCCTTCTTGTGGCAGCAGTGTTTATAAGCTGAGCTTCCTGTAAACAGGAGTTTAGAGACCTTCAGTACAGCATGAGAGATCCCTGTAGTCCTAATATTTACAAGTTTTATTTATAGGTCATATCTTGTACTCATCATCTCTACCCTCAAAATAGAAAGAATCTCACAGAACATCAGATAAATACCAGGAGAGATTTAAATAAAAATATGTTTTACCTTAGTTGCTGGATGAGATCTTCACCTTCTTTTATGACATTGACTGTAACCTGCAGAGTGGTCTGTTGCTGTTGACCAAAACGTTTAATCAGGTCTTGGACAGCCTCCACAGACTCAGCATAGACATCATCAAGCAGTTCTTTCTGCAGCTCTTCAAGCCACGTCCACAGCTAAAGGAAAGGGAAAAAGGCAAGAAACGTAAGCCCGAGGATCAGGCAGTCAACTATTCTGAATCCATCTCCGTGGACAAGAGAAAACAGACTGAGGTGGCAGGAAGAAAGAGGATTTGTTTTTCTTCATAGAAAAATCCCATCCTCATATTAATGAAGACAAGCTTTTGTTTCAAAAAAGGTTTTCGCTTCTTGGAAATACCAGGAAAGCTTTATCCGTGTTGCTAAGTCACCCTTTCTTCCCCATTTTGCTTCTACAGAACTGAGCGTATCCGACTGAGCAGCACAGAGTTCATAGTCAGAATCCCATCTGCAGCTCTGCGCGAGAGTCCCTGGGAGAGAAATGCTATGGTAACACTCTCCGAGAGAAGGGAGGAAGGAAGGAAGGAAGGAAGGGAGATGTATTGTAGCCACCATCAAATTTGCACTGCCAGGCTGACACTGCACACAGACAACATAACACTTTTCAGTGGCCTTCAGAAAAAGAAAAAAGAAAGGGCATTTCAGAAAACAAAATACAGACACAAATCAGATGTGAGAAGTTATTGTTCCATCATGATGGTGTTTGCCCTCCCGGATTCAGTTTCACAGTATTACAACAAAAATCATCATAAGCAACTCTACCAGTTAATTCTACATTCTTTCTCCCTGCTTCCCATATGTGCACATATTCCTGCTCAAAAATGCCCGTGCACCACAGTTTACACAAAAATCCCTAGGTATTTGCTGGACAGGTATCACTGCTGGTCACGTGAAGAACCCTACAGTGTTCTTTTCCACAATACTATGATGGAAACTGTTGCATCCTAGGCTCTTTGTGAAAGTCACTCATCAGCAAACCATTAGCCATCTATTGTGGAACTGAAAGAAAGCAGCAGGAGCACGGCTGCGTCCTGCAACACTCCCATGAGCAGCAACAACATCAGACTGGAACAGCTGCTCTTACAGGAAGCATTCAAACCCAGTCCCTCCTGTCTATTTTACCCACCCATCCCAAATGCTGCTATTCCAAGAACAAGAGTTTGTTTTTTATCCCAAAAGAATAACTCTGATCTGATCAAAAGTATTAAGGTATTAAGATATTAAGTGTTATCTTCTGACAACATTTTAATCTCTGCCTTTGAAAATTTTAGAGACATTTGAACCTAATTAAAAGGTTAACATTGTTAAAATACACAACTAAGCAATCAAAACTGGCTTAAACTCAAAAGAGAGAAACTTGAATGCTTTCTTTATTTCTTTGCTAAACATTTTCTAGAGAAATAGCCACTTCATGCTGCTGTTTGTTTATGTATGTTTTGATCATAAAGGTTTCCTAACTAATACATTAAAATAGGAAACTCAGTGAACGGTTCCAGGTCTTGATTAACTAGCTCCTTTGAAACTTTGTTTTAAAATCAAATGCCAGGTTTGGCACCTCATAGCTTTAGATGCCTCTTGCAGGTTATGAGTAAACCAAGCTATAGGCTAAGTTTTCACAACTAGGATGAACTAAAGAGATTTAACCAGACTCTTTTCTATGAATCTACCACCCCCTCCTCCCCAAACCAGCTCTGCGCGTTCATACATAGTTATTCTGACTACTCATATGCTTCAAAGATAATGCTTGTCACAAACCTGAATGCAACTCCACAGTTGTAAACACCACAGCACAGCAGTCTTTCTTATTAAAAGGACAATAAATCAATAGAACTTTACAAGTGGGTCAGAAGCACTCGTCAACATTCATTCCAGCATAACCCAATGCAGCATCCAAATTTTTTTTTCCAAATGTGTACTTCGGAATGCAACTTTAACTGGGAAATGAATGAAACTTAAGAGCAAGAAGCCGAAAAATACAGCCTGAAAATTTCACTCAGTGCCCAGAGGACATGCATTTATTCCTCTCTTAGATTGTGAAGTTTATGCCTGAGACATAAACATAGGGAATTGAGTCAGAGACCTTCCAAATGAGCTGTATGCACAGTACAGCTTGCAAATGTGCAGATACAGACGTTTGAGAGCAACACTTTGCTGTTATCTGCGATGTGCTTGGTGCTGGCTGGAAGACATTGCTGGCTCTACATGTTTACATACACTCCATGTTTACTGTGCTGCCTACAAAAGGCCAAATTTACATAGATATTTACTACAGAGAAACTTGGATTAAATAATTTTGAGTTTCTCAGACTGTATCAAGTTTGCCCCTGGGTCCCTTAGAAGTACCTGTACTGCAGCTCAAGACAGGTCTGAGAGCCACTTCAATTTTTAACAACGCCTTCTGCAGCTGAGCTGTGTCAGACCTCTACAAGGAACACACCCCACCTCTTCATTTCTTTTTCTTCACATACACTTCAGCCACTTCTATAACTGGATGGAGATCTGGCAGAAGCAACAAAACCTACAAGTGCTGGACAGGCAAGGTACTGTGCATGTGAATAATTCCCTCAGAGCTCACCCTGGATGCTGGAGACCAAGCCAACAGAGGACATGCAGACCTTTCCTTCTGCACAGGCAGCTCAAGGCAACACCACCTGACTCGAGCAGAAGGACATGGGCACCAGCACAACCAAGTGTGACGCTGACTGGCTTAGCGCCTGGTCAGCATGGCATCACTGTAAACGTGTATCTGGCCCCCAAGGTACCAAAGGGCTCAAAAATGAGCTGTGTTTGCCTAGCCCACGAGCTGAATTGTGCACCGCTTGGGAAGCAAAAACATTTTATGAAAAGTGCAGAAAGAGAAGGAGAGTAATTGGTATGCATTACTTGCCTAGCTGTGATTCATACGCTGTTGAAAGTGGAACAAGTTAAGCCATTGAAGTGACTAAACAGCTCTGTGACACTTCCACAGCAGAAGTTACTCTAATACATTGCCAAATAAATGTTTTTCATTTATGCACCAAGTAAGTTTCTGACAAAAATCTTCCCCTCAAAATAATCTACGTGTTTATAAACAAAAGTTATGATAAAGCCACCACAGATGAATAAAACTGTCAGGTTACTAAAGCTGAATAGAAATTCATGCAGTGTACTGAGAGAAGCTTAATTCTTAATGGGTGGCAGTAGCCAGCTGGCTTCTTGGCAGCTTTCAAACCAGAATGAACCCTGGAAATTACATAAATTACCTTGTTTTCAAATACAAAATTAAGGTTGAAGACTGTACAAGGTTGCACAGCAAAGCAAAAAGAAAGCAAACAGTTTACAGCAGGGGGTGAACAGAGACTAGAGCTTACCCATACATGTTCAGCAGTGCAGAATTACAGATTTTACAGGGCAATGACTTTCTGCAGTAACACATTATTCCATAAAAGAGACCTTGGCAACAAAAATCCAGTGGGGAAAAAACCACAAACTCATCTTTAAAAACTCTTAACTTTCTCTCGGTGTGAACTTTTGAGCAACTTCCAGTCATGTTTTTTCTATTCTTTGTAAGAGAAGTAGCATGAAGTTCCCTAAACAAACCATCAAATCCTCTGATCTCAGTAAGAACTTTATCCAGCGGCAAGACAGCTCTAACACACGGTGAGAAAAACTGCATACAAAACTCAATCCAGTCACAGGAGGTTCTACTCTTTTCATCTGCTCTTTGTGTCTTATCAGAATTAAAATTAGAGAGGGAAATAAAATTCTGAATCCCTGACAGGCAAATGTTTCACTCAGCAGATTTTTTTTCTTGATCTAAATATAGCACAGACTAAGAAACATCTGCTTGAGTGAGCCTGCATCCTGTAGTACCTCTTTCCTAAGTTCTTGGGAGCATGCCATTAGTCACTGAGATGGTATTATTTCAATTGTCTGCAACATCCTGGAAGTTTCAAGTGTTTCCATCATGGGCCTCTCTCCATTTAAGTCCTATCTCTGCAATCTCCTGAAAGACTGCAGTTAATTTGCTGAATATAAACAGAGAACAACTGTTTTTGAGTAAATACTTCACCCAAGAGCACAGAGTTAGTTATTAGGGTAAAATATCCATCACACTCTTTCACAAGTTATTTTTTCATTTTTATAATACTGGTTTTTGGACACGCAGTCTGCCTTTTCAGCAGGCTCAGGCAAAGCAAGGCACATGGTTTCTGCATGTAAAAACTGCAAATTCCTCTTTCTGCCTCCATACCTCAGCAGAGTGTTGCAGTATGTGCATTACCACAGGCACAGCTGTTGAAGGACCTATTATTTGAACAGGGCCAAATGTTGCAGTGGTGCTCCCTAACAAGTATGTCTGGGCATAGGAAGGGGCTGGTGTGTGTATGCCTGCCTGAAAGCTTCGGCTTTGAGGATATGCAGTGCACAAAAAATAAATATTTTTAAAAACAAAAACCTTAAGATGTTAAACACCACAGGGTTTGTCTTCCAGGGCCTTTCAGTGGCATTTAAGATATTAAATGCCTGCATTTTATTTCATTAGATATAATTATCTTTAAATACCCCTATCTATCCTATGGTTATAAAGGAATTAATTTCTGATTCCAAATAAATTCATCCTTGCAGCAAAGCCAAGTTTCCCACATGTTCATAAAATTACATCAACTACTACTACCCTGTTAACATTTGCCCTATTTCTTAACTGAACAAGGGAAAAATGTCTATACATAGCTTAATAGAGCATAAAGGCCTACTTCTGCCTCACTTTTGTCAAGCACTCTGTGCTATTTCAGTAACACTGAGACTTACATTTCATCCTTTTTCCAAGCAAAGAAGCTACCAGTCCTAAAATACTCAAGAGAAGAAAAGCTGTGCTGGCAAACTGAATTCTAGTCCTACCAGCAGTAAGCCACTAGACATTTGAGTGTGCAGCCACTGAGAGTGTTTCTCATTTCTGATTTAAAAGTGTCCTCCACAACTCTCACAAGATGAGCAGCATATCAAAATACTGACCAGAATGCACTTCATATCTTTTACCAGACCTGTTACATTGATCACTGCTGTGCTATAATGACACAGTAGAAGTATTAGAGGTGTATGAGCCAAACAGATAAAGCCTTTACACTTAGATGGGGGCATCCAAGAGATGCTCTGCTGCTGGAAACAGCCTGCAGAGGAGAAAGCAGCCTTTTTGGTGACATTTAACCTGTAGACCACCAGCACAGAAAGATCAAATACCCAGGAGGGGCATGCAACCAAAGGAGCAGGGCTGTCATCTCAGTGTCTGCCTCAAGACAAAATTAATGCAAGGCTGTGCTATGGACACCCTCCCATAATGGGCAATGCAGAGCAAAGTGTATTTCCAGCAGTGAGTTGTGACACAATGTCAGACTGTTATCAACAAGCTTTTCTGAATCAAAGGCACATGCCTCATAGGTAGATATGAATGAAGGGGCAGCACTGTGGCCAGAGCCAGACCTCCTCTGCCGTTCCTTGCACTGGCACACTCAAAAAGATTCCACCTTCCTTCCAAAGCTTGCATAGACCACTGTTTCATTACTTTGGTAATGATGGCTTTGTATCTGAAAACCTAGCCAATTCCACTTCCCTTCTCCTTGTTTCAACCTCAGTCTATTCTGGAGCAAAGTTTAGTTTGAGTAAGAATGAAAAAAGTAGACTCATGTCTTCTAGCAACACCATTAAGCATACTGTGTTTACATAAAAAGCGCTCTGAGCTATTTTACAATCAACTTGTCAGAATACACACAAAAGGTTATATGCAAAAAACCAACAGGCTCTTAAGAGATCATTCTCTTCCACATACAGTCAGCCTGATCTGCATTCCCACACTTGACTCCAGCTAGAAAAATATCTGTTGCTCTACTTTGGCACCACAACAAACACCTGGCTTGGACAGGATTTCAGTCTTCCCACTCACAGATGCTGAGGGAGCCATTTTGGAGAGAGTGTGTGTGCACATGTGTACATCTGTGTATGGAAGAATTTGAACTCACACCAAAATGCTGTTCATCTCTAGTCTGTGCCACACTTCACAGCAGAGACTACTGAGACTCCCTCTCCTGTGTTCTGCACACAACCTTTTATGATAACTGCATATTTGTTACTGCTATCTTTAAGTTCTCTTTTACCTCTGCAATTTTTTTCTCACACCATCCCTTGCCATCCTATAAAATGCCCAAAGGCACAAAAGCCACAAGGGTTCCACTGTCTTGCAATGCTCTGTTTCAGATGTTCAGTTGCATCTTACCCATCCTCAGGCCAGGAATCTGTCAAGACACAGTACTTCCAATGCAAAGATCCTGACAGGGATATTTATGATCCCAAACACTTTTAAAGCTTGTTGGTGCACAGCTTAACTTCAGCACATCGCTTCCCTGAAGAGTCTGGCTTATAGATTGAAACTTCTCACTGTATGCATGGGAGCCAAAGATCAATATTCACAACCTTACAATTTTAAAACTAGTAATAACATAGCAGCATGTGACCACAATTTACAAACAGCAAGCAACTGATTTTCTTAGATCACCACTAAGCAAAATGAGTGATACCATTACATAACGCTGTACTTCTGTCATTTCTCAATAGCTCCTTTTTCTCCCTAGTGAAAAATGTTGTCTGTTGAAGTTAGTCTGTGAGGAGTCTGAAAACTTATATACTGGGTTTTTGATATTTGTAAGCCACAGGGAGCTCTACCAGCTTGTAATTACCTCAGTACAAAACTTCTGGAAAGGCTAAAGACAGACTGCATTTTCCATCACAACAGGCTGCTGCACACACAGCACACAGCTGCTCTGTGCATACGTACAGCAAAAGTCTGTTACTTTCAGGAAGAGCTTTTTGTGGCAAGCACACTGTTGAAAGCAGAAACTGTGCTGATTTAGTCAGCATGAACAGAGTGGGAGACTGGGCAGTCACTGAAGGGCTGCTGCTTCCTAGAGAAGCGGAGAAAAACTGCAGGCAAATTCTGCATCGGGTATAAAGGTTATGTAAATCTACAGGGGAGAAGTGGTAATGGAATACTCTCAGCCAAATGAAAAGCATTCACTGAACGTGAAGTATTTCTGGGGAAAAGAATAAAACATACTGAAACAGCCCATTTCAAAGAAATCAAGGGATTGGAAGGATACTACAGCCAGATTCCAAAGTCTCAAACACCAAACAACTCAGACAAATAGCTTTTCTAAGCTCTGCAACTCACTCCAAACTGTTACACACAAACAGGAATTTAACTCTTCATGTTTTGTGCTTTTACCAGAAAAATAAAAAAAAATTTAAAAAATTAAAAAAAAATCCCAGAGACAGAATTTGTCCTCAATACTTCAAGGGCAAAATGTATTGGTGGTGTTTTGCATTGTTTGGGTTTTTTTGTGTTTTGGGGGTTGACTTGTTGGTGGTTGGGCTTTTTGGTGCTCTTTTTAAGGTATGTTTTTATTTAACAACTAAGGCACCTCCTTCTGGTTCAACAACTAACCTATTATCCTACTGCTAGAACTCCTCTCTTCACTAGCTAAAAGTGCACATTAATTCCTTCCCAATAAAGCAGAAAGGTTATGCTGCTTACAGGTATGCACTAATTTATTCAGCGACTTCCCACTTCCTGCAGGATGAGGAACACAATTCTCCTGCCAATAAGCACGGATGGCTTTCAGGTTAGGGCATTTTTATCTTCCATCTGCTTTGTGATGCCTTCTCAGCACTCCATACGCATGTTTGATAACAAACAACACGCTCTTGAAAATAGATCAGAATACAGAAAGCACAGGAGAGCTTTGAGCTTGCTGTTTCTTTGCACCTGAACCAAGGGCTACTCTACCAAATATGAACCCCCCGCCTCACTCCCTCATCTGTATTTTTAAGTAGACTGCAAACATAAAAATACATCCTTCACAAATAGGGAGTATTAAAATTTTTCTTTGCATTGCTAGGTAGAAAGGTCATTCATATCACAAAACAAAAAAAAAATCAACATCAACCACTATAGTACTTTTCCCCCAAAGTCTGGACTGCAAAGAGGCTTTCATAGCAACAGCTGTGTGTGCTTACAGACTCAAAATAATAGCCTTTTTCCCAAAGAAATAAATCAAAATACAGAATATCTATTTTTTTCTTTTCAATAAAACATTATTATCTAGGGGAGCAGTGGCAATGTGCCAACACATCTGGATCAGCCTTCCAGAATTATTCAACAGTGACTCACATATCAGTCTGCCTTTCAGGGTTTTTTTCATTTTTGAAAGCAAATCCTTTTACACTCTTGGTCTTTCACCACTACAACCAACTGTATTTTATTTAAATACCATTCCAGCTGTTGTTTGTAATGCTAAGAGAAACAGGTAATGAAGAGATATATATGAAAAAAAAAGAACACATTTCAGCAGCTGACTGCTCCTGTTCTTCATAACAGATAAGGACCAGTACTATTTGCTTTAGAAAGTGAAACAAAAAAGCTGCCCCCTAAGAACAGTTTAAGAAACAGCATTTATATTTTGTTTGAACAAGCAGGGTCCTGTGAGAGCATTGGCAAGGAACCATTTAGCAGAAAACTGATGGGGGAGCTATGTACTCATGTCTAAAGCTAAAAAGTAATTCAGTCCTGACCTCCTTCAAAGACCAACTGCCTTGTGCTTTTGTTTCAAGTGCAAAGCAGATGTTTCACTTACAAAAAACTCCCACTCTTATCCTCTAGGAGGTTTTGCTGAAGAAGCTACTTTGAATACTATACTTTGCCACTGAACAGACCATTTCACAATGTACAGTGTGAGGAAGGAAGGCACACTGGAACATGCTGTGATCCAGAAGCTTTTCATATTTTCACTGAGTTTGAGCAGTGAGGAGATTTAACGTGAGCTTAAAACAGAAACCAAGATTGTCAAAAACCAAAACACCCTGCTGAAGTCCTTATTCTTGCTGTAGCCTGTTCCACCTTCTCCCATGAGCTTATAAACTCACTTTCTGTGTTTTGAATTGGAGCAAAAAAGCTAATCGTACTGAAAATTAGTGTGGCAGAATCTTCTTCTTCCTGGTGACCTGGGAAGAAGACTAATAATTGCAAACATGAGGCAAACCATTGTCATTATCATGACCTAATGATCTTGTCATTATCAAGATCTTTAGGTTGTTGCAAAGAACTGTCAATATACCAGATAAAAGTGTGATGTGCAAAACACAGAAGTAAACAAAGTCTCTTGGGGCAACAAGGTTGCCTTCAGTAGCCTTGCACTTATGCCACACATTTTGGTCTCCTGAATCATGTCTCTCCAACCATGGGTCAAGTAAGTCCAGCAGGAGAGCTGGCGGGTAAAAAAATTAAAAGAGCACAGCATCTCCCTCCACAATTCTGACTTTTAGCTGTACCAGTTCCCTGATACAACCCTTCTCCCTCCGCTGTGACTGAACAAGCATGTGTACTTGTGCAACAAAGGAGGTAAAAGCTGCTTCTGAAAGTAAAAAATCAAAATAAAATAAAATTTTAAAAATCCTTAAGCAGAACCACATGCTACCCCAGCCCACAATCCACAGTGAATTACAAGCCAAAACTCATCATACAACAGAGGTTCTCATGGTGTCCTATGGGAAGGTTCTAACAATGACAGCAACACTGGATAATACTGGGTTTAGGACCTTGAAGTTACCATCACAATTAGTGGAAGTTTTACCTCTTTAACGTGAGTGTGAAAGGACACAGACATGTCCAGCAGGATCTTGCGCTGCTCCACACGCCTGACGAAATCCTGTATCCGGTCTTCGAGCTGATGGGCAGCTTGATAAATTTCCTCTGGGTCACACTCCCCTGTCTGAGCAAGCTGCTCTGCTGCTTCTAGGAGCTTATCTGCATTCGTATATGTGTTCTGGGGAGAAATAAGTTGGTTTCACAGGATTAAACGAAAGAAAAGTCAGTCAGTGCCTTTTAAAGCCACTCCACTAATAAAAACAAAATTACAAAAAGACCCTGGGAGTGTACTTGTCTTTCTTCTTTTCTTAAAGGCAGCACAATATAATCTTACTAAAGATTTTGTTACATTTCTATATAATTTTCTACTTAACTGTGAATAAATTCCTTAGCTCCTTATTTATGTCTATTCAAATGTCTCCTTGACACAAAACTTGGAATTAGTATTTGATATACAGATCTAGAATAAAGATCAGCTGAAATGCCTAATCCACTACATGCCAACTGGCCTACTTCAATACTGGAAAAATCACTACAGTCAAGGACAGAAGACTTTTCAAATGTATACTACTAGAGCTGAAGAAATTCTAACTGCTGGTAGAGACACTTAACATCAAGCCCACACATCCAGCAGGAAGGTGGAAAGTGACCAAGCACAGAGAGAGAACATTTCTCTCCATCCTTAAAGAAGTCAGGCATCCAAAATACATGCATCAAGTGTGTATCATCATTTGTGAAAAAGCAGCCGCATAGGAAGATTTAGAAATGAGCTATGGGCAAGTGTCCTAGTGGAATAGTGTCCCCATACATCCTAGAATTAACAAATGCAGATCAGAAGGCCTGTAAGAGACTTGAGACCAAGCAGAAAACAACAGAAGTCTGGTCTCTGATGTCCTAGGAGTCCCACGGTGCACAGAAGAGACAGGTGTTTAACAACTCTTAAAGCTCTGCATTTGCAGCCTGCCTCAGTATCTTTCTTGTTAATTTGGAACAGGACCGAGTCCAAACTTTTGTTATGCTTTGGGTGCTCTTTTTGAGCTTAATCTTGGGTTTTCATGCTTTAGAATGGTTCTCAAAACTCTCATCAAGCAAGGTTAAAAGGATGTTAACCACTGAAAAAAATAACTGAAGCCAAGTCTGGACTAAAGAAGCTTTGCTCATGTCACACCATTAGGTCTTCTGATAGGTTTGCACTACAGACTAAAAAAAGAAGAAAGCATTCTTGACAATATAAACTACACCCTTTCCTTCTCCTTTCTGCCCTTCCATGTTCTCCCAACCTCAATTACATCAGGTAAAAACAATCCTTGCTAAGATAAATTAAGCCTATGCAAATGTGCTTTTCTTTGCCATAAATATAGTATCACACCTCTAATTAACATTATAGTATCCACAAAAATTAAATCCAAGTCCAGCCCTAAAACTGAACTAAAGGGCAGGAAATAGGAGCTCTCCCCCAGGGTATCAAGGTAAATTATCAGACAAGCCCAGGACAGATTACATGACTCAGTGAAGCTTTCACATATTTGGGGAGAGCTCCCCCTAAATTTATTATGATCTATTTATGCAAGGAATTGAAACCATGCTGTTACTTGACTTAGACTATGTAACTCTCAGCCCTTCCTTAACTCCCAGCTTTTTAGTTGCACGGAGAGATAGAGAACTCCTTCCTGGTTTCCCTGGGAATGCCTGCAGAGACAAACATGAGCTTATGCTATTCAGTGGGGAGCAGGCTACTCCACTGTCTCAGGCCAGGCTGGCCCTGAACACACTCTGAGAAGTGCCTGGAGTTCTGCCTTCCATGGCTGCAGCTCACTGTGTCCAGGGGGCAAGGCACAGAGAGTCAAGGCACTCCTCAAACAACAACTACTTCACCAGCCCAGAGCACCACACCCAGCTGCAGATGGCTGAAACAGAAGTTTCCCATTTTAATGAAAACTTTATCTCACATGTGAAGCATTGTTTACGAATTCCAGGAGTATCTTCCGCATTACACAGGCCCAGGCACATCTGACTTCTCTTTCTGTAAAGGGGATGGTGAGCTGCCTGTATTTAGAAAAGATCACAGCCTGGATTCTGCTTCAAAAGGGGCTGCAATTCTCAAACCTAGCAGCAGGCACATGCCTTGTTGCTCAAATTTCACTTCCAAGCAGAGCTGGAGTGTAATATAAACTGCTCTTTGGATAGAAATCACATCAGCTAGGTGTTCAGTACTACCTACTGCCTCTCCCAGCTCTCTGCTCACTTCTAAACAATGCTCAGAGGGAAAAAAGCAGTCATGCAAAAATTTTGAAAATACTTGTCCCAAGGGGCAGCCTCCAGTTGAAAGTTAGGCAAAGAGAGCAAGAGTTCTTCCTTAATGGTGCTTATGCCAATTTCCTAAATTGAAGGAAAGGAAAGGAGCCTTCAGGTTGACAAACTTCCTAAGGATCTCCTCACTAGCACACTCTCCTCAGATCCCAGGGGAGAAGGAGCCCTGTAAGAACTTCAAGATGACCTGTAGTCCCCATCCTTCTGTGCAAGTCTTTAAATAGGCATTCTTCTCCAAAATTATGAAAAAGTCTCCATAATGGAATTTACCACCTTCCCCAGCTACAAATTCCATAATTTTTTCCATCTTTCTGTTAAATAATGTTTTCTCAATATTATTCTCAAAGAACAAGCACCATATTTTTAGAAAGCATATGAAGTGACACATCAAAGAAAACCCAAAGATTAAATTTCAAACACTAGTGCAGAAATGACTACTACTAACAATAAACACAGAAATAATTGGAGATATGGACTGCACTTCAAACAACCTGGAGTTTACTGTGCTCTGGAAAGGGAAGAGGGACACATAGATGGCTGGAGACCAGCAGAGGTGTACAAATCATTAAAGGTACAGAAAATAAGATAGATGACTCATTAAGTACAGTGGACACTATCACATTTAAGCATCAGACAATACACTTAAAATGAAAAAGCAAAGTACTTTTCATCTAAGGAGCAATTAAATTGCATAACTCATTGCCACAGGGTGTGGAATACATTCCAAGATCATAAAGGGGTTGAAAAAGTAGCCCAATTAAGGAAAGAAAAGTCCATCAGTGACTGGTTCAGATGCATCCTTCAGTTCCAACATCAAACAGGCTGGGAGGGTAAAGGTAACTTTTTAAGCATACAGTCCCTTTTCTTTATCCATCTGGTGATAGCCACAAGCGAGTTTAAGACATGGACCTTTAATTTGATGTATTGCAACCATTTATGGTTAAAGTTCAGAACCAGTCCAAATTCATAACCCATTTTTATAACCTTAAAGGAGACGGAAACAGGTGTTGGTAGGGAAATGAATGGTGTATTCAGACAAGGTCTGCAATGAGCTTTCTTGTGCATCTCTTGCACCAAGAAGACTTACCTGTGGAAAACCCACTAATTAATTGTTGCCATACACCTTTTGTGGTTTTTGAGCATTGACTACTGTCAAAAAGTGGACAGAGATGACATTTGAAACAAAAAAAGCTGATTTAGAATTTCAGACAAAAATGCATGGAGAAGTACAACTGCAATATTGACCTGTATCCAGTGCCTGTAAGCTGAAAATTCATGCCAATAAGTGACTCAATTATGTCAAAATTTGGACACTTGACACTTTAACTGAATGGTCTTATGGACACAAAGGTGAACATGGAGAGAGAGTCAAAAAAGAAAGAAAAAGATGGGAAAGTATAAGTTGAACTGGACAGGCTTCACATGAAAAGAAAAACATGATTTTACAACAGTGGGTGCAAGTTAAAGTATGAATGTGTAGAATTAATTTGGAATCGGAATTTAAGGAGGATTATTAGCTGAGTTTTGACTACCTAGCTTTTGTAGTGGTAATAAAAAGTGTTAAATAAAGAGGAACAAACCTTCATTTCACATGAATTTAGAAGTGAATAATTTGTGAGACTACAGCCCATTGACTGGAGCATCTATTTTATTTGACACACAGCTTATTTTAACATCTCTTTGAACACTGTTGAGGAAATGGCACCTCATTCACATAAAAAAAAGAATGTGGGAAAAAGCAGAAAGGAAGAAAAAAGAAAAAATAATTTTCACTCCCCTCAAAATCAGGAGTTAGCCTTTGACCAGAAACATGTCAACATAACTGCTGGCTCCCTGGAATTGCCAGAACATTGCCATGCCAGTGACACTTCATTTAACATTACTCTCAGCTTCTGGCTGGAACTGACTGAAAACCCCTAATAATGCCCAGAGTGCTATTAAAAACAAACAAAACCAAAATCACAACAGAAAGAGCAACAACAATAACAAAAAAGCCCAAAATAAAAAACACAACAAAGACCTGGACCGACCAGAAATGTAGGCAGAAAATAAGTCAGCCAAAAGTTACTGATGCTTTAAAAAGGAGTGCAGAGTGCTGCTTTATACATGAACATGATCTTCCTTGTAACAGCAACAACAGGAATGCCTTTTGGGCTGCTTATATTCAGTTTTACAGCAAGTAAGAGGAACAACTCAGAGGGTGTGCCTCTCTTGGCAGTAACTCACTACAGATTCAAGAGTTAGAGATGAAAAAAATACTTATTAGATCATTTTGTCCATCCTTCTGTCAGTGGAAGATAGTCCCCTGTAGTATATTTAAGTTCTTTGACCAATCTACGTTTTCAGTATCTCCATAAATAGAACTTACACCCTTTCCCTGAAGAGATAATTTCAAACTCCAGTAACATTCAGTTTGGGGAAGTTTTTAGTAAACATTTGCTTTAAAATTTTCTGCTTTAAAGTCTAATGCAAATTAACAAGATGCTTTTTTTAACATCCAAGTAACATTTCTATGCACTTCGTCCACTTTTGGCTACTCAAACATTTTCTTTTTCTTTTCCCAAATAATACAGTATTAAGTATGAGATCATTCAGGCTTTGTTAAGTATCTTACAGAAATAGACTCCTGCTTGTCTGACCCAGAAAAATAAGTATTTCCACATGGAAAATATAACTTTTTACTAAAAATTAAGTAATAGACATGCATATAGAAAATCCAGCATGTATATATACAAAAGTAACAAAACCTATTCTTTTTGAAAATTTTATAGGAAATCAATATTGAGGAAGTTTTCTGATGCCCATTCAAGTCCTCAGCCAGTGAAGTGCTCCAAGACTGTATTTACAATAAAATTTTATCAACAGTTTAATCTTCCACTAGACAGGCAAACTGTAAACAACACTTCTGATGCATCCCCCATAGCAAGTGTCACAGCCACGCTCCTGCATACAATGCCACAATTATCTAATAATGTTGTCTTCTGTTTGACTGAAGCACCCCTATATCAACCTCACCTTTGGAGATTTTTCTTCATTAATCTTGGAAATAATGTTTTCTCTTACCAGTCATTAAGACTGGACAGACAGTGCATGTTACTAATGGGGAGGATTCCAGCCTTCAGCTTCCATCACAAGGTTGTTCTTCACCTCACAACCCCCCTTTTAGAGGCTAACAGCTACACTAGCTCCTTGTTAACTTCCCTGCATTCCTTTGTATCTCTATTTGTTTTGATTTTTTTTCACATAAAGTTGTGTTCTGAAGTTGTATCATAACTTAAGGCAAAACTTAGGGTTATTCAGAAAAGGAGGACATTTACAAACTCAATTGTATTGAAAGAAAAAAAACTTAAACCAGGTTGGCCAGTTTGCTGGCTCACCTGGTTTCTTAGGAGACCCCCTTCCTCTCCATGAGACTGCAGTGAGAGTGTGGGAGCTCCTCAAACTTAAAGTCAGAAAGCAAGACTTTCAATTCATCTCCATCCTCTCTTACAGGCTGCATGAAAGTTAAAATCCTGGAATCCCATGGAACTAAGCTACTTTTAAAAGGAGAACTTTCATTCTTCTTTATATCAATATTTGAAGGAATGCTTTGAAAAAAAAAATTAAATAATAATAATAGTGATGATGCCAAAGCAGTTCTATTTTACTTGAAGGCTCACACCCTCTAGGACTATGGAAGCTTGTCTTTTTCATCTCAAAGCTAGAGCATAAAGGAGAAATGCAATAAAAACTTGCAACAGAAACAAAACAGTCCCTTCCTGGAATGGAATGTTTTGTAGTGGGGTTCCCTCTGCACAGCCCTTAAGTGCAAAAGCAGGAATTTTTCATTTATTTCCATGACAAGTGTACAGTCCTTCATGTGATTGCTTTTACCTGCGCAACCTCCTCGAAGTCCTCATGGCGTTTCTGCAAAGCTCTGGCCCGATGCAGGGATTTTCCCACTCCAGTGTGTTTGCTAAGAAAAGCTTCTCCATGGTTTTCAATCCAATCCAACACCTGTGGTACAGAAGAGAGGCACACAGAAATCCTGAGTTGCTGTATTAAATGTTACAACAAAAAGACAATTATTCAAGCATTTGAGAAGCTGTAAAGGCACTGCTTAAAAAGAACTGAACTGCTGGATTAAAACACAATGTTGCCACTGAAGGACATTAATTACATCTCATTTAACTTTTCTCAAGGCAGTAATTAGCTCAAACTAGCAAAATAGTACGATTCAAGATTATATCTGTACTTTGAAGCCTACAAAGGACAACCCCATTTCTCCACATTCATCAATTTGACAGTAATCTGATCCAAGTGGCAAGACCCCTTGTGAGGGTCTCTCTAATCTGTTTACACCTTCAGCTGACATTTTTCTGCAAGGTTAACATTAATGAAGCTTGCATATTGCTGGTGAATAACACAGTGAAGTTCTACTTTAGATGAGAACTCACTTCACCTTCTACATATCATTAAGTCAAGAAGTAAGATTCAGTAGTAACTAACTTCAATTAACACAAGAAAAATTAGCAGAAATCATTATGAGATAAATGTCTGTATTCAGAGCATATGAAGGAATATGCTCCAGCTCTCAAGAAGCATCTATCACCTCAAAATATCAGACATAATTGTTTATTGTAAATTTTATAGCTGAAAAAGTGGTGAACAAAAGACATTTTAAAGACCTTTATGCTTCTACCACTGGGTAGAATGACTGGGCTGACAGTTTTATAAACAGTAAAAACTGTACATGTAATTAGTTTCTGTCAGTTAACACAAAAGATTCCAGCACACATACCAAATTTCTGATGAGTGAATGAACAAAAACATCTAACCTCTCTTCAAACTACTACTTCCTAGCCATAACTTAATCCATTAGTTCAGTATGCACATGGTATTCAATTTCTTGGAAGATACTCAAAAGGTTCAAGAACGACATTTAGAATTAAAAACAAGAGCATATAAGCAATTATCTGAAGTCAGCTAACCATATCTACACAGCACTTACGTAGTGGTGCAGAATACCTTACCTAGCATTCACCTTCAACGTTCTTGTTTCTTTAAAGCAGGAATATTTTAGTTGGTTTTGAAAATAACTTCCAAAAGCCTGTACTGTGTCTCTTACCTACTAGTGTCCTTTACTCTGATTTTTAAAGTTGGGTGACGTTTTTACCCAGTTTTCTTTTACTGAAAGTATAACTGAGTTTAAATAAAGAGAGACTTTTTTTTCCTTCCACACAGATTTGAGAGCCATTCCTGCAACACCACTCTCGATCACATTCAATACACACATAATCCCACACACCATTCCCATGAAAAACATCCATGCTTTCTTTAGAAAAAGAATGAAAACATGGTTTTCTCATTTATCTTGACCATGCAAGTATTTTTCTGTTTGCAAGCTCTCTCCTACTGGACATCTTCAAAACAACAAACGATTCCCTAATACCCCAAAATACTGCCACTTCAAATCACCAACACTTCATTAAAACTCCATACTTAACTTCTGCAATACTTGTTTTGTATTGCCAAAAGAATATTATTGTGTTTTAGGTCAACACAAGTTTTCATTTTCTTCTTTCAAGGTAAAATATTGATTAGAAAAAGGAGAGTGAGGAGCTAAACACAGCCTCAGTTATTATTACCAATACTTTTGACTAGTTTCAGGAGACTACTTGTCCCGTTATAAAAAGAGCTGAAAAGAGATATGTTTGGATGAAATAATTATACTGGACTCTGGAGACTACTAACTGTTACAAGCTAACAAATGAAATCAACAGTAAAATCAGTCCCAGAAAGCATGGGATGAAATGCAGAAAGCAGCCCAGGGAGAATGATTTTTACTTCGAATAATGCTGAATAACTTCTCAAGGGAAGAAATTGTCATAGAAATCCAGTACACAGATCATGACATAAACCACTCAACTAGAAAAACATTACTGCCTCGAAGTGAAATCAGTATGAATACACATCTCATTAGTGTTCAGTCTTCACACCTTGATTCTTAAAAAAACTGAGGAAGCACTCTTGGGAATTTTACAGCATGTAGAGGCAGAGTCAAGTTAGGCTCTTCTCATCAGTAAGTGCTTTGCATACCACTTCAATCAAAGTACAATACCATTACTGGCACTGATATTAGCCTTTTAGCAACTTACTTCTCCCAGGAAGGCGAAGAAAATGTGTAAGAGTTAAGAAATAATCACACTGAAACACTAAGGACTCTTCTACCAATACTGAAAGCAAATGGAATTCAGTCTGGTACTTAGTAATCCATAGAAGTCTAAGAGGCTCAACACTTTTCAGTCAAAGGGTGAATACTATCATCCTCCACTGCAGCAAGTTGCTTTAATGATGCAATTAAGTTCTACTTCAGTCTCAGCAAAACCATCCTTATGCCCAGAATCTAGAAAAATGCTTACATTTCTAACTCCCAAAAGAATATATGACAGAAGAAACTACTATGGAAAGACAGCTTCATTAAAAAAAAATCATTGCTCATGGCTGCAAAATATGTGGTATATGCTGCTTGTAGAAGTAAACCTGATCTTTTGCAGATTCATTGTGCTTATTTGCACCAGTCTTTCCCACATTATTATCCATTCCTCACCCCCCACCCCTTTACCTACTTTGCATACATTCACTATTCTGATCTCCACTTACTTGCTGCTGACATAGCATTCAGAAGGGGAAGATGGAAATATCTGCATTTCTGATCTTCAGACAGTTAAAATGTGGAAATACTCTCTCAAAAAAAGTCCCATTTTACACTGGAACCGCCTTCAAAAGCCACATGGGAATCACACAGTGAAATCATGTTGTTGCTAGCAAGTAGCAAGCATTCATGGCCCACCCTTCATTACTGAAGGCTGAAATCAGTCACTGTAACCTGTCTTGAGGCAGGCAGATAATCAGGAAGCAGCACATTTATCCAGAAGGGACAGAGAAGACACTCACTATGATCAAATAAATGTATTTTTGGGGGGGAAAAACCCCAAGCCAAATCAAATCAAAACACCCCCCCCTCCCAAACAATAACAACAAAAATAAGTAATTCCTGTCCCACCTTCCCCCAAAAGAAAAAAAAACAAAACTCTCAAAACACTTCCTACCAGCATGTTTTACTAATTTCTGGCTTGCAAGCTATCAGCAGAGTTTTTCAGGCACCAAAACTCCGATCATACAAGTGTCAGCCAGTATCACTCTACCAGAAGCATCATCTTTATGCACAATTTTGACCTTCCATGGCCTAGAAAAGCAGACCATATTGCTGTTCCAAGTCTGCTTTATTGCTTCATATCAGAATCATACAGCTCTGTTCCTTAGGTGAAAGGCTGACTATTATCTACTTGTAAGCTTATTAACTCTTAAACATAAAATCATACTTTTACTAGCATGAAGAAGGGCTGAGTGCCAGTGGCCAGACTTTTTTATTTTTAATTAAAATAAAAACCCAATTTTTTAGATGTTAATATACAAACTAACTGGGAACTAGATCTCCCAGCATGTTTCTGCTACCTAAACTCAAACTTAAATTCCATTCAGTTTAAGACTGTCATACGTTTTCACATTTCAAATGTCAGATTTTCTGTTATTCACTTCTCATCTACTGTTTTCATTATTTCATGCACTACTTTTCTTACTCAGTAGTAGATCAGCAGATGATTTTTGGTGTACTCAAGATACCACCACAATGTTTCTGTTGATTTGGAAAGCTCCACTAGAAACAGCTTTCCAGTATACAAGAACGTGCAAGACAGAAGAAAAAACCCAATGAGCTTTCTAAGGTGGAAGTAACATAAAGTGAAGTACCAGCTCAACACGGCCAATTCCCTCCTCCAACTCCACTCTGTCACTCACTTAACACTTCCATGAACTGAGTTACTTCATTAATCCAGCAGAGGGAGGAGGAGGAAATCACAGACTCATGCCTAAGGACAGTTATAGATACACTTACAATGCTCTTGGTTGCTTGCCATTATGTGCAAACTAACTATAAACAGTGGAAGAGGGCCACACTTAGCTTATTCTCAAATGAAAAAAACCCCACCACATTTAACTTTACTGACAATAGTTAAAAGATGTTTTCATGTTATCTTCTCAATCAATCTTGAATTTGTTTAACATTTGAACAAAGAGAGAATGAGCTAACAAAAACTCAAGTATTTTAGAAAGAAAGTTGCTTTGGAGCTCTACATAAACCATTCCAGAACTGTCTCAGATATAAATTAAAATAATACCTCAAACCAGAGTAACGTCATGCATTGAATGTTGTTAATGAGTATTCAAATGAAAAACTAACGTTGCTCAGATAAATTAGGATGATCTGATAAAGTTGTTTTGCCTTTTTTTTGCAAGAAAAAATAATGTTTTTATTCGAGATCACTTTTTTCCCCCCAGGTAAATTTTCAAAGCTGAGGGAGCTACAATCTCTAAGACATCTGCTGTGGCTATTAGAGTAATCTGTCTGGTATGGATGTTGAATGGTCATTGTCCTACAGATTGACCTGCGCTGAAATCCCACTATGAAAAGCTGTATTATGAAAGGGAACAGTGACCAAAATTCACACTGTGATTCATAATGCAGTGCCAAAAATACCCAATATCTGTAAAGTTAAGTTAAAGCAACATAAGGAGCTATACTTGCACATGCAGCATTTCAGCAATTTACAGTCATTACAGAGATAAACCAAAGGACAGCTCAATCTCTCACAGTGGTAATTACTGCTTACTAAGGGAAGGGCTTAGGAAGACAGCAAGGGCTGCATCTCTGTACACATCTAGCTTGAAATTTCATGGGGTTGATAAAGATGTGCATTAGGCACAAGGCTGCAGCTTTAAACTATCAAGAGGACCTCTTGCTACCTTAATTCAATGTCTGTCTTGCAAAGCATACAAAGAAACCACAAGCATAAACAGGATGAAAGAAATTTCACCAACCAGTAGGTAAAGCATGTGCTGAATAATAAGTCAGTGTGGATTAACATTCTCGAGTCAACTGGTTCACACTGACAACTTCTGGTGTACTCACAATCCACATCCATGATTTGGATAGCACATTCCTGATACTGGAAGTTATAAAAATATGTAAAGCTGTCCACTTTGATTTTTTTCAAATCTGCAACTACTTCATCTTAAATGCAACAGTTCCAAAGGCTGATGAGTCCAATACAGAGAAGGAAAATCCAGCATCTTGCTGAAGAACCTGGTGGTGACTGCACAATGACTTGAGTCTAATGATGGGTTATTTGCCATCTTCAAAGAACAAAGCAGTCTGAGACTAACTCCTCCACACCAACAGCCATGATTTAGGATGGAGCAGAAAACGAAAATTTCCTACAAGCATTTTAGGACTCCCAAGATATTAAAAGTAAAGAGTAGGAGCAGTACAATAAGACTCCGCAGCATTTAATGAACACCTTCCCTCAGGAAATAAATTGCCTAAAGCCTGGCTTACAGGCCTGAAACTTGATTTATGCACCTGGCAAATTACCTCAGGAGACCCCTTGGCCTAGATTGCCTAAGTAGGTCCTACTTGAACTCAATTCAAACTAGAGGAGGAAGTTTTACCATGCAATCCATACTTGTTGGCACCAGACTGCTGAGAGGACTTACATTTTCCTCTGAGAATCAAACTACTGTGTTAATTCCAGTTTCTGAAGATTCCTTATGAAGCCTTATCAATTTAAGATATGATTAATTTGTGGGCTCATCACAGAATCACAGCATATTCTTGAGTTGGCCCTTCACTGACTATTCATGCAAGTACCAGCACTGGACACTCCTTACTAGCCACTACTTATGTTGCAATCTTCATGGAGAGCCTCAAGGATTTAGACAATGGCTTAATGGAATGGAATGGAATCTTCTGCTCTCTGTGCCCTTGCTGACCATTCATAACAATCCCTCTGTTTTCTTTTACTTTTTTTGTCAGCTAATACTTTTCATGCCTTTCTACATCCTTTGTCACATCTCAGAGTTGACAATCTGGGTAACAGTCTGTCTTCCAATGTATGCTTCTTTTTAGATTAAAAAAAAAGTAATAAAGTTTTGAAGATTTTGTAAAATTTACTGCTAATTATTTAAGTCATTTTCTTTAATTATATGAAGAGATAGTCACCAGATGTCACAGAAAGTTCAGTTATCAGGATTGCTCAGTCTTCCCACCATCTGCCTAAATTACCTTTTTCAACTACTGTAAATGATGAAAATCAGTTATTTCACTCCCAACTGCTCACACCCAGTATCTTCTTGAAACAGAAAAGTACAAGAAATTTAGCCTAAAGTGCAACTAATTCTGATGATAAAAGATTACTTTAACCAGAACTATGGCTATCTATCTAAAAATCTCCATTCAGAAGTTGTGATTTGTGGATATTATCACACTGAAATGAAATACCATGATCAGCAAACCATCTTTATTTCTTTATGAAGATGAGCTCTTAAAGGATAAATTACTCATGTCTCTATTAATTGAAGTTCAAAGCCAATGTTTTATGCTTATTAAAAATCCATCAAGCAAGGAATTTTATATTGTTTTACTTTCAAACACAAAGGTGTGTCAGAGATACTAAGGCCTGCATGTAACTACTAACTTTTACAGATATTGTCATAATAATAAAAAATAGCAGGTAATAACAATTAATTCAAGAACAGTGTTATTATCAGAAAGTAATCTCATCTGTAATTTTTATAAATTATATTATTTATATAATAAATTATACAATTTATATATAATTTAATTATAATTTAAATAATAAAATAATAATTTCATTATTTAAATTTTTTAAAATTATAATTTTTGTAATTTTTAGAATAACTACTCTCAGGTTTTAAAGAAACATTATTAAGTCAATTAAGTATCACAGAGGATTTAAAACCAAAATTTTACAGAATAAAACTGTTAATTTTTTGCACGTTATAACAAGAAGCCTTTTTAACACTTCAAGTCCAGAATTTTACCTAGAATGTGAATGCAGCTTCCAGCACAAACTCAGAACAGCTGCCTATATTAAAAATCTTTTTCATCATATATGACTTAAAGTAAATAAATTAATTTAAAATCAGAACAATATGAAGTAGAACTAACTTTCAACTATAATTTTTATCCATAATAGCCAGTAGCCAAGTTCTGGTAACACACAGAACTTGGTATCATGCAGTCAATCCCATACAACTGTTCACTTGTTGTACAAAAAAACCCATGGGAATTAGCATTCAAAACTCACCTGCCAGTGCAATCAGGCTGACAGAATACAAAGGCATTCAGGCAAGTGAAACAAAACCTACCTGTTGAACATCCTGCTGAAAAACGCAGAGCTGAAGCCGCTGGTGCAAGCGGACCTTTCGATGCTGCCAGATGTTTTCCAGTTGGCGCTGGTGATGCAAGACTTCATGGATGACATCCAGGACGTGATGAACTGCTTTGGAGTAGTTGGCAGATGCGGTGAGGGAATCAGAGCTCCCAGGAGTCAAAGGTCTCTGAAGTTTATCAAGGAGTGACTTCCCATCTTGGCTCACCTGACCACCAGAAAGGATGAAGAATTACATGTCTTGCCAAAAGCTTGTTGGGCTACTACTTGGTACCTCACCCCTTCTCTCAGTTCTAAATGTCTTCAAGAACTCAGAGAGCAATGATGAAGACTTGTTTTATTGCAGAAATTATTACCTACATGCAGCTGCTATAGGAAAAATATATTCTCCTTCTCTTTAAAATAATTTTAAGTATCACTCTTCTAAATAACAGCCTGTCTTTCCATTTCTTCATTACTTTAAGAATGACTTTCCTTCAGTTTGGGGATTTTTTGTTTGGTTTGAGTTTTTTGTTGTTGTTGTGAGCTTTTTTAAAAAAACTAGTTGAATCTAACTTTGAATAAATATTCATCTCTTTCCCTAGTCAACAAAACACCTAAAATTAAGCATTTGTCCAGAATTATCCTTCCAAAACAATATCTCTCTTCATTTGATGTAAAGGTGAACAGGAAGTTTACTTTCCATAGGTTAATATTTGAAAAATACATTTAAACCAACAGATATAAAACTTAGTACATTATTCAATCTGACACGATTTACAACTTCTAAATTATTACTGTTACTGGTAAGCCAAGGAAAACTGCTGTTATGGCAAACTTAATTCTGATTAAATCACTTAAACCCTTTCCATGTGTCATGGTTTGACCCGGAAGGAGTGGGAATTCTGGGAAGCTGTGGTCAAACCAATGAAGGTTTTGGGTTTCATACTGACACCTGGTGTAGCCAGTGGGGTTTGGACACACCTCCGAGAATACACAGGGGTTAAAAGCAGGGCACTGCCCTGGCACTTCCTCTTTGGACATCGTCGGGCGAGGAGTTCAGACCTCTCTCCCTCGCCCGGCCCGCTGCTGCTGGGCGGGGGAGGGGCCGGCCACGCGGTAGGCCCGGGGCCTGGACAGAAATGGGGTTGAGGGGGCTTCGGGGGGGGCTTTGAGGATGGAAGGGTGGAGGGTCCCAGAGAGTCAGCCCTCGGGCAGCCAGCCCCCCTCTCCCCCCCTCCCCCCCCCCCAGGAGAGCAGCCAGCGAGAAGGGGGAGGAAGACTGCCCGGCCGCAGCGGCAGCGTGTGGGCAGCATGCGTGGGAGCCGTTCCGGGACCGACAGACAGAGACTGAAAACTTTTAACCCTTTCTTGCATGATTGGGGCCTTGCAAGAATGCTAATCCTCCTCGAAGCTGAATAAGAAGGGAGATGAGAGATGAGATGAGATGACTTGGCTCGGAGATTGTGGAGATGATTGGATGGGGAGAGATGATTTGGAGTGGCCTTTTGGCTGGACTTTTTCTTGTAGCCATGGACTCAGTTGTTCCTGTGACACAGACTGCATTTAGGGGGAGGCAGTGCCTCAAAACCAGGAGGGTTCATTTGTGAGGACCCCCCGGCCCCAGGGGGTTGGAAATATATGGGGGGGACAGTTGTCCCAAAAGCAGAGACTGTGCCTTTTTGGAGTGAGACAAGGCATCCTTGAAAGACCACCCTAAAAGCAGCTCTGGCCATGTCTCGGTGGTGAGAGCACTGAGCATGGAAGGAACATGTCACAAGCGGCAAATGGACTTTCCGGGCGGTGCCGAAGTGACAAGGAAGCATCCGGGATTTCAGTGTGTTTTCCAGAAGCCTATGGAACAAGAAGGACTCCTTTTCCTCTTCATGAACTGCAGTTTGAGTATACTAAAGTGTCGTGCCGGGCTGGGCAGTTGGTATTTTTAAGAGAATGTATTGGATTGGGAAAGTTAGGGAGTGGGGAGGAGGAAAAGTGGTTTTTGTAAGGTTTTCAATTTGAGTATACGGGGAGAGGGGGGCTGGCTGCCCGAGGGCTGACTCTCTGGGACCCTCCACCCTTCCATCCTCAAAGCCCCCCCCGAAGCCCCCTCAACCCCATTTCTGTCCAGGCCCCGGGCCTACCGCATGGCCGGCCCCTCCCCCGCCCAGCAGCAGCGGGCCGGGCGAGGGAGAGAGGTCTGAACTCCTCGCCCGACGATGTCCAAAGAGGAAGTGCCAGGGCAGTGCCCTGCTTTTAACCCCTGTGTATTCTCGGAGGTGTGTCCAAACCCCACTGGCTACACCAGGTGTCAGTATGAAACCCAAAACCTTCATTGGTAGCATAGAAAGATACTGTTTTCCAAAATGTGTTTAACTACTGATACTGACAGGAAACATTTGTCATTTCAAACTGTTGTCTTCTCTGATTTATATCACAGCAGAAATATTCAGATTTACCTTGCATGCTAATTAAAAAGCAAAAATCCTCTCTAATCTATCTGGTCACTATCAACATTTAGTATTAAAACCACTTTTCATTGGTGTTTACCCTGTCCGTCACTTTTAGCATGAAGCTCAGAGAGCTGTTACAATTCAGTATCATTCAGTTACCTGCAAAGAACTTTTCTAACAGCTCATTTAGCAAGTAGGAACAAAAATCATCTGAAACCACAAGACACAAGTATAAAGAATAGCCTGAATCCATCAAATCCACACCATGTCAGAAACACCAAATTTGCCAAGGCCTTCCTCCAGTAGCTCTTTTCAACTATTTCCACTAAGTCTAGGCACATGTTACATTTGTTATTCAGTAGTCAAACAGATCCAAATGAAAATTCTTTTCTGATAATTAGGCTACAAGGGAGTTTATTTCTCAGTTTCAGTTCAAGCTCTTTAATTTTAGAAATGAGTATCAACACAGAGAATGATGCTCACTTCTGAAATTAGCTCCAGTAAAGTCAGGTCAGCAGAAAAAATGCATAGTCCATAGCATAGTTACAATGATATCTTTTTTCTTTTCTGTATCCAGAAGAATTATCTAGTAAGCTCTTCAAGTATTTCAAGATAATGGATTTCAATTATCCATTCAGAGTCCATAAAATCTAGGTGAAAAAAAGTTACTGTGACAGCCCCTTGATCTTATTAGTTTATTAGCTTTACAAAACAAATGACTGCACAGATTTTCTTCTGGAGTTAATACACTAAAATTTTCTTCCTTCCTAATGCATGACTGCCTTAAGATTTCAGTGAGATGTATAACTTTATTTATATATATAACTTCATTTAAGGCACATCTGTTGGACTTTCAGGCATACCAGTTGTCTCATCCTGTAAGCTAGTAAGTTGCTTTACTAGTAATATACAGTAATTACCCTCAGTAAAATCAGACTGTCTAGTCTTAAAAGCATTTACTTTCTTAAAATTACTGTCTTCTACCTTACAACCAAGCCGTGTTGTCAAGACATTGCAATCTAAAATGAGTGACAGTGTTGTGATTCCCATAGTGTTGCTCTCTCTTCCCCCACTGTTCATTCATCACAAAATGAAAGGAGCTCCGTACGGTAACAGAAATGAAGTCATACATCTAATAATGATAAGCAATAGTGCTGTAATATCCTGACACAGAAAGATGCCTCCATCAATCTTGAAAAAGGAACGCACGTTTGAAAAGTGCGAAATTAAATCTCCTGCCCAGAGGAGGAACACAAGTTGTACATACATATACAGTTATTACTTCTGCACCAATTCTGGTTGCTAAAGACAAAACTGGTTTTTTACCAGATGGGGGAAAGTAATGACCAGAAATCAGAAGAAAGGCACTTAGTGCTCTTTTTTTCCTTTGAGCAGCACCAGTGAAGATTTTGTTAAAATATCTAGCTAGCCTAAAGTCAAAAGCTACAGCTTTGAAATCCTAAATAAATTTTCAGGGTACATCGCAAAGCAATCCTATAATCTACCAATCTAATTTATTTTCTTTATGCATCACCAGCAAGCAAACATTATTTAACATGCTAATCCTAAACAGTACTTATTTACACTTAACAGCAGGCTCGTCCAGTCACATCCCTGACAAAAAAACAAAGAACCCACACAAAACCAACTCAAACCAAACAGAACCAGCTAGAAAAAATTAAACCTCAGCCCTTCATAATCACTATTCTTGAGAAATCTAGCCTTCCTCCTCCTTGCTGGACTCTCATGAAGCATTCATCCCAGACTGCCTCTCCACATAAATCTCTTACAATCATGCTATGTCTCTGTCCCTCCCAATGACCAAAGCTTATAATGAAGTCAAGAAACGTTACTACAAAACATGCTTTCAAGAATGAGTTAAAAGAGTTACATGTAGGTAAAACTGCAATATTATCAGGTGTGGTAGTATATCATTAGATCAGTTGACACAGCAGTGTGGCATAGAGCAAAAATAGGGATATCAATGTGTATTTTACACAAAAGAACAAGAATTCATGGACCCTGGCCATCTAACTCAAGGTCACAAAGTTTATGCAGGCCCTAAGTTGGCAGGTATTCAAAAAACCCAGTTTTGATACACTAAAAATAGGACAGATGATCAGCACAAGTCTTACCCTCCCTTACTGCTAAATGAAATGTGACCTGACTTAGGATTCAGTATCCTATAATAAAGTTGGTTCATCAGAAAGTAGTTTTAACTTTAATGTAATGTATAAATCACAACCATTAATTCAAACCCACATAACTTCCTTTTAAAGACAGGTGCAAGCTGTGGCCTAAGCTATCCTGTGTCCACTGATCATTTTTACCATGATTTAACCAAACACGGAATTTCAGTACAGAACTCCTGTATTTAATCCAGAACAACATCAGTCCAATTGAAAAGCAAAAACAGTTTTACCCAACGAGAACAACCCTGACAGAAGGAGGAAAGACAAGTAAAATAGGATATGCAGAAAATACCTGTTAGCTAATAATAGTGAATACCACTTTGATTTCCGCTAAGTAATGCACAACAGAAAACTCCAAATTTGAAAGAAAGCAAATGGATAGTTGAGTCATCATTTTATAGATCACCTTCAGAATAAGCATTTATTTTATCTTATATTTTATCCTAAGTTGTAAATACAACTACTAGAAATAGTGACAATAGTGTGTGCTGAGTCCAAGATTAGAGTATCAGCACAGGATATGCTAATCTTACAAATGCTGACTACACAGGCATCCTTAGCTCAATTAAGTGTCTGTGAGGTTGATGAGACTAAGTGCATTACCTTCTGGCTTCTCAAGTAACATCCTTTGGTAGTCAAGGTTTTTTGGTGAGGCAATTTCAGAGATGGATTTTCAAAATACACTTAGAGAAATCCACGCCAACAGAATACCTTCCCAAAGAATGCCCAGCTAACTTCCCTTCAAGTAAATGCCTAAACAATAGTATTCCACTGCTATTAGAAGGCAGTAACATGAAAATGCAAATTAAAACATATTTAGTACTTTAGCGCCCCAAGGGTTGTTTGTACCACACATGGTTAAATCTATCCTTTTAATTTCTTTCCCAGGGTTACAGAGAGGATTTTAACACTTCACTTTTGAACAACAATAGCAAAATCCAGTATATAAAATTTAAAAAGAAGTTCAGCACTTAGGTTTCCAACTAGCTCCTACTGCAACAAGTGCTACTGTATCATGACCCAAACTTAACACGACACAATTTTATCTACGGAAACAAACAAAACACTGACCTCAGAGTAAGCCAAAGTAATGTGCTCATATATCCCTTGATGATGATGGATAGCATCTTCTAAATCTTGCAGCTCTGAGGGAAGCTCCACCTCACCACAGGCTTTACACCATGAGTCCACATTGCTCATGTACTGCAACAAAGAGACATTCGGCTTTGATGTCGGGTTCTACCATTAAGTACACACATGATGGTAACATACAAAAGTACATTCCTCTGCATGACACACACTGAAAAGACTTCTTTTAAGCAAAAAGTCTTTACAGTATTTCTCTCTGAAAGAACCAGAAATGTATATCAGAATAGAAAGAAATATTCAAGTCTGACTATACTTGTGCTTTTAGGTATCTGAAAATTGTGTTTTTAGGTATCTGAAACTCATTGAGCTGTTAGGAGACAGGCAGGCTTAGATGGATGTTGACAGTCTTCAGAACCAATTTAACTGTTGGCAATATTGATGCTTCAAGTTTACTCTTGCTCCTTTTCTTGACTTTGCAGCTAAGAAGTTTACTTCATCCTGCACCTAGCACTTCAAAAACACAAAAGCCAACTAAGGTCTTGTTTACACAAGGAAGTAAAACATGCTACAGCTTTCAAGTCCAGACCCTTGGTTTTTACCCATCGGCTCCCTGTGCAGACACTCATGGTATCATGAGGTTTATCACCTCACCTCTTTTTAATCTTCAGAGAAAACCATGTTACTTTGCACATGCAAACAATGAATTACTGGTGAACCATTCACTGAAACACTCCATCTTTTGCTGGGGAGAGGTTATCAAGGAAGCAAAGCAGTGTCAGGGCACAGCGAATTCACACCTCAGTCCCCAAAGAACTAACTTCTACGTGCAGAGAAGCACTAAATCCATTTGGCAAGCTACTACAGCAGCAAGCATGTAAGGGATTTACAACTTAAGTGGAGGTCTCTTAGGACTAGCATTGAACTTTGAGCACACAGCTATATCAGCATAGTTGCTTGAGTCAAGCCTTTCAGGGGAAATTGAGGATACTACAACAGAAATCTCTTCTGCAGACAATTTAACTTATCTCTGAAGCTAAGCTGTCTTGATAAACAAGAAACTGCCACCACAGCTATATGCAAACCAGAAGTTCTGACAACTTACTTTTTCGCTGCTAGGGGGCATGAATTTTATACCCGTGTTATGCTAGGAAGGGAAAGAGGAAAAACAATCTGCTTTTACAGGAGTTTTCATGTGTTGACCCTAGTACAGCCAAGCACATGTGAGCTCTGTTAAGTAAATTTCCTCTATTTGAGTTTGAGACTCAAAAGTTATGAGACCAAGCCTTTTATTTCATCATACATATCTTAATTCTTGGAGCACAAGTAGTCTTTTGAGGAAAAACTAATTAATAGATCACTTCTGGTACTCTTCTATTGTTTGACAGCTGGGCAGAAGGGTGGTAGAGTACATAGCTCTAAAATACTTCTTTAATTCTCACTAAGGGCCAGTTTGAAAAATCCCTAAGGTTAAGCACTGAACATTAACAGAAGCTCCATGTGCACCAGTGAGCAGGCCCTGATAGCTTCACTGTGCCTGACAGAAGGCAGTGACCCTTACCTGTCACTTGCAAGAGAACACATGCATTCAAGAAGGGTGTTTTTTTCTTGGGCTGCCTACATTTTAATCTTTTTATGTAGGTCAAGCATCACCAGTCTCTAAAGGGGTCATTCCTCACATTCCAAACCCTCTATCCTTGAACTTGCTCTCCAGTGTTAATGAAACAGCCAATATATCACAGGCAGGTATCTTATAAATCAACTAGGGCAATCCATCGCAGCTCATCATACAATGAAAACTGCAAGGAGGAGCAATTAAAAGTACATTAATCCCAGCAGATGCTGCACTATTTTCTCTCATTTTTATCTTTCCTTCTGTTTACACTTATATTTAGTAGTAAAGAAGGTAACACTGACCCTTGCTATAGTTGCCCAGCACACAATCACACAAAAAACTTAATTCCTTGACTTCTGATAAGCATAATTTATTATTTTTGTTATGAAAAATGACCACATTTGAGTCAAGGTATACCTACCTGTTCAAATTTCATTCATCTCTCTCCTACAAATATAGCTCAAAGGCTTAAATGGAAACCCAAATGACCCAAGTAATTAGAAAAGCATCAACATTGACAAGGTACTGAACTGTGTCTATCAAAAGCTGCAAGCTGACTGCCAACTTTTCTATCAGAAGACAATTCTTTAATCTCATTTTTATATAGCATTTCTGTAAAACCAGCTGAAAGGACCTGTTGCAGTGACATCATTTTATTATAATATAGTCTGTTTAAGGACATTAAGCCAATGCCACCACTAACACAGCATCTTAATACACTCCCATTTCTAATGTCTAGATATTTATCAATTTAAATATCCATGTAGCAGAAATCAGGGAAAAAATATCTTAGTATCAACTGTATCACCTCTCTCTGTTTCTGAAGTTTCCAATGCCCAAATGCTTCCTCCATTCATTCCAAGTTAAAGTTATATTGGACATGAGACCTTTCCTTGGATATAATTTAGCAAGGCAAAATGAAAGAAAAGTATCTACATACAGTACATCAGCCATACCCATCCAAGAGCCTCTGCTCTCCGAACACACCAGGGATGCCCAGAGCAGACACACTACAAGATCAGCAGGTGACTCAACTGCACACACACAGCAACTCCTTCAGAACTGAACTCCCCTGAGGGCAAAACATGCTTTTGCCATTAAGATTATTAACTTGGGGATATTTATTCCTATTTCCCTTACATATACCTCTTCTCTGGCAGTTACACATGGTTAATGACTTAATTAAAATAATTGGTATAGGCCTAAAGCTAAAATGTTTTTTTAGCATAGGAGGAATCTCCTATGGAATACTAAGTAAACATCTCCCACCACAATTTCAGATTCAGAAGGCAGTTAATTAACTTCTCAACTTTCAGGCCACTTCAACTTATGCTTTCTAGAAGCAATTATCATGAGTTAAATCTTGACACTCAAGGACTGATGAGAGTTGAGTGGTGAGGACAGTAGAAGAAGTGACAGCTTCTAGATGTAGAAAAGGCATTATATAGATACTTAAAAGCCATATATATTACTTAAGCATTTCAGTCCACTTCATTTTTATTCATATAGCTAATTTGTTTGTTTTATCTTGCACTGATGTAGGCACAGCCCTGGAAAATTTAAAGCCAATGGGCTAAAGTGAGGAGAACAAAGTTTTGTTTGAGTATTGAAATTGGTAGAAATAAATATTCTGGCTTGTCAATCTTTTCAATCACTTTTTGCACTTTTGTCCAAAGCAAAAGCAAAGTGCACAACTCTCCATTCCAGGACATAAACTTTTGTTGATGCCCTCCCCATTTACTAACCTGTTCAGCTTTTTGATGGAAGATGGAGGACATGTCCAGTAACGTGCTACGTTCTTCCAAGGCTGCAGCAAATGCCTTCCATTCCTGTTCCAGCTGACTGGCAATCTGTTTGATTTGCTGGGAAGCGTAATGCCCAGACTCGATCAGGCGGCTTGCTACTGACATGATGCGGCTTATGTTTACATACACATTCTGTGGAGAAGAAGGGGAAAATTAGTGCAAGTCAGCAGACTAATTAAATACAGAAGCATATTCCTAAGAAGTTCTACTTTATTACAGTACTGATCAGTAATCTGGTTTTATTTGGCAAGCTTATGCATACCAAACTTTGGCATCTAGGTGTATAATGTAGCGGCCTATCCATAATTGACAAGTGAGAATTATGACTTTAAATAATCAGTCTAACACTCATGTTAACAATCAGCTTAAGCCAATTTATATTACATGAAGACACATTATTACAATAAAGAGGAAGAAATAACCATATTTTACAACAATCTGAATAAAAATGTTTACAAACATTCAAGTCAACAAGATAGTCAGACACACCCAATATAGGAAAATTGAAGTATCATTGCTAAGTTCTTGATCCATCCACAATACGCAAGTGTGCAACATCTGTGAACCTTTACATCAACTTTGAAAGTAACTTTTAAAGAAACAAAATAAAGAATTCTGAGCTACAAGAAGTTTAACAGTTTTACATTTTATTTGCTTGCTGCTATACTGCCTTAGAACTAGCATTCAAAATTAGACAAAGACCAAGGTCAGAAGTATTCTCTAGCATACTGGCATAAGTCATTGACGGCTCTTAGGCAATCTAATTTTCAATCAAGAGTTTCTGATTCCTGTGAAGTAAAACAAGATTGAAAGTTTTTGCCACCAAAAACTTTCTGAGTAACTCTTTCAGAGCTACATGCGTGTAACACGGAGTTGACGCTTTCTTCAAATTGGGCAGACTCCCATGCATCTAGAATGAAGTTGCTAGAATCACAGGATTGTTGAGGTTGGAGATTACCTAGTCCAACCACCAGACATTGAGCAAGTCAGGTAGAACCATGACCTGCTGGCATCCAGCCATTGCCCAGAGCTTGACACTGACTGGCTGGAGCAAGTGTTACAGCTCCTCCGGGCTTCACTGCCCAGACCCCTCTGAGTGGCAATTAGGACAGGTCCCTACTGATTGCAAACTGTATGCATGTATGCAAGCAGGAGCACACCTGACACAGCCTACAGCTCAGGCTGCTCTGCTCAGTAAACTAGCACAACAGTTGATTGTCTTTCCTTTCTGCACAATACTACCTCTTACTTTTTTACATTATCCCACACATCTATGTTCTACTTTTTAAGCACAGCCAAACAACTGTACAGACTACAAATCTGCTATTTCCAATAAATTTTAAAAGACTGGAGAGCATTTAGGCCTATTAAAAGTGTATGTAGCATAAATGCAAGACTGCTAAATGAATACAGAAAGCCCTTAGATGGTCTTTACAGTTGTGAGAAGAAACAAGTGCCAAAAGAGAAAAGAATAAAGGCTATAGTAGACTGCCATTTGAACTCTTTCTGTAACATAATAAAGCAATTTTGGAAATTCTGAAACAGCAGTTAAAAATGAACACAGCACTATAAACATGAAGAAAAACAAATTGAATCTGAGCTGTGGTTAACATGCATTCATTTTCCCATGGCAATCAGGCTTCACACGTCTGGACGAATACAGCCTATAGCAGTATGAATATGAATTAAAATGCTGACAGTTGAATGCTTTCCAAGCTATGTACACCACATTCCTTGCCTCAAAACAAACAAACAAAAAAACCCAAAAAACAACTTACAATAATCTAAACCTTTTACCTCACTACATGATATATCTACCAAAGTTTTAAGTGTCAGTATTTTAGAATGAAATGACCCAAATGAAATAGATTTAGTTCAGGAGGAAAACAATCTCTAACAGCAACTCACTACAATCAGACTGTCTTTAATTGACCCTTGAAGGTCAAAAAGTTTTGTTCCATTTCCTACAAGGACAGGCAATTCCAGCGTCATTATTATAAGACAATTGCATATTTTGCACACTGCTTGAGAGATAAGAAACACTGTTACAAGTGAGCTGTTGCTCATTTACCAGAGAATGGTATCTTATTTATTGTATGCATTTACAACCTGGTTTTAGTTAAGGAAGCAACAGCTAGGATGCAGTAACTGATATGGTCTTCTTTAGTGGCCTCATTTACACCACCTGCAGCTTCTACATGTGTATCAACTGTCTCAAAGGTGAAGGGCAATGCGATATTGCATTTCGTTAATTGTGATACACACAATTATTGTAACAAGACTTAAAAGGTAACAATTTAAGTCACTGCATTATAAAGTGTTTAGTTAGGATACAAGTGTACTTAGCATGATTGTCTTCTCTAAAATGCTCTTTAGCCAGAAGTGGAAAGGACACCTTATGATACCTGGAAAGTTCCTCATTGCAGATTTCCCCTCTTAAGAGAGTATACAAATAAAAAAAGGCATTGCTCAGCAAAGCAATACAGATCAGTTGCCTAACTGTGCTGTGTTATTCTTTGGCACATGCCTGAAAGGCAAACACAGGAAAAATAAAGGTGACAGCCTATCAGCTAACTGAACTTATGCCACGCTCACACAAAATAAAGCTGGCAGGTGACCTGAAGGTTCCATTTTATTTCCTGATTTTCCCAGATCCGTTTAGAAAATGTTTGTTAAGCTCCAAGATTTCCAACAGCAGTTTTCTGACACAGAGGCTATAATGCATTCAGTTTTAAATGCCATCAAACTCACTGACATGGTCCATAAGCATCATAACTGGCACCTCTATATAGACTGTAGCGAGCTTGAACTATTTTACTGTAATACCATCAATTTAGCAATGGCATTTTCAAATCATCTGCCACCTCACACACAAATAAATGACCACCAAAACATGGTGTAGTATTAATGTATGAATTAACACCTGTTTTAATGATTTACATGTTTTCCAACATTTCTTCTAGTATCATTTTTGAAGCAAGAGGAAAACTGTCAGTTTGGGAATACAAATTTCAACAATGAGGGATGTGGGACAACTAAGGTAAAACCTGATCTATTCCCTTGAAAAAATATAAACTTGGCAACATCCAAGCTGCAATTAAGGAAAGTGTTTAATGTGTTCTTCAACTACAAGGATCCTTTAAATATTCACAGGTAACCATTTAAACACTGCTATCAGCACTGGAACACATACAATATAATTTCACTCCAATTTTCTTCAAATACCCAATTTCTTTCCTACTTTTTCACAGTGGACCTGAGGAATCTTATTGCAAGACTACATAGTCCAACACCAGCATTACTTTCCTCTCTTCTTTACTTTTCACTCACCTTTACTTAATCATAGTAAATGCCCATGCCTTCAACTCTCCCTACAGCCACACCACATCCATGTATATGTTTCCCATTACAGCACTAAGTATGGGGCTCTAAACTGGACCTAGCTTTCTAGTAGGACCAACTGAATCAGAGCATTTCCTTTACAAATCTGAAGTTCAGCCACCCTAATAAGTTCCAAGAGTGAAATAAGATTTTCTTCTTTTCAGTAACACCACTGTCTGTTCCCTTAGTTTGTGATTCATTAACATGAATGTACTTGTTGCTGTATTAACACCTCAGTAACTGACTGCTTTTTAAAATCTGTTTACTTGCTTCTTCCCTCTTAAAGATTGCACAGTTAGCCTGTTCTCTTTAGTCTTGCTGACTTTGGAGAGCTCCTCAGAAGCTGAAAATAGCCTGAACTCATTTTACCTTTTCAGTCTATTCTCAGGCTGGTGGCATCCAGACATTGTGTCTAAGCATTAACTGTTCAGGCACCATAAAGATTCTCTTAGAGATGTACACCTGTGGTCTTGCTCTCATTTGCCCAAATCCTGAGAACCAAGGGCAGTCTAGAATTCACATGGTGCTCTAGTCTATCTCAAGACACAAATCTGTATGGTTAAATAAAACCACATATTTAAAGTAAAAAGAATCTCAGGGGTGAAATATGTCAGCTGTACAAAGGAGGAGGAAAAAATTACACTACCTCTAAGCTAAGGTGAGTTTACCTCACCTGACTTTCTTCATGTTTTCATTTGTACCAGTCCCTGTGGCTGGATTTGAGCAAGACATCTTTTTAACTCTGCAAATCTAGGGATATTCAATTGTTGTGCTCATACTTTTACTTTAACATCCCAAAGCTCTCACCAGTGCTCATCTCTGACACTCTCTTTTTGGATAGCATTCAGAATTTGATTACTACCTTGATAAAATGTTTTAGTGTATGCAAACAGCCTGTTCTGAGAACATTAATCAACTTAGCAATACGCCTACAATTCAGATAGGAGTTTTTGGATTATAGTTAATAAATGTAACTTCTTCTCATATCCTATCAATGCTGAGACAAGAAGCAGTCATAGCACATCCTTTAATAGTAGCATGTGTCAGCTTTCTCCAAACAAAGTTTCATTTAGCCTGCATCACTCTTCAAGCATTTTAACCCTCCTCAGTGCAAGGAGAGACACAGTTAAACTGTAATGAAAGCAAGGCCATCTGATCTAGCAAAAAGAGCAGAAAATGTTCAAGCAGACAACATCCTCCTCCTTACCCATATTTCACATGACTTCTTGTCTTTCTTGTTTCTTAGCAGATGTAGAGAAAATGCCAGGAAAAAGAGTGGACAGACACATAATCAGTCTTTTCCACTCTTCCATGCAAGACAGACTAATCATATAATCATGGGTACTTTAGTCTTGCCGTTTAAAAACTCAATACATAATTTTTGTACTTTCCACTCTTATGATGCCGTATTTGAAAGTTTCTCCCTTAAAAGGTACTAAAAACTTGTTTTGAGAAGTGAAGCATTGGTTTAGTCACCCAAATAGGAACGTCAAGCTGAAACTGAGTATTGCTTAACTCAAATAAATCTCAGGACTTGACAACAGCAATTCACTGTTGCTGAAAGCAGACCTTTAAAATTGTACTGAAAATCCATCCTCATTTTCAGAGAGCAGAATCCCTGAAACTTTGGTTTTTGTTACAGTTACGGAACACGGGATCTACTTGCCCTATAAAGGGACAGCCTTGACTTTTATCAGTGCACAGCTTCTCAAATTCAGTAATAGGAAGTCACATATCTATCCTTCCTACATGGGAATTATCCTTCAGTCATTAGCTCCTTTAGCCATATCTACCTCTGTGTTAATCCATGGCAACCATATATATGTCCCTCTTTAACGCACAGCACTACACCTATCCAGATTTTCTCTGGGACAGATTTATTGCAGTGAGAACCAGTCTGTGTATTAGCTTAAGATTTGCATGAACTTATTCCTGCTACCTTGAAAAGTGCAACCACATGAAATACGTAAGATTCCTAGATATAACATTTGCTAATGAAACTGGTGAAAGTAAAGTTAAATCTCCTCCCCGGATGTATTCTTTGCCTTTTTGTTTTATAGCATTTGGTTTACACTTCCAACTATTTTGTGTTTTAACTGAAAACCAACATTCTAAAAATGGCACAAAGCCATTACAATAATTTTAAAAAAAAAAATTCAGAAAATCCTCTTTGTCCTTGATGTAACTAACTCTTGCTCATGACAGAAACTAAGTAGCTTTCACAATGGTTTACATCCAGGTGGCTTGCTTCAGACTGGAAGACCAGATCAAAATTTTGGCATCTCACCCAAAGGTCGTCACTCTTTCTCAGCCAAGTTTGGCATAAGCAGCTGCAGAAGTTGCCCTCCACCTCTTGGAAACAAACTACTGCTTGGGGAGGAAGGGGACATGAGAGACCCAACTACTGACAGAGGGTAGCACCTGCTGTGGAGGGGAGCATGTGCCCTGCAACAACAACGTGTTGGGAAAAGCAGCTGCAACATCAATTATCAGAGTTAAACTATGAGCAAGTACAAGCAGTTGCATTTAGTTGCTTGGGGAGCATTTATCCTTCAAACAGTTCTTCCCTACCTCAAGTGAGCCTAAGAAAATTGACTAGAAAGCAAGATCTATTAAGGTCCAATTAGGGACACAATGGAAAGACTTACAAATCTCCTGCAATAAATAAACCTTATACATAGTTGTCTTTCTCCCTCCCTCTATTCCATCCCAGTAAATCACTTCACACTGTTGCAGAGAGGTTAAAAGTTAAATTTCACTTCTGGTGTTAGAGTACTCACACAAGACACCTTAAATCCACTTTGATTACTGAGTTACACTGACAGGGAGAGTGAACAAACAGCAACTTGTGAAGCACAGAGCGTAAGTGGTGAGTGGCCAGGGAGAAGCTGAACGTGGTTGCAGGAGTTAAGACTGCCCCACATTTTTACAGCTGAAAGCTAATGAAAAATAAGGCCTGCCAAAATTCAATCAGTTCACGTCATTTTTTATGTCACATTCAGTTTAATCTTTGCCCTTAATCTATATGAAAGGCTTTTGCCATTTAACCAAATAAAACCCAGATAATCTGAGTGCTGCTTAAATCAAAACCAGGGACCAATCACACTGAATTTACATTTTCTTATTCCATGGCAGAGAACTCCTGCTGGGGGGGGCTATGCTACAGAAAAAAATGCAGCTTGTTTTTACCCCTTCAAATGTTCAGATAGCTTAATTTACCCCAAATTTAAGCTGCTCCTTGTAAATTTTAAGAAAACATTTTTCAGGCTGAGAAAAAATACCCTGTAATTAATGCATTTGACAACCAAAGGCAAAGGAGGGATTAACAGGAAAAGACTAATAGCAAACACAGAGCAGGAAGGATTATGCTGCATCGCTCAAGTGCTTCCTACTGTTGATAGCATCTGAACAGTCTAAAAGAAGGAAAAATAATAAAGTCACCCAGTTTGAAGAAAAGACTACAACAGTGACTAATATGAGCACAGGCTTACAGAAGAATTTAACCTTTAGAATGCAACCTCAGGAATTGTGTGGAAGGCCACTCAAAATTAGTAAGTTACAAAAGTCATCTCATGTCAATGACACCTACTGTCATCCTTTGTTTCTTTCTGCTCTACTTCATATGCAGAGCAGTGAAGAACAACAACAAGGTGCTCCATAAGGCAGCAATTCCCCATGCTGTGAACCAAACCTAATGGTCAAAACCATATATGACGTTACATAACTTAATTGCCAAGTTCACCAGCATTTGCTTTACTCTTTTCAGAAAGTTCATATTGATTTTAATTCTTTTAAACTTTTGAAAACAGACCTGAGTTGCAAAAGAAGAAATAGTGTCTGTTCTAATAGTGTCTCCTATTCTTACCTCCAGCTACACAATACACAAGAGCTACCTTACTAGTCCTTCCAATACTTCTTGAAGACACATAACCTAGGTAAGTTTATCTTGCCACTTTCCTGTTCTACAGAAAAATCTTCTTGCAAGAGTTCATTATTTCAACCATACTTTAATTCAATTTCCATCCTTGGACTGCCAAGAATGTTAATTTGTAACAAGACTGGTAGTGTTCTTCCTTCATTGATCTAACATACAGGAACTGGACTTAGGCCCAGACTCCCAAGGTTATTTAAACACCTACAATGTGTTAAGGATCTAAAATGTACTTCAGAATTTTGTTCCCATGTTCAAACAGCATTCATGAAACTGAAAGGAAGTAGCTTTCACTCATTGCCGGTTAAAATCCATTTTTGAATAGTCTACTGATCATATTTGAGCAAAAAAATTGTCTTGGCTCCATTCTGCTGTGCCGAAAATGAGACATATCTTCTTGAAACCATGAAGAATTATTACACCAGGCTCAGTTACTTCTGAGAACTTTTTGCCTGAGTTGAAATCTCTTCAGAACATCCTGAGAGCTACTTCTTTCAGAACGGAGAGCTAAAATATGTATTACACATGATTCTCTGAAATTCTGTACAAGACCCAAGGTAGTACTCAAAGACACATCCCAGATTCTAGAAGCTTGAACACTTATATTTGAGAGGTGCTGAGGTCATGTTGAACACTGCCATTTGTCAAAAGAAATGTTTGTTGCTTTATCACAGCTCCTCTGTACCTGACCACCTTTTATTTTCCTCCATTGTGCTGTATAACCTCACTGCTCCAAACCAAATTTCCATGACTTGTAAAGAAGGGACTATCTGTGTTTATGCACTTACAAATTCTACCTTAACAGAGAACAAACAGCCAGCACATCTGTGCAAGGAGGCCTGTTCTTACCATGCAGTTCATGGCAAAGTGATTGTGCTGTGTCTGAAGTTCCATCGCGTGGGGGTGACTGGTTCCAATCTCTGTGTAGCTGTTCAGGAACAGACCTTTGTTGTGTGTGATCCAGTCAAACATCTACACAAAAATATTAAGGGAAGAAGAAAGTTCAATAATTTGTTATGGCAGAAATCATGGACAAGTAATGTAAGATACTTATGAACACAGAATAGAGTCTAGGCCATGAAAATTAACCCTGATGCTCTTTCCATTTTAAGTTCCTGTCTATTTTAACTCAATCATTGCTGAAACCTGTCTTTTTGGATCAAACAGCTGAGGCTTTTACTGTTATCATTACTACAGGTGTTTATCTCAACAAGCTACTGTAATGCCATAATCACAAATTTCATTGTTACAAAGAAGTCATAGTAAACAAACAGACTTGGAGCACAGCCCTGAGTTGCCAAGCTTATACATTCTCTAGCGTCAGCACTTATTGACATCAGCAGCTTAGCAGTTTAGAATGAAAATGGCAACTCATGGAAATTAAATATAAATTCTTTCATGCTGATCAAGTACTTCAGCAGCTAGTTTAATATTTTTAGTTCATAAGTTTACAGCAGATTTGAAAACAAATATTCTATTTCTAGATTAATTATTAAAAGTGTATGTGAGCACAGAGTTACCTTCCTCCAGAGAAATTTAAGAAAAATCTTTAAATATGCTTGTTTTTAAAAAGAAAAAAAAGGAATATTTTAATATTAAAAAAAAAAAGTTTTGGAGGGACCTTATATGACAATGGCCATCAATAAAGGCACACAGGTATGTTAACAGTGGCACTGGAAGACAAAATTTTCAAAGACCAATCAACGCAGCAAAGAGCTGTTTAACACCCCCCCTGCTCACAATGGTCTTGAAATCTTTGCTATATCTCAGCAAAAGAGACACACCACCTGCTCTCTGGATAAGCTGAAATAGATTGTCCAGGAAAAAACAGCAGCAATAAGCAGGAAGTATCCATTTAAAGATCTTTCCTATGCTGGCCAACAGAACAATATTACCAAGTCCAGTTTTTTTCCCAAGTCCATGACAAACCAAATTAGAAGCAGACCACAATATGGTAAGAACTGTAAACCAAACTTTTGAAGTTTAGTAACTGAGACAGTTGATCACATACTTCTAAAAGTTGAAGCTTCTTACTTAGAACTCAGTGAAAATGAGTTAGAACATTATTCAAAACAGACACTGGTACTGCTTGTGACCATCCTCCTCTAGGTCACTTGAATTTGCTGCCTTCAGATGAATAAAGGGGCAATTTCAATCAGATTCCCTCACACCTTGTCACTTTTTTTGCCTTCTCTTCTTCTGAACCAGTCCAAAATTCTTACACTGAATTGAACAAGTCCTCCATAAGGAAAATGTTTATTTCTCCCCATGCAATATCCTTTTTCTTTCCAACAAAGATCCCATCCTTTCCCACATTTCAGTAAAATACAGGCACACACTGATAAAAACATCATGAGCTGTGAAATCTAATCTGACACAAGCAGTAAAAATACAGTCTGCAAGTAGATTAAGGCAAGGGTCTAAATCCAAAAGTGAGTTGTGATACTACACAAACCTTCTTTTTAATCTTTTTTAATGGCTAATGAGAGAAAAACTGTCCCAGGTACAATAGCTGCTGTCAACCTCACTTTGAGGTGCCTAATATTTCCCTTTTGAAAGAAAGATGCATTCATTTTCTATAGACTCATTCCTGGAATCAGAAACATAGAAAACACTGATATGAGCTTATGCAACCACATGGCAGGACAGAGGTCAATCCTACAGGCTCAAGTATTTCACAAGAAGTTGGTTAAAGCCCAAGTTATGTAATCAATTTGATAAAATAGGAGAAAATTAACAAAATGTATTTTGATGGTGCTCACATGGTACTGAAAGATATGCTATAATGCAGAAAAATTAATGCTGTAATGAAGTGGCTGCAAGGTTGATAAAATGCATTTGGGTCTGAAAGAGCAACACCAGAGCAACAGCTTGCATTATTTTCTAAATAATTTTAGAAATAGATAATAATTTCATCTTTTTTCCAACTCTCTACATGTCCCTACTATTTTCAGTTATACTATCCTGAAAACATTTGCTTTAAATGGTACTTTTAAAAAATTTTTTATTTTTAAACACAGCGGAAAACATTACAGTAGTGTAAAGAAAGTCCCTGAGTTGAAATTATGAGGGTAAGGGAAAGTATGGGTGAAGAATACAAATAAAGAAGCAAGAAGTTAAGTTTCTACATGTTTGTTCTGCTTTTACTCTTCCCCATGCATCTGCTAGTGACAGCTGCTGGAGAGCAGAACACTGGTTTAAAATGGACTGTTGATCTCATGCAGTTCAGGCAATCTTATGTAAAATACTTCAAGAAATCTGAGTGCTTTAAGCTCTGAGAAAAAACATACTTACCACTTGACTGCATAGTCTAGTTACTACTACTCCCAGAGAAAAAATCCCCACCCTTCCTTAAAGCTATTTGTTCCATGGTAACAAGTCAATAATAAGAGATTGCAAAACCATTCTACATGAAAATAGATCTAATTTGAGCTCATCTAAAAGTGATCTGCCTGCCATACTTCCTCTTCAAATTCCATGACAATCAAGGGCTTTCTCATCTGAAGGGACTGGTTGGCCTGAAACATTCTGAAATCACTCAGTTCCCTGTTAATGACATATGCACTGTCAGAAGAGATACATCAGTTTTTAGCCTGGGACTTCAAACCCTGCATCAATGAAGCAGTTCCCCATGTCAGCCTCTTCAGGCTTTGTTGACTGCCTGTCACTCACTTCCCAAAGATCACTCAAAAGAAGACCAATGTAGTCTGTAGTCATCTGTATTTATAAAGTATACAGCACTCTTCTTGACTTGATGCATACAAAAGCATCTGTCTGGAAAAAATGTTTAACAAAATAAGCACTTTGAAGTCATTAGCAGGTACAATTTTCTTTGGTAAGAGCTTCCTTACAGCTTAGAAGTACTATGCCATGCCCCTTACTCCAGAAGCCCCTGAGTGCCCCTCAAATCAAGAAGTCCCTTACTTCTCATTAAAAGGCTAGTGATTAACTTCAAAGACAAAAATTACTATTTTCAGTTACCCTGGGTACTTCTTTCAAGTCTGCCAAGTGCTGGCCATTTATAGTCTCTTTGCCCAATCCTTACCTTTTCAGCATCCTGCTCAAACAGCCTGAGCTGAAAGCATTGGTCCAATTTCAATTTCCGCACATGCCACATCTGATGCAGATGCTGCCGTGTTGAGTGCAGCCTGTCCAGCATGGTGGACACTTTGGGTAAAAGGTTCTGTAAGTCTGCATTCCCTGACCCAGAGTTCTTTTTGGGAAAGCTATCACTGCTCTGTATCCTCTGGAGCAGCTTTTGTCCTTCTACATCAAGGTCCTCGATAGGGGCCTTAATGACCTTCTTTTTTAATTGTGAATGCTCCTCTATCATGGTGCGAGCACCTTCCAGGTCCTGAGGCATTTCCTTTTTTGACAATATATCTTGCAGTTCCTCCAGTCTGGACAGCATATGGGTTGCATTGCTAATGTAGTCCTCAAAGGCAACTCTGATTTCTATCCACTCCTCATGGTTGTACTCCAAACAGCCATCAAATTCCGGGGTTAGCTGAGAAGGATCAACTACTTTGGTAAGGCCTTCCAGAGACACCATATTTGTCTAAAAAAATAAAAATGGAAAGAAAAAAATTCTGTTACTGAAATGAATTTCAAATTTCCTTTCAAGTTTTTGCTTTTCTTTTTGTAAGAGTTGATAATTTTGCTCATGAAGTCCACACGACAACTTTTCTCAAACACTTCAAGTATCAATTCTGATCAGCAGAAGACAGGAGGTCTTGCAAGTATTTTCCCACAATTTTTTCTCACCTCACTACATTTAAGAACAAAACAGCAACCATTCTTTCAATTACTGTTTTAAGTTTTGACTTTGTGTATTGCAAAGCCGCAGGAGGATAAGAGCAAGGTTCATTCAGCTGATGTCCTCTGGATTCTGGAGATAGCAATAATACCATAATGCAAACTAAGATAACTAAGAGACAAAAACTAAGTTTTTACCATTAAGGGAGGAAAACCTAATTCAATCTTTCTTGAGCTTACAAAAAGAATATAAACAACAACATACACAATTACCTAGCCTAAGTACATGAAGAAAACCACATTTCTTCTAGCACTGGTGTAAAGTTCCTCTCCTTCCAGCCAGAATATAATTTACCTGAGAGTTTTCAAGGTCTGATCATTAGTGAGAACATTTAAAACCACAAAATAAATATAAATTTGTATACCATAGGGGAAATTACCTCAAACTCAAACTTCGAGCTGCCAAAGTTAGTCCTCTGTTTCTGCCAGAAATTGTCTGGCTTGATTATCAGTGCAACATGAATACAACATGGAAAGGATTCCTGTAAAATCTTCAGCAGAGGCTTTATGGAGTCCCACTTTGACCCACGCATATCTACAATGACGGTGAATCCTCGTTTACACACTTCCTCACTGCAGAAAACAGAAGGAAAGGTTATCAAGCAAGTGTTCCAATTTCCAACACAACACTCAACTGCATCACGCTGTCTAATGAATGTGGTCTCCTCGGGGCCTCACTGCTGACTAGCTGACTGACCATATACAGCAGATCTCACAAACCTCTCAAGACATTTCTTTCACTCCCATGCCAAACTCCTTGTGGGGAGAGCTTTATATCTGTTGTTGATTTGATATTCTTCCATTATCTTCACTTTCATTTTCACTGTTTATATTCATGATGATTCATCGTCCAGTCTTGTTTCTCCTTCACCTTACACAGTAAACCTACTGTTTCCTAAAGCAGCAATATCTACTACATTTTAACTTTACTCTTCAGAACACACATCCACTTATTTGACTGATGATAATATTCATGTCTTTCTAATGATTGAGGGGATCCTCTAAAAAGACAGAAGATGGCAAATTGTTCTTACCTACCACTTGACAACTTTTGCAAACTGTCTCAGATTTTGAACCATTTTATCTGAGAGTTGTTAAGAGTCTGTAGAGGAAAGACACCCATTTATTGACAATTTCTTTTGCAACAAGATTGATTTGTGAATATTTAAAGGACAACACAGTATTTTATGGTTGGGAAGAAAACCACATCAATCTCTTTCTACAAAATTTGAGCTCAATTTTGCTGTCCAAAAGTTGACAGACCTTACACTCAAATTCTCCAGCACTCCCTCTGAGAATGGAAAATTTAATTTCTTTTCATCAATATCTTCCGTACATTTAGTTCTTGCTACTGACCAAAAGTGGCAATCACCACCACCACCAAACTCTGATTTTCTTCCAGCAGAATTTGCTACGTGACCTTGTAGTAGGACCATAGGAAGGAAAACATTTCAAAACCAATGCATCATACCCAACAGACTATCAAAAAAGGACCAAATGTCCATTGTTTGAGTATGAGTCACGTTCAGGGATGTGACTAATTCAAATGCCATTCCAGAGTTCATGTGGTGAGGTTTTTGGAGTGTCCAAGAGGCAGGGAAGCTTCACTGGCATATTTTACTCAGTCTTATTTGCCACAGTGCAGAAAGATGGATTATGACTGCTATAGGAGATCTGGAAAAAGTGATGATAACATGGGCTCCTCAGAAGGGGAAGGTTTTTTAAACTTTGAAAAGCTTAAAGCTATGGAAAAGAAGAGAGAATAAACATCCCACAACATTTCAAAAAATGAGTTTATCATGATAAATGCTGGCTCTCCCACCTGCCCATAGGAATGCCAAAAATGGCAATGGCAGAAGCAAAATACATTAGCAGTAACTAGCTTGGCATGCATGTAGGCTACAACGTACAATTTTCTGACCATGGTGAAAATGTTTTCTAAAATCATCACAGAATTCAAGGAAAAAAAATAACTACTGTCTTAAAGATAGACCCCTCACTGAAAGGCCAAATGGCAGCAGGAGTGCTGCTCAGCCCATCCCTATCCTACCAAATTGAGGATTGCACAGGGAGTGCTTGCTACTAATTCACAAGGCATGTATCTTCTGGGGTGTCCAAAGTGGTCCCTCATCGTGTGACAGTGTGGCTGTGTGCTCCATCATGGAGCCACATCACCTCACAGAAGCTCAATGTCTTTTGGCCAAGGATCACAAGATTTGTTCTAGGGAGTCAAGGTCATGTGTTGGTAAGCATGAACTACACTAAAATATCTGTCCACCACTCTGTGGTGATGACATAAGTTCAGCCACATTTTTAAATCAGATAAATTGTAAAATGAGTAAAATTGTGAGATTGAGCCAACTTAAGTTTTTAGATCTCTTGCCAAACAACTGATACCTGTGATTCTTCAGCTACATCAAGTAACAGTACTGCAGCAAATAACAGACAACCCAAAAGTTCAGGGATATTTGTACCAGTTGGGACTTCTAATTAGCTAGAGTTGCATAATCAGTCTCTGAAACATGACTTGTATGAAAACAAGTTTACTTTTGATAAAGCTCCCTTTATTCTCAAAAGTTTGCCATGCTTAAAGAGTAGAAAACATGTACTAACTTTCTTTTAATTTTAGGTCTATTGATCTAAGCTAATTAACATACAACTTTTGCCAGAGGAAGACTGTTTCTTACCCTGATTATCTATAAAAAAATTCTTGGGCACATTTTAATACATATTTCTCTATTAACTTATCTAGAAACTTGAAGCTCTAGATGGCTAGAATACATCTTACCATTCAAATCTGAGAGTAAAAATATCAAGCCTTCTTCCTGTTCTCCTTTCTCTGAGTCCCCCGAGTCTCCCAGTTAACTTTTCAAAAAGGAGGCCATGTAATCTCTCAGACAGATGCCTTGAAGTTACTTTTATGGAATCACCTTTCTCATTCAAAAACTGCTATTTGATTATACCAAGTGCACAGACTCTCAGTAAATTAGCACATTACACAAACATGGACAATACTGCACTCAGGGATGTTGTCCAAGGAATTTTTTTCAATTTTAATAAAAACTGCTGCTTGTGGTCATAGACAAACAGAATCAAGCACAGTCAGCACTGCTCCAGCCCAAAACAAATGCTGAAAGGTTTCAAGATGGACCTAAATTCAGAGTCTTAGGATCATTTTTGTTCCCAACTTGATACTACAGAAAGTGAAGCTCTGTATGAAGGAACTTTTTTTTAGATACATACAAAATACGTAACTTTTGCTTGAAGTATCTCATATATATACAACTACATATATATATATATGTATATATATGGGAGTGTATATATGCACACACACAATAGCACTGGATTTGATTTCTGCCAATTTATTTAAACAGCTCAATTCATAGGCTGAATTGCTGATAAAGCAATGATATAAGTACTTTCACAGGCAACTCCACAGGTTTATCTGAGACCTTTACAAGCAATTTCTCATACCTTTCTCCTCATTATTTCTGTGCTATATCAGGACACTATGACTTATCTAACACAAATAACAGTTCAGAGTCCTGTGCTGCCTGCACTCCACACAAGGCATATGGTGAAGGATGACCTGCATGCTTGTAATTATTGATGTACTGAAAGCCTTTGAGTTGTATTTGCAGTCTTCAGCACAGCGACACCAACGTGGCGTGGCAGTGCCATTTCCGAGACACAAACTACTTTTAGCTAAAGCACACCAGCCCTTCTGCCAGCTGCCTTCCTTTTACAAGGCAGAGTAATTATTTCTCTTCCAGAAAGCCATTTGAAAATAGCAAATGACAAAACTTGGTATTGATTTGCTCATGTTATTAACTCAGTCTGCTAGCTTATGGGAGTACTGCAGCATAATCCATTTATTTTGTTATACAGCCTTAGAGGTTAACAGGTGATTGCTTACCTAGGAATACAGGCTAGATATGAAATTAGTCTTCTAAGGTCTTCTTGCCGTATTCTGTCGTGATTACTGCGAGCTGGAAATGTTAGAATGGGACCTCCACGCTTATCTCTGCCACCTAAAAAATTAAAAATGTTAGAAGACCCCACAGCATAACAAAATTATTTTTTGCAGAACTAGTACTCGGTATCTACTTTTAAAAAAGTGATTTCAACTTAAATGCCGACATTGTCATTTTGAGACCAACTTAAGATGGAATTTTGGGAGTATTGATCAGCATATTGCCACAATTCCTACAGTGAGAAAGCAAATGCCAAAAAAACTGAAACTAAGAATAACCAGAGCATTACACTTAGACATTACAGTCACCCTCAAGTTTAACTGGTAGTGTGACATCTCCAGCAATGGCACTCTGTTATGTATTTAACTTTTGACTCAGCAGTTGTAAGGATTTAATTTAAATACAGAATTATGCTACTTTGTAGGCAAGTATGTAGATGATATGGCAGCAGAGAGCACAGCTGTGGGAGGTGTGCCCAGGTAGAGGAGCTCCTCTGCACAGTGACAGAGCTCAGGGAGGAGGTGAGTAGGCTGAAGACACATGGATCATTGTCATGGGAGACTCCCTTCTGAAGGGAAAAAAGGCCCAGTGTGCCAACTTCTTTCAGGAAGCCTGCTGCCTCCCTGCACCCAAGGTTAAAGATGTGATGAGAAAGCTTCCTACCCTGGTATGGCCCTTGGGAAAACCCATTATTATTATTATTAACCCCATACTTCAGGGAAAAAGCAAGAAATTGCAATGAGAAGCCCAAGGACAATCAAGAGAGATGTGATTGAAGTCTCTCCCTGAAAGCCTTGGGATGACTGGTTGGAGGAGCAGGAGTGCTTTCTCTGTGCTTCTTGTTGCAGGGAATGATAAGGGAAGAAATGGGAAGAACTATCAGAACAATACCTGGCTCTGAGCCTGGTGTCACTGGGACATTTTTGGGTTTTCTGATCCTGGGTTGGTTTCATGATATTGAGCCTGCTGGTGACAGACAAGGTACACCCACCTCAAACAAGGAAAAGGATTTTTGCACAGGAACTATCAGGGCTCACTGAAAGAGCTTTAGACTAGACTTGATAAAGCCATGCTCACTAGAGATCAGCATGGAGGCAGAACACTAGTGTCTGAGGAATGGTGAACTAGCAAGGTCTTTCAGTCTGCCATCTCACAGGAGGTAGGAACAAAGATCCATGCAGCAGCCAAAATGTAAGAGATACTGTTGTGTCAGAAAGCATGGAAGCACCTGAGAATGGTCATGTAGGAAGTAGGGCTTCTGCCCTGAAAAAGGTGACAGAATTTATAGCCCAACTGAAGTTCATCTACACCAATGAACAGGGCTTGGGCAGTAAAGAAGAGGAGCTGGAAGCCTTTAGGCAGCAGGAAAACTGTGCCATAGCTGTCATGATGGAAAGATGATAGGATGATTTGCACAACTGGGGTACCGCAATGGATGGCTGTAAACCCTTCAGAAGAGACAGGCAAGGAAGGAGAGTTGGCAAGGTGGCCCTGAACATTAGGAGTGTTATGACTGTCTAGAGCTTAATGACAGTGACAAGACTGTTTAGGTAACAATAAAGGGGAAGTTTGCAGGTGATGCCAGGTTGGGCATGAGTGGATTGATGGGTCAAGCTCAGTAGTATGAGGTTGAACAAAGCCAAGTGCTGGGACCTGCACTTGGGTCACAACAACCCAAAGCAGGGATACAGGCTTGGGAAACAGAGTTTGGAATCTGCCTAGTGGAAAAGGACCTGGAGGTGCTGACTGACATCACCTGAACAGCATCCAGAAGTGTGCCCAGGTGGCCAAGAAGGCCAATGGCACCCTGGGCTGTATCAGCAATGGTGTGGCCAGCAGGAGCAGGGCAGTGATTGTCCCCCTTTATTTGGCATTGGTGAGGGCACACCTCAAATCCTGTGTTCACTGGTGGCCCAGTTAGTACAAGGAGGACATTGAGGTGCTGGAGTGTGTCCATGGAAGGGAAGCAGAGCTGGTGAAGGGTTTGGAAAAGAAGGCTTATGAGGAGCCTCTGAGGGAGCTCGGATTGTTCAGCCTGGAGAAAAGGAAGCTCAGGGGACACCTTATTGCTCTCTGCAATTCCCTGAAAGGATGCAGCAGTGGGGTGAGCATTGGTCTCCTCTACAAGGTAACAAGTGACAAGGTGAGAGGAAACGACTTCAAGTTGTACCAGGAATTGTTTAAATATCAGGAAAAATTTCTTCACCAAAAGAGCTGTCCAAGCATTAGACAACTGACTGCCTGGGAAAGTGGTTGAGTTGTGACCCCTGGCAGCATTTAAAAGCCGTGTAGATGCAGCACTTGGGGACAGGGTTAGTGGAGGAGTTGGCAGTGCCAGGTAAAGGGCCGGAATCAAAGACCTTTGAGACCTTTTAAATGTCTTTGCCATCTTAAATGATCTTCTAATTCAATAATTAAATTAATTACTAGGAGAATTTATGTGTATAATACTTCACACTCAATATGTAGATTGAGTGGATGGAAACTATAAGCATTTCATTTGTATTTTTATCCTGTTCTGATTTTCAGATTCCCAATTGTCAGTTTATAGTTTTTAATTTTGTTAGCAACACAGGAAATTCTGAATCCACTTAATATATAAGGCAAAAAATCTGACGTAAATGGTTCCACTTAAATGCATTCATCTCAGCCATAAAAATACACAGACTTGCTGCAGTCAAATAGTAAAATATAATTTTATATCCAACCCCTTGCTAGTGACAACAAAATGTTATTATTGCTAAACACCAAATTCAAGCCCAGTAGAATGTCTTTATCAACACATCTACAATAGCACAGACAGATTCTTGCAAGCTAAATTTCACATGTATGTTTTCAACCACAGATGTGTGGACTGTTTTCTCCTGTCCCATGGAAACGCAGAAAAACACTATCTTCAGCCCAGAATTTCTCGTTTCAAATCAGCTTCTCATTGTAATTCCATGTTGCTAAACGCAGTTTTTCAAAAATCACTTAGAAAGAAAGACCGAGAGAGGATAAAAATAAATATAAAAACAATAAGTGATACCAGTTACTCAAAAATTCATCACTATTCCTCTCCAACACAGTTAGCATGTGTTTGCCAAAGACACTGAGCCTGGCTGTCAAAGTCTCTGGAGATTGTCTACACTGGACATGCTCCCTGTCAGACACTAAATGAAACTCAAAAGAGGCAAAAGCATCTTTGAATCTCCATCAAGCTAAAATGCCAGAAACCAAAATTTAAAAGGAAATTAATATCTTTATCTTCCATGACCTTCTTAAGTGAGACATAAGATGAAAAACGGAATTGTTTCATTCTAATGGAGAAAGGCAAGTCTTGACTAGCCTGACTCACTTGCCAAGCAGCGAGCTTTGAGGATTTTTAAATAGCAAAAGAAGGGAAAAAAACCAAGACAGCAGCTGTAAGAGAAAGGAATAATAAATGACAAGACAGAACCCAACAGCCAAGGCCCCTGATGAGCTCCAGAGCCATCACTGGGCTCCAACACCACCAAGAGTAGTTGATAGTCTACTACAGCCCTTAATGCTCTCTCTCCTCATTGCACCACAGACCATTACCTTTAGATCTACCAGTTTCAACTGGTAAGTGCTACTGACTCCAGCCCCCCAGAAAAAGTAACTCAATTGCTTAGGGTGGGTATTCTTTGAAAAGCAGCAGATAGCAGGTGAAAGTGTAAGCTGAAGTGTCTTTAACACTCTCTGAGCTTTTTAAGCAAATGCTTTGTTACATGCAGCCACCTCAGACCAGTCCTCCAGGCCTTTCCCACACTGCAACTCCTGTATCATGCAGTTTTTCAATACAGCACTTTTATGTCATTCTGGATGCCACTTCAGTTGGCTCCAGCTCCATGTATGTCACAGAAGAAGACCATTTCTTAAAATGGTGGTTAAATTTCTGATAAATCATATCCTGAAACTTTTGTACATCAGAGACAAACTTTGTCTCCAGGCCTAGATGAGTAATAAATTAATACAGCCTTGATTTTAGATGAAAAGAAACTTGTGTATCCAGTCTTAAAACAGGTGGCAAAATTGCAAATAATAATATTTTAAAAAGTCCCTAAGACTTGGGGTTTTTTCATCAGCTCTAATGACAGCTTTCTTAGGCCTCTTACAATAACTAACTCTCATTTCCTTTGTTCCTGATGCTCCTGTGTCATACACAAACGGGAAAGTTAAAAGCAGCAATGCATGAGGCATCAGTGGGAATTTCCTGTCTTGCAATAGTTTTTATCCAACTCAACCTCCTATTAATGTTTAACAAAAACATACTACACTACTACTGCTTTCATCAGTAACACTTCCATTTTAATCCATTTCCTTTGATATACTGCCCCACCCCACTATTGAGATGTTCTGTCTATGCCAAAGTGTATCACAAACATCTATCCGATAACTCATGTGAGTCACCCAACATGCATCATTTCTGTCTAGTGCACATCACTAACAGCAGTATTCTCAATGGCCTCCAAATGGCACTAAAACCCAACAGGCTGAGTAGTGCAGCTTTTTTAAGAAATGTCTTTTCACCTAGTTATAAAGTACTCCAGTAAAAAAAGCTAAACAGTTGGCTTTTATGGCAAGACAAGTTACCAAGGGCTATGTCCTTACATGAAACCAAGATAACTTCACCTTGCTTATAAGAAAATGCTCTCCTTGCTAAGGTATGTGTAGAGATATGAATTAGAGTATTTGTACTTTGACAAGTTTCAGTTTAAACTTAACACAAAAAAATGCATCCAAGACTATTTGGACTTAATAGACAAACCTAGAGATGTAACTGTTTCAGGCGGTAAGACATCCACAACTCAAGCAGTTTACTTCTCTGTTAGGTGAAAATCTGCTCAGTAAACCAATGAATGAAACCAAATGAACAAATATCTTTGTGTTCCCAGGTATAAAGCTTGACAGTTCCAGCTGCACAGTGGTTAGGTCCTAGTGGTGGCGGCACTTTTTTGGGGGAAGGGGGAGAACACACTGAAGAGTATTGTTGCAGGTTGTTGTACTTCAGGGTTTCTTAACTCATTTGCACTACTAATGTATCTCATTCCATCTGAGTTTCACTTACAATGGAAATGTCAAACTATGGATTCTGGCAGACCAGTTCTAGCCAGTCTTGTTGCCACAGCTGTTTGCTCCATTCTTCCATTAGGAGTTGCTACCTTCACACAGGCAAGTTGGCAACCATTTATTTCTGCCAACACCTCCTATATTCTGGTTCACAATTTATCATCTCTTCTTAAATTTATCTTCATGTTTCATTTGGCCCATTTCACTTTCACTGAATTAATGCCTTTCAGAATGCCATCTGCTTACAAATTAACATTAGAAAAACCCATCATTTTTCAGATCCCTTTTAAGAGGTCTAAACTAAGTACGAGACAACTTAAAAATTCAGAGGTTTTGAAGTGAAAACTGACTTCATTTTTGTTCAATGACATAAGACAAGGTCCAGAAAGTAATGAGGGATTGAAAAATTCTGCTTAACACCCTTTTCTCATCTTCTTTCCTACTAAAAACAAGAGTTTTAAACAAGTCTTCACCAGCACTACAATTCCCAAGTTACTATGCTACCAGGAAAACTGGTCTTGCTCATTACAATTGCCAGGAACTCTTAAGAAAGAAAGACAAAAAAGAAGAAAACAAACAAACAAAACCCTTCACCCACACACCTTTTTGCTTTGTACCTCTACTTTACTTGGCAGAGTGGACAGGATAAAGTAATATGTACTATATGCTGCACTTGCAGGCATCAGCATCCATGCACAGTAAATCTCTTAAAGAGTACAACCGCAGGAATAATTTTATGTGTTTCAATATTTAAGACAAAAGCTTTACTTTTGTCGTTCTTGAAAAATTATCCAAAAAACCACTTGCAAATATGAGACTCTCTCTAAATCATTTGACACTAAGATTATGGCTGAGAGAATGATGGCGTTTAATCCCAACAGAAAGTCACACCAAAATGCAGTTTACAAAAAGAAGCACCTCAGCCCATCATTCCACCAAGTAAAGTTACTTATAAAGTTATAGACTATGTTATGATACTAACTCATATAAATCCCACTTTTCAATTCTCCTGCTATTTCTTGTTCAGTAAACAACCAACGCAATGTGCATGCTGGAATTTCCTAAAATTCCATGCTAAGTCAGTTCACAAAGAAAATACCAAGTGTGCTTCCAAAGACAGGCAACTGTAATTCACTTCTGCAACAGATATTTCTCCAGAATATGCTGCAGATGGGTCAATAACAAAGGCATGTCTGTAAAATTCCCCATCAGAAGAACCAGAAGTAAGAAAAGGAATATGACATTGGTACAGCAGGTTCTAAGTTGTTGTAAATAATGATGAGTGGCTAGGGGGAATGCAGGACTTAACATGACCAGGACAAAAACTAGCAATGTTCCACATTCAAGAAAACAAATACCTCCTTTATTATGCCTTTCAAAATGCTTATGTTATGCTTAGAATATTCAACATGAATCAGTGCTGCCATAGCGTTCCATGAATTTTGTAATGATATTTAAAGTATTTAAAATACCATTTTACATGCTACTAACATAGCTGGACATTCTACAAGAGAAAATAACTGTACCTGAAAGGTATGCAACTTTTTCCTTTAAAATTGGCAATACTTCCATAGCCTTCATTTCATCATTTTTGCGAAACCCTGAAAAAAGAAAAGATGATTAGTCAAAAATTCAGACAAGCCCAACTTCTACATTTAATAAATGTACTGAAAAATTTTGAATACATTCTGAATGTTATGATTACAGGAATTCAGACAAGCTTACAATAAAAGTCTGTCAACAAATAAACTAAACTTTAAAGATATATTAATGAACAAGTCTTCATTTTGACCAGCTTAACAGAAATAGCATGGCCTGTTAGCAAGCTTCAGTAGAAACAAGATTCCAGAATTAGCCTTTTTCATCAGTTAATAAAAACTATCATATGGATCCCGTGGTTTTTACGCATTGCAAATCCCACTTTCTTTTTTGCTTTTTTTTTCCCAGCAGGGATGAAGAGTATCAAGTTATAAGAATATAAGAAATAGGTATGCTTAAAACAATTACCATTAAAAAAACCCAAATCCCAAACCAAAAACCCTACCCAAAATCCCACAACAACAAAGACAAACAAACAAAAACACCCAAATAAAAAACCCCATCAAAAAACCCCAACCCACTCAAAAAACACAAAAAGACCCATCAAAAATCCCCAACACTATTTACATGCAATGTTTCTTAAATCACTTCTGCAAGCAGATTTTTTTTCTGTTGCCTGACAGGAGCAGCATTTTGCAACTGAGAGGACATTTTAACATACGAGTTCTGTACACACATGGAGTATGATACAGTGCCCAAGGTGAGTGATTACAGTCAATGTTGCAAAGCAGCACATCACCAGCTTGTCCCGCCCTCTCTGCTTCCTATTTCCACTACTCTAACTCTGTGGCCAAATTCTGAAGTTCTTCCTTCTTTGACAAGGAAGATTAAGGAAGCATTTTTTTCCTCTTTATTGCATCTATACAATACAGAATTGCTCATATTTAGGCTGATTTTGTTCGTCTTACAAGAAGAACTGGGTGACACATCTTCACCTAACTTCTCTGTACAACCCTTCCTGGTCTGTTTGGATTCATGTGTTGTTTAAAATAATCCTATATCCAAAGAAAGTACCTCTGCTGGGGTAAGTGGGAAGCTCATTGCTTCTCTATAACTACTGAAGCACAAAAGTGCTATTAAGACTCGTCCTCCTCAAAAAAATGCAAATGCTTCATATCCTTTGGTCTCAGGTTCTTAGCTTAAATGAAAAAGCTGTGCATTTCTAAATTAAAACTTGAAGTTATCAAACCAGTGTCATCAAGTAATATAAGACCTATACTTTTGGGCACCTCATATGTAAATTACATCAGAGGTTTTCTACTCCAGAGAGCAGTACTGAGACTTCTGTACCACTAGAGTATCTAGCTGTGGGCACTAGAACCCTTTGAAACAGACCCAAGCACAACACCCAAGGGACATAGATGGTCAGGTGTTTGCATGTCATCATCTGTGCATCTGCTTTACACAAAGAACGGCAGGAACATGTGATGGCAGTCCTGAGAACACATAAAGCCTACTGGTGACAAAAGCCTAGAGAATTTAAAAGCTCAGAATTACAGCAAGAGGTTTACGAGATGGCACAAAATTTTGTAAAGGAAAGGACTGTGAACAGCTCAAGGGATTCCTGTGGAAGACTATGGCCTATCCATGACTGGGGATTTTTAAAACATATGTTCAGACAAATGTCAGCAACAGGTCCCTCAATTTCACCATAACTGAAGTGTTCAACAGAGCATTGTCTCAGCACTCACAGAATGCAAACAAAAGAAAACAAAACAAAACAACTTCCAGCCAGATGGAAGTTCCCTGGCTAGTTCTTAGTTTTTTCCATGGACACCACAGACCAAAAACAATCCCAAAATTCAGTACACTTTCTCAGAAAGGCCAAACCAGGAAAACTGGTTCCTTGGGTAACCACGTAGCATGGAGGGTTTCTACATGATGGACAGTATTTTGCAATTACACAGCAACTCCAGACTGGCAAAGCAGAGCAGGGTTTGCTTTCATGTTTGCACCTAGGCTCTCAAGATTCTAAGACACAGCAAAAGGAACCTCATGCATTATTACTCCTCCAGAGAACTGGCTATGGCCATCAGCCTTTTACTGAAACTGCCTACAGTTTTGTTCCTACTACATTTCTGTTTGTTATGGACTAAAACTCTAAATAGCTTTAAGAAAAAGCCTGAGCTTAAATAAATCACCTAAAAAGACAGCAAATACTCTTTTCCACCTTGAAATATTTGGGCTTCAGTTGACTGCTAAGGCATATAGGCACACTTCCAGAGTTAATGTTTTTTTATGTGCTTTGAGCTACTCACCATAAGCTTAATGCCAATTTAGCATGCTCAGCTTTCATATCAACCATGGCAATTCTTTTTCTTTACAGTAAATTCGGAGGTAGAAAACACTTTCTCCTCACCTAAAAAGCATGCAGAAACTAGTGCCGTACTTTGCTGTCTCTCTTAGCTCAAAATTACCCAAGACACCGATGTTACCGCAATTGCTTGCTCAGATTTCTAAGCCCTTAAACTCCTTCACCTCGGATGATGATGCGCGGTAGCTGCACGTTTTACTTTGCCTGTGGCATGTAAGAAGCGAGAAACATTTAGCTAACATTTCTCTGACTATTAAGGGGCCGCTCAAGGTAAACACCCTAGCAAATACGTTAGTGCTTGGCTCATGTTCTGCATCTGCATATCCTTAAGGCTGACTGCCTTGGATTATCATATTCCTGCTGCTCTAAACAGTCTATTTTTATTCCAGTTCTGCCGTGTTAAAGCTTAACTGAAAAGACTGTAGGGATTACAACAGATGAAAGAATGCTGGGGAGCAAAGAGGGTGAATACGGCAGGAAAGTATCGGTTTTATCTCCAACGAAGCAAAAAATAAAAACAAAAACCAGCAATATAAGCAGGTCTTAAGGGCTTGGGGTGGGTCCTCCCTCCCCCTTCTGAAAGCCTCTTCTCCACAAAACATTCGTGGATGTGAGGATTTAAGGATTTAATTAAAAAAAAAATTAAAAGGCATTTACCACACTCAAATGAAATGCCATAAATATCTGCACCAATCTCTCCCTCCACAGCTCAGCATCCTCCGCGCCAGCCGGCTGCATCACATGTTCCGGGGGGTGATGTCATCCCTGCCGGGCCGCCGGCTGCAGCTCCCGCCGCCGCGGTGCCGCCGCAGTGCCCGCAGCTCCCGCCCCGCCACGCACCGGCGGCCACCGCGGCCACCCCCGACCCCCACGGCCATGCCCCGACCCCTAACGCGGCCATGCCCCCATCCCCACCGCGCCATCCCCGACCCCCACGGCCATGCCCCCATCCCCAGCCCCCACCACGGCCGTCCCCGACCCCACCGCGGCAGGTATCGCTCCCACGGCACACGCTTCTCCTTTGGAAGCACACCATGCCCCTATGGCACGTATTTATGCTCTTCCGCCCAAAATAAGGCACTCTGATTTAAAAAGTGTTGCTGTCAATATTAAGTCCTACATCATTTAAATACTGTTTCAGTCTTCAAGTGGAAAACCGCCCTTCATATTTGCAATACCTATTAAAGGAATACTCATTTTGCATTTTTAATAGGGAGTAGTGCCCTTCTGTTGTAACCTACACCCTCCACATGCTATTGCCTAACTACCAGCAAAGAGGGAAGAAGCTCAAATTATGCTAATTAATAATTAACTTCTGTATATTCAGAAGAATAAGTAACACACAATGATGTAGTCCATTTCAATATAGGAGGTTCCCCCCAGTCCTCATGAAGAATTACACAATTACACAATCCCTTGAGTTATCATATACAGTTTCCTACTAAACAGAACCTTATCAAAAACCAGCTATTTAAATGCTGTATCACACAACTAAAGATCTTTACAACATGGAATCAAGAAACAGTCACCTAAACATTTTATACATTGGAAAATTAATAAGTCTACCCCACAAGCACACCATTTTCTCTTTGCTCTCACAACTTCAGAGCCTGAAGACAGCATCAATTAGCCAGATTCAGCAGACTTGTCTATATTAACCTTTTTTCTCATGCTGTATGAAGCTAAGATATTTTGCTGCAACATACAATTTTATCCAAGTTAAAAGATCCATGAAAAGACAACATTTTGGGATAGAGATATCACCCTGTGAGGTTTCAGAGAGCCCCTTATGAACGGCCAGGACAGCCCCTCCTCATTTGGACTGCAAGCGTTCCCAAATCCCACGGTGACAACCTGGCTGCAGAGCAGCCCGTCCGTCTGTCCTGGAGGACAGACAGTAACCCTGTGTAACATGGCCCCTTGTGCCCAGAAATCACAGCAGTCCGGGAACTCAGCTGCTCCCCAGATACCCAGCTTGCTGAAACTTCCCAGAGGCCTTGAAATACATGAAGAAAGTCACCTTTAGAGGAGTAACAGGAAATAGGTACTCAGTGTGGCAATTCACACAACCCAGACAAATGCAGGATTAGCCTAATGCCGAGGCTGAAGGAAACGAGGTAACTGTGCTAATCGTCTTGCACTGAAAGATCAGTAACTAGTCAGCCACACAATTCAGGGGAGCAGATAAATTACCTCATACACATCTTTTAAGTTAACAGCTTGATTACAGAACTGTGATACAAACCAAGGTTGAAAAAAGCTTCCCCAAGAAGCACTGCTTCCCCAAGAACACTGAAGTATTTACTTCAGAGGTAGCTTCAGTCATGTGTATCATTCAGTTATGGCAACATAAAATATGGGAACAGAAATCAGGACAACAAAAAGACTCAGAAATTGAGTCTAAGAGTAGCATCTCTTAGCTAAAATGTTGACCATGCATTCTTCCATTGCTGTCACACACAACTGACTTGAAATTTTTCTGAAACATGGCTGAAGAAAAACACAAATGCCAAAAGGGCATCTCTCACCCTAAAAACTCACACCCCTAATGACACAACTGTTTTTCACCTGGCAAATAAGAACAATACCTTTGAACAGGCACAAACTAAAAAAGCCAGACTCAGCCTAGATTCCTTTGATGCTTTAGGCTCTCTTTGGACTTCAGGATGACTCCCTGTTGTGTCATCAGCAGAAAGCAAGTGCCTCATCTGCCAGGCTGCTAACTCTAGCACCCAACTTCAATCCCCACCTCTTCTTTGACAGAAATCCCATGCTGAATCGAAGAAACATCTTTCAGTGAGTTATTTTCCAACAGAGTACTCTATTCACTTCAATGGACCTAATCCAATAGGCTTTTGCTCAAAAATCCACATGCTATGCTAAGATCTACAGGAAGGAAAAAAGAAAACCCACATAGAAACCGCACTCAGAACTGCTAATTACCTATTACTAGGAAACAACTGGACTGATCTAGGTTAGTCTTAAGTGAAAAGAAACATCTGTTAAAAGCCAAGAGATAGAACAACTTCCATGTGTAGGAAGGACACGGTTTCCCAACCAAAGCAGCAGCACCCTTCATCCAGGCAAGGCAGCCATAACTGCACACCGTTCTCCACAACTCCTTGCATCCACTGGTCAGTCCCTTTGTGTTAAGCCTTATCTTGGAACACAAAACCTCTAAACTGCAGCTAATAAACATTTAAGCAAAAAGAATCCAAGACGTTGATGTCTTTAGCATTTTTTCTATTTCACAGCATGACTTACATCAATGACATGACACTGAAATCTGAGCTATTCTCCCTTTATTTGTACAACTATCCTACATTTCAAGACCAATTGCTTCTTAGTTAATCAAGCAAGAAGAGGAGGGGAAAAAAAGAGGCATAGAGAAGCTCAAACGTAATTATATTAGTGCATTACAGACTGATTAGGGTTTCATTATTTGCTCTTATTCATTCTCCATATCACAAGATGATGACATCCCAGAAGATTTTAAAGATGATCTTAAATATCAGAATCCTACAGGTTTATTCAACTTTGTTTATAAGTTAACTGTGTGTGATAAACCTCAGCTGCAAATAACTTACACACTATGTCCCACATTTTACAAGTGTCCAGAAAGAAAGCACAGAGCAGGTTCCTATTCTCCATTTTAATATGGAGAGGCTTTAAAACTCAATCAGTGAGTAGATTACTAAATAAGGTGTTAATCAGTGAGAAATAATTTTAAACAAGATATGAGAAGATTCACAAGCAGCCATTATGAAAACTTTTATATTCTTATTCTGAAGTTACCACAGAAAAACCATAATAATTAAGTCAGCAGAACCATTAGATTCTTTTTTTTTTCATCACCTTTAGAAAAAAATTATTGCTGAACTCCCAAAGTCCTTGGATTTATAAATGAAATCAGACTGCTAAGACAAGGGTGATAAAGAAATCTGAACTTTCATAAGCAGCAAATGGCAAAAACCCATCAGTGAGAATTTACCCCAAAGGAGTGGCAAAGGCAAGCAAAAGGTAACTAAAGTTACTTCACTTATGTGATTACTGATAGCTTTCTTTGATTTTAACTCAAGTATTCAAAGTGCCAATTTCAGTTTTATGGTAGGCTTAACTTCTGGATGCAAGTAAAGGATTCATGGAAAATCAGAGCTGTCAATTCACCAACTGCACTGTTACCGCTTCCCATTATAGACATTGCCTACATGCAGTGCTGCTCAGAAATCTCACACCATCTTTCACATTGCAACAAAGCAAGAGAATTCAGGAAAATTATGGCAAACACTGCAATTTTCCTATCTTTTCTCAAGCTCCATGAGCTTGCAGATGACCAGTTTAAAAATCATCTCAGGAACACTAACTTTTAGGTACACCTGCTATGGCATCTTTAAAACTGCAGATCTTTCTTCCTAGGGCTAACAAGGAATTATTAGCAGGTTTTTTCATGGCATACAGATCACTGGGCAACATTAGTAACCTTGTCATTCATCATTTATTCATGCATTTTTCTCAGTCCAGATTCTAAAATCACTGGGGGACTTCAACAAGGATACAGTTTAGGGGCATACCATGGAAGCAGCATGATCTCAGAATTGTGCCAGCAGCCTTAGTCAAGAGCTTAGACAAAGTATTCAATGTAATAATTTCATGTTAATATCCTAGTACTGAATTCAAAGCAACTACAGGAGTACACCTTTGACTCCCTCCAGCTCTTGATCAGGCTCAAGATCCACTCATCAAAAAACATTATACCTTCAAACTCTGACTTGAATCACAACAGCTGACAGAAATGTCCCTCCTATTCCCATTTTGTTTCACATTTTATGCACTCTCTATACGTGCTGTGGGGAACTGCACCACATCTGTATTGAGCCGGTATGCAGTGGCAACCAGGACCTCACAGAAGCAGACAGCTGAGAAATTGCCTTGAAAGAAGAAAATGAGATTCATTAGAAGGTTACTAGCTCTAAGTCACTTTCAGGTTTTGGCATATTTGCTAAGTGTTAAGAGGTTCTCTCTTACCATTTTCAACAGCTCTCTGCTTTGTCCTGACAGGAGGACACACCTCCCATCTCCGCAAATTATGGGAGAAGCACAATGTCATGTAGAGAGATGTAGGCCAAGAGAAGACTGCTAGTGTAGTTGACAGCAAATATTCAGACAAGATCAACTTCACAGACTGAATAACCTTGCTTTTCTTGGAAACTGGCATACTCAGCTATTCCTCAGTTAGGAGCAATTACCAGGAAATTAGCCACCTCAGGTGTATGCTGCAAAACCTGTTGAAAGGCTGTCTTAAGAATCTAAGTTAAGGAAAATTCCAAATGCTAAATCATTCTAAAAATCTGTGATTTCCTTTTAAGTGCGCAACAAGCTTAGAGTTATCCATGTAGCAAGGTCCTTTCCAACCTGAATTACCCTTTGATCCTATGAAACATGCAACACAGAAGTACAAGCGTCCATTTTCCAACTGCAACTTAAGATGTGACAATCAAAATCTGACCGGTTTTCCCCTTTTAAATGAGAAGAGCTGTGTTCCTAAATTTTTCTGTCCCTTAGCCATGTTCAATTTGTTCTTGCTGCCCTGCCGACATTGTTGGAAGTTCATTTGTTTTGGTGGGAACTGCTCATCCATCTCTAAGTGCTGAGATACTTCAATTCACTGCCCTGCTGAGGTAGCAAACCTTTTTGTCAGGGTGTCCATCAGTAGCCCACAGCTCTCACTGCAGTCAGACACTGACCCTGTTCACTGCTGCTACAGACACTCATGGCTTAGGGGTCATGCTACACTCTCAGGGCTATCAGGAGGGTACCAGCCTCCCACAAAAACCAGGTTTAACACACAGTTGTTTAAAACAACAAGATCTATAAGCAATCTTACTTATTCTGCTGTTCAAAACACAGATGAAGTGGAAGGCAGTAGCTTCTAAATTCTGTGCAGCAACAGCTGGAACATAACACTTTAGATCATGTCCTTTGGCTCTTGTTCCAAACCACCATCTGGAGAAATCTCTTTCCACAGTGAAATTGATGAAGACTACAGCAAGGGCAGTAAAAATAAGCAACTTAATACAGCTTGAAAATCATCCTGTATTGTTTCATCCTGAGCAACAATAGGAAGAACTATTTCCATCAGCCCTGAAATCAATCAAAATACCCATAAACAGATTGCATATTCTTCAGTAAAAATACCTTTTTATACCATAAAGTACTCCTTTTGGGCTTTCTATCATTCATAGATCCCAAGAATAGGCATTTATTGGTTATGGTATTTTTCCTGTTCTCCACCCTTTTTTCTTTTTAAATATGCACACACTTTTACAACATTTTCATCACCTTATGGAAATACATATGCAAAAATTATACTCAGTTAAATTCATATTTTGAGACATTAGTACTTAAACGACCATTTTTGTTGAATATTCCTCCTTCCTCCCCTTGTTTCTTTGCAGGATATTTCATATTCCTTCTGTGGAAAAACTAGCCATTTGCAACAAGATGTATGCCAAATAATCTGATTTGTGCAGAGCTTTCACTCCTTCAAATTCCCATTTTATTAGTTTGCAGCTGTAAGTAGCTTGAGCTCCAAATGCCTTGAGACACAGGAAATGTAGGATGAATCCCAGCTTCTCTAACACATTACAATGCACATACATGAGATCTATGTGAGTAAGGGGGGGGGGGGGGGGGGATGCTTTTCTTCATCCTGCATTGCAAAACCAGTCAAGTTCCTATTCAGCCAAACGACAGCGTAAAAGCATTGTCCCCAGCTTGTTTTATGCCACCCTTAAACTTCAGATAGATGTGTGGCTGTTAGAAGCATTTAGAAGGGGGCAAATAAACTTTTACATCAGAGCATCTCCCTATTCTGTCTCTTTACTGAGCTGATTTTACTTAAAACACTGATTAACATATGCTACTCGTTAGAAGCAACCAATTTGTAAAAAAAAAAGAGAGTAGCAATGAGGAGTCCGCAGGGGAATTAAAGCTTGGGTATTTCACTTTCAGTACGTGAGCGGTTGCTAAGAGCAACCTGTCTCCCTCCCTCCCTGCCTTTAAGGGAGAGCAAGATTAGCACGGAACGCCAAAAGGGATGTCCAACACACGTCTCGTTTGCTCAAGGATTACGTTAGAAATTCTAGCCTGAATTACTCGGAGCAGGTGTGTGTTCTCACCACACGTGCCGCGCTAATTAATTAAAAATAAATAATAAAGGGGAAAAGAAAGCTGCGCTGAAGACAATAGGAGGCAGAGCGGGCGAGGAAGCGCTGGCCGCGCCGGCAGGACGCGGGGCAGCGGCAGCAGCAGCGGGGGCGGGCGGCGGCAGCAGCGGCTCCCCGGCACCGCAGCCGGCAGCGCATTACAGCACGCATTACATCACCCCTGCCTTTGTGCAGGGCTGAGCCACCGCGCAGCTCGGGGGAGCTGCCAGAGCTGCAGCCATCCCCGCAGCCATCCCCCGAACCGCACGGAGGCACGAAAAGAAGCGATTTGGAGTCACGTCAGCCTTCCTCTGCCTGCACTGCCGAAAATCCTCCCCTCCTGATCCCTTTGGGAAATTTCATTAGAAAGAAAAAGACCCTTAGCACGTTCAGCTTTATGAACGGATTCCAGACAAGAATAAACAGAAAGGATTTTGCAGATTGTCACGACTAAGAAAGGGAGATTTCATTCTTCATTTATCAAATTTGTTCTAGCAGATTATCTCCTTCAGATGACAAAGGCAAGCAGCCCGAATCTCATTAGAGCTACATTTAACACAGCTACCGAAGTACACAAATTTAACCTAAATCAAGGCTGGGTTTTCTTCGTGAACTCCAACTTACTCAGCGCCCACGTTACTGCAATGAAAAGATTAGCATCTTGCCTTCACTTTGTTCCATTTCTGCAAACAGCTACATGTTACTATAAATGCACTTTCACGACTCTGGTCAGAAGCACAGTCCCAAACTCAGCACCCAAATCCAGTATTTCTCAGCAGCTCACCTGTCCTCATGGAATGAGTAAATAAGCTTCAATCTCATTTTTATTAAGGATATGTAGCATATGCAATACCAAGACAGACAAGACAAAGCAAGCAGCTCCCTGTGTTATTTAGGACAGAAATCTGCACATATAATGCTCCAAAGACATTCAGATAACTGTTTCTACAGCTTTAATATTCACAGGCATTGTCAAACAATTGGAGTCTATTGCAGTAATGTTTCCTACAATGAATTATATTACTATTTCTTTGGGAACAACAGTTATTTGAAAGTAGGGGCACTGCATTGTACTCCCAAGCACACTAATCAGATTCTCATTCAACTTAAAAAAAGATCATGTATGAAATATTGCCCAATTTATAGACCAAACTAGTAAAAAGCTATTTAAACTTGAGTGCAATTTACTACTTCCTGCTACTTGCCAGCACAACAAATGCAGCCTAAGAGTTGTGAGCATTCACTACTGCATGCTCAAATTTTTAACACCATAACTATGGACACTGATCTGGTTGCTCCCATTGAAGTAACAAATATAGTTTATTTTCTGCTAGCACAGACAAGAAGTATTCATCCATCAGCTTTATCTTTCAGTCTTCTAGAGCATGGGTAACACAAAGATGCTATATGCCCAAACTATCCAGCCATTCACCTCCATAAGCTACCTGCTAAATATCAACACTAGCAAATGTTTTCCGTATTATTTTATTTCAAGAGAGGGCATTCCTCACAGGGGCATGTTCAAGCTCCTCTGATCCATGCCTTTAAAGAACATGCTGAGACTTACCAGGCATTATACAGTATCCTATAGATACCATGTGATACCATCTGCAAATCAGAATAATGACAATGATTCAACCACTGGAAGTTACAGTATTTTAATTAAGTTCACAAAACTGGCCTAATTTAAGCTCAATTAAAATGGGTTTGTTCGTCTTCTACTACACTGACTCACTCTACAAAAAATTCTAAATGCATATGATTTCCTGGAAAAGCTCTTTGAGACAACAATAGGAGCTAACATTTTAATTGCATTAAAAAGCAGCAAAGTACTTTGGCATGTGTATGAATCCATTACTTCAGAAGTCTACAGTGTGTTTTAAAAGCTCTAGGTAAGATTTTAACAATACCTCTGCCTTCATGTCTTCAGTTCCTGACATCATTATAGATTCACAAAGTTGTCTCTGAAGATTTTAAACTCTAAAACCAATTAGCAGTCCATAGGTGTACTTCTAAGTGACCTAGCAAGCTTAATTAGAAATATTACCTTCTAGAGCAGAACAGTAACAAAAGGGGAATTAGCTGAATTTCTCTAAAGCTGTATTCATCTTTATTATTTACATACTCAACCCTCCTCATCCCATCAAAACACAAGTTTATGGCATCAGTACAGCAACAGTTGCTATATTGTTTAGTTTGGCAAAAAAAATTTTTTTTGCACATTATTAAATAAGAAGCATTCTTTACTAAAGTGCTTTTGGTACAGAGCCACTTTTGTTGTATACAAGTCATTCTTACTTGCTTTTGAGCTCCAGTACCCTGACATGCAGTTCAAATTGCCAACTCTCATATCTACTATTATTTAAAAGAAAAATTCTGTGATATTAACTCATGTCAGAGGTTTACTGAGTCTTTTTTTCCCTGGCAGCTATTGTAAGCTTGAATAGGAAGTAGCATCACATCATTTTTCAGCACAAGCCATTTTGGTATAGATGGATAATGAATATATTCAGGACTCAACACAGGGGGAAGTGTACCAGAGCACAGTTAAACTGCAAGACCTGGATTGCAACTTCCCCAAAGGCTTTCATAGCTGATACATCTAACAGCCTCCTTTTTATGCTTCCCTAACTCAGCACAAGTACACAACCAGCATCACATAATACATTTGATATTCAAAAACGTTTCTTCCCAAGTCCTTTCTACATGCCGTTCTCCTGATACACTTTATCCTCACTACCACCACATCAGCCTTGCTCATGCTGGTCAGTTCATTGGCAGTACCTGACTGTAACGGTAGTAAAAGCAGATGGAGCATTTTATCTACTATCCACTCACATGTATCAGGAGGACTAGTCCAGAAGTTACTGAACAGAACCTGAAGTATATGTACAGCAGTACAAGATGTCTGGAGACCCCTTCCTCCAGCAGATGCTCTGATTTGGTGTACTTCCATTCTTACAAGAACCAGAAACAAGACTTAGTCCATTACCACACAGAACTCAGTTGTATTCAAATTTATCGCAATTAGCTTGAATCACTACATTTCCAGTGTCAGCTGAGTTCTGAATTAAGTAACTGAGCATCAAGCACAAACTCCGTGGCTTCTAACCCTTGAAAGAAGGAGCAGCAAGCAAGCTAGCAGGATATGTTAGTCAGAACACTAATACTATCAGCAGCAACAAAAATGCCCTGGTTTCAAAGCAGACCTTAAGTGGTACTGTCATCTCCACATCTGTGGAAAGCACTGCAGAAGTACTTGAGACTCGTAAGAAGCAAAACTTTGAACTCACAGGACTTACTCTGTCATTCATGCTTGAAATAATGATATGCATGATAGCATTAACAACCTAAGTTACAGCACCATAATCCAGCACCTCTGCTTGCCTTCTTGAGAGCTTTGTTTTGTAAAGGAAGTTCACTTAGGATTCAAAAATCAACAAAGCTGAAGTTTATTTGGATTTATGAGAAAATACCTTGAATGAGTCCAGAAGAGTTCTGAAACAGGGCCAATAACAGAAGCTTAAGTTGCCTACCAAATGTGAGGGTTGCTGGCAGATGTGAGATAATCCCATCCTTACAGAAGGCCTGCTTTTGACCTCTTTGGGTAATTGACTGCCATTACAATCACTTTTCAAATGTCTGTTCTTGCATCCAGATTTTTTTAAGCGTCATCCGTCAGGCTTTTGGCTCAATGACTTTCTATGGATATAAGCTCCCTGACCTTATCAGATTTTTTTTTTATCTTTCCAATTTAGATCATACTATTCCACATTAAATTGGTATTTAAAAATTTGATTTCTCATACAGGCTTCCAATTACATGTGACAGTCAAGTTTATAGTGGTTTCCTGGTTTTTGATGCTCTTGAAGTGTTTGAAATGGCTTATGGTTCTGAACAATAGCCCCTTATCTACACTGAATATTTACTTTGCTATATCCAAATAACTGAATCGCTCTTAGATTAGAGTTATAGCAAGAAAGAATTGCTACAGAGCCACTAGGTAGGAAGTAAAACTTTCTAGTGTGCTTCAATTTCACCAGTTCAGCCCAGTGTGGCTACCTGGTAGTTTATTAGATGGATTACAACTGAATTGAAGGTTTCATTATACCAGACACTATAATAACCTCCAGCAAACACATTAATGCACTATGATACAGATAGGGCAGGCAGGAAGCAAATATTAGCAGCTAGTGGACAAGGATTTAGAGGAACGTTACTTGTAGTTTTCTAAAAAGGAGATAGTTAATTATTAGCATTAAGACTTAACCATTAAAAGCAAACTCAGAAGTCCACTATAAAACTAAAATATTTTATTTTTTCTGGGCTTGTGGGGGCAAATGTATGCACACCAAAAGCCAAGGAATGGGCTCCATCAATTTTCATGCACTGCACTGTCACAAGCATAATACAGCAAACATTCCCTTTTGGTGGCAGTGCCAGCTTAAGCCAGAGTTTTACAGTAATTACCAAAAGCAGGTTTGGGATTCTTAGTTTGATTAATCAGTACCGTATCAGTAGTCTCCTATTACCGTGTTAAGTCAAATATCTGTAACTCACTTGACATATTATATTGTTTAAAAAATCTAGGCTGAATTACTCATCTTTGTCTTCCTTAAGGGACAGATGACAGTTACTGGTCAACATCAGGGCACTCCACCCACATGGATATGTGCACCTCTAGCAGGAAGGCACAGGGATATCAACAAAGTGACTGCCTAGAATTAACACATATGCCTTATCACACAGCAAAAGATAAATATAATATGGACTTTAAAAAAAAAGTCTCTTATGCTTAAACTGACAAAAAAAAAAACCAAGAGAAAATATGGTTTATTTATTCAACACACGCCTGGTATCTCTGCACACTGATAAAGTACAGTAGGACAGCAATGTATTAGTGAAGAGCTGGTTCTAGTAACTGATCATTGAGCTAAACCAGTTCTGAAATTCCAGTCCAATAAACACACAGGAAATTACTTACATAAATCAACTGCACCCATATATTTCTATTCAGGGGTACCACACATTAGTAGTTCAATTGAGTTTGGACTTTAACAAACTGTGGCATGCCTAATGTGTTACTTGTAAAGTTAACTCTATGTCACATGCCAGATAGAGTCTTCAGATGAGAAACATCTTCAGTGGCACTCTTTGTTTCCAAGAAGATATGCTTATTTCTTTTTAAGGGAAGCATCGTGGAAACCCTGCATTACAATAATATTAACCTACAGCAGACAGGAGCACTTGTCGGAAAGCCACGGATCGAATTACGAAGGCCAGAATTACTGCATAACACCAGCCAGCTACAATGCCATCCTCTGAATTCTTCACTCTCTAGAAGAATTGCATTAGAGCAAGAAAACAACTGGCTCAAAGATCGTCTTTAAGCAAATAGTTGTCAGGTGAGCAATGCTATTTTGACACAGGCACCTATTTGCTTATCTGTGTACATCCTTTATCTCTAGAGTCTTCTTCCTTTACTTGGAAGTGGTATTCGCCCTGAACACACCACAGGCATTCCTTCTTCATAATGAGTTCAGTATCTGCATTTATGCTCCCTTCAGTGCATGACTAATATTACAAGCACACTATTTTGATTGACACCTAATACCATAGCTGCCATTATCACTTACATCATACTAAAACATGAAGTGTTACCCACATCTATTTGGAGAGTAAAAGAATACAGAATTGCTTTGACACATTGTCAAGCACTGTCAAGATTCACCCACCATAGCTATGTTTTCTGTTTCTCCATCTTACAAGGTCATTAACTAAGAACTAGAGATGATTTTACACATTATAGCTACACATTCAATTCCATTTTGAGTATTACACAATAATATGCCAGTACAACACAAAGTTCAAGAAATACTCAAGTGACTTACCATTCAGAAGTATCAGTACACCAGTTTTTTGTTTTGCATCCCATTTATAAGAACACATTGTTCATACCCCCAGAGACTCCATACCTCTGCGGCCAACAAATTGGATAAACTAAACAGTGCTTGGGAACAGCAGCAATTTAAATCCTTATGCCTTATCAGGAAAATTGAATCCCTATTTCAAAACACTCAGATTTGAGTTCAAGAACCCAGTAAATTTGATGCAGTTTCCATAAATGCTAGGTTTCTACTTCCAAGTCAAAACATTTTTCCATCTTCTTTGAGCAGTCAGATGAAAAAAGGTACAGTACACGTTCCAAATCCAAGTCATCTTTGTCAATGAGTATCTTCTGCCTGTACCCTTTGCTTGACTGTCAGTTTGCTTAACAGTTGCTCTGCCTGGATTTACTACCAAATAGGCTTTGACAATGATTGCTATTTAATCCTATGTAATACCCAGATGCAACTGTTCCCAGATGAGAGGACAGTTTAAAAACACAGTCTCCTTCCTGGCTGCATACAAGCCCGGAGACGTGCTAGAAATCTTGTAACAGCAAAACTCAGTAATAGAAAGGATCGCTCTTGTAAAAAACAGCTGTTAATCTTTTGTGTATTTATCTATGGCAAGAAAAATATTATTATTATTGCTATACATTTCCTTGCTCCTTATCTAAAATTTCAGTTTAATAAACTGAGCTTTCTAATGCTTTTCTTTAGGCAATGACACTCCAATAAAACTGAATTCCAGAGTTCACCACCTGAGTGTCTTGACTTGAGCCACCCACCACTAACAGCAAAACAAGCCATGTAATTCAAACTCAACAGTCAACCCACTCATCACACACAAGCCCAGTATTTCAGCTGCAGAATCTGTACACTAGCCGGATGTCCACTAACAATTCTCACTTACTACTGCCACATTTACAGCTGTCAACTAAAGGATCTGAAGGTTTTTGTATACTTGGATCAACTGTAAATTCAATCTTCTTATTTGTTTTTATGCATTATATGATCTAGATTTGTTACTCCAAATACCTCAGAGTACACGAGAACTTTCTAGCAAGGAGATCCTGAGTAAGTATATAACTACATCTAAAATTATTTCCTTAATCATTTCATCTCTGCTTTATTTACTTGAAATAGATTCCTTCAATTATCCCTGAACATTCTTACCCCCGTTTTTGAAATGCTTATCCTCCTGAAAAAGATACTGCCATGATCTAAGGTCAACATACACACTGCCTTAGAAAATAAAAACTGAAATTAAATGTTTTACGTTTACCATGATCTGTAAAAGACAAAAAATTCCTTTCCAAAGGAAAACTAAAAAACCCCTACCAACACCCCAGTATTCAGTCTAGTTACTACTCTAAGTTATAAACCAATAACCTGCACAATTATTAACTGGCTGATAAATTCATCATTTCAACATAAGACATACCTAAGATTTAGATAACACTCTCCATCAACAATTTAATTAAGAACAAACTAAGCATTAGTAGAGTGAGTAACAGCTCGTGCCTACAGCACCAGATGATAAAACATAAGATAAAGTACAGTGAAGAACAAAATATGCTGTCTGACTTCACCTTAAAGATAATGTTTTATTCCTTCAACATCTCTAATCAAAATTCAACATACCTGAATAATATAACCTATGGATTTAAACTTCTTAATGCCATGTAGGAGAATGAGGGATTATGGCACTCAGACAAAAGAAACTGGCTCATTTGGGTGAGTTGACAAGGACAAAACACGAAAAACAATGTAAAAATTTCAGTCATTTCCCAAGAGCAACACGCGTGCTAGCACAAGAAATCCGGGCCATAACTGAAGCATTTCAGGCAAACTGACTCAACTCCTCTACTCCACTTCCCTACTCCAGGACAGCTCTTGTGAAGTGCCACAACTTATCAGGCTACATTTTAAGCCCTATTCACAGGCTGCTGTCCTAATGCTTCAGAAAAAGCAGAATTCTGATTTGGCCTCTGCATTACCTAAGTTACCCAGTTTACACTACGGAAAAAAGCAATATGCTGATTTGCTTTAAATTAGGCACTGCCACTTCAGTTCTTATAGAACTCAAAGACATTTAAGATGATGACCTCAAATTAAAACAGTCCTTTCTCTCACCCTGTTCTGTGGAATACTGCTGCTGTACTGTACATAAGTATTTTGGCAGACAAACACTCCAGCCTCCTGTCAGCACTGGTCTTCCTCAGACTTGTTTAACAACTTATACAGCAAAATTAGGAACAAGCCAGATAATTCCTGCATACATTTGCCAATACTTTGCAAACCCTGCCTTTGGTTTCCAGGACTTTCAAACAAAGCAGCATGATTTTGTTAAAACAGTTAACAGCATATTAGCTCATAAAAAAGAAAATTGATCTAAGAAAAGCCTTTTTTAAGCAAATCAAGACAGAATCTCCTTCTATTATTTTCCTGTGCTCATCATGTAGCAGAATGCCTCCTGATGCACAGATCAGAAAGTGTGTCACTGGCAGTCAGCTACACAAAGGGGAAAGCATTTGATCTGTGTCACAGTCAGCGTGTCAATCCACAGCACTAATACCTTTCCCAGCTAACCTAGGACACAGCCTGTCCTACTGAGGGCCACCACAATTCCATATCAGTCTACACAAAAAGAAAATTAATAAACCCCTCATTCTTCTTCAGGAAATGAGAGTACAAAGAAAACCAACAAGGAATCTCTTTCAGCAGTTTCCAGACAACATGCCTCTAACGTGACTCAGGCACTTGAAAGAGTGTTTTACCATGAAACACTGCTCCATACATCAGCAATTACTTCAGTAAGACTATGCCAACTATGCAAGCAATTCAACTTAGAACAGGGTGCCAGGGTTTAATGCTAATCATGAATGCAGCTCACTGTGAGAGGCCAGTAAGTATCTGTGTAGTACTACAGCTGGCCTTGCCAACATCATGTGGGCAAACCTATCAAAGAAACTATTTTGCCCCAAAGAATTGGAAAGAGAGTCTAATACACCCTACCTAACTCCAAGCTAAACACGGATCACATAGCAAACTCTTTCATTTGCAGTGGCAGGCACATTTGGGCCAGGCCTCCAGCTATTCACTCCTACCCAGCAACTGCCTGGCACAGCCTGGGTGCTCCCACCGCGGGGACTGGGAGGAAGGAGCCCAGCTGTGTCTGCCTGGAACCTGAGAGACCACCAGTAGCCACTCACTCACCCCCCAGCACACACAGACAAGCCCCCAAGGCACAAACCCACATCCTGTTGTAACAGCCTGCATACCCAGCGAAAGCAGCAGCACACCTGGTGAAGCTATAAACTGACCACTGTCCTCATTTTCTGTATCCCTTCACAGAGTCTCATCCCCATGCTAGTTTTCTACTTTTTCTTGAAGCATCATTGCAGTATTAAATCATCAAGTTAGAATTTACTCCATTTTTCCAAATAAAATTTATTAATCATTATTTTTAGTTTACATGAGCAGGTAAGAGAGAATTGGATTTGGGGGTAACAGGTACACTTTTTACTAGTCATGGAAACAATTCTCATTCTGCAAATCTTTTTTTTTTTTTTTTATCTTATTTGAGTTTAATTCTCAGTACATTCTTGCTTAAAAACACTGAATGTCAGTGAATACCCAAATTCCTTCAAATTCCCCCTTTAAGTGAAAGGAAGCTTGTCATTTTAAACAAATTGTCCAAAAATTCTCAGGTAACAAGGGTACCCAGAATATTTTAGGACCCTGAAAGCCAAAGCAGCTCCTACTGGCTCTGCATGACATGGATCTAAACACAGAATGGCTCAGACTGGAAGGAACCTTCAGAGGCTCACAGCTCAGTCTCCTGCTCAAAGCAGGATCAGCTCTGAGGTCAGACTGGGTTGCTCAGGGTTTAATGCAGTTGAGTCTTGGAAATCCCACAGGGCCATATTCCACAGCCTCCATGGGTGACTTCTTCCAGAGCTCAATTACCCTTGTAGTGAAAACTTGCCATGTTTCAGCTCATGGAGGTTTTTTCTTCCTCCCACCACATGTATAAAGAACCTGATTTCTCAGTTCCCTCTTTCTTGGTTAGAAAGTTATGATTAGGTACCCCTGAAACTGCCTGGTTTCCAGATTGGCCTTCAGCCTCTCCTCACATGGCAATGTGTTCAATCCAACAATGTTGGTGGCTCACCAGCTGGATTTAACACAATATTCCAGATAGTGAATACCACGTGAAAACTGATAGTCTCAATCTACTAGCTAAGTTCCTCTGGACAACAGCCCAGGACACTGGTACCCCTCCTGACTGCTAGAGCACACTGCTGGCTCATCTTCAGCCTACTGCCCAACAGGACAGCCAGCAATTTCTAGAGAGAGCTGCTATCAACCACCCAGTCCCCAACTGTAACAAACCACTACTGGTTGATCCTCTCCTCCCTGTATCCTCTTTGTAGGTACAAACAGCTAGTAGATCTTGGTGGTGGAAAAGAAGGCTTTGAGGAACTCAACCTCTGCATCAGTGGAAATTATATCACCCATTCCACTCAGCAGCAGGTTTTTTTTCCTTCTTTAGTCTCCTTTTGTTAATATTGCAGCAGCACTACTTGTGGCCCTCAATGACCACCTCTTACTTCAAGTCTAGCTGGACATTTGCTTTCCTTTGCATTGCTACCAGGCATTTTTTCTGCAGATAAACTCTTAAACTTTCTTGGACATCCCCTAATTCGCTGTCTCAAGAGCTTTCCCCTTGAACTGCTTGCTCCTAAAGTCTATTTTATCTTGGACGTGGAAAGGAAAGTACAACATGACCATTTCATTGTGCATGGAGATATTTGTTGCTGCTCAGTTTCCACAACCTGTTCCAACAGTCCAAGTCTACAGACCAGCTTTCTAAAGTTACATTGAGCACCTAGAAATACATTTCCTAAATGTATTTCTCATTGTTACATTCTTATTTGCTCATCCAGAAACAAGCTTATGCTTAAAACAGGGAACAATTAGAGGAAATGGTGAATCATCCCAGAAAACCCCATGTATTTATCACACTATTAACCTTCCTGTCAGAAATCCAGGTGATTGCAGCAAGTTGTTAAACATGTGTAGATAGATAAATTGGCAATACTGGCAATAGACTGGCATAGTTAAATGCCAACAGTATCACACGCCTATAAATCGATCTCTGGAAAAAAGTGAGAGAGGAAACACTAGCATTGTAAACATATAAAGAAGATCTAAAAATTCTTTTATTGACCATTAAATCATAGCAATGCTTTCAACAACTACATTTTGAGCTAAGTCATCTAGTTCAAAACTGTAAGGTAGTAGTGAAACATTAAAAACTACTCTGGGGTTATTTACTCCTGTCAATGGAAACCCAACAGTTCAGCCACTTGCATCCACTTCCCTTTAGTAATTTTCTGCCAAAGGTCAACAGAGAGAATGGCAGCTCTCTGTAATTTTAAACATTCTATCCAAGAAAACTGGCCAATCCAGGAGGTGCACGTATGAAATGTTGTTTGTGTCCTTTTTACATATTTCAGTATAACATGCCAAAAATCCAACAGATACAGTCATAGCCTGTTAGGGAAATTGTAGTGAATTTTCAGACAAATAAGGCATTCTACTTAGGAGGCTGAGAAATACAATAAGCATAATGGATGGTTAGATGAAAAGTGCTATGCTTGCAAACTACAGCCCACAATAAATCATCTTTCCAGGAACACATCTATCTTCCCTGACTGGAAGCAAAGTAAAACAGCTTCTAAAAGGGATTTTTGCAAATAGATGAAACTACCTTCTTCTTTAAATAAAGACAACTGAAGTCAGGTGTTGAACTCAGTATTTGTTTTGGTTCTGACCACAGTGACTTTTACTACTCCTACATGTAAAACAGCAATAGTAGCCCAAGAGGGATCAGTTGTGATACTGCAATTCCTAATTAATCACATGGCACTAATCAGTACAGGTATTACAGAAAACATAATTTCACAAATGCTTCTGTTTATTATAGCATTTTTAGCTATTATGATTGTTATAGGTTTAGCTGCACTTGATTCAAGTGGTTTGCCAGTACAGGAGAGAAACTTCCAAATACTGCAATTCAGTGCTGGGAAAATCCTTCCATACTGCAGGTGAGCAAATACCCAAACTAATTTATATCTGGCAGGCTTGATTATCACAGAGAATACATGGTAGCAGACTTTAGGTGGTAAAACCCTTCAAAGCACCACCCATGAAATATTACTTATATCAATCTCTGGAAGTCAGTTAAGTAATACTACTACAGTTCTGAACACTACAGAAATGTCATGTTTCACATTATGTTTTAATGTAATGTTTCCTTTCACTACTCAAATTTTTATCCTCTCAAGAGATCATCTCAGTGTAAAAATTCTCAGTATAGTTTTTTAAAGGAAGCTTTTTTCCTTCATGGGGCAATCCCTACAATGCAGTAACTGTAGGCTGCGGCCCAAAGCAAATGAAGGGATCTCATCTCCCTTACTCCAGTGGCTCTGTTGGAGGGGTTTTTACACCATAAACTGCCAGTTAAACAGAGGTAGTCACCAGTACCTGCATTCTGCTTACCTGATCTGACAAACTGACCCATTTCAAGTCTACAGAAGTGTAATGACAAGCCAACAGATTACACTACCCTCACCTATAATGCTCATGTGATGGGGGACTATGAAGTTTAGTTGCATTCCTTGAGAACTGACAGCTAACTGCCAGGTCAGCTCTCCACAACAATCCTGCCTGTAAAAAATAGTATCTTTGTTTAATGATTAACTATCTGGTTAAGCACCTCCAACTTCTGTATACTTGAAAACTTCTATTTCAGCAGAAATAGAAGTTTTCCACTATCTAGCTTTTCTCTTTATCCACTTGCAACTAATCTCATTTCATTTCCTTTCCATTAAAATGACAATGATTCACATTAAGAAGGTCAGTCCACCAAGTCAGTCACAAACATTTATTTGATTTATTTTTTAAAAAATCAATTTCATCTGTCATTGAAATGCATCTCTCTGCAGAAGTTATATAACTGGAAATATGATTTCTGTTCATCTAAAATCTTTTCAAACAGCAATATCAGACCTGAGTTAAAAATGTGTTGATAATAACTCATTTTCTGAAACTGGTTTGTCAACTCTAAGAATGCTATAAATGCTGACTTTGTTTCTCACATTAAATGTTTCTAGCACCCTGAAGCTTAAGCTTTGGTTAATTGCATTTAGATATTATATGATTCTGTAAACACACACATTATTTAGCCATCACAAATATTTTAATTGGACTGAAATAGCCATTTCATTTCTATCCCACTGAGGTGGCATATATTAAACATTGAAAATTAACACCAGCCATCAGAACATGCTTTAAAGTAATGCGGTAGAATTAAAAAATGCCAAGTGATAACGGCACCACTTTTTGTAATACTGCAGTCAAATCTCTCAATGATCTCTCTGCCTTTAAAGTTTCCTTTGTTTAATGTTTGAACTATTTTTATTGTAATTTCAGATCAAATTGCAATGACAGATTGTCTCTGGATTTGTTTCAGGGAAATTAGCAAAGATTTGTTTGTTTGTTTTAAACAGATGAGGAGATAAACAAATAGGAATGTCTTAAAGTTGGTTACCTGTGGTAGGAACAGAGGTGTAGTACAATAACAATTTATTGCTTCTCCTCTTCCCCACCCTGCATCCAAAAAACCCCCACTTGGCAAAAGGTATGCTTTGCAACAGAGATGACGTTAAACATAAATTTCTGTGTGAAACTCCTACTCAGAGAAAATGAATCTATGACTAGAGGTAAAAACTCCATTAACCAAGTTCTTTAAAGCCTTGAAAAACGCACCATGTAGAACACTTAAAATGAACTTTGAAAGACTAATTTTGGAGTGTGAAATGCCAACCACAACATACAATCTAACATTCGGCTCAGCGTGCCTGATCAGTATGTACCACTAATGCTTAACAATTCTGCATAGACTTGAAAAGTTCTACATAACTCTTTTCCAGTTTTCCAAAGAAAATGTCTCAAACATGTAAAATTCTCTGCAAACATATCTAGAAATGTTCCACTACAATTAACCAAATCTCAGGCCAAATAAAAAAAAAAATTCTAAGACAAAATTCGTTTGGTATCCTCCTCCTTATCATACATTAGCTCATGTTCAAGACGTAATATTCACTGAGTAAAGATCTGATTTTGTTTTGGGTTTTTGTTTATCTGTTTGGCTTTTGGGGGGAGGGGAGGTGAGATTTAAGCAGAGAAAAAGAATCTATAATATTTTCCTATGTTTTTATGGCAGCGAAATACTGAACTTTCATGTACTCTTGGAATAATTTTCTAATGTTTACAAAAGGATCCCTAATTTCCAAGCACACACCCTTCTCTGAACTATCTACTTTAAGGGACTTTTAAAGTCATCCAGAACGGGGTTGATTTGACAACTACACAGACTCATTCCACACTCACCAATTAAGCACCAAGTACAGCCTGTAATGTAAATGCAGTTCTGGTGGTGTCAGGTACATCAAGAGCCAAGAGGTCAGTTCAGCCTCTTTGTGCAGCTCAGCTCTCAGCTGTGCCAGTTGCACCATTTTATTAAATTATGCATGTACTGTAAGCAAGCCTAAGGAGAACAAATCTTTTTAGACAGGCTAACAGCAATGCAATCAGACTGACAAGAGCTGAAAGATGCTTTCATTTTTTTCTGATATGTTAGAGCACCCAACTCATGCCACTGCATCAATGGAAAAGGTTATCCATTTAAAAAAGGACTTCACAGTTCTCCAAAATAATTGCCACTGATTGGACTGGTTGATTTTGTTCTTAACACCCATTTATCAATTAATAAACTGGGGTTTTTTTAGCCCATACCCACACTTTGTGGAATCCAAGACTGCTTAAGGCAAACAGAGGTTTGAAAAAAATATTTTAACTCCTGGAAGAGAGATATCAACTCCATATCCCAGCTTTCACCAGTGAAGTGAGAGGCTCAGACCTGATCAAAAGAAATCCGTAAAGCTATTTCAACATGGCAAATTCTTACACAAAGACACATCTGGGTAAAAACAAACTCCATTTCAAATGGTTCACATGAGAAACAGGACACAAGGAGAAACCAAACATCTACCTGCAACCAAATATAATCCACCCCCAATAGTTTCTATTTTAATTATAAGCAATTTTTCTTCCTTGGCTTACCAACCATTGTATTGCAACTGAAAAGCTTCTGAAATTCCACTGAGAAAAAAAAATTAATCATACTATGCTAGACCTACAGGAATATTAATTTATAAAGTCTGGAAGATTTGTAAAATGAATGCAATAGTGAATCTGCATTTTTATTTACCTATAGCCAGAATGCACCTTTCCAGACTGCTGTAAGTCATCAAGATAACAATTAGATAACCTACACAAACTCCCAGCTGAATTAAATAGCCAACAATTCCTTCTAAGACAATGGATTTCACACAAAATTCAATGATGTTTGCAAAAATGAAAAGGTGCCTGGTCACAGGACACATTAAAACCTGTTTGAAACCTAAATCCATTAAGACTGAACTTACATATTATGAACAGGTGGAAAGCACACTTATAAACTTAAGATTTTGCACCTCTTGCCTGTATCTATCATTCCTTCTTATACATTAATAAACTCAATTGATAAACAGTATTGCTTTACAAACCTCCTTCTAAACTATTCTATTTAAACTCCACTAAGAATGCTGTTTACCATTAACAGCACACATACAGCATAGAGGAAGAGGGTGCATACATTTTCTGTTTGTGTGAGAGACCTTAGAGCCCAGAAACACAGCAGAGAGATAGTTCAGAGAACTCCAGTTAAAAACAGTAAAATTAAAAATAAATAAATATAAACCACCCAGACTTCTGCCAGGGAAAGAGTTGGGGTTTGGATATTTATTTATCTTCTCTTTATTCAAAAGTTGTCTAAAACATAAGCCAAAAAGCATAGGAAAGGACTTGATTTTTCCAGAACTGGCCACTTATCTACTTGACAATTCTACTGACTATTCCAGAGAGTTCCAACATCTCAACAGCAGCTTTGTCACATATGCACCCATCAGCCAGCAAGACCAGCAGCAAGCTTAAGGTGAATCTTGCAAATACAAACCCACTGGACACAGTGAAGCCCTACCAGAGACTTCAGTCCTTTCCCCTGTTAAGGTTTGATATGTCTTTCACACTTGAATACATTCTGAACTGTAAGCATCATCTATGGCTTTAGCTTATACAGCAACTGTATAATAGCTGCTGTTTAGTTCATCCTATTTCAGTTTAAAACATTTTTGTTTAGACTTAAAAGATCATAAGAACTTCTTTTTATTGTTCCACTCATGATACAGTCAAACAAGAGTTTGCCAAACTCAACTATCTAGACATACAGAGATTCAATCTGCTACAGCTAGGCTGGAACAAGTAAAACAAGGCCTGCCCTACAAACTGTACACAGGCACTGAAGTGACCAAGGAAGCACCCAAACAATTAAGATCTGGTTTCCTCTGAAGCCTTCCTTATTAATTGTCAACCCACTGTGACACTGCACCCTTAAGGGGATGGGAGCATCTAAGATTCATAGATATTTGTGGTTGAAAGGAAGGAAAAGTCAGAAGGGCCCCAAAAACTTTACAAGTTTTATTAGCAATTACACACTTGTCATGGAAATTGGCATGTAAGTCCCTGATTTCCCACATAGGCTCATGGCAGTAGATATTGAATAAAGAGACTGGGTAAAAGGGAAGAAAGATGAATTAGAGGGAGGAAGGAGGGACAGAGAAAAGAAGGAAGAAAAAGAAAAAAAGAGATCACCAGTCCTGGCTTCAGTGCAAATCTAGCCAGGATGACTAGGGTCCTGAGGAGCACACGTGCACAGATTTGACTCTTTTTATACTAAGGTTTTCCCCACCCTGGAGATTTCTACACAAATTAGTTATCATCACAGTATATTCCTCTAGATCTTTCTGGAAATGGGTTGAAGGGGTTTGGGGATGGTCTTGGGTAGTCTTGATCCCTCCTGACAGTCCATGTCCCCTTCTCAACCTCATTCCTGTGCCTGTACTGTACTGTGTGCTGTGCTTATCTCCTGAAGCTAGAACAAGGACATTTGTCCTGGGAAAGTGCTGCCCTACCTCCATGCGGCCCCCTTCTCCAACCACACCCTGTTCTTTCTCAACAATCCTTGGGGGGCTCCACAGCTACCTGGCTGCTGATGTTGATTTGTACTAATACACACTAGATACCCTTCTAGGTTTCTACAACTGCCTAGAGAGACATTTCTACTATTTGTCTCTGAAGAGACAAATTTCTACTACTGCCAGACAATTTAAAGCACTCCCAACATTGGTTCCTGTGGCTTTCACCAAGTTCTCACAGCGCTCCTAGATCATGTAATGTGTTAAAGAAAGTTGAGTTACTCTTAACAGAATCAGAGTTCCCTTCACAGTAACAGGCTCAAACCTAATGTTAACATAAGCTTCCAAACACAACCAGAATTCTGGAAAATTTCATTTAGGCAGCTGATACACATATGCCACCCGATAAAGAACACCTGAAATTGCTAACCTGGCGTATCTTGGTGCAGAATCTAAACACCACAAGCCACATATCAGTTCAACTTTTTGTCTTCCCTCCCTACCCACACATTCTGTGTACATGGAGCAAATCTTGACACACACTATGATTTTTCAGTTTTCCATACCACTGCATAAGAGTTCAAGAAGTTCAAAGCCAAAATGTCAATAATTCCATGAAGACTATTCTCATTTTGAGGAACTTAAAGAGGCCATGAATGGAGGTATAACAAATGGGTAGGGAAAACAAGAAATACTTCTTAGACCCCCTCCTCACCTCTACGCACAGCCCAATTTCCATTGTCTTGAGTAATAAATATCTAATTATCAGCAGGAATCATCTTCTGTCTAACCAGTGTGATTATTATAAAAAGCTATTAACAATTTTTCTTTGATATACAACCCAAAAAAGCTTAGTCCTTTAAAGTGATGTTTAAACTGGTTTCAGCATAAAATGAAATGAGGAAGACATGAAAATATCTTATCAGAGGGAATAAGGCTGTCCCAGCTCTCCTTTTTATTAATAAGAACTAGGGTACAGTTCTGGGTCACAGCACCAAAGTCTTCTCCTTTTCTAATTCTGAATTGAAAATAAGGCTTCACAGCCAAAAGAACTGTCTATGAACCATACACTGGGCAGGTCATAGAGCCAAAAACCTCGTGTATTTCTCTCCCATAGCATTCAGCAACATGGGAGCTACAAACTGCATCGGCCCAGAGCACAGGAAAAAGAAGGCGGCCAGTACTTGGACAGGATGCACATCCAAAACTGCACACAGCAGTATTTATGCTGGTAGCAGCTGGCAGTGGTAGTTATTTAGTTATGCTTCTCCTTTAATACAAAACATGAAAAACATAACTGTTTTCCACTTCCACTTTAGCCTGGCAGAAATACAAAATTTGAGCTAAATTTCAAATTAAGCTAAACTGACATCACTTTACTTTTGTGTTTCACTGGCTTGAGTAGCTTCCATATCAGTTTTCATCTGATAGATGAACTCTATAATCTGCTTAGACTGCATTTACAAGAGGGGTTTCTCATGTAAAAGAGAAATGTTTTTCTTACTTTTTCACACTTTTTGAATAACAACCTAATTTCAAAAAAACACTGAAATCTCTTTGGAAAAAAAAACCACCAAAAAACAACTTCCTAGAAAAAAAATTTGGTTTTCTTCTTTAAGAAGAAATGGAGCCTCAGCCTCAGACAACACCCAACTTATTGGAGATACACTGTATAGGGAAAAAAATTCTCTGCTATTACCTGTCCCTGTAGACATATTTTCTAACTCATAATATTACTCAGATCTTCTTCTTTGCAGAATGTTGGCAGAATTTCAAAAGTGAGTCAGTCTCTTAAAATACATCTTGCATCACTGTAGGGATACCGTTCAAGAGTCCACTTAAAATTTACATGGAACATTCCTTCTAAAATCTATTTCCAGAAAGTTAATGCCCTTTAAGAGCAGAGCAAGTAGAAGTGTCACAACTACTGGCTCTCAAGGAGCTCCTAAGCACCAGCTAAAGAGGTGCAACAATCCAGTCATCAACAAAACATGCCATTTTGAACATCACGAGTGACTTTTTGGAAACATTTTTTTGCAAGATGCCTCTTCACTGGGCACCTGACCAGCCATGTTCCTGCCAACTGCATGTTACATATTACTTCCACTCCACTTGATGATACTGAACTGTCAGATGCCCTAGTCATGTCTCAGTCTTGTCCCTTCATGTTACTTTCACCATATTCAGCCCACTGGCAAACCCATGTGTTTTGATGTTGCTTCATCCCTTTAAGTATCTCCACTCATTAGTTACTGAAAAAAGAAAGAATATGCTAACAGAGAAAGAGTAAAACCCCTAATAAAAGCCCTACCACTGTTGAAAGAACAAAATGGGAACATACTTGGACACCAACAGTGCAGAAACAAATTAAAGCCAGTTGTCACTGTTAAAGTCATTAGAGACATCAATTATCAAGGAATCTTATCTAAATGCATCATTTGATTGAGTAATGGATTGCGTGCTTAGCTGAACTTATTCTGAAGGATCTCACCCTAACAAGCATGGCTCACAAGGACTTTTCCAGCAAGAAGAAATTTGTCCTACTCAACGGTGCTCCAGTCCCACAGTTTCTACTCCCTTCAATGCTCAGACAAGCTAAGCTCTCCACACAATTAAACAATTCTGTTTTCACTTCATAAGCAGAAAGAACATTGGCTTAGTTTGGGTGCTTTCAATCTTCAGTTCTTCTATCTGCAGAGAAACTGAGAGCATCTGTAGAGGTTTTGCAGCAGTCAGTCAAGACTGAATCAGAAATACCTTCTGCATACCACAGATAGTTTTATTCAAGGGCTGTAGCAATGCTGACAGAGGGCGTCTCAGCTATTATCCAGTCACAGTAATGGCTGGCGTTTTCAGATGTCCAGCCATCTCCACCTAAAATGAGATTCAACTGAAATACATGGATGTCTTAGAAGCCTGTGCAAGGTAAAATCTTTGGCTGCTCACATAGCCCTCTAGACCTGGAAGCCAAGCTTTCACATGAGCCTCACCATGAGGCTTTTCCTCTGCTTAAACAGAGTGAAGATGCAGACGTGGCTGATGGATCCCTAAGCTGACCCAAAGGGCCCATGTTCCCAGCAGCTCATTCCTGCCCCTACACTGCTCCCACTGTTGTGCCAACAAGCATTTGTGCAGCTGCATGCTGAAAAGCAGCAGGGAACTGATCCAGCTAAAGAGTAATCTGCAGAAAAGATGGGGGTGTGGGGGGAAGGTCTTATACTGACTCAGTTTGTTCAAATCCAGCATGCATAGGAACCAGCATGAGTGGCCAGGAAGCTCAATCTGGCACTGTTTCTGAATTGCAAACTGAATTACAGCCTAAGGTGAAGATCCTTTTTATCCTCTTTCTCAGCAGGCTCTTTCTGCTGAGTGCCAAATCAGCTTTAAGACTTCTTGCTACCCTAAATTAGGAGAGCTGGTTTAGTTGGGGCTACACTCTTGTCTCCGATGCTAACCAAATCCTTCCAGCAGCTTTCCTGCCAGTGTCACAAAAGAAGGCTTTTGGAATGCTTTTCCCTCCAGATGACTTCAGCTAGGATGCTTAACAATAATCCAAAAACAATGCTTAAAATTCACTTACAGCTCTCCCTAGCAAATGACTGCAAATATTCAACTTATGATAGTTATAGCTTAATCTTTGGAACTATGTATTGGTGGTAAAAAGATATAATAATTACTAATCAGCAGAAACCTTTATAATTTTTATTTAAGCCATTTAGTCCTCAAGTAACAATGAAAAAGTGCAAAGATTCTTTTTATTCCTGCAAGACTGAAAAAAGTGCTATGAAAGATAAGAGTAGATGGCCAGAAGCTAGGGAAACTGATCACAGAAACACTATCTAAAGGCAGCCCACCCAAGAGCTGAGCAGCATACAACTTTAGAACATCACAATTAATACCAGGAAGTATCGGGAACATTTGAGAGTAAGTTTTCAATGCATTGTAAGAAACTTAAAACAACGAAGCGTAATGAAGAATCTTTCAAGACCTATGGAAAGAGCAGAAAAGGCACAAAATCTAGGGCCGCATGCTTTCCCTGTTTCCTTCCAGAATTACACCAAGGCTGCACATCACAAGGCCATAGCCTGGAGTGCCTCAGAGCCCTCACACCAGTTTGCCATTAGCAGATCCTTACAGTCCTTTTACCCACATAACATCCCCTGTGCCACAATGTGGCCACGCAGCGCTGAATGTTTTGCCACACTGAGAGCAGAGGCACAGCAGAAGCTGTCCCCCTCGGGATGGAGAGAGAGCCAGGAAGAAGGGAAGGGAGAAGAATGCAGCACTGGATGATGGCTCCCCTCTGTGACCTGGGCAGCACCAGAAGACAATCTGCAGCAGCCAGGGCAAGGGCTGCAGGTCCATCCATCCTCCTTCCAGGCAAGAGAAGAAAGTGCAATGGAAGCAGAGGATATGTGGGGCAGGGCAGGTGAAATACCTGAGGAGAGGCAGAAGAGGTCAAGCATGAAGGGGATACACAGAAACTGAAGGTGTTGGGGTGAGAGCCTCTCACCCCAACACCTTCAGTTTCTGTGTATCCCCTTCACTGTGTATCCCCACTTGCAGATGGCAAGTGTTGACCCAGGCCCTGACAGAACTCTTGCTGCTCAGCAAAACCTTGTGTGATGCCAGAGAGAGCTAGGTTGTAAAGTGGTGATCATTTGGGGTATTTCTGATTGTGGTTTGTTTCTGCCATGTATTTTAAGCTAGCCTTAGGCTCACAAACTAGTATTTTCACTATTTGACAGGCACTACGATAATTCTCCTGTTTTCTTGTATTTACAAGTTACTGTGCAAGATAATACTTGACCTCAGATTTACATTCTTCTGCTTCACATGTACAATTTCTTATTTCAGAAGGGCTGAGTAGAAACATTTCAGAATATCTTCTTATTTACATCAAAACTAAAATTCCTTACACACCTTATAGTAGGTCTGTGAGAAGACTTCCCCACTGGAGGAAAAGAAATATCTTGGTGCAACAGTAAAAAATACTTTTAAGTGCAACAATATGAGTTGCATACCAGGCTTGTTCTACTAATAAAGCACTAATTTCTTCTTCAGACTAAAATAATCAATGTAGAAAAAGCTATCAGCTTTTTAGAATCAATCAATTCTAAAAATACTCTTTGTATAACATATTCAGATTTCCCTTCCATTACAATAAATTATAGTTCTGGTCTTAATTTAATTCACAAATTTCCATTTCAGTTGTGTATTCTAGGAACATAATGTAAAGCCAGAAATTCAAGTGACAATGGTTGTTTGTTTGGGGTTTCATTTATGAGAAATATAAAACTTATCTTGTGCTTATTTCTGCTGCTGTTTCATCATTCTACAAGGAATGAGACAACTCTATACTACAATTCAATGACTCACATTTTGTCCTTGCAAGTGTATCTATTTAAACAAAACCTTTCTTTGTAAGAATTTCAGCGTCCTGCCCTGTACAACACACAAAAAAAAGAAAAAAAAAGAAGAAGAAAAAAAAAGAGACCCAACCCAAAATCACCTAACCTGTCATAGTAAAAATCACTGTCCCAATTCAATGAGAACACCAAGAACAGAAAGTTTAAAACAAATCCAAACAGCACGGGGTAAGGAGGAAGCACTCCTACAAACATCTTCAGCTAAAACCCTGCAAGTTGCCCTGTAAGAACAGCAATATGAACAGTAATGCATTGAAATGACAAACTGAGGTGGCTTATTTGAGGAAGCATGCCTTGAGGAGTCTGTTCTAAGGGTACTCAGCAAGTAAACCAAGCAAATCACTCTGTTGTATGCTCCAAACAGCTAAAAGGGTAATATAAAGTCACCTTATCCTAGCAATGAAGAACTGATACATGGCTAAATACTTTTTACAGTTGTCTTCTGTAATCAAGTCTTTTAAGAGGGGAAGGCTCCTCAAAGTCCCAAAATAGAAAAAGTTCTCTCAATCACACTGCCAAATCTTTAGCTCCACTTGAACAAGGAAGGCTGCTAGTCAATCTAAAGCACCTCCAATTAGCCAAACCATCTACAACAAGAAGACAATGCACCTGCCTCTTATACACCTTTACAACTAAGAGATGAAACCCTTTTTCCTCTTCCAAGGATCTGCCACCCTTTTAAAAGAATAGATGTTAAAAATTTAAACCATTTTACCCATTTGCTTGCAGTCTTTCTGCTCTGTTAAAATTTCAACTGCAAGACTAGAAAAGCTGACTGACTAATTGTCACTGGGCCACTGCAAACTGCTCCCCACGCACTGGTAGTGCAGTAGTTTCTAAAGAGATAACAGCCCAGCTGCATTTTTTACTCCAAATACTCCCCTTTAGCTGTTCAAGTGCTCGGTTGGTTTCCAGGTTTAAGGATGCCATGCATTAGGAGGCAGGAGATGCTATCTGCAGCCAGAACACCAGCAGCTGTGTCTGGACTGTGCCCGCTGCTGACATAAGGATCTCAGATGGAGGACTCTATTGTAGCTAAGAAATGCATAGCTTCCTCCCTGCCCCCAACACCAAACTTTGGTTTCCATTATCAACAAAATTCAGTAAACCTGCTGCTGCTGAATATTGCCTTCTCTTGGATTGTAGAAAATATTTTACTCAGTTCTAACATGCTGTTTGCCAGTAACTCAGACCTAATGTATCTCTACATACTGTCACCAAACACAAAACTAAAGTTCATTGAGACAATACTTACACAACAAGCCATATGCCTCAACTCTACTCAGCCACTCAAATTTAGTATTTTTTCCAAGTCACTTCTGATTTGCACTGTATCTTCACATTATAAATCACAGCAATTTTAAGATATAAGATTGAAATTTAAATTTCCTTCCACAGACTAAGTCACTGAGCATTTTCTGGTTTTTGTCTTCTGAACTACATGCAATTTCTACCTACAAATGCTTCCCAGCTTGTCCCTTGGTCAGAGTTCTCTTCAATATCCTTCTAGAAGTCCTTCACAGGTTTTGATAACAGCAAACAATCTTAAAGAAAAAGGAAGACAGCTGTCTTACTCATTCTTGCACTAAACACTTTTTGTGCCAACCATCAGTTTCTAAATAGCAGTAATCCACATCACTGTGTATGAGTTACTGGGGATTGCAGGTCAATTGTGTCACAGGTAAGAGAACCAGCTCTGAACCAGCAGGATCAAGTTCTGGTGAAGAATGGATGAAATAAACACATTATCACAGAGATGTGCTCAGTTATTCAAGGGTCAGCTTAGATCCAGAAATATCAGCCTTTTTAAGTTATGCAATGCCTATCTGATGACAGCTTACAGACCCCAGCAGGTTCCATTCAAAACCCAGCTTTGCTGGGAGCCCTGAGGTCTCAGACCAAGTACCTTGTGTGAGGACACCACATGCCTGGAAACAAACCATGCTAATTAGTACAGGCTCAGCCTCACCTCTGCTGAGATCTCCATGAGTTTCAAAGTGCCACAGTAGCCCCAAGTCTGCGGTTGCTGAGAAGTTTTATAAACAAGAACAAATAAAATTCTGCTAGATGTAAAATAGCCACTGCATTGTGTAAGCACCATACCACTCCCGCCCAAATCTTAATTTTATAAGGGTTACTTCATCCCCTGCCAAGCCCTTCTAGAGGGTTACTCTGGCATATACTTCTGTTTCATGACTGGACTACTACAATGGGAAGATGTAGGTGAAAAAAAAAAAATCAAGGTTAGCATATACTGAATATCATTAATCAAAACTGGCTACCTGATACCAGTTTTGATTAATTTGATACCAGATATTTGATTCTGCAGGCATTTGACCATGTAACATAGTAAAGCAATGAGCTGACTGTGTATTTCACAACACAATCCAAACATTTCTCCTCCCTTCCTAAGAGGCCACTAGCTATGACTACAGCACTCAGAATCGTCAGCTCCAGTGTGCTTCCAGACAGAACCTGGATGTACCATCACTACTCCCAGCAGCTTGGGCCATACTGCAATCTGCACATGCTTAACAACACTCCACAAGAAAAGAACTCTCCCAGTCATACCAAATCCCCTTGGAAAGCATTCATAAGTGCCTTGATAATACTACTGACTGCTCTGGAGTGCAGATTACCACCTATACCAGCAACTTTCATTATTTCAAAAGCAGATTTGAACTATGAGCAAGTTTACGACTCCAGAGAGGTCTAGTAGCTCCCAGCAATAATCTTCAATCTTCTGCTGACACAATCAAAAGCAACAGAATTCAGAGGTGGGCAGAAGACTGCAGGACTCATAATTTTTAAACCAAAATGGTAGCTATTTGGCTACAAATAAAAATATAGCTCCTTACCAACAATCTCCTACTTTTTTTCCTGGTTCCAAAAATCTTGCTACTTCCTTTCCACTGCTTATCTTAATACCTACATACTAACAGTCAAATTATGTTTGTATCTCCAATGACAACTTGGATCATTTGTATCCTCACCTCACAAGCCCTGTGTTCCCAGTGCGTCTGTGGCTCCAGTGGGTACTTGGTAACAATTCCAAAAGCAACTACCATGTTCAGCCTGAATGAGTTTATGTTCGAATCAAGATACTAAAAACTCTGTGTTATTAATATTCAAAACCATTCCAAAAAGCATCCTTAGCAAAATTCACTCCATTTATACGAAGCAACCTCATGTGTTTTGTCCAAGCATTATGAGTTTCTGTATAAGATGAGGAAGAAAGCACGAGGCTTAAATTAAGTTGCACCCACCAAGCTAAATTATGGCTTTTGCTTTTTGATTAACAAATTGTTTAAAAAATTGTTCTAACATCCTCTTATCAGATCTACACTTTGATTATTCCGTGCGCCAAACCAACAATTATTTGTGCTTAAATTTCCCTCCTTTATTTTATATTTAACCAAAGAGACAAGGAACAGCTTATTAAACAATAAGAACTCATCATTAGTTTAAGTCAGTTAAAATTTTAATCGAGTTTTCAGAAACAAAAGCCTGCAAGATTCCATTTCTCCTTAAACTCCTAAGAATGTACAGCTATCTCTCCAATGCTCCAGTCAAAACACCTCTCTTCTCCACAGCATTGGTCAAGCCTTCACATGGAGAGTATCTCATAACAGTAACATTAACACAAAGCTCTTCCTCAAGTGTCTGAGCAACCAGCAGGTCACCTGCGTGTGTATATTACTCTCCACAGTCTGTACTCTGTGTACTACTACAATCACAAAATTAGATTTTAAATCCTAAGGAAGTAAGACAGGTGATTTGAACTGAGTCAACCTCATCAATATTTTCATATTCACACTGCCACAAAACTGCACATTTTCCAGGCAATATAAGGCAGTATACTTAATACCAGTGAGCAGCAAGGAATGCATTCATTTGCATGTCCAAATTTCTCTTGCAGAATTTAATCCTCTTCCTCTACCCATTTTTCCCTTACCCATGTCTTTGCTAGTTCAACAACATCTGGCCTATAACTTTCTGAACAAACTGAGCAGCTTCTATGTCTCACAGAAATTACTGGACTTAAAAACAGAACATAAAAAACAAACCAAGAAAACCACTACCAAGCATGGATCCCATTCTCTTGCTTTACTAGCACAAGACAAAGATCAGCACCTTGGCAAGGAATGCCTGGACATAGATGTGTACTCTCCCCAGGTGATATTGGATGGAAAAGAGCTTGCATGCTTGGAAATAGTGTACCATTGCCTACAGCTTTTCAGCGTGTCATTTTATCTGACCACAGTTACTATGCAGAAAAAGGAGCTACCAAAATATCCCTACAAGCACTAGTAACTACTCTCTTTGAAGCACCTCATCACCCACTTTCTATAGCCCATAAAATAGCAGGTGACTGACTCAGCTCAACTTGAGCAGCCTAGCAACTCTGAGATTCCCAGTCCTTTTATTTCACAGCTAATGCTGTGATCACAGGCCAGGACTGAGCAATGCAAAGATATTATTAATTAACTGCAGTAACGCAGTAACGCTTTTTTTTTTTTTTTTAGTACATCGTTATTTTTCTCTGGCTATGAACCACCAAGGACTGCTACAAATTTGTACTTATTTCCTTATCCTTCCAACAGCCACCCAAAAAGCTGCCAATGTTTGACAAGTCAATGACAGGCATTCCTCACTCTAGTACCACGAAGTCCAAATGGTTCAGTTTGAGAAAAGTTGGGTTTTTTTTAAGTACTCATAAAAATGCCCTCATTTTACTTATAAAATCTCATGTACTAATTGCTAACAAAAATCCTTCTAATATGTTTCTTATTCTTTGCTCAAAGATTGACCAAAAGCTCTCACACACAAGTTTGGCTCTTCTTCCCCATGTCATCTGGAGCTGTTCAAATTGACATTTAACATGCTAGAATTCTTCCTTAAATAGTAATCATCACCCTCACTTTCAGTTACATGTTATTTCAATATTGTGGCTGCACTGATCTCAATTCACATGTATGTGAATCTATATATAAGAAACAAACAAACAAAAAAAAAAACCCAAACCACCCACACCCCCCAAAAAAAACCTAACAAAAAACCCCCAATAAAACAACACCAAACAAAAAAACCCACAACATCCCAAAACAGAACAAAAGTCACTTCAGAATCTAACATTGTACTCATCTCCTATGAAAGTATGGACTAGATTTTATAAAAATTCTGCACACTTCTTATTTTTTTCAGAGCTGTAATATTCAAGCACTTGCAAACAAGTTTTAAAACTTTACCCAGCAGAATGTCAGTATTGTGAACATTTAAGTCTGTCAGTGAAAAATACAGGTAAGACATTAAAAATCTGCAGAATTTTCAGCAATGTAAAGAAACCTCATTCAGTGCTTTAAAGGAATTACTTATTTTCAGTAAGTATTTTGATTCCTGAATAGAATTTTTAATTTTAATTGAACTAAGTCATTTACCATGGAACATCACAAACAGGCATTCCTGGTACAGTAAATAACCCTCAATTTGTTTTAAAAGTACTTACTGTTTAAAGAGAAAGGTATCTTCTGCAGTGTCTTCTAAGTGTATCCTGGGTTTGGCCTCAACCTTCAAGTGCCCCAAAAGAACAACAAACCCTCTAACAACAGTGAACACTAATTTTTACCTGCTAACTACTTGTCTGTCAAATCACACAGTGGTTAAATACCAGTTGCTGAGGTTTAATGTTTTTCCCAATACATATGGAATCACAGAAGATTAATTAACTCAGCAATCCAAAACATCTAGGTGGATGTTTAAATAATTTTCATTTCTTCCTGCAGTCTGTCTTAAAACTGAGTATTTGGAGAAATAATTGAAACTCACACTTATTTATACTCAATTTACTAAAGTTCTTAGTTATGGACAGTTTGCTTTTATTTATGTTAAATATATACACATGCTTCTTAGTAGAACACACATTTTAGCTAAGCCAACAAGAGGAAATAATTAGAAAGTAAATTTCTTTTTTGGACCAGGATGCAATTTCTCTCATGTACTTCTAAGTAATTTCTGCTTTGGATCTTCATGTTTAGGACAATAATTTTATTGTTGCACATAAAGATAAAATTATCTGAAAAGCAACAGAAATTGTTTGTAACATTTTAAACACTGAAGTTATCAAATGCTTTAAAAACTTCATTACAAACAACCTTTTCTTTAAGGTTTGAGTCTTTAGTGAGAGCGGTTCTTGTTCCAACTTCAACAGCTCTAAGAAACCAACATTTTTGCTACAAATCCAAACCCTAGGGCAAACTTGGGGGATTAAGTCACTTCCATTAAATGAGATCTTATCCACTCAGCAGTGTTATTTGTGTGTTGGCTACAGCAGTGCTATTACCAGACACACTGCACTAAGCCACTGTGCTATTACTGCAGTCAAAGGTTACATCCACTGCTAACATCCCAGGCAGTGAGATCAAGGACAAACACTTAGGATGTCCTAATTTTTTCGCATCTGGGAACATGAAAAAGGTAAGTTAATAACTTCAAGACACACAACACAGCTTTGTTTCTGTTTATTCATTTTGGTTTGTTTAATGTGAAAATACTGCCATGAACTTGTGTCAGAAGAGGTAAACTAATATAAAAATTATTAAATAATATTAGTGCTTGGCTTTATTTTATATGATTAAAGCAAAATTAAAATCCATAGAGCAAATTCAGGGGTCTCAGCCTGTGACATGGAACACCTAGTAACAGATCATAAAAATAACACTACTTCTTGATTCAGAGAATGTTCAGGCCTTTACTTGTTAGTAAAAATAAAGATACATTCTTATCTAATCATAACTTTTACAAGCTTTTGGTATGCCCATGGAATATGCTAAAATTCGTTTTACATAACTAAGCAGGACATCCAACTCCACAGTTGTGCATCTTCATGCTAGTGGGTTTTGCTCCTCTTCTCTTTGAGGATCTACATTTTCAATATGCATTGGTTCCTTCAAATCCCAATTCTAAGGCTGAGAACATTTACAAACTGAGCATTTAGTCCACTAAACCATCCAACCTCTGGACTTGTTCTGAGACCCCTGCTGCGTTCCCATTCTCCCCTGACTGAGCAATTCAAAAGTGATGATCTTTCCTCCAAGCCACAGAGAAGTGTCTGTCATGACACATGGCAGACCCACACTTAAGACACTTCCCAGTAATAGACTGTGCTTTATAAACAGTATAGACATTATTCTAATTAAATAGCATTCAAATGGGTCTATATACATAGAACTTGATCAATAACAGCCTTTTAGTTACTTGACTACTTCTTACCAATTAGAACTAACAAATTCATTATTACAACGCTGCCTATTGCCTCTGGAGAAGACTCAAGCATGTCAACTAATGACTAACTTCATTTGGTATTTAAACTTTAATATTTAATTTAAACAAAGCTGCTTAAATTTTCACGAAGTGCAGTTAGGGGCAACTAAGAAGTTCAAATAACAGCTAAAGCCTGACTGAGAGGATGTCAGTGTGCTGTGAGAATAAAGATTTAATCAGCAGTTTTGATACTGAAATAACATCCAAAATAACTGTTTATGTTGAACTCCACATATACCAAGTTTTTATTCAACCTTCTCTGAGAAGCTACATACTTGTTTCTGAATAATTTAAAAAATAAAATCACGAAAACACACACCCACCACCCTCCCTCAGTACTGGAAACTGGGGGCTGAGGGTGGTGTGTGGCTCCTCCAAACAAACCAACCTTTATGTATGACTTGTATGAACAATTCCTGTACTGCTTCAAAAAGCACCTTCACTCTGGAAGCTCTGGGAACAACTCTGTTTTAAGGCACTTAGAAAGAATGCCTGTTACCATTGATTCTAACTGGACATTTCCTGCACTATTTTGAGCTATTTGGCATATCTAATTATCTAAACCCCTTCCTGTAACAACTTCAGCAAAGGGGATTTGAAATAAAATAACACTGTTTACCTTTGCTAAATCCATCTCTGTTACAGATATAAGTTTGAAGTAAATATTTAAGAACAACACACACAACCAATGAATAAATACAACAGTATTTATAATAAATACAATCCATTGTAACTGTGCAGCTAACGACACCAGTCTATTTTAAATTCAGGATTTAAGTGCTTTTTAATCAAAGTTAAAATCTCTTTGGGTAGATTCACATTTCAGCACGGGTATACAGAAGTTTTTCTAGGATTTATTACTTGGAGGAACATGGAAATCCAACTGGTATCAGCACCAAATAGTTCCTAAGAAAAGCAGCCTCAGGCACATTAAGCCACAAGCCTGGTAAGTGCTAAACTAACCTATGTCTCGACAACTCTCATTTACAGAACCAGTAGCTTTCCTAACATGCACAGAAGAAAAGAGATGGCATTTCCCTTTCTGTAATTATGTGCATTCACACTCAATCTAAAAATACTCTTCTGCAAACAGAACTGGTATTAAGCTTATTTTATGAGGCCCACAGTATGATTAAGGATAATAATGGAATTTTTTTAAGTTCTTTGTGAACGAGTATTTAAAAATAGAAACAGCTAGTTATTTGCATCTTCATCATAAAACACAAGTCACATTATCCTACATTCAGGATAAAAGTATGAAAGAGTATAGTAGTTTCACACATGCATTCCGAATTATTTTACAATATTACAATGCTGGAATTCCATATAACCTGCACACTTAGTTTACTGTGGAAAAAGACCACTCTCCCTCCCAACATAAATCCACAATCCAATTTAAATTCTCCCAGTTTACAAGGAACTTACCGGCTTTGTATTGCACAGTTAAAGATGCAGCATTTTCTAAAGCTAGTGACATATCTGATTAAAAAAAGAGACTGAAAACTCAGCTTCGAATTTTAAGTATCTGCAGCTAATTAAGCACTGTCATTTCACCACCAAATGCAGGTGGTATGGATAAAAAAACTTGGATTTGGATGTGAACTTTCAAGAGATTTCTTGGTTTCTCCTCTATGTAAGAACACTACTATAAAGATTATTAAAACTCAATTCGTTGGTATTTTAAGTCATCATTAGGCAGCACAAATAACTTTGAAGGACTAAACTGAATATAGGCTGCACTGCCTAGAGGCTGTAGTAATTGGAAAAGTCTAGAAGATTATAGGTGCCTTTGCTTCTCTCTTATAACTAGTATTTTATGGGCATTTAGAGTACAATTTATCTTAAATTGACAATTTATATATTTACTGATATCAGTACAATTACACTATCATAAACTACTACAAGAATTATAAAATTATGAAATAGTGATAATGTATATTTATCATTATTTATTGTTCGAAATACCAAGTTCCTCAAATAATAACCAGTTCATTCCACTGTTGCAGAGAAAGCTTTATTTGGCTAAGACAAATAATACACACAGCATAAGCTCTAATGTGATTATAGGATTGTCTCATTTTATTATCCCTTGGAAAGAACTCCATTTTCACACCTCTGCAGTATAAAGCATTATCTACAAGTGGAATTTGGTTCTTAGAACAAAACAAATGGTAAGCTCTCTCAGAACTGGCTCTTGGTACCAAAGAATGGCCAGCACAGCCCCAAGCCTCTGTGTGCTGCTCCCCTCTGCACCATCCCACGTGCATGAAGCACATTCCTAACCATTCATGGATACTGGTTTCATGTGTTTCACCAAAAAGGTCTGGCATTCAAACTCCTTGCAAGGAGTTATGTCAATGGAAAAAAGTTAAATAGAATGGAAAAATCTTCCAAATTGAAATGGACTGGACCAAACTACTGCTTTCTTCCACACATAATCATTCCTCAAATATGTCCACATATTTACATGCATAAATGCCAGCCAGTACTCACAAAAGCTCCATTCAATCTCAGCAATCAAATGACCTGCAATACCATGAGTATACCCAGATTTCACAGTACATCTTTCTGGAAGCTCAGGCCATCCACAACAATTTCAACACTGTGTACTGGTATCAGAGCTTAAATACAACATCCACTTCCAAGACCTATTTGAATGTCAATATTAATCACACTGTCACATGCACGTGTCACCAGGCACAGGGGCTCACTCAAATACAAAGAGAAAATTATGACAGCATTGGTCAATACCAAATTAAACCACAACAGCTGTCTTTGTATGTAAGACTTTCTATTTTCCTTCAGCCGTTACAAGATTTGTATGTAAGATTTTCTATTTTCCTTCAGCCTTATATTTCTACAATCACTAACACCATCATCATCTTGTTAATTGACTCCACCAACAGATGCAATATCTTGCACCCCATAAAAGGCATGCTAAACAAGGCAATCAATCTATGTTAGAGCTGTTATGCAAAAGGGATGAGGACCCACACTACCCCTCTGCAAATAAAATCTCATACGCAACTCCCAAAAGTTTCTGAAGGTCAATAATTTAGAACTGAACTTAATGAGAGAATTTGTAGAGACTAGAAGTAAGCCATCTTACATTTAAAGATTTAAAGCCTAATTTCAAGACAGTCCTAGACCTGAGGCTCATTGCCCGTTACCGGGCAATTCAAGGTCATGAACACCCTCACTACTTTCATGACAACTGGCCTGTCAATACTAAACTTTCCTTACAAGGGGATGTTATTTAACTCTGCATCTGATTCCTAAACTGCATTGGCTCTGATATGGTAGTGGCATCAGCATGATTTATAAGCCAACTAAGTATTTTGGTAACCCTATCTTCAAGGATATGCTCAATAAAGACAAACACAAAAGCATCCACATAGGAAGAAAAGGACATTAAAGAAAAATATTAAATGCACAGAATTAATTGCACAGTAAGAGAGAATGACACTCAAAACATTAGACAACTGTGTAAAGTTGCAACATGCTTAATTTTTCAACATAATCTAATTCCACCTTCTCGAATAGAAGGTAAAAGAACTTAAGAAAGTTCAACAAAGGGCAACAGGGATAAATAAAATTAATCAAAGAGAGTGAGTGCAACCTCAGTAAATTTCCAGATGACACCAAGCTGAGTGGTGCAGTTGACTCACTGCAAAGATGAGATGGGATCTAGAGGGACCTGGACAAACTCAAGAAGTAGTCCTATGGCAATCTCATGATGTTTAACAAGACCAAGTGCAAGGTGCTGCATCTGGGTCAGGGTAAACCCTGGTACCAACCCAGGCTGGAGGATAAACAGATCCAGAGCAGCCCTGCCCAGAAGGACTTTAGGGTGCTGGAGAGGCTGGACATGACCCAGCCATGGGCATTCACAGCCCAGAGAGCCAAACGTGTCCTGGGCTGCAGCCAAAGCAGCGCGGGCAGCAGGGGAGGGATGGAGGGAATTCTTCTCCTCTGCTCTGCTGAGACCCCATCTGGAATGCTGCCTTTAGCTCTGAGACCCCAGCACAGGAAGGACATGACCAGTTACAGCAAGTCCAGACAAGGGCCAAGGAGATGATGAGAGGGATGATTTTAATCCATCTGCATGACAAGTGGCTAACCAGAGTAAGACTCTTTAGCAAAGAAAATTGTACGAACGTGACAAAGGTTTACAAAATCATGAGTGGCTTGGTCAGGGCTAACTTTTTGAATGCAAACTCTTTCAACACAAGAGTTTTCATTTCTCTCAAAGAAAACTAAAGTAGCAGGCTCAAAACTACACAAAGAGATGATTAAAGTGATTCAACAGTGTACCACTGGATTTTCCAGATATAAAAGCATTTACAAGCCCAATGGGATGCTGAACAAGTTGGTAGAAAAGTAGAACTCCACAGGTCACAGAAATTACAGAAATATCATTTAGCTATGGAAGACCCAGTTACATGCCAAGGCAAGAGAGTGGAGAAGCTTCACTGATGTTTATCCCATCCTTGTGGAGTGTTTCCTGGGGATTTGGTTTGGTCACTGGTAGAGGTAAGATAGTGGGACAGATAAACATTTGGTTTGGCCTGGAGGGACAACAGCTCTTCATGTTTCTGTACCTGAAGACATTTCAAAGAGGTTTCCAGACAGGAATTTCAGGTGCTAATAACAAGTTTCACAGTTAGCAGCACTGTCAGAACACCAGCCAGACACCATACCATGAAATAACTGGTATTCTGTGATAACTCACGTCCACAGTTTATCATCTAAAATGAAAGCTGACCAAAAGATTGCTTTAGTAATTTTGCTATTACCTGGGAAACAGTACTACAGTATTCTAGTTAGAGGAACAAATGCCCCTCTCATTTGAGTGCTCATAACTTAGACAAAAGCAATGAAAGCAATGTGTGTTCTTTTACACATGTGAACTTGCTAGTCAAATATGCTACTGGGGATAAGGGCTACTTTTGAAAGGGACAACACTGAATACTTGAAAATCTCTAACTGGACCTACACCTGGTAGAAGCAGAATTGAGCCTAAGTCAACATTCCCATAGGAGCTCTGTATATTCCAGCAATACCTCTTCTGAGATCTCCTGCTTGACATTGACATACATGTCTGTAGAATTCAGTAGCTCTATCACCAAGGGACACTGCCCCCATAGTACTGACTGCAAAATGGAGTGGTAGTGTGGGAAAGAGGCTGTACTAGGGGAGAGGAAAATTACCCCACAACAGCTCCAAATATAGCAATTCTGACTCTGCAGGGAGTGTTTTCAATCACGCCTGACAATTTTGATTTTACAAGTGGTCTATTATCAGAGTCATGCAAATGACTACAACTCCTTACAAGTATCCATTAGAGGAGAGAAAAATGCACCAAAGTTCAGGGCACTGCCATACAGTAGTGTATGGAGCCATACAAAGAAGACAGAATACACTGCAGGCTGAGGTACCCTTTTTAAGCCACAGAATTCTTTCACTTGGAAGGACACCTTAGAAATACTATTTAACCTTCTCTAAACAAAGAGGTGCAGTAACAGACTGGCTGAGAAAGTTCTCTTCTGAAGGAGATCCAGGCATGTTTGCCCATACAAGTCACTTGCCTCAAGAGGTCACAGACTGACTGTCAGTCACAACCTTTTCCTCTCCCTGGGAAGAGAAGAGGCAAAGATGTGCCTGGGTTTTTCTGTCATCTCAAATTGCTGTCAGACAACATACATGAAGGCCAGGTTGAATTCTACAAACAGATTTATGAAAGCAGCAGTCAACCTATAAATGCAGCTAAGGAAAGCAAAGTAAAATTGAAACCCCTCCTAAAACAAGATTTGCTACCTTCCTTTGTTCCTTAACATCTTGGACTCTGGGATGACAAATGTATGCCACTTAGTTTATATTCCACCAAATCATTGATAATACTGTCATCTTATACATAATAAAGATTCTTTTCACAAATGCTATTTAGTGGTACTTATATAAAAATCAAACTAATTTACTAATACGAGTATTTCTCAAATACCCACTAAGCCTCATCATTACTTTATCCTCTCTCTCAAAAATGAAGCTGTATAACCAGATCTCCTTAGAGCTGGCAGGTTAGACTTAAAGTCCAGTAGGAAGCAGATGGCTGCTGGTTGTTGATGCATCAATGTACAAGCACCTGAAGAGTCACTAGAGGACCAAGGTTTACACCATCCTCTAGCAAAAGGATGTCACCATTAAGGCACTGAACACCATTAAGGCAGCAAGAGATGCATTCCACACAAATTTGAAAGATGCAAATGTATTGTCAAGCAGATATTTAATTCTGAGTAGATGGGCAACCTTACTGACAGTACCAAAGACTTTGATAACTTGTCAAATTCAGTGTTAAGTCTTCCTACACCAGAACTACACATGAAGCCTACACCTAGAGTTTAGAGGGACTGTAAGACTTGTTTAAAGTCATCAATTCAAGCCTTAGATAGTAGATAAACTCTTTTTAATGGAGTTTTTCTATTTTTGTGTGATAATATCAACTTACAACTCATGACAGATTTAAAAATAAATTGTCTTGCTCATCTGCCAGAGCTCACCATCTCTCCAGACAAGTCTGCAAAAGCTAATGAACTCTCTCACAGTAGGTCTTTGGAAAGCCAAATTTTTGCCTTAGTCTCCTGTCCCTGCTCCTGGGCAATGCAAACACGCTCAGCAGCCAAAAGAACAAAAGAATTGAGGGCTTGGAAGGTTTTCTTTAAGTTGGCAGCAGCCCTTAAAGAGACAGGATCTCAACAAATCCTTACTGCTAGCAGTGACCTTCATTAAGCCCTTCAGCACATCTTCATTAAGAACAAGAGCTCCACAGCAGCATTTTAAATCAAAACTGATCAGTGTTGCCTACAATTTCGTATTACATTCCGTTTCCAACATTCTCTCCTGGAGTTATCCTGACATATTTCTGCTCCAGGTGCCACTGATAGAGAAGACAAAAGCAAGTGCTAACACCTCCACCAAAGCAAAACCTCTCAAACCCATAAAACATTAACATTTGGACCCAGTTGCAATGATGGTTCAATCAAGCAGTTGGAACCTCAGTAAACACTCTTCCAGATGACTCTTACTACAGAGATGAACATCTTGGGAGATGGTCAAATAAGTAAACTCTAGCTATCATAAGAAGGCTACTTGAGCTCTAAGCCTTACACTGATGAGTCTTACAGTAGACCAATTAGTAGTACTCAAAAATTTATCTAAGAATTGGGAGTTAACAATTTATCTCATCAGAAGAGGGACAGTGAAAGGATAACATTATCCACTGGAAGTTACACTTCTCCAATCTGTTGCAAAATACTTCAACTAATGATGAATTCTACAACAACATTTCAAAGTTTTTAAGATATATGACCAGTGCTCAATTATTGACGATTTTGTTTCTGAATTCCCTTCTGAATAAATAACTTTGGAGCAGCTTTTGCACAGATGGATTTCTCCAGCCTATCTGTATCAGAGTCAGTTCACATGCCTGTTTTCTGCCTGTCCTCTTCCCACAGCAAAGGCTGTTTCTTGGCTCTAGGCAGCTCTACATCAAAAGAACTTGTAGTTTCCAACACAGAAGTGGGACATGTATGGTTATCATCCCATTCACACCTCAACCATGTTTTTTCTAGGAATGAATGGGTGGAGGAAGAAAACATTGTCCATCCAGTTGCATTTGGTAAAGAGGAACCTCAAATATGTGTTTTTCTCTAGAGCATTAGTGATGAACTTGTGCTCTTTAGACACACAGAATTCTTCAAAAGTTGACACATAGGTCCCAGGCAAAAATGTGACCTGCATTAGAGTGGTGCTGACAGGTAATCTAAGTGCCTTGCCACAGGAGAAAACAAATGCAACAGCTGCCGTGCCACATGCAACACCAGCCCCTCATCTCACTCCTGTAACTAAAGCAGGCATCTCCTCCCTTCCTTCAGCTCTCCAAGTCCTTGTAGTCCCAGCACTATTTGGATGCTGAGAAAGGTTTCTGAAACACAATCCACTTTTTTAGAGTGATCATTCACTTCACACAGTAAACAAACTGTCACTGTAGGGTCTTTGTTACCTCATTAGAGCATTTGCTGAGTTTCAGGACCTAGCTGCTGACCCTCTGTGCTTAAGTCTACACTTGAGCTTCATGCACATTGCAACAGAAGAGGGTCAATACAGCAAAATCCTGCTGCAGAAACTTCAATGGCCAAAATATGTATTTTGAATGAAGCTTTACAGGAAGTTTTACTTTTGACTGGCTGTTGTCTGGTTCTGTGGACTTAATATTTATTTGTAACTGGTGTATGTAATGCCTTTCAATTTCATTTGAAAGGAATTCTATTTGTGTGCTGAGATGCTTCACATCGAACAAAGAACTGTGAAATGGGACAATCAAGAGATGTACTCCAAAAGAACACTTTGATCTGAACTAAATTGCTAATGGGAACAACCATTAAGAGGCTCTAGATAACCAAACAGATTCTGCATAGTTTCAGGCCCCAGAATGAGGGATGGAGTCCTCTTTTCCTCCTACTTTTTGTCTTCTGAAGAAACTTTGTTACCATTAGATCATATCACTGAAATATAAACAATCTGAACTGACTTTAAGGTTTAGGCAGGTACAGGCATAGCATCTATGTCAAGCTATGGAGCAACACAATTTAAAGCTTTGTCCCATCATCCAGCTAATTGTGGTACCAAAAAGCAGATTTTCAGTGACATAAACTAAGGCATCAAGAGTAGTTTTTCACTGGATGACAAATCCAAGCACTGGAACAAAACAAGTCACCCAGTGACAGGGAGCCCAACTGATTTGGAACAGTGGGAACAGCTCAAGTCTATCTTGCAGTACTCCAGTGGACTAAGAAGCCACTGACCTGAACAGCAAACAAAGTAAAGCAGACAGTTTTAAAAGCTTGCCTTCCCACTACAGAATGCAAATCTAAAACAGCAAACAAATCTCATCCATTAAAACAAATGGGTTTGTCTTTTCCTTACTCTACTGCATAGACAGTTTGTGCATGTAGTACTTAACTGTGCTTATTTTTGACAAAGGTCACGTCAAGATGGCAATCTGAATCAGCTAGAGACTTCCTCAAATTGCAGGCACCTGGAAGTTGTTTGTATCTTCTGAAACTGGCATCTAGAATATTCTCAACTTTAGAAACAGGCTACACAAATCTGAATTTTCATGCCACCGAAATAGAAAGGAAGCCACAATCTCTCTCTTGAGAAAGCCACAATTGAAATAGTTCCCAAGGGAAAACTGTAATCATGAAGGTTATTTTTCCCTCATTTTAATTTTCAATTTCAGTCAGTAGCTGCAGAACAAAATGGACATATTAGACAAGGCCACTAAAAAGCCAGTCTCCAGTCTATGAAAGCTTACCAGGTCAAGCTACATGCAGTGTTCTTCTTCACACTGAGACAAGTGTATATGTCATTTTTAATAGCCTTCAGACAGTTTACTTATTCTTTTTGTTCCACACAGAGCTCCAGGCATTTCAGCAGCATGGTAAACTAGCAAACACCTTTAACTAAAATAATCATCAAGTCATTCTCACTGCATATAAGCTATTGCTATTTCAATGAAAGCCTTGACAAAAGGTCAAAAATGGAATAAGAGGTTTCAGAGAGGCACAGTTGTAGGATGACTTTGTAAAGGAAAGGCCCCTGAGTTATCTATCCCTGTTAATTATCATGTGGGGACAGACATCGATTATCTGTGCAAACAGAGAAAAGGACAGTGAAGCTTTTGAAAAGGAGCACTGAGGCAAATAAGCAATTATTGATTCATGTGTTTGGCAAACATTTTCACCCACTCACGAGAAGGAGAGTTTAAGAGGATTTTCACTACACAGTAATAACAGAGGCAGCCTCTCCAGCTCATAAAAGGGAAGTCAGACCATAAGCCAGATGCAAAACTCCAACAAACACTGATTCACAGCTCCAGTCACACTCAAAGTCATGTATGAAATGAGCAATTCAGCCATCCAATAAGCCAAGAAGGGGAAAGAGAGGGCAATTATGTCTCTGTTCAACAGAGCGCCATTTAAAGTATTCCTTCTGATTCAGCACCAACCCTTGTGATCAGTATTCTTGGCCTACCATCAATGAATTTAATTACACAATTATTGAAAAAAACACAGCGTTCTCCCTTCTCTGCTTGCCCACAACCAGTCCAATACAAGTCACAGGAATTAGTCAGAAAGAATGTACAAAATAGCTACCTCCATTTTTGGTTTTGAAGTTCAAGTCACAGAAATAAATGGATATTAGCTCAAGCAGTACTGAAAATTACATGTTTCCTTTAACTGAGCAAATAGAGCTTAATCTTCTCTATTAATTGATACAATGTGAGGGACTATGAAAGGTGCATCAGGTTACTTAACACCCATCAGTTACTTCTTTGAGACTCTGGGATATTTAAATGACAGCTGTATGTTTGGATCCATGTCATCTAGCCATGGTTTTACCCAGTTGCTGGATCTTCTCTCCTGCTGAGCATACAGAGCCGAGTTTCAGCTCCTCCCCACTTCTGCCTTCTTTCACCTCCACATGCAGCTAGCATGTCTTAGCAGCTCTGCTAACAAACACACTTGCTGTCCCACAGCCAAAGCCTTGTAACTCCTTTTTTTTTTCTACTTGAAACAGCTGCAGCAATTAATTAATACAGATACTGGAGCAATAAGCACAAAGTTCCTACCATTCAAGCTGATATACGTGTACTTTAAAGACAATGTTCTTAAACAGGAAGGAATTCAATACAAAGGAAAGAACAGGGCCTTAGCCACGTTAAAACAATATTGTTTTACTGCAGACTGACGCATTAGTGACTGGTTTGGGAACGAGATGCCCTCTTCCCTTTATGCCAGGTTTGGGCTTTTTCCTCCTACATTTGGAGGCTGGTGGAGGGTAGAGTGACTTCTAAAAGGCAGGAAGTAAGGAAGTTATGGTTCTCCTCTTTCAACTTGTGCCATCTTCCATAGACAAAATATTTATTTGCCCTTGTTGTTACAAAATGAAAATGTTAAGCAGGATTCAAGACCCAAATATATTCCTTAACATAATGAAGATGTGCCTCATTTTCAAAGCTGACCATTTCAGAAGGCTTTTGAAAGAGACACTGTTCTTTCAGGTGCCCACTTGGCACTATCCATCCCCAAGAGGCAATTAATTTTGGATCCTGACCGATGCCCCGATGTTCCAAGCATATCAGCTACGCATTAAGCAAAGGACTTCATTAAAGGACAGGAATTTAATTGAGTCTATATTCAGGTATGTCTCTGAAAGCTAGAGGGTAAGGAAGATACGTAGTAACTAAAAATGTTTTAAAGAACGCAGGTACGACCTCTTTCTGAGGAATTCAAGCTGTGTAGCCTACATTTAACTCTCTTCATCACACAGGAGTCAGTCAGACCACAAGTTCCCTGTTCTGAGCACAGCAAACTCCATCATACAGCTGCTACTTCAGGAAAAACTTTCACACCCAGCTCTAAAAAGTCAGTGAACAGGAAAATAACTACAGATATCCAGAGACAGAGAAAGTGTAACATTATAAGACAACAAGCCTCTGTACAACTTAACTAACCATTTCTAGCCTTAGAAACAGCTACAACTCAGAACAGAACATGCTGACAGGGGAAGCACTGGGAACAGCAAGCGTGCAAGAGTATTTATTTCCACGTTTTCTGTCCAACTCTAAGAGCCTACTCTTAAGGACTTCTTGGATCCTGTTTAGAACTTGGCTTATCTGCAACGAATTACTAACCTCATTCTTCAGCTCCTTCTGCCCAATCAGTATGGCTGTTCTATCACATAAACACAAGCCTCTTTTTACTTGTCACTCCACTCCACTCACCATTTTTTTCCACTCCTACCTTTATCAGATGCCATCATAAAGCCTCTCTTTAGCAAGACCAATTTTAAAGGAAAATACAAAACTACCCCATTACTACACAGCTATCTTTATAAACTTATCCCGTTAATTCAGAACCATTTTCAAGCTATGAGCCAGTTACCAGTTTCATACGTTTGAATAATATTTGGTGACATTTCCACCAGCTTGAAATGTCACAGTACTAATTTTTATTTTAACTCTAGAACGTGGGCCAAAATACTTCCATTGCACTCAGAACTTTAACCAAACCAACCACAAAAGCAAAGCACCCAGTAGTAACACCATGCTTAAATTAAAGGCAATGAGTGAAGCATATAGGTTGTGGTTTGCTTATTTCTTACAGCAATATATATTCCTAATTTCAGACACCTGAATGCTGTTAACACTAGATAAACTGCACACTAGAAACTACAGAAGTAGTTGTCATTTGAAAAAAACACTCAACCATACTCACTTTCTATGCCAAACTCAAGGCAGCATTTTAAATAACACAGGGAATGATAATTGTAAATGCATAATGCAGAATTAAATCCAATATTGCTGTCAAAGCAACATTTCAGAATATGTTAACTTGGAAATTACTGTTAGCCCAGGGAGTAAACTCAAGTTAGCTCTTTCTTAACTTTGCTTCAGTTTTTCAGCTATATGAACTGCCCTTTTTGGAAACCTATCTTTACATTAATAATGTCAGCTTTTCCTTCAACATACTTTAGTAGGAGGGAACAATCAAAATTTAGGTGATTTGGCTGCCTCTTTAAAGGTTTAATACAAAATTTATGCTTCACATCTCTAACTAATTCATTAAGAACCACTTTTGACCACAAAGAAGAAAAAGTACCTGGGAAGAAGTCAGCCTGAAATAAGTCACAATTCATTTTCATTCGATAGCATACATTTGCCAGCGCAGGAAGTTTTGATTGAGCCTCCTTAAGCAGAGAAAACTGTCAGCAAAATAACCACCATTTCCAAATAGCTTTATTTTCCTACAGCTGTGACATTTCTTTAATTAAAAAGTGTGATTAGTAATCTTATCCGGACACAACAAGACGATTACCTAGAGATAAAGTTCAACAAATCTCCTGAGATCAGTATGGCCTTGCACACATATCTTCTGCAGCAAACCTGGCAGATCAGAGGCTACAGCAAGGGGACCAACCACAAACATGTTTATTTGCTGGGGTCCTTGTGGAGCTAAGACTGTCAGTGCCCACCTCGCACAACTAAGCTGTTCTTTCCACAGAAACACAAGTAATACATTTTAACTGAGAGTGGCAGCAATTTGAGGAAGAGTGTAAGAAAAAGGTAATTTTAAGGTCAAAATAGTTAACAGTGACTTTTTCTTGAGTTCTGTGATCAGAAAGAAAGAAATTTTGCATTACAAAATTAAGGAATTCTATCAAAGTTCCTTTCTGCTTTCTTGCTCTTCTCTTCAGGGAATAAAAAAACAGACCTATCTAGGGCAGGGACAATTAACAGCTTGTCTTTCTGATTTGAGCACATTATCCCTGTAAAGCAAACATCTGAGCAGCGTGGTACATAAAAATACAACCCACCTTTACACTTCTTTCAAGGGTCAGTTCTCTTGGTGACCTCACTGCATTTCCAATCCCAAGTCTTCTGCATCATATATCCATTATCTCCCTTCCATTCTTCTGCCTAGGATTGCCTCTCTTGTGCTGTGCTTTAAAACATGAAAGGCCTCCTTTTGGCCTTGAAACTGGTGGTTGCTTCAGGGAAACTGTACATTTTCTGTCAAATGGCCTGTGAAAATTCAGGCCCCCATGCATCTATTAATCTGCCTGTGTGCATTAATAAAACTGTTAGTTCTGTTTCAGTATAAGACCTTAACCACAACAGAAACAGCATTTTTTTGCAGTAGGTATGTAGTGTGGTGATTTCCAGTATTTCTGTAAGCAAAGTGACCCTCACCCTTAATTTTGTCAGTTACTTTCTTCCTTGATTCTCTCTTTCATACTTCTTTGTCTCTGATATACTCCTTCTTGCCTCTAGCCAGTTATTGCTGCTTTCTCAAAGATTACATCTTGTACCAGTGCCAAACTTTAATATATTTGGGCAGAACCAAGACAAGGACAGCAGAGCTTATTCTCCAGAACTGTACTTCAACTACAAAAAGCTCAGCAATTCACAGAGATGTCCCACCTCACTGGTTAGAGACTGCTTCACTGTCTCCAGAACAAGCAACTATCTTACTCACTTCTCCCTCCCTTTCCCCAATAACAACAGTGCAACATAAACAGATATTGACTTGAATCCTGGCTTTATTCTCAAATTTTCTGCAAAAGAAATTGATGCCTGGATGAGAAATGCACCACTTATATATACTTAATTCATTCTTGGTTTAAATGTGGCTGGTAATACTGCCCTTACACTGTGTGCTATTCAAGAGCTAACCAACCCCTAATGCAGGACTTGTAAACCAATAAATATCGACATTTCAAACATAACTCCAACATTTTCAGATGTTTGTCACCTTTGACTTTCAACTCCACTAGGGAGATACAGGGTTATTTTGTTTCTGATAATTAGCTCTCTACTAGTCACCTTTCAATAAGGAATACATTTCATTCCATTATGATATTTAGCTTGACATGGAAACAGTTATTTCATATATTCAGTCAATTTCTATTCCATAAAACAGGAGGAATGCAGCTTGTACACAGCAACATTACAACTCTCTCATATCATGTGAACAGGCACCCCTTTATCTCCTTTTGGGTCTTTTCTTGGAGGTTACACAACAGTTCAGTTCAGAAAGCTTCTTATTAAAGCAGTAATTTTAGACCACATAAATGGCAAAATAAAGAGTGCAAAAATTTAGGTCACTTATCGTTTGAACTTCCAATTACGTCCTTCAATGTCACGTATTCCTCCATGGGTGTTCTGCATGTAAATCGTAACCTATTATGCTGTGGTAAGCTTTCCTCACCTGAGAACATATATTTTCTTTTCAATCTTAATTATCTATTGCTTGTGAGTGGAAAATATATCATTTGGTTCCTCTTTCCTCCTTGGTATTTGATAATTTTTACACTTTGCTTCATTTAACTTTTATTACCATCGCAGAATTAACATGATGATCAAATCAAAAATCAACAACTCCTAAGAAATTGAATACTAGAGTGTATTTGGGTCTGTTAAAAAAAGGAAAAGTTAAAAAAAGAAGTAGTAGAGTATCTAATTTGTCCTCAATATATCTATCTAACAAAGCAGCTTACACATCCGCCTTCTTTAATATTACACAGCGAGTTAATGCATTTCTACTCCCCAAATACCTCTGATGTAACATAGTAACCACTGCGCCCCGATAAAACCAATGCCATCTACTATCATCCACTAAGGCATTAAATGAAAACTTTACATAAACTCTAAACAATGACTCATCCCAACAATGAGATAGGACCAGGTGTGATTGAAATTGCCACAAAGAGGATTCAAAAACTAGGTAATGCAGCATTAAGGCTGCCCGTGCAATCCTTATTTGTCAGCACAGCACACATGCTGTATTTCTCAAACTCTGCAGGGCTTTTCCACAGAACCCCCTACTTATCCATGAGCACGTAATGGAACTCCTGCAGAGATGAACACTGATGCCTCGTGATTGAGCTTATTGTCTGCTGGACCTCTGTCTTATTTATTGAAGAAAAGGAACAAAAGAAGGGATCACGGAAGCTGGGACAACAATTAAGACAGTGAAAAGCCAGTCTGGAAAAAGATGCCTATCCCTCCTCTAACATTCATCTTTCCTGTAGTTAAACAAGTCCCATTAAACCAGCAGATCTGAAATCTGAAGATTTTGCATCCCACCTCTCAAGTCGGAACAGGAGCCAGACCCCAAAGTATTAACAAAGAGTGAGATTCCTACCTCAAGTAGTAAAAACATTTCACAAAAAAATAAATTAAAGCTTAAGATACTATTTTGGCTGCTCAATATCACAAAAATCCCTGCTGTCATTTGCTGCTGTTTCAACCCGTAACAAAGCTTCCAGAATACGCACAGACAGAATTGAGCTCTGGCAGCCCAGACAATTTACAGATTGCAATTTAAGTGTTCCACCTAAGTACCAAGGTATAGCCATCCCTGCTTACCACACTCAAGCACAGGGCTCTGCCACTTCTTTTCACTGCCTAGAGGACATATAACAGCATTATGGAGAGCAGCACCTTCTTGCTCTTTGAAGCCACTCAGGTTGCCTCAATGGACATGAACTGCAAGTCACATCCTGCTCATGAACTTGCCTACAAGCAGAAACACCACAGGTTGCACAGGCACCCAAGTTAACCAAGTGCTCTTGCAGAAGGGTTTCACAGCTTTAACTTCCCAAAGTGGGTTAACACAGTGAAGACAGCAACATGGACAAATCCATTCCAAAAGCATATTCTATAAAATATGAGATTTTAAACAGTTCTCATACTTTGCTATATAGCAAGATCTTCCATAAATACAAAGTTTAAATTGCCATGTTGGCATTAACCATGACAGTAGGTAGTCAGATCCTTTTGCTACCAACCGCCCATTGCTTTAACAGATAAACTGCTGCTTGGAACTAATACTATTTTTAGTGAGCAAAGACTCCAAATTTTTTCAAAACAACCTTGCAAAAACAAACATTCCCAGGCTCCACTGGAAAACCAAACAAAAACCTAAAGCAAATAAGAGCACAACTATTTATACATCTGCCAAGCAAATATTCTACAGCAAATCATATAGTTAAAAAAGGAAAGTTACTGAGTAAAAAAACTAACCCTCAGTTCTTGTGGGAGTGATGGGTGGAGACTTACTGCTTGAACTTAATCTAATCAATGCTACCATTTTTACCCCTAATATTCTATTACATTTACTATATTTGTAAATGGTAACTTTTTTTTCTGACAAAGCCAACAAATTAATACACATATTTCACCTCTCCAGTGCAAAGCTTTAGAATTAGGTGTAACATTATGAAAGAACTGGTCTTCACTACCAGTTGGCAAATGCTAAACCACAGGGATTCAACTGCACTGTCCCTGCTTCAACACACTGGAAAAGGCCAGTTTTTAGTTAGCAGTGTTGCGTTGGTTGCTATCAGTTATACAAAAAATGTATACTGTTACTTGAAGGAAAATTTGCTTATCTCCATTTTCACGGCACTACCACAGTCATCTAACAACAGTAGTCTACAACACTCACATATTAACAGTTTTTCCTATATTTTTTCCCATTACAAAAATTTTACACACTCAAACAAGCTAACTTTATCTCAAGGGAAAGCTGATAGCTTCTAACTTTGATTTGTGTCAAGGCAGAGAGCAAACCCTTTTAGACAGCCAAACATCCATTCTTAAATGTTCAGGTTATCATTCCTTTCTATGTACAGATACGACAGGCAAATTTACTGCTTCTTGAGGAAGTTGGGAAAAAAATTACACCCCCTCACAGACACTGGTTCTAATTGCTACTGGTTTAAAACTTCTCTTCAGTAGTCAGGAGATACCATTTCCACCGAGAAGTTCTTCAAAACAAAAAAAACCCAACACAACCCATAATCCACTTTTCCAGAGAGTTAAACTATGCTGTAACAATAATGGTCAATAGAGAATCAGACTTCTCAGTGCTGTCTATTAAAAGCACTGCAAAGCAAACTCACACAGCTTGACACAAGTTTTCCTCTGAAGCTGTCTACTATAAAGCTGAATGCAAGAAAAAGCAGCAATATTCGAAAGGGGTTACACCACTCAGTTATGTAAGTCACAAAGGTTCAAATTTAGATTTATATTTAGTTCATCAATTCCCACCCAGAGTTCAACTCAGTAAACTGATCTATTTTTAGCTTTTGACTCTTTTGGACATTTCCTTCCTTCATCTGTGTAAATGCGTCAGAGCTTCTAAAATGTTTCCCTTTGGCTAGGGTAGGATGCATCTGATTCCAAGCTTTAAAAAAAAGCTAACACACACACGCCGAGTGGTTATTGCTGGCAGAATTACACCCTTGCTCTGAGTTAAGCATAGGCAAATTTGACTCCAATCCCCACACTGTACTAGAAAAGACCTTGCTCCTTCTGCACTGATGGGTTAAAGCATGTCATGGCTAAACTTTACAAGGACCACAACAGGATAAATTGTATTTTATCACCTTCTATAAGCAGGCTTGACTTGACTCTCCTTCCTTGGTAATTCACCAGACAAACAGTAGAATTTTCCCAAAATGGGGACAGAAATGAAATTCAGTTTTTTAACTTTGTGCTCAGCTGCCAAGGCAAGAAATTCAGTCAAGTACAATTCCTTGTTTTTCTTCCAAAGACAGCCTTGCACTATCTGTGGAGAAACTAGTATCATAGGTTTTATTTATTTTTTCATTTAATGTAAAGCATTACAAGCCAATGTCCTGGTTCTGGCCTGGAGGGGGCATGGCGAGGACCTGGAGTATCACCTCATGTAATTTTCTGGGAACAAAAGGAAGGGCTCACTTCCGTGTCAGGGCAGTGCGGCAGAGGGAGCGGGCACAGAATGTCCACAAGGACAACGTTCCACAAGGGGTGTGCAATAACATTTCTTTTCTTGAACATGCTGTCATTCGTATAATTACTGTCTGTTTTCTTATCTCATTACTGTTCCCAGTAAATTGCTCTTATCTTGACCCATAATCTTTACCTTTTGTGCCTCCAATTCTCCCCTCCATCCCGCAATAGGGAATACAGAGCAGGAGTGAGTAAGTGGAGTGAGGGAACACCGTTCCTAAACCAGGACAGTCAACCAACAAGCCATCAGATAAGTCATAATCATCTTTCCATCTGAAAAGGTGCGACTCTTCTAATAAATTTTAGTGTGGCTTGCCTCTGTTGTCCTTACAGAAGCCTGGCTCACGTGATCCCTGTGAATTAAGCAATGCATAGCATTGATTTCTTCTTTGAACTTTGCAAACTATGGCAAATTCAAGCCTCACAACTATCTTTAAGTGCAGAAAACAAGTACTTCAAGCACAGGAAATGTGACTAAGATGTGTAAAGACCATAAGCTACTGCTGTAGCTGTTCCATTTCCAATCATTTAGGACCAGCCCTATGCACAGTATCAACCAAAATGAAGTCGCTGACTAACACTAATAAATCAAATAATAAAGACAGGCAAAAAAGCTTTGAGACTAACACGTTATTAAAAAATAAACAACAACAATGGCTATTTAGTTTCTTTAGCAGTGAAATCATAACCTATTTTATTATTCTATAGTAAAAGACAACAGCGGACTCTAAAGATGGAGTTTGGCATCTCCCTAAGCCTGATATTCAACGCACTATGTGCTATCAACTTCTGTGCAGAACAGGACAATTCCAGGCAATTTATATTTCAATTCACCTTGATTTGCTAACAGCTTTCTACTTTTTTTTTTCCTGTGCTTTCAGCTGCATATATCTGGAATTCAAGGAGTAGGAGAATTACAAAGAGCAAAGACACTTTGACCTTGGCCTAAAGTTTTTAGAAGAGGGTGGAGTATTTTTATGATCTCAGAAAATGGTATCATCTTTGTACTCAGTGCTGCTTAACCCAACATGCCCAGAAGTCAGTGGCATGATAAACACTTGGAAATTGAAGAACTCACTACCTTAAGGCCAGTAGAAAATTATATCCAACCAACACTGTACAGCCAAGACTACACAATGGATACGGTGAAGTCCACCATGTAGCACAGAGAGTTAGCCAAGAAATATTGGTATTAAACACTCCATTTAGTCTAATTCACTTCTTGGGATGTCCCTTTATTATCTAGGACACGCTTTCAGAAATGTTACCTGATTTCTTCCCAATATTTAACATCTGTTTGGGCTCTGAAAACAAGCAATTCCCAAGACTTCCAACACTTCAGCTTTCATTAAATTTCACCAATAACATTTTTCATTGTTTGGTGCCCTCAAAAATATTAACCAGCTATGTGACCATCATAAGCCCTAGTGAATAGCCTTTGACCAAATGCCTTGATAAAGTATGTCATAAGGCTGAAGGTTTCCACAAAATTACCCACAAAAATGCAGAAATAGTGTATAAAGCCTAAAAGTTTGGGATTTTGAATTATTCTTTTATGCAATAAGTGAGGTACAGACTAGACAAAAATAAGTAGGTATTTACCTTACAGGTCCCTGTGAGCCCTATCTTTCTGTAGTATATTTTCCTGTTCATTTTTAGCACTTAGAAAATCTCACTTCAATGTAACCCTGGATCCTCAGACTCTAATTGCTAAGCAGTCATGTACAAATCTAACCACAAAAATCACTACTGGTTGTTTACACAGTCTGCAGACACCTCAGGAATAACTATTACTGCTCATACACGCACTAAGACTACAAGAAAACATGAGTAATTAAGCTCCGGGTAGTTTCACAGATGACTAGAACACATTGGGATTACTCACAATAACCCTGTTCAGTGCCTGCTGCCCAGAATACTTTCTCCAACTTTTTAACAAAGAGATTTGCCATGCAAAGTCAAGTTTTTGAAGCCCAGTGGACTATTTAGTTTGACAGTATATACATGCACACATGTATCCTCATGCACACTAGCGAAACAAACCTTCCTGAAACTCAGACTCGTGTCAGACTATTACACACGCCAATAACATCCTGACTCTTGCACAGATTTGTGGGAATTATCCAAGCACACTGTACTACACCTATAGTATAAAACATAAAGCAAACCCCTGACACATTTTGAGTGCTGCAAGTCCACACTTTTGTCCCTATACTTGCCATCTTGCTTCCCCAACATCTTGGGCCCTGAGAGGAAAAAAAAAATTCTCATCTCCCCATAAAGATTGCTTTCTCTTCCCACCATAATTATAAAACACCAATGCTTATTTCAGTTCTTCAGTAAGGTCCAGATTACAAAACACTATATTCAGAAATAGCAGCAAAAGACATAGTTAAGCACTGTTCAGTAGGAAAACCTGTTACATATTTGTAGTTGTGTATTTTAAACAGCGCTACTGCCACTTAGGCAAGGCAGTAGCAGAGGAGATTAAACAAATTTGACTAAATGATTTCAGAAGACTCCACTCAACAGCCTTGAAAAACAACCCTATTTTTTAAACAAATGCACAATTAGGCTATTTCAGATGACTTAGAGCAGCTATTTGGCAGAGAAACCACTGGAACGAGCTTTGTATCTTTAAAGCACAGTCTTGTCACTCAGACTGTTTTGTGAAACTTTGTGGACACAACCCATTTATGACCCTCCTCTTTGTGTATCCATACAACAACCTACTCTAGAGGCTGAAAATCAGATGCTTTAATGTACTGTAGTGTCTACTGCTAAAAGCACTTGAGTTGCTCCCTGTCATTTCAATTCCTCCTCCTCACTACTGGGTAAGTGATCTGTTTTCTCAAAACAGCAGTATCCTTCCTGAAGGAATATGACTCAGCTTTGCAGATCATCAGTATTACTTCACCAGTAGTCTACTTTTTGATTTTACCGCACCAAGAAAAATGTTAAGTTAAACAAAGATCCTTCTCCAAATCAGGCAAATTTCTTCATGAAAACAACAAATAAATGTAACCATCTTAGTCATTACATTAAAATAGCCTGCTGTGACTTTCATGGGGTTTTTTACCTCTTTTTTTTTTTTTTTAATTTGGTTATTACCAATATCACGCAGAAAAAAATTCTTTCCCCTGTTCTCTTTAAAATTATTACCCACTTTCCTTCGACCACCACTGCATTTCCAAAATTTCAATGAGTCTTTACTATTTTAACACTTTTGCTGACCATGAACAGCTATTTCAGTAATTTTATCTCCTTCTTCAAGATGCAGACCAAAAATCACTACGCAGTTTCACCCTATTAAATTGACCGAGCAGTCTGCAACTAAGCATTCTGTGACACCAGAATTTTAGTTTTTATTTTCAATTGAAGAGGAGTAGAGGAACATTAATATTTTCTCTGTATATTTGGGTAAGGAAAGTCTTTCCAGTCTTTCTCTAGATTTTATTTACCTAGATAGTGATTTTACATGCAAAAGCTTTTGGAAATCATGTGATATTATAGGTTGAAATTCACACCTGTTTCTGTCAGGTTGCTGTGGGACACATTTAACTGGGGGAAATATTACTACCCATCTTCTACACAGTGACCGAGCTCTGCAACTGATGAGAGCCTCAGCTCCACCAAGCCTCTTGCTACTTCTGTCAGCTCCTTTCTGGGCACATCAGCACTTGATGCTAGCTCGAATGTACTCCTTCCAAGAATGCACCTGGCTTTTCTCTAACTCCCATTCACCTTCCACTCCAAATGTGCATTTAGTTTATCAACTGGCAGCTATCAAAGATGTTACCAGAATTGTCCTCTGTCCTCTCTTAGAAATATTCATGACTTCTGCCTCCAGCTGTTTCAAACACAACCTAACCTCTAACTTGATCTATCCATGTCTATCCGCAGAGAAGCTTGGCTGTTTCACACTAGGCCAAATTGCACAACAGCTGCTGCATTTCACACTGAAGCTCTCTATCCTCATCTTCATTGTTCCAGGGAATGTCACTTCAACAATGCTATTTCCCAGCCTAACTTCTCCATTGTAACTTCATTGTTTCTGCAGTTATTTTTGCTCTGCATATGCTCATCAAGTTGTGGCATTTTTCTATGGTATTTTTCAAAATATCATTTACACACACACCACTCTGCTTCAAGCATCTTACTAAAAAGGACACTTCTGGAATTGGATCAAAACTCCACAAAAGAGCCCGCTTCTTCAGCTCAGGTCAACCAGCACTAATGACAGCAATACTGCTGCAACCTTCTCATTTGCTAATGCAACTCAAAGCACAAAAGTAACAGATTCTTGAAAAGTTTACACAGCGCTGTGAATTTTTGTTGTGTTTATTTATTTAATACAAATGCTGTCATCACACAAAGTCACATGAAAGAATGGACAACTTGGTTCATACTTTACATCCTCTGCATGCCCACCAATTCTTAAAATGCACCTCAGCTCCTGACAGCCACGGGGCCAAGAACCAGTACTTGCAGAGAACAGCAGGGAGCTGTCATGTGAGCTACCACCAGTGCTACCTGGCAAAACTCCACTTTTGGCTTTCACTATTAGATTATTTCTGTTGGACACTCATAACAACTATGTTGCAGCTCCAACTGGAATGCCAAGTAAGCAACAACAACTCTGACTACCTTCTCTGTAAGTTAGCTACTACACATCACCAGGATATAGTGCCTTCCTAAGAAGATTCACCTACCCTAACTTTACAGATGGTGTGCTCTGCTTCATGGTTTTCAGACAGAAACTTGGCTTGTTTTTCACATTTGATGCCTACCTTTAAAGCTAGTTTGCCCATGATCTAAATGATAGTGTTTTTATTAGTAGTATTCTTGAAAAAACTGCTCTTTCTAATAACATGCTTGCCTTTTCTTTACCATGTAACCTTTCCAACGCTCCCTCCTTTCCCTACTATGATAGCATCTTTAATGCTGTCTACTATGTGCCAGTCACTATCACACAGGACACAATATAAAGCAAGCAAGGCAACAGTATATAAAGCAATATAACAAGAAAGAAACAAAACGTAAGTCCTCCTTGTAAATTTGAAACAACAAATTCCTAAATGCTGGAATTTATCTTTACAGTATTTCGTGATTTTCATGAAAACTAAGCAAACAACAAGATCACTCTTTAAAAGAAAAATAAGAAAATTAATTCTATTTTCATGACACTCATTAATACTTCTTCTAAGGTCTCAACTACACAAGCAGCTATCAGCATAGGTTGCTATAGGCAGACTTAGCCAAACCCAGACTGATCGAAGTCTCAAGTTACTAGTGCTTGCAGAAGTCTTCAAATGTCCACAACCACAACAAATCTCAGCATTCTGTTTTCCTAAAATACTCACACGTTCATTTTGGTACCTAAACACACATACCTTAAACCAAAGTTTTAAATTCTCTTATTATTAAGCTTACATTAAGAAACACATGCACAAGCAGGATATACTAAGTGTATAACATTAGAACTAGGTGCTATTTAAAGCCCTTCTGGCTACCAGCCTGTTCTCTAACTTCACCTTGAGAGATGGCACACTGAACTCTCTACTTGGAACAACCACTTCCTCCAGACCCACATTCATCTCAGACTTACTCCTTCTCCTGAGAGAGGACTGCTGCTACCTGTGCAGATTAGGTTTTAGATGGAGAATCCTCCACTTTTTTCTTTTCCCGTTTCAAGGGATGAAGTACAATTAACAATTATGTTCAGATTTGACCTGACAAAGCCTGAACAGTTATTCACCTTAATGACAAGACTTTTGGAGCTCCTTGTTTTTTCTTTGTTTTTCAAACACTTCTGTTTCCCCAACCCCTTCCATTGCTCAGTATGCAAACTGTGTTCCTTCCAGGCATGTGGCAAGTGTTCACATAAACAGGTGGTGACAACACTAATCTCCTCAACGGCTTTGAAAACTGTATTATCTGTCCATATATGAATGAAGTTACTGCAGTTTGTAGAGGCCACTCATAAAAAATGTATCATGCAGGAAATAACTGCATCCACTTTCATCTCATAACTGTGAAGAGTTATCAGTCAGTTGTCTGGGGTTTTTTTCATGAAGACTTATCAGACTAATTTATAAAGGCACTCCCTACACTGTCTAGCCAAGGATTGACTGAAGTGCTTACAAGCCTTTTTCTCTGCAACCTTTTGTATTCATGTCCATCATACAGAAGGGTAAATTTAATTACTAAAAGTTTGACCAACATCAACATTTGTCTTTTACTTGGATGAAAAATGTTTTGCTCTTTATGCCTAAAAACCAAATTCACGAACTTCAACTAGCAAAAATACCTTAGTTTGTAAAAGCACTCTTACAATAACAAGATTTAAATTTAACAGACAGCCCTCTTTCTTGCATCCTGAAGATTTGAGTCCCCTTACCAAAGTATTGAGGACTCACAGCTGCAAAGATGAAGATTAAACCAACAACAACCAAACAAAACCTCTGTATGGTTACTGCCCTGTAAGCCATGACTTAATGGCACTCCCTCAAATTCAACTTTGCTCATGTCAGCTGTTTTCAGACCTTTCAGACACACAGAATTTTAGGATGAACTTAGAACATATTTTGAAAAGTTTTATCTTAATAACTTTTCATAAAAAATAGATTTTGTATACTTAACACATGTACTAACACCACTCTACACAGCCACTTAGACTATGTGCTACTGGGGTTTTGTATGGTAACAGGTTTTTTTCATAATTCCAAGATAGTTTACCAGTTCTTTCAAGTCACAACAGTGCACTTTTTTAATTCAAAAAAGGGATAATTGTCTAAACATTTATAGTTCAAACCATATCCTTCTGTCAGTTTACACAGTCATTTCTAATCTCTAACTTATATATAGGACAGAAAGGCACCTCCTACAACCACTGTGTTTTCTCCTTCAAAATGTAATCACTATGCCTGGCCTTCAACTCTGCTTCTTTTACTATTAATCCTGCCACAAAGGTGACAGGCCTAACAAGGTACTCTTTCCTTTTCAACTCCAAATAATGAGATTTAGATACCAAATATGTAACAGAAAGTAAGCTGCTTCAATTTCTTCCAATAAAAGGATTCCTCATTTACATCCAAGACACACAGTCTTTATATGCTCCTACTACCACCACCTCACTTCCAGCTCAGCTGCTTTCCTCACATTTCAACTGCAACTTTATTTCCCCAACAACTCAAGAGTGAGTTTACATTTACATAACCAAAGTGAAAACTGGAAATGCGCACATTTCAAGTGATGTGAACCTAGCTGCTGTTCAATATCCTAACAAAATCTTCCAAATAATGAAACTCCATTCTTCAGGCTACTTTAATTCTACTTCAATCTTAGTCTTACAAAAGGACAGGAGGAAAGCCAATAACCCCACTTGGCAGCCCAACTGACCAATTTAACCAACCCAAGATTAGAACTGATTGTTTAGGCAGGCTTTTTGTTGTTGGGGTTATTTTTTTTTCCTCCTGGAAAACACTGCAACAGTTTTACTCATTTTCTTTTTAAGTAACAGCTAGAGCTTTGCTAATATTCTCTGCAAGTGACAGGAAAGAGGAAGCATTTGTCATTGTAAATTCTGTAAAGAGAAAAATATTTTGTCTGCTCCTAAGTGCACCAAAGAAAGTTTTTTCCTTGTTCATTGATCTCTGTGCCTTTGTGCTCCACTGAAAAAAAAGTGCCTGTTGTTCAAACAAAGGGAAGCACCGGAGATCTCTTAATAGACCCTCTCCTCATAGAAGAGTGGATCATGCACAGAGGCGGAATTCAAAGAGCTCTTCTCAATGCCAAACACCCACAGGAGATGCCAGAACATTTTCCAGTGTATGTTAGAGCCCAGGCTGAACCAGATAACCTTCACATGTAAATATGGAAATGAGAATGCCAGCTGTTAAATCTGCTCTAAGAGTTTTTTGTTAAGTATGTCCTTCTATTGCTTTAAGATTTTCAGATGCTGCAAGACTGAGCTCAGTGCAACTTCCCTGTTATCCCAAGTTATCAGCATCAGAAGTCATCACTGCACCACTTACGAGCTTACCAGCTGTAGCATCCCTCAACCCACACATAAATGTGGAAGTTGATTATTAATACAGCTGGCAGGATCTTCCAAAACTGCAAGACTACTACACAAGCACCCATTTGGAAATACACTAGGCGGACTACTGTGTATAAGCCTACTGTTATAATTTGCCATTTTGCTTTAATTGGGATTTTTTTCCTGGGAACGATAAAAGTCAGTCCTTTTTCCATGATAAAACCCACCAAGGCCAGCATTCTGACAAGGAGTTTCACACTCAGTGGCTCTCCTGTGAAGCAGGTTGCCCCGGGAGCATCAAGTCCTCCAGAGGGGACACAGCCCCCTGTTCGGACCCTCTATCCAAGCAAACGCTGCTCCCAGCCCTGCTTCAAGGATGCCTGCCACAAATCACACCTCCTTCTTCATCCTCATGAAACCAAGCACACTGAGCAGCACCACCGACCGCAAGTAGCACTGATTACGCCGTTTCCCACTTCCCTCGCGGACTTTGCTTAAAAATCCAGTGAACACAGCTTTTACTACTATTATTACTACTGCCATCATTATTTTTTACACACGAAATCGGCCAACCCCCTCATCTTTCCTGCGGTGAGTCTGCATTTCCCTTGCTCGCCGCTCCTTTTTAGGCATCCAAAAGGAGCAAGTGCCCAGCCCAGCCCGGCCCGGCCGGGCCGCTCCGCCCGGAGCGATGGCCGGGGGGTGCCCCGGGGGGCGCGGAGCCGCCGGCGGAGCGGACGGAGGGGAGGAGCCGCCGCCGCCCGGGGGAGGGCAGCCGGCACCGGGGGAGGCTCCGTCCCCGCCGCCGCCCAGGCTGCCGGCAGGGCTCGGTCCCCGCCGCCGGCGGTCCGTGCGGCCCGGGTAGCGCTGCCCTCCCCGCCGCTATCCCCCGGGGCATAGTGTCTCGGCGGCGGGCGCAGCCGTCCTCCCCGCCCGGTTGCGTGCCGAGAGTAAACACCGAGGGAGAAGGCAGCCTCCATTTTTTTTCATCCCGGCAGCCTGTCAACAGGCTCCCCCCCCTTCCCCTGCCGATCCTCCGCGCCGAGCCCGGCTTCCCAGCCCGGCAGCGCCCGAGAGCCGCTGCTTCCCCGCCTCAGCCGAGGCAGCGACACCCCCTTAACATGGGCTTCGCTTTTTGTCTGCCTCTTTCGGTTCTCCTTAGAACATCCACTTTCCACGCCGCTTCTACCATCCCTGCCCTGTGCCGCCACCCAGCAGCACAGCACCGGAGGAGCGCTGCCTTTTATAGCGGTGTCATCCTTGCCGGCTCGCCGGCCTCCCCGGGGGGCCCGGCCGGAGCAACCGGCTCCCCGCAGCCCTGCGGCCCCGCTCACCCTTCCCACCCCTCCCACACCCTGGGCTTCCCAGATCCGAGCGGCTCCTCCCGCCCCGCGACCCCCGCCGGGACATTTTCGGGGGGCTCGGGTCCACCTGGCGCTGGGTGGTGCCGCCGGCCCCGGTGACGCGCCTGCTGCCAGGCCGGCACGGGAGGCAGAATCGCACCTGTCACCGGCGACACCGCCCCGGGGCGGCAGCAGCCCCGCACCCTCCCGGCCGGGCCGCGCCGCCGCCGCCCCCGTTTTCACGCCTCGGTTCTGCCGGCGAGGGTGGCGTCCCGCCCGCGAGTTGCGGTGCCTAAGCCCCGCTGTCCCCGGCACAGGACGGGGCGGCTCGGTTCTCTTCCCTGCCGCCTCCCCGAGGAACAGACGGGCAGTGCCGAGGCGGCCCCGGCGGCGAGAGGCGGGCGAGCCTTCCCCGAGGCCACCTGACAAAGCCGGTTGCCCTCTCCTCCTTTCCCGGCTCCAGGGGGAAGACGTCGCCTCCCCAGGGCCACCTTTCGCCTCTGCCTCCAGCCGCGGTCTCGCCGCCGGCCCTTCTTCCCCGTTCCCCCAGGACAGGAGCGCACTCACCGGATCGGAAGAACGCCGCGATGTCCGCCGAGTCCTTGGCCGCCTCCTCGGCCCCTTCCCCCGCGCCGCTGCCGGCCGTGGTGGCGGCGGAGGTGGCGGTAGCGGCGCTGCTCATGGCTGCTGCTGCTGCTGCGTGTGCCGGCGGCGGTGACTCCACCGGGCGAGACCTGCCGCCGACCCCGCCGCCCCCTCCGCGGATCCCGGCTTCACCTCCGGGCGGGAGCGGCCGTCAGGGCGGCAGCCGGAGCGGGCGAGCGATGCGGGGCGGCGGCGGGCGGCCGCAGCGAGCGCAGGGACATGAAGGTATGTGCGGAATGGCAGCTCCGGGAGCGCCCACCCCCCGCAGCCACCTAGGAGGCGGCGTGTGCATGCAGGGAGTCCGGGCGGGCGGGCGGGCGGCAGCCGGAGCGCAGACAATCGCGGGAGGAGGAGGAGGAGAAGGAGGAGGGCGACGACGACGACGACGGCATGGGAAGGGCCAGCGGTCCGCGCAGTGAGCAGCTAGTGGGCGGAGAAAAAAAGGAACGTTTCCAACCTTTTTTTTTTTCCCCTTTTCTCTATTTTTTTTTTTTTTAAGAAGGAGCGAGGAGTGATCTGGAGGAGTAGCAGCTGCCCTAGCCACCGCGGTGTCAGTGGCCGCAGCAAGCACCGTCCTCCATCTTGACTGGGAGGAGGAGGAGGGGAGGAGGGTGGGAAGGGGGAGTCGGGAAAGGAAGCGAGTCCCCGCCCGAGGAACAAGGGCGGTGGAGCCGGGAGTGGGGGGAGCTCGGGAGTCTCCGGCTGCGTCCGGCACCGGTCGGGATGGGGCGGGGCCGGGCGGCGCAGCGCGTCAGCGCTCCCTCCGGGCCCGCGCCCCGTGCCTGGGCCGGGGCTTCCCAGAGGCGGGGCCGCCCGCCGGGAGCTGCGGGTTTGCTGTTCGGGTTTGGGATTTCTGTTTGTTTGGTTGGGGATTTTTTTAGGCGCTTCCGGCTGGCCTTCGCCCTACTGCCAGCTCGCCGGTGCGCGGAGGTCGGAGTGGAGGTCCGAAAAGAAAAACCAAAACCCTGAGCAAATCCAGTCCGTGAGCGGCGGGAGCGTGGGAAGCAACGCGTACCCCGTGCTCCTGCCTGCCGCTGCCCGGGGGACCGCGCTCGGGAGAGACCCCTGCCCAAGGTCGGAAGGAGCCCGGCTTACCTCTGGAGGGCACAGGGGACAGGGGTGCCACATTTCTTTAAAAAGGTGCCTTTAAAGGGCACCCCTTACGTTGCTGTCTGTATTGTGGATAGTTTTTCTTCTGTTGTCACGGGGACGCTTCAAAAGATTTAATGTTGTGGACTGGTTCAATTAATATCAAATAAGCAAGCAGCTCAGGATGGGGAGGTTGTGATGTGCCCCACCACTGTCCTGCTCCTCGTGTTAAGGCAGTATAAGCTTGTGTCCAGGTCAGGTTGAGGAGAGGGTGTCAGCAGGAATCAGAGGTTGCACAGATTGATGAATTTGAGTAACAGATCTCAAATGCTTGTAGTAAATGGTAAATCGTTAGCACACTTGAAATGCAGAAGTACAGCTTCAAGAATTAAATTCCTGAGCCTTTGAAAGTGTTAAGGTAAGTTCAAGAGAAGTGTGGTTTGTAGAATTATAGAATATCCTGAGTTGGAAGTGAGTCACAAGGATCATCCTATGATCCTGCACAGGACCACCCCGAGAATCCCACATGTGCCTGAGAGCATTGTCCAAACACTTCTTCAACTCCAGCAGGCTGTGGGTTATGAACACTTCCCTGGGGAAGTTCCAGTTCCCAACCAGCCTCTGGGAGAAGAGCCTTTTCCTAATGCCCAACCTAAACCTCCCTTGGCATAGCTTCATGTCTTTCCCTTGAGTCCTATGGGAATCCTGACAGGTTCTGTTAGTTTATCAGTCAGATGATGAGGAAGTCATCTGCAAGGTTTCCAAGGTTTGTATTTATCTGAAGTTGTATAGCTTGATGAAAAGCTTTTGTGCAACCATGCCTGCCCTAATTTCTCTTAGAGAGAAGAGATTTGTTTGACTGAAAAGATTTTTTTAAATGTTTTTCTTTCAGACAGCAGGCACAGGAAAGAGTTCCAAATTAGCATCCCAGTGGCAGAAATGGTTTCAACATTAATTTCTTTCTAACTGACACCATCCACTTAGCAAAAAGTATGAATGGAACAAATGCTGCTGTTCCCCAGCAAGCAGTGAGTTGACCTAGGGGTGGGAATAGGTTATTGTATATCTGCCCAGAAAAAAAAAAAAAAACAAAAAACAACCTGCATAAGAATATGAGAAAATTGGGTAAGTGCATGGAAAGCATTAATATAATGAGTAAAGTAAAGAATAGGAATCCATCATTCCAACTTTCAGTGACTAGAGAGCAAGAAGTGCTTGAGATTACTTGTTTTCCAAATTGAAAAAAGACTTCAACATGCTGTTCAACTCTGGAAAAAGCTTTAGAAGGCTTTTCATCAGTTGTTGAAGACTCTGACTTTCCATTTCCAATTAGTTGCTCCTCCAGCACACTGTACAAATTCTGAGCGGGCACTAAAAAGGCAAGGTTAATTTGAACACTTTTGAAGGATATATGACTCAAGTTTGTCCCTTCCTTTGTCCCCTCCATCTGCTGAATTGCAAGAGATGCTAGGTTTGCTTTTTTCTTGGGACATGGATGCCCTGAGCCATGTCCCCAAGTACAGGAGCCTTTCATCACTGTGCAAGTGTGGTTGAGAAGTTGTAATCAGCAACGAAGGTGGCCCTTACAGAAAATCCTTCAGGAGCCAAAATGCTCATATCCTTTGCATGATTCATGAGATTATAGTAATACACAGGGTTCATGCTAATGTTCAGGGTAATGTTGAAGGGTAAGTTAAAACAAAGAGGTAAATACAGGAAAATGACATTATGACAAAGTTACTTAACACTCTAATAAAACAAGGATTTAATTCACAGTTATGCACATCAAGTATCAAATACCAGATTTAATATTTTGACATTAGGAAATTAAGTTTCTGAGTCTGGTTCTTCTTGGTCATTTTAGGCTTCAAACAAAAACAAACCAGATATGAATGGTCTATATGGAGAATGTCCCACATTGGATATTAGTGCAAATTTGAAAATCTGTCACTAGGGAGTAGCCATATTCTCCTCAACTCCTACATTGTTTATCTCAGTTTTTGTGCCAATTGCAATGGAAAATGCAGAAATGGAAAAAATATTTGTGGTGTAAAACATACTTTAGCTGTAAATGTGACCTGTAAAGTACCCATAGTGTTAAGGCACAGATTCAAGTTAATTAGTTATCAAGTTATAGATTACGTATAGAAGTTTTAAATGTTAATGATGTTCAAGTTCTGTGCTTAATTTCTGTATTTTATATATACATATAAAGCATTTAATTTTATGTAAGTATATTGTTAAAAAATATTTATACCCCAATAAAATAAATGCCCAAAGAGTAGTGTTGTTTCATTTGAATGCCCTTTATTTTTACTTGTGTTGTGTCTTAACTGTGGTTGAATGGTCATTCCAAAATCAGAATGCCAAACATAAAAACTTTATTCCTGTCAAAGAGGTGTCTTGTGAGGGAAGAAGCTTGCCCAGAGCCTAGCCTTGTGTGTCCAGGCTGGGAAGTGTCACATGTCACTTCATGTTTCATCCCTAAAGGAATTTGCAGACTTGATATTTCTTGAGTTCTTTTCCTGCAGTATTTGCTGCCCACTTGATCAAGAAAGCAACAAAGATTTCCCCATTTCTGTAAGATGTTAATGAAAGCAGGGCAAGCTTGATTTAAAAATCACTGATGTTTACCAGCTTTTGAGAAATAAACTAGAAACTCACTAGTTTGGACAAACTAGGAGACAGAACATGGTTTTGACCTGGGGCCGTCAATCAGAGTTGTCTTACTTAGAAAAAGAGACTTCAATTATGGAAAAAATCAAAAATGCACAACTACAAAACCCAGCCAGCAACTAGATTTTTACAATGGAGTTCTCTTCTTGTAGCTGTTTTACAAGCTTCACTATTCATTTTGTAAACAAAAACACAGAACACAGGGGGTAGTGTGGGGACAAGGCTTCACATGGAAAACACTGTAAGGGAAAATGCACATGGACTTCAGCCCAGCCAGCCTCTAAGAACTGTTTCTTGCAACCCTTATTTTTCTGTAGCAGGATTTTGGGGGACAAGTTATAATCACAGTAAGTAATAGAGAAGGCCATATCAGGTGCTACTGTGCTTTTAAGATGATAAAGCTTCTTTCAAGTTTGCAGCAGTTAAGGAAAGCAATCAAGAGTTATTAATGTGCACCACCTTGGAGTTGCTATCTGGTTTCTGATCTAAATGGCGTTTGCGTTATAGCAACATTTGTCAATTTCAAATTGTTCTCAGAGCTCATGGTGTATCTCTTCTATCTGCAGACAGACATTGAGGCATTTTCCAACCATTATCATTATTATTGCTCTCTTTTCCACAGAAGCATCCAAGTGCTTTTAAAAAGTTTTCTTGAACAGTATTAAGGTTGTGTTCTACTTCCTTATCCTATAAAATGAAGTTCTCATTTCATTGTATGAGTTCTGGCAGCTTTTGGATATCTGTTGTTATCTTATTGTTATTATCATGTTTCTAGAGTCCCATACCTTCTACGTGGTTTTCTCACACACAGCTCTTCACAGCAGTGTTGTTCCTGCTTCTTCATCAGGGCTCCTCCAAGGCTCTCCCTGACCGGCCAACCCACCCCCTTTTATCCCAGTTATCTTCATTAGCCACAGCTGCTGCCCAATTAAGGACATCACAGCTGCAGCCCACTTAGAACAACTAGGATTAGGGCAAGGCCACTTATACAATACATATACTTTACTATGGCTCAAAGGCCACCTATACAATACATACTAAGATTCTATGGCCACCTATATTCATTCATAGTTTTTTCTATTTTTTTGCAAAACTTTTTTTTTTTTTAGCAGATGATGTACCTATCACCTGTGTAAAGTATTGTCAGTCTAATTGAAAATATTTTCCCCATACTTTCCTTGGTACAACCTGACACATACAAGTTTGAGAAGTGAGCCCATGGTAATCTCATGAGTTTTAGCAAGACCAAGTGCAAGGTGCTGCTGGTCAGTATCAACACAAGCTGAGGGATGAACAGATCAAGAGCAGCCCTGTCCAGAAGGACTTAAGGGTGCTGGAGAGACTGGACATGACCCAGCCATGGGCACTCACAGCCCAGAAATCCAACTGTGTCCTGGGCTGCATCCAAAGCAGCGTGGGCAGCAGGGTAAGGGAGGGGATTCTGCCCTTCTGCTCTGCTCTGACCCCACCTGCAGTGCTGCACCCAGATCTGAGGTCCCAGCACAAGAAGGACATGGCCTGTTGGAATGAGTCCAGAGGAGGGAGATGAAGATTATTAGAGGGATGAAGCACCTCTCCTATGAGAAAACACTGAGAGAGTTGTGTTTGTTCAGCCTGGAAAAGAAAAGGCTTCACATAACCTAAATGGGGCCTTCCAATAGCTGAAAGAAGCCCACAAAAAGATGGAGAGAAGCTTTTTACAGGAGCATAGAGTGACAGGAGAAAGGGGAATGGTTTCAAACTTCAACAAGAATAGATTTAGATTAGATATGAGGAAGGAATTCATTACTGTAATCATGGTGAGACACTGAAACAGGCTGCCCATGGAAGTTATTGATACCCCATCCCTGGAAGTGTTTAGGGTCAGCTTGGTGGAGCTCTGAGCAACATGGTCCAATGGAAGGTGTCCCTGCCCATGGGAGGGGATTGGAACTTTAGGGTCCCTTTCAACCCAAACCATTCTGTGATTCTTACATGTCCTTATAATCTTAAAGCAGCACTGCCAGTCCTCCCCAGGACAACATTTCACAAACACTCTGAGCACCTGTAAGGAGAGGCTTAGTACATCTAAGTCAAAACAATGTAAAGGGACAGTATTCGATGGTAACCACAAATAAAGTTTTACTACTTATGTGGTCATGACTGTCAAATCTTAGCAAAGAATTGAGCAGGCTTTTAATAGCCTACAGACCAAGATGTGTGTTTTTGCATATCGCTAACCAAAAATACTAACCATCCTGATTTTATTTATAACCAAACAGTTTTTTAAAATTCTCACCATTTCAATGATGTGCTATCTCTATAAAAATCCAGCTCCCAGTTCTGCTATGTGGCATGTACTGACTTGTCAATGTCAAAGACACTGACATGTAGAAATTATACCAGACGCCTGATGTTTTATAGACTATTGGTGGTCTATACACCATCTGTTCACTACCTTCACCCTAAGGAAGTGTTGGTTTTAACGCGTAGGCTTAGACACACATAATTCCACATCATTGTGCAATTGATGGTGGCTGAACCACTCAACTGAATCTCAGAAAGGTCATCCCATTGCCTCTTCTACCCAGGTTTTCAGACACGCTTGTTCTCTCCACCAGGAAGTATGCAAACATGTAAATGCACACACACATGCACAACACAATTGCAGATTTTCTATCACTATCATTAACATTGTCAATAGTACTGGACTTTCAAAGAATACTTTCCTTTTCATCCAAAATTTTCCAGGCAGAAATGAGTGCCGTGCTTCAGAGGCTTTCTGAAAGAATTGAACTTAATGTGCCTGACTGAAAGCAAGGTGCACATGCATTACAAGATCTCATCCTGGAAGGAACAAATCCAGAAATCATAACAGTGGGACAATGCATGCTAAAACCTGTATGGGTGATTAATTCCTCTTGTTTTCAATCAGTTATTCACCAAGTGGCATGACTTTCCTTTAGACATTCTGCAGTGTGCCCCTCACTCCACAACAGATCAGATTACATATTCTTGATCATTTTACTTTGTCATGCCTGAATTTTTGAAGACTAGATTTTGATAAGGTTGGTTCCAGATAAATAAAGAAGAGAGATGTGATTTTATTTTCCCTGGGTAAGGAGACTGGTGATAACAGTTGACTTCATTGTAACTGATGACTTGTTGAATACATCTTCTCCCTCTTTCTTAAGCTTTAAGAGCACTTCAGGAAAAAACTCAAGAGAAAAATTCAGCATTTTCTTTTCATTGCTGAATTTCACCTTTTACTGTCTCATGTGTGTTATATTTCATATTTCTAGAGTCCCATATTGTTGTTTCCAGATTTCTAGAGTGCCATACCTTCTCTCAGTGTTTTCTTATGACTGCAGATCTTCACAGCACAGACTCCTCCTTCTGCACATTATTCCTCCTTAATGAGGGCTCCTTCCAAGCTCTCCCTGACTGGCCAACCCACCCCCTTTTATCCCAGTTATCTTCACTAGCCACAGCTGCATCCCAATGAAGGACATTGCAGCTGCAGCTCAGCAAGAACAACTGAGACCTACCGGGACAAGGCCTATATACAGATATTCAAGTACAATACCGATAATTTACTAGGACTCAAAGGCCACCTCTACTATACACGTGTTAATCCAGTTTGAAGTCTTTTTCAGTTTAAGCTAAATTGGGCTCCAACAATCCAGATCAACTGAAAAAATGGAGACAGCATGACTAGATTTAAAGCAAAAGCTGTGACAAAGTTTTTGCTTATACTACAGAAAGTGTAAAAAGCTTAATGTTGTACATATTTCCTTCCTGGCCTTCCAGATTCTTGCTTCCCTGGTTTCAGCTCTTTCAGCTAAGCACCTGAATGGTACAACCTACTCAGTGGCTTGTGCCATGTCCCATTATTCCCATTGTTCTGAATGTATCATATGGCCAAATCCCTCTGTGTACAAACGATGTTAAGCCTCAAAAGAAAGCTTCTATATCATGCCTGGCATTCTCCATGGATCTGCCTGTTTCTTGCTCCTGTTCAGGGGATGCAATAGAATCAAAGGTTGCCAACAGCAAGGTGGGCCCCTATCACGCTTATGCTATCAACAATATGTATGTGTGTAATTACTACTGGAGAGTATTCAAGCTTGAGGACATTTTATGCATTGAAGGCATTAGTGGTACCTTATTTGATCATGATATACAGACAGCTTGTGCCAGAACAGTCTCTGCCCTTCATGCCAAAAAAGCAATAGCATATCCACAGGAAAGAAAATATGTACAGAACAAATGTACCATATGTATCTTCAAACAAAGACCACTGTCTTGTGTCATCATGATGGAAATTCAGAAAAATAGGTCACCAATTAAACTAAGCTATTACACCAGTGATTGCCAATAGATCAGCAGACAGCCTTACATTATGTTGCTTGTTTTTACCAACCCTTTGATTTATGAGAAAACTCTTCACTCAGTATCAAATCAGTTTTAAGTCCAGTTGACAATTACCCTTCTGCCTTAACAGTAATCATCTGTTAATTGTACTGGCTTGCCTACAATTATATGTCAAAATAGTGTTCAAGAATTGGCATAAGGCAGCACAAAGAGCCATATGTAAATTAGAATACTTTAATTTATGAGCCTAAACAAAGTGAAAAGTCAATCAAAAGTGAAGCTTAAAACAAATAGCACCCTGTTTGAAGACTTATCTCCCAGAAGAGGGCATTTAAATCAGTTCCACTGCTTGAGTACTTTTATGCATATAATTTCATCTGTATGCTGGTTTAGAGTTGCACAGTTTGGAAGGCATCTTGGATGCCTATGTCTGTATCACTTCTGTCAATCAATATCTTGTAACAGGGATTGAAGAAATTTGAGTAATTGCTTAGAAATGCAGAAATGCATAGTTTCTTTTAATACATAGAACTGAATTTTAGTTTGAGTCATTTAAAAATGACAGTTTAAAAAAATATTTACAATACTTTTGCATCCAGTGCCAGGGAGCTAGCTTTATAGCAATCCATGCAATTCATAAGTTTGTTGTTTTTATATGACTTAAGTCTTCATAGGTTGATGATTACCTAAGACTATGTTCAATCCATGCTGACTTTTTGCTTTGAAAGAGGAGTGTAAGTTTTTTAACCAGGTGTTGTTTCCAATTGAATCTTGAGTTTTCCAGATTCATGTGAGAGCTCACTAAAGAGACCCTTCCAAAAGATACAGAATTTTCAGCCAGGGTACTAGTAAAGTCTGTTCTGCTGCAGTGGATCTAAACTTCTTGAGTTCTCAAATGGATCCCCTGGATTTTTTTTCACTTGGAAAGAACAGATTTGCTCAGAAAAAGGCTTTCCAAATTCCCAAGGAATTTGGAGCCCATGGCATTGTTCCCCCATCACCACCTCCTGCTGTAAGAGGTGATCTCAGTTATCAAAGCCACATTTTACAAACATGTTTATTTATCTCTAGGTATAAACATTTATAATGATTTCTCCTGTACCTTGGTTTTGTCAAGGTGGTGTCTCCTGTTTGGTCTTTTTATCATATCCTTCCTGCAGATATTTCACTACTGCCTGGGGTCTCTAGACATTATACATGATTTATTCTGATCATGGAGTCAGAAGCTCTGCTTAGGGAGGTCATATCCTAGGTGGGCATTTGTCACTCCTTAGCACCGATTGACCAACATTGCCATCCTAGTCAATTATGCTATTAGCTAGACAGTAGCAGTGGGTGTTATTCCTGACATTTCTCAGTCTTAGAATGAATTTTGTGATAGTGCACAATCATGAATTGCCAGCCTTGCCTTATTCCAGGAGTTGCTGCGATGGGAAAGAACTGAACAATGTGGAACAAAGTTTCCTAGTGTTTCCTTTGCTCATAATCAGGAAGTTAAATTCCTTGCCACGCCTGGGAAGCCTCTTTTGGCTTTCAGCGGCAAAAGAGCAGCAGCTGCAGCCTTGCTCTATGGATATGGGGCAGTAAATAAACTGGTTTTATTTTTTTCTATACTCTTCAATTTTTCAATTGTAAGACAAGACCTCTTTTATTTGCCTTCATCCTACTTATTCCCATCATACTGGTAAGCTAATTGAGCAAAAAGCAACCGTTGCCTGCATTTCACTCCATGTGCTTGCTTTCTCCTCTTTTCTATTTAGCAGCTGATTTCACAGGCAGTCGAATTATTTAATTGAATAGACTACTTGGAGTGGAAGCTTTGGGCATAACAGTGGTAGGTTTTTGATATTGACCCTGCAAGGTATCCTGCACATACTGTTATTGGCATGTTAACCCCAGCTGGAGCCAGCTGCTTCCTCAGATGTTCAGCCATTGGGAAACCATTCAGGACTCACGGAGTCACTTGGTGTTCCACATTCCCTCCAGGGTCTCAGCTGCTGTTTCTAAAGACAGAAATGCAGAAGGACTTCAGCTTCCAAGCCTTTCTAGTTTGTAGCCCCTTTGCCAATACTTGTACACAAGGCTGAACACATCATCTGTGCACGCTTTCATTCTGGGATAAAGGGTTGTTCAGTTTGTACATGAAGCAAGTTTACAGATCACGTGCTCAGCATGGCTTATGTTGTATCCCTACCTCTCAATCCTCACAGAGGAGGAGCAGATAATGTGAGATAGGAGCTGTATTCAGTTGGCAGGACTCCCAGGAAATGCCTACAAACTTCTGGATCTTAGCATAACTGTAGGACACAAGCTATTTTTGCATTTTTCTAAAATGATTCTGCCCCTTTTGTTCCAATTAATACCCCAAAAATACTTTTCCAAGTAAAAAACTACATCCAGTCATTCCTGCTGCCACTGTTATTAGTGTATAGACTTGAAGTTACACCAATGGTCTCATTCATGTCAGTCAAAGGTGGGCAATGACTTTTTAAAGGTAAATCTATAGCAATAGTGCAGTCGGATAAGAAGCATGTGGGATGCCATGGAAACCCAATTGAGATAACTTGCTAAACAAATGTTTAAAGTTTAAATCATCAATACTTCTTAGTGAAAGATTACATATTAGGTATCAGGAAATGCTGACTTGAAATTTTGCTTTTCTAATTATGTGCCTAATTGTCTTTCCTATTTACTGCTTTCACCTAACAGAAGTATTTCTTGCATGACACTTATCAATTCTATTGTCTCAGGTGTTCTCCTAGACCTAAACTGTTGCCCAATAGATCTGGAAATTTGCACAACTTTTAAGAAGGATTTGGTTTGTAATGGCTGCAAGGGTTTTACAGAAGGGACTTCCATATGAACTACAGCAGTACCCCGCTCATGTGATGCCTTGTCTTTGCAGCATACAGTGAAGATTAGGACCAAATTTTGTTCTCTAGCCAAATATGAAGTTTCAATATCTTCATCACATTGTGGAGATTGCATGACAAACATGCATTTACAAAAGCATCTTTCCTTTGCCTGAGTCTATTTCAGCTACATGTTGCTTCAACCTCTCTCTGCTCATTTTGAACATTCATAATAAACTCTGGTGGCTGTGCTGAGCCATGAATGAATACCACTGCTATCCCAACCTGCCCTTACATTTTGTTAGGAAAAAAAATCATTCTTTTTGAACTTGCTGAAATACATACTGCATTTAGTCACTTTTCTTGTATTCCATTTGTGTCTGTTGTCGGAATTTGATTACTTTGAATTATGGTCTATTTCTACCGCTGTTTGCCAGGACTGACATCTAGCTTCTGTAATAATTAAATATTAGGCCTAACAGCAATGTGGTATAAAAACTATTGTTATGTTACAAGAGAGAAGCCAATCCAGTCAGCTGTCTTGTAGGTGGAATTAATTTTATTAAAGTTTCAGTTCACAGAGAACGAATAATTTCTGAGTAAACTGCCCTTTTCGGTAGGATGAATATCAAAAGATAGTGCACAGATCTGACAAATCTATCATGCCATAAAAATAAATTCTTTCTTATGAATGAAGATAATGTTAGGCTGTAAGGATCTAGGACTGCAAGACCTTTACAGGAAGATCTACTGTGATCATACTTTGACCAGCAAGTGTCACTTGGGGACTAACTAGAACCCAGATGAACTTTTATGATAAAATTACAGTGCAGTTTACTCATTAATTCCTTTATTTATAAGTCAATGGCTTAACTTTTGTCATATTTCATAGCATGCAAGGAAGTAAGAATGTGGCTTTATCCTTTTGAGGTGAAAAAAATATATGTCAACTCATCTCACTCTATACTAACATCTGTTACATGGATTATAATTTCTCTCATCTGTCAATTTCTGTGCTTAACCATGCATTTTTCACTGTGATATCTTGTCCTGTATTTCATAAAAGTAAGTGCTATTAGAGAACTATTCTGTTTTTGAAGTTATATGTTACATATAAAGATGGAAATACTTATAGCAACGCATCAAAATATCTGCTGAGCTTTTTTATGGGCTTCCCCTAATTATGATATGAAGAATGGGAATGAAGCATTCAAAATAATTTCCTATCTCTGTTAATGAAGATTTGTATACAGGGATTTTTTAAAAAGCTCATTCCTTAGATTTTTAGTAAAATAAGAGCAAAGCCTTTGTTCCTTTTATATCAGTTTTTCAGTACTAGCTTTGAGCCATCAGTTCTCTCCAACTGTGATTGCTTTGGCAGGACTAAAATCTAGTTTTCTCTCTTTTCATATATGATTAAATGAATTGACTCCTTTGTCATCCATCCATGAGGCATATCTGTTCATTGTAGTACATTTAGAAATGTTATTTTTTTGCATTGATTCATGAGCAGTTTTTTGTTTCTAAATGATGTTCAGAAAATAGTTATATCCTCAATATTAATATTTTCATGTATCTCAGAATATTAATATTTCAGTGCATTGGAGACTAATATCTTTACTTATCATAAGCTTTTTACATTATATTAGACCACATAATAAACTATCGTGTGATAAAAATGAGTATTGCAAATGTCCCAAAGAAGGAAATTTGGCTTTTATTAAAACTGAGGCTTTGTGAACAAGGCCAGTCAGAGCACTATGAATAGACATAACAAAACTGCTCACAAAGATGTTGCCAGTAGAAGACTTTGTTGGCAGCTAAAACTAAGGGCCATCAGCAAAGATGCAGGACTGCCTCGGAAAGCTGTTGGAAGGCTTTTCATAGCACGTGTACTGAGACAATTTATGAAGTGGATGGGAAAACAAGTAGGGAGAAAGTGTAGCTTGCAGTGCTGGGATGAATATGCAATCAACTGATAACCATGTTTTCTATAGAATGAATGTTATAAATGACAAAATTGTCTGTGCTTTGTCCATGACTGATGACCTTCATGTGAAATTGTGAGCAGTATATTTACAATGGAAGGTTTGTTTTCTGTTTGTCAAACACAAGACATGTGCCTTAAAAAGAAAATGCTGACCTGAAGTGTAGTCCCATCTTGTTTCAGAGTGCAGGAGAGACCAAATGCTACACAGAAACAAAAAGATAGTTTTACCTTTATTGGAAGTTTCATTCTGGCATCATACTGCTTCCATATATCCTAAACCACAAATATTGCTATCCTTTAATATAGGTATATGCATTGTGACTATTGTGTCTGCATGTGATAAAAGTTAATTGAAAAACTAAGTAGGAAAAGGTGGTATCTTTGATCAGATGAGCTGGTACAACTGGAAAAGCCAGGCAAGGTTTCAGACACACACATTCCTCAAAGCAGATGAAGTTGTTTTCTGCTAGCAACAGTAGTTGGCTTAAAAAGATTTTCTTCTCATGAGACCTTGAGTTTCTCCAACATATTTAGAAAATCATGGCTAAAAAATATTATATAGTCCATACATTCTTTCTTGTGATTGGTTTGAACATATTGCTTTTAATTAAGAAGGTTATTTCTCCCTTTTTGCCTTAGAGAAAATTGTAGAGGTATGAATCCTTCTTACTCTCCCCATGCCATTTACCACAATAAACTTTGACCATAGTTCCAGTTATCATTCTCTGTATACTAAATGGTCTCAAATTTTTACATGCATTTCTACAGTATTAAACTGTGATTTGTGGTCAATCCATCTAAAAGGTTCATGTAACAGAAATACACTTATTGCCAGTTTATAATATCCTTATCTTACAGTTGCACAAAAATGGGGATTTATTACATTCAGCTTAGTGAAGAACTAAGTTTTAAGTTTTTATATGTTCAGGTTTTGGTGAATTTTGTTTTCAGTTCTGAAATGGTAATACTAACAAAATAAGAAACCATATAAATAAATAAAACAATAAAAATAACTAATTTAATTAGAAATATGGATGCAAATCTGTACTTATATAAGCATAAAAAGTTTTGAAAAAGGTTGAACAAGTATGCATAAGCAATAATACAGATTTTAGTTCCTTGGGAGTGTGTCCTAAGTTGGATGACCTCTGAAGGTACCTTCCAGGCCTGTAATCTTACAGAATGAAATGCATCATTAAAGTGTTTAGACCTCCCTGCACACGCATTAGCCTAAGTAGCTTATGAATATTTACAGTTCACTTCACTTTCATTCCAAATTGCAAAGAAGTTGAGTACATGGCAGTGATCTTAGTAGCCTTTCCTCCTTCAAATCAGAATGCAACAGAAGTAGAACAATAACTCCTCTTGCTCTTTCTCTTCTCTTCCTCCTATCTGTTCTAATTGCCCTTTACTCTGTGATGTGCTTCTTCGCTCCTTTAAAGGAATTTATCTGAGAGTTTTTTTTGCATGGAAAATAGTACTGCATGTGCTAACATGTCCATTTATACAGTAATTTTTATATCAGCATGATTCCTTTCGTAGAAAATTTTCTTCGCTTTATACTACATTGCTTTGTAGTGACTTTTAACTACAGTAAAAGGACTTCTTTTAATCTAGAACAATCATGGCTATGGAAAGATGAATGACATTTTAATGGCTGTATATTGATTTAACAATATCACTATAAAATATACAGTGATATAACTATTCCTGTAGAAACAGTCAAATACTTCAACAGAGACAGAACCTTTCTCTGTTATAGAATTTTATGGATCAGCTAACTCTAGAAAGCTAGCCATACCTTAGAACCACTATATGACTGAATGTATTTTCATTAATGTCAAATAAATAAATATTTCAGTAGACATTTGTGGGTGTATTTGTCTCCAACAACAACAACAACAGCAAAGTATTTAAGTACTGAGATAGCTTATGAGAATCATTTATACCTTTACAGGAGATCAAAATGAAACTTTGAAACATCAAACTGTGGCTATAGGTAAATTCAGATAGTGTACACTTGGGTGCACTCTCCAATTTTAATGCTCTTCTAGATCAGTTTCACAGTGAGCTTTCCTGTTTATTTGGTTTTTTTCTTAACTGTTGAGTAATTGGGGGGGAGCTGTTTTCCATCAACTGTCCATGTCCTGCCAGACCCTCTGTCTAAATCCTAGGAAGGAAGAAACCTTCCAAGCTACATATAAACTTCACAGCCAGAAATCCTTCTGTGTGGGTTGATCCATGTCCTCTAGCCCATGGCTCCTGGACCTTTGTAAAGTGAAGGATCATATTTTGGTTTGTCTTGTTTTGTTCTTTTTTAATCCATGGACAAAGTTATGGAGATATTATAGTTACAACCAAATTAAATTAGTTTAAAATTCATATGTCACTTTAAAACTCCAATTTTTATCCCATTTTTTCATCTGATTGCCTGAGAATCCAGGCATAGTATATTCAGATTTTTTATTATTCAACTTGGTTTTTTCCCAGATTACCTTTTGATTATTTGTGATCCTGAAGAATCTGAAAGCCACTAATCTTGAATGACTCTTGTCATCTACAGAGAAGAGAGGCTGAAGACGGGTCTGGGGGTTGTCTGCTCTTGAGGCACTGAGGGGACAATGGGTTAGGAGCCATCATAGTGACTGCATGGACATTTTTGTCTTTCTCTAGTAAGCTGCCATATTCGAGGACAGTTTACAAAGGATGTCTAAAGAGGTCCAGAAATATTCTAAGTACCAATATATATGACAGGATCTTCATATGCTTCCTCTTCTGTAGTTCACAAGAGCACTATATAAGAGTTAGCCTTGTTCACTGATTACTATCAATATTTGAACATTGCTGAGTTAGCAGCTGTCAGAATATGCTCGTTGCTTAGCTTTTAATTAATGATATCTGAATCATTATAGAGGTAGATGACATCTGATAAGGTATAGATCAAATGGCCACATAAAAATTTCAGGCAGAGGCAATTTCGACTAGATAGTTGAAGATACCAGAGATGGATCTTGCACTTTTAGTTATCTTTTTATTGACACCATTGAGACCTTGCTGCAGAACACATAAATCAATACTTTCTTTCATGGCCACAGGAGAGCCACTATTAACATAAGGATTCAGAATAAGGGCTTCCTTACATTAGTCTCAAGCAGGTGCAATATCACTAAGCAATTAATGGCAACAGGGAAAAGCTGAGAGAGTCTCATTTTGAAATGGAAACACTCTGACAAACAGATCCTTATTCCTCTTGTAGCAAAGAACTGCTTTCTCAACACAGCTACCTAGACAGCCTACATGAGAGATCCTTCCAGAACTAAAACCTGTGTCCTTTCCACAGTTCTTGTGAAGCATAGCATTGCCCATATGGAAATAAAATGTGGGGGGGCAAAACTTGGAAGCCACTGTCAAACTCTACAAGCATCTTAATTAAATGGACTTGATCAAGTGTTAATTTCCCAGCTAGGTTCCCAGCTTTCTGCAGCTGATCTTCTTCAGGTGTTTTACGAGGTATAGGACTCTTTAACTCCATGATGTGGACTAAGCTCTTGTTTTCTACAAGTTTATGGTTTGCAGGAAGGCTCTGCTATGTGGCAGCACTTCTGGGCAGCTGGAACTCATGGCAGAGGATGTGGCTGCATAGGTGCTGCTGTGCTTCGACATGAACTTAAAAGAGAGTATAAGAACAATCTGTTCTTACCTGGCAAGAGAAAAGGAGAAAGAAAAGTGAGCTGCCAGCAGCATTTCTCCTTTGCAGTCCCAGAAAGGGATAGTCCTGCCATTTTAAAAAGTAGACCCTAGTCTGAAGAAGCTCTGAGTAACTTCTAGCATGAGAGCCAGAATAGGTAATAACATTAAGAATTAATAGTATGATGCTCCCAATGTCTCTTAAGTTTAATGATGGGACCAGAAGTGGTGATCTGAATTGCAGATGGTAGTGGTTCCTTCCTCTCTCATTTGGCTTTGATAGTTCCTTTGATGTAGAAGAACTGTGAGCTTAATTTGCATAACATTACTCCCACTCTTATCAGTCTGCTGATGAGATATCTTTATTAAATTTTTCACTATTTCAGGATTATTTACATACTTTCTGATTTTATAGTAAGGTTCTGCTTTTCTACACAGAGAGCCTATTGATGAACATCTGGTACCTTATGAATTTTGATAGTTTTAGTATGGTATTTTAAATTTTGCTCCTGTTACAAATTATTCCACTCCATCAGAAATTACTACTATTCTTAATTGACATGCAATGTCTTTTCAGGAAATGGCAACTGGAGATGATTAAATGAGTAGCAGAATAAAAATTATGAACAAGCTCAATTAATGAGTTTGCCTTTTATTAATATGAACATATGGGATATTTACAAAACAAAACATGAAAATAAATACATCTGTTTTTAAAAATTCTTCTCTAAATTATAATTTTCACTTTTATTCTAATTTTTTCTTCCTCTCTTTCTTTTATAGAACAGAATATCCCCCCCCCCCAAAAGATAAATCTGTTACTGCTGGGCAAAGAAGAATAAAGTTGTGTTTTGAATGTAATGAAGAACCTGGTTTTGTCCAGAAAATAAATTAGGTTTTTTGAAACTCATTTAAACATGAAATGCACACAGTTACTATTCGTATTTACCTTAATTTATAAGGTAAATAACTTAATTTATAAACTAAGGTAAATAAGAATAGTAACTGTGTGCATTTCATGTTATACTACAATATAACATCACTCAGTTCCCAGTTTTTGACACTTTTTTTCTCTTATATTCTGGTATTTTGTTCAACTTTGTTTTCAGGCAGCACAGTGAGAAAGATTTAAAAAAAAAATCCAGATTTGCAAATGTATGAAAGATTTCCTTTAAAAAATTATTATTTTTTAATCTGTTAGAAGCAGTTCAGGAGATGAAGTCTACTTCGTTTCTGAAAACAAAAACCAATATTCACAGCTGTTCTAATCTGATTTGCAGTGTTCCCCCATGCACATCCCTGGGACAGGAGAGAGGAAAGGTGCTGACACACCCATGACCAAGGTCTAATTCTGGTTACGTTTTGGAGGCTTCCACTGCAATTCAGAAAGCATCACTTGTTGAATATGCAGCCTATTAAAATCACTTGCCATAAGAAAGGGCTTATTTGCCTACAGATAAAAACAAGAATTAAAACAAAGATTCTGGAGAACAGCATCAAGGAACTGCAAGGTTGCCTCTTTAGGAGGAGCAAGAAAGAATGCCAAAGACAATGTTGTAGACCCCTCTGCAGCTTACAAATGATTTTTATCCACCAGGTAATTTTTGTAACTTTTTATTTCATATGTTGCCAAGTTGCCTATCCTTTAAATCAGAGTAGCTTGAGGCCTGTGAAAGTCCAAGAATGCACTTTAGTAATGAGGTTCTTCTTGATAGAAAGAGTGTAATGGACTCACACAAAAATTAAATTTTTAAAAAATCTGAGTTTTTTTCCTTTTTAAAATTCCATTATAAAAAGCAGTACCTTAAAGTAGAATTTATTGAATAATGCAATGTATTCTAGGAATTACATATGAAAGCCTAAATTAAACATCAAAGAATTACACCACTGGCTTGTTCTTAACATATGTGCTTTGTAATCGCTAGAACATGTTCAAGAGAAAAGCAATTTGCATGAATCCCATCTCATTTCCTTCTCCCAAAGTAACCATTGATTTATAATTTGAGTGATAATATGTAGCTAAACATTAACGTTTCAAATAACTTTTACTTACCTACAATGTCTATAATAGACAGCAGGTTCTCTAATTACCATAAAGCAGTACACTTAATATTCTTTAAAATGCAACACTTTTTAGATTGTGCTTTTCCTTCCTTTAAAAGAATGCTAAGAATTTGGAAGGGTACATGGAGAGGATCACTTTTTTATTTGATGAATTGAGTTTATTATAAAATGGCTCCAAAGACCAAATGAAAAATATCTGAGATGGCAGAAGGCAGGATATTAATGTATCGATATCATCTGGATAATAATACAGTGTGTTCCTGAACTTAGAGTCTTCAGAAACTCTGACAACTAAAATAACTATGTTTTTTGGGTATCAAAAAGTTATGAAGGACATTTAGATTTTAAAAGGTCCTTAGAAATAGGTGATATGTACACACACACACATGTGACTGCTGCGCCCTGATGAAGCTGCAGAATACATCCACAAGGATCAACTCTCTTCTGACAGAATTTGCTCTACAAGGAGTAAGTGGGTCTGGAGTACTCCCATAGTAGCTCCATACTTCGCAATGCAGGAAGCAACAATGCAAAATATGTGTAAACATCTCAGCTGTCCACAGATGCCAGAGCAGCCCTTGAGGCACAGGGTAGCTTGTGTTCGTGGCTACATCAATACACCAAACAGGGAGGCATGAAGGTTCTCCACATCACCTTTGCCCTTTTCTTACACCTTCAGGCTAAGCACAAGCCCAAATTTGTTGCTGCGATGTGTTTGCATTGTGGTTGAGTTCTTTAATACTGAGTGCATTCCAAAAACACCCCTCTTTTCACTGTTCTCAAGGGTTAATTCAATAAACAAAACACAATAAAAGCTACTGGAAAGTCTGGAGCAGGAAGGAAGCTGACTTACTGCTCCTTGGTTTCCCATGCTGCCAGTGTAATAAATTGCCATTTTCAACACGGTGGCTGCAGCTGGCTTAGAATTTAACTTTCTTTTGTTATTTTTAAAATTATTACTATTACTAAGTAATTAAGATGTAGCACATCAGTCCTAAAAGCATGAGTTCTTCTAGTGGGAGAAGGAGGGGGCCAGAAGACTTTCATTGCTGATCCACTCATTGTGAGAAGGTTCTTCTTTGAAAGTATCATCTAAGGTGATCACTGGGGGTAGAGGAAAACACCCATCCTAGGAAACATGATAACAAATTTGCCTTTAATGTCTGTAAGGACTAGAATCTGACTTTTTAATTTAAAAGAAAGCCCAGTGGATATTTTTAAAACTGCCAGCATTTTATGCCAATTTTTTTGGTGATTCCTACTTGCCTTGCCCTACCGGGCACTTAAGCTTGTGTATAGGAATTCCTCATATATCTTACTCATCTTAATATGGCTATGCTTTCCCTCCTTTTTTTTCTGTATGCAATTTTTGCTATGTACTGTCCACCTGGTTTGCTAAACAGATAAAATATTTTTTAAAAGGTGTGTGTTATACTGAAGTATGTTTTTTCCATAAGCTTATTTCACTTGTCACTCCATATACTGCATGAAATCTTCGATCATTACCTAAATTTTAATTGAAAAGTAGTTCAAGACAAGAGCTGAAGTACCACTTAATTGATTTTAGATGGCAGACTTTATTTTTATGTAGATTTTTCTGGATATGGGTATGAATAAAATCCATGACTGGGAAGAAAATGACACTGATTGTGCTTCAAGTTTTCAGAGCACTGAATAATTGAACTTGTATAGTGTTTCTCTTCAGGTCTGTAGAAACACACAGACCTGACCTGAGGATGCAAATTCTATAAGGGGATCATTTTTGAAAAAAGTATTTTAACTTCTACTTGTGCAATTGCCAACATGTTCACAGGGCATTTAACACTGGGTTTTTTTTAAAGATACAAACTAAATTCACATTGTTTGTACCAAAAGGACTTGTTCCTTTATTGAGCAGATTTTTATACCACATGGAAGAGCAGTATCTTGTTACTTGAAAGCTATGCCTTTGCTTTACCAAATATTATGTGCCTCTGGGACAGGAAGAAAGCCTGTGCAACAGGTTTCGGCACCCTTGCTGGCATGTTCAGACAAATTAACTTGTTGTGACGAGTTGTGCTTGGTCTTCCCAAGGGGAGCTAGAGGGGTGTGGATTCCATAACAGCACCTCACTTTTTCTCAGTGGATGTCTTTGATTTGTAGCTATTTGAAGGGATTTTCTTTACAGATGTGATGCTCCCTCTCCAGTCTCTGCACTCGCATAGACCTCGTGTAATGTAAGCCTACACCCTTCTCCTTGCAGTTGGTAGCTGAAACAGCAGAAAGCTGTTTAAATCTCCCTGGCAAAGGCTCTCCTCAGTCTCACCCACACTGGATGCACATACATGGTCTCCTGGCCCTCAGACCCATCTGTCAGGATGGCATGCTGCCCACCCTCAGCCCTGTGAGATAGATTCCCTGCAGCACAGACACAAAGCAAACACTGGGTTTAGGGCAGGCATTCTATATGGAGTGGCAAATAATGCCTGTTATATGGGAAATAACACCTTTGGGCTATCAGCAGCACCATATGTTTATTTAGCCTATGTGTGTTATGTAGATACATGTCATGGGATATGTGGATACAAAAGACATGAGCCAAAATATTTGCACCTGGAAGCATAAAATTAGACTCCTATGTATGTATGTCTGTGTAGAGACATACATATACACACACATATATGTGTGTGTGTCTTGTTTTGCAAAAAGCAGAATGCCCTGCAGTCAGTCCCCTGGATGAAAACAGACACACACTCCCACCTTCTAAAAATCAAACCAGTTGCAAATATGCACTTGAGAGACATCCAGAACAGTGTTTTTTTTAGCAAGAGCCTCTCCTTTAGCCCCACGCTTTTGTTGGTTATTTCTGGTACTGCTGTGGATAAGACTTCCATATGGAAGTGAGAGTTTGACGAAACAGGCTCAGTCTCCTGAGTGCAGTCAGGCAGTGCAGCAATGCCTGCAGGGAGGTGGCATTTACTGCTGTGGAATTGCTTCTGGAGCATCACTTCAGGAGCACACAGGCAAATTCACGCTGTCTTGTTCAAGTCTGTGAGGCTCCAGCAAACTTTCTCTTCAGAGTTTTGTGCACAGCTGCTCTCTGTGCACTCTCAGTGTGAGGTCCTCTGACTTGTTGCTCTGTGGGAGGGTGGGTTAGTGTTTGCTGGAAATGTGGGCTCAGTGATGGCAGTGTGCTGGCGGCAGAACAGCAGGAGGTCTTGCACACATCCACTGAGCCAAACAAAGGTCCCGTTGTGGGAGGGCAGCAGCTTCAGAATGTACAGTTTGTCATCAGCAATTATCTGGGTGTCATAACTGAAGATCTGCCACAACACCTACAACCCCAAAACACAGTGTGTCTCTGGCACATGGTCAATTTTTTTATTATTCATTATTACTCTAGATTCCCTTTGCTACAGCCTGAGTAGGTAAAGGGTCTGTACACCACCACATATAATGGATGTACACAGTTCCCCAAGCACTAATAAATGTTGGAAAACGTAAAAGAGCAACAGAATGAATGAAAATGCATCCCATATATCTTTCTTTGTATTCATGGTTAGACCTCATAGTATTGTGTGAATTCCTTATTGTTTTAAAGAGTCCTTTTGGAAACACATAGAGGTCCATTTATACCTTGAGGGTTCATTAGGGGCTGCTTCTGAATAGAGAAGAATGGCAATTGGTAGCTGGTAGTATTTTAAAATTTTTCTCTTTTCCAACATTCATTTAAAAGAAGAGGTTTATTCATGGATTCAGTTAAATTCACCAGGGATAGCTACACAGGAGAAGGGATTGAAAGCTCCAATTCACTTTAATTTGTCTATTTGCTTACAATCTGTATTGGAATGCAGTACCAAAGAGACAGACTTTTTTAATTCATGAACAAACTTTTTGAATTAAGTACATTTGAAAAGACACATTTAGCTCTGAGGCCAGACCATTACAAGTTCTGGTTCTAGTAAAAGACTGGCACGGTTCTTTGTTATAAAAACACTGCCAAATGAAGTTATTTGTGGGTCTAGTGTGGCAGAAAGTGGAAATATAAAATTCTGTGTTTCACACCACAGGGGCATTGAGTACTCTTTGACATCATCAGTGGGCTTCTGCTCAGAGTTTGCTGTTGGACTGAACTGTTCTGATGGGGCTGACATCAAACAAATGTTAAATCTCTGCAAATTCAGTCAGGGCTGGTGTTTGAGTGTTTTGCTGATTCATACCATGAGAGGGCTAGCAATCCAAAGGAAATGAACGCAGACAATTAAGAAAACAGGGAAGAGGAAGCATTCAGCATAAAACTTCAGTAGATACTGCATTCAACAACATCAACTCTACCTATAGCCAAAGGATGACAGTAACACTTAGTATGGTGTTCATTTGGCAGGTTGCAAATTTGATCACAAATTCAACACATAGCCAAAACCTAGGTAATCTCTGGAGTCCAGTTTACACCTCTGGGTTACCACTTATACTCTCACCTCAAGTGATCTAGAGAATCTAGGGGTTTTGCAAGGCCCAGGCTGCAACAGCTGCCATACAAAAGTTCTCAACTCCATCTTCATACTAAGCAATGGATTTGCTGTGCAGTCAATCCATTTGCTACAGGTCTGGGGCAAAAATGTTCATCCTCAGCTGAGCTGATGCCAAAATGTCCTCATCCTGCCCTCCTAACCATGCAGGGCCTCTGGAGCATTCCTTTACTCCCCAAGAGTTAGGAATTAGTGAAGCCCTTACTGGTTGCGTGATCAACTGGGTCTTTCTTAACCCAGAAAAAAGAGATTGCAAATTGGCCCAGCTCTATATTTATTGGCGTAATCCCTGCATGAACCATCAGAATTACATAGCTTCCTCTTTCTTTTTCTCAAATGCATGATCTACAACCAACCATATCTTTACAAAGGAAGTTGTGTGCGCCTCTTTTAGAAAGCACCTGTTGTTTGATAGATCTCAAATACTATGTATGTATTTATGTAAATATCTATCTATCTATCTATCTATCTATCTATCTATCTATCTATCTATCTATCTATCTATCTATTGTCTATCTCAGTTGTAGTTTTATATTGTTTCATTTTTTGCCAGCAGAGAATAAGAGTGATATTTGCTGTATAGCATATAAAAGTATGTGGTCATAATATTTGATACATGATTCTCTGGATGATAAATATATTAAACTAATTAATTATGACCTATAATTATGACCTGCCAGTTTAAATAAATGAGCACTGCTGTACTTAAATTTTTATTATATTTTCATATTATCCTTTGGCCAAGGAAACCTTTCTGAAATAAAAATATGAATCAAATGTATAGCACTTTGTCCAGTTTTATTTTCTTCAGTTATATTACATGGCATATGTTATGTGCTATTTGTCCATCTAATTTAACAGCTAAAAGAAATAAGCAAGATTTCTAAGTTGTGCTTATCCCTGCTAGCAATATTCCACAGTCTGCTGTCCCATAGGAGTTTTTCTCTGGATGTTAAAATAACGGTCTTCTTGTATATAAATGAAATATTTGTAGTTGTAGAAGGATGTAATAATTTTCTAAATATGCAAATTAAATAACCACTTTAGCCTTGCTAAGGTACAGAAAAGATGGGATAAGAAGTGTCTTTATACCTGTGTGTCCTCACTGATGTGTGAGCATCTCAGTACAGAGTTGTTCCTATTAAAAATCTGCATTTCTCTGCAGCCCTTCAAAAGACAGAGCCAGAGAACTGACTTATGTCTTTCTGAAAACCTCTCACTCTTCTCTTTAAGAGAAATGTCTGTATTTTGAGCCCTGAATAAATTTAAGCCCTTAATTATTAAAACTTTTTTATTTAAGTAAAATGATTGTTTTAAAGTTTTCCCATATCAACTGAGTACCAACATGGATGACAATCAGATGTATTTGCTACTGGGCTGAATGTGATATTTTTTTTAAGCCTTTGTAGTGATAGTATTTGTTTTGGGAGTTTTGTCCTCCTTGGTAATGGTGCCAGCTCCCACTCTGTAACCACTGACTTTTCTTCCCTATTGAGTTCCTGGGCTGTGCCAGATGTCTGGAGCAATACACTGCACTGCATGGATGGATGGATGGATGGATGGACGGATGAAAGAATGACTGACTGAATGAATGATAGTCTTTATGTTTCACATTTCCATGTCTACACTGGTGTGGTCCTTGGGAGTGAGTAAGGAGAACAGTATAGACACAGACTGTGGGCACCACTTGTTGAAGACAATCTAATAACAGGCATATCTGTGTATCATGAAGTTCAGTACTTTATTTACTGCCTTACCTCTCAAACAGCAAGGTAATTTTGTGTTTATGCAAAATGGTTCTAAATGTAAAATGAGTACAAACTTCTAATTCAATATGTTCCTGAAAGCTTGCATGAGACAAGAAATTTAATTCATAACTTATCTGTTCAGAAAGACCGTACTTAAAGGCTAATACTCCTAGCCTTTAAGTGCTGTCATCTGCACTGCCTTGGTGTCAATTCAGAGGCCATTGTCTTCAAGAAAGCCCAGAAGCATGACCCGAAAATACAATATTTTCTGAGTGTGCACTCCCAAGTCCAGCAGCATCATGAAAAGACAACACTAGCCAGCTCAGTCAGGCAGAGATTGACATACCTGCTGTGTTCTTTGCCACAGGCAAGGCTAGGTTAATTACATCCATGATAAAGTGAGCTTCTGCTGATATATGAGGGCAGAACACACATGTCAGAACTATCATTAACACAGGTGTGAAAGAGGCATTTCTTGCTGGCAGAGTCTGGCCAAGTAGATCGAATGCATTCCTCCAGAATTAGCTTTGTCACCTTCCCTACAAATTGTTGACACACTTTGAATTTTCACAAAATAAATTATTAAGAAGAATTCCTATGCAGTGCAATAGGCATGAAGGCTCCTCAAAGTCAGCAGAAAAGAGGAAAGGTGGCAGAGAAAATCACTGTTTTCTCATTTTTATCATAGCTTGATAATTGGATAAGAAATACGTCTGGCAAAATATCTGTTGCTTTAGACATTGAGACAACCCTTGTGCTGGTAAAAAGGGTGATCTAAATCATGACATTGACAGAAATGAATCAAAGAAGTCATGATTAAGTGTCAAACTTGCAGTTTATGATTACTAGTAATGTGCAGTACTATAAAAAAGGTAATAGCTGGTACTAGCAGACAGGGTTAGAAAGGGTAGGGTGAGATTATTACAGTCAGGAAGGGAGGTTGTTGCTATGTAAAAGCAGCATATCAGGGAAAAATGCAAACTGAGATGCCTTCCTCATTTTATCATCTTTAGAGAGTCAAATTAAAGAAAAAAGGCTAAAAGATGCAGGTTTCTTTGATACAGCAAGGACTGTTTCAGCTTTGGAGAAAATGTTAGAGAGCTGATATATAACCTATTTCTATGTGTGGCATTCTTAATATCTGTTGTTATTATTTTAAAAGTATCATTTGAGCAGCTGTCTCTGCAGCATGGCAGATGAGGATGCCACCCAGTCCTGAAAATCACAAAGTTTCTTTTCTTCAGGAATGTGGAGTTGCTTGGGATATCCAACTGGAGCTCAAGAAGGTCAGCCAGCCTCTGACTATCTGCAGCAGTCTGAGCTCTTCACCTCTCCTCTCTCTTCAATCTTTTCTACTCATTTTGAATAGAGCTAAAAAGGCTGTATTTTGAGGAGGGCTCATCTAGAGACACCAACTGTTACTTCGCTTTTTTTTTTGGTGTTTTTGTCGCCTTTCAGTTAATTCACTGAGCTAAGTATGCTACAGACATCTAACATACAATCCTGTTATAAAATGAGGAGTTATTGAGGGATTCCAGCAGCTTCCAGAACTGGTGTGATGACATGTGAATACTGTAAGGAAAAGCAAAAGGGGAAAACGATGTGACTTTTTATCATCCTGCCAGTTAGTGTGGACAGGTTCTAAATGGTTTGGCTCAGCATGTAAGCTGCCAGTGATTTCCTTCCTGTATCACTCCTCTCAGGTGCTTCTGCTCCATCATAAATGCTGTTATGAATGGCCAGGCATTATTTCTCATTATACCACAACACTGTTTTAAAGTATGAACTTGAAATGCATGTATGATCACCTGTTCTGTGTTCTCTGTATTTCTCTTCAGTGATCAGTTGTGACAAATTACAGATGGTCTGATAACAAAATTAATTGTTAGCATTTCAGACAATTCTCTTTTTCCTTACCTCATATCCTTAGGCTCTTTCTAAAGGAATCAGTCTACTGTCAAGACAGGTATCTGGAATCAAAGTGATTAGTGAATCAATTTTTGTGGCAACTTTTGTACTTTAAAACAAGTATTTAAAGTAGTCTGGACTTCTCTCTCATTGTGAAAGAATTTCTTTCTGTTTGTGATTTCCTGCCATAAGAGATTTCATGCAGATAATGGTTTTCAAAGAATGCAATTGCTTGCACAATTTGAGACCATAACTTACTAGTTTTTGTTTCCTGTCCCAGCCAAGAACAATAACGAAAGCTTAACAGAAACCTAGCAAATTATGGGCTGCTTTATCCTTCTGCTGCTGAGAGACAAAAATATTAGCATAGTATAACTTGCATCAACTCAGTCAAAATAACGTTATTAGTCACTGACCTGCTTTCCTTATCTTGCATGTTACATATTCTCAGAACACTTGAGATCACAGGGTGGAGCTTCACATAGTGATGGGATTTCTAGGACAATGCTTCTGGTCAGACCAAGACACAGCCATATGCCAGATGTCAGGCTTCAAGACAGGCTTCTGGTTTACCCTATATTTCTGTCAGTCCCAAACAATGGAATCAGATTTTTAACTGTATGGTCAATACAGTTAAAATTGTCAGCTTTATAAATATACTATGGATTATTTTTTCATATGGGCTAACCCTAAGTGGTTTTGTATTCAAAGCCTGTGTTGCCCTCAGTCTGAGATATTGCTGTTCAGTGAATAGTTTCACACATCTACTCCTGGAAAATCAAATAGAATTATGAAAAGGAATTGCTCATGGATTTCAGTTCTGCATAAGTGTTTCATGTGAGTTGTTTGTCAAACCTTCAATGCTTCATTAATATTCAAGAACATTTATACAATAAATTATGGCCTCTAAACATTTTATATTAAATGTTAATATAATCAAATATCTACACTTTTTCCCCTGATACTACCCTGAAATACATTGTTATACTTAGTGGAGTGTTTTATTATGATGATAGCAATTTCCTAAAGGTATGCTGGCATTATTAATATGCATTTTTATTCTAGACATATAAAGAAGATCTTAGTTGGTTAATAATAAGGAATTAATATTAAACTCACCAAGACTCAATTTTTATTTTCAAAGCTGTCTTAGTCTAGGGAATAACAAATTATTCAAGTAGAAAAACAGAAGTGATGTCAATAGTAGCAACTATAAGACAAATTGAAGGAACAAATTAACAGAAACAGACAAAATAGCAGACAGAATCACATATTCATGTAAGCTTTGTTTTGTTATGGTTATGTACTTTGTATCATCAATTCTGAGTGCTAGAGGCTAGTGAAATGTACAATTAACAGTAGGGTTTCACACTTACCCAGCTTTCTGGTATAAATTCTCGTAGAAATACAAACTGTAAAGAGATTTGTACACAATTTTGGCTTTTGAGGCAGTCTTTTTATGTTCTTATTTTAGGAAAAAGGGTCTTATGAGTATGATAATCACTTATCAGCCAGCGCTTGATTTCCAGTGGGTTTACAATTTGGTGGTATGGAGCATCTATGATGTTTTCTTCTCAGTGGAAAGCATGAAAGATGTGAGGAAGGAAATCTTTCCTTCTCCATTCTTGTTTCTGGTTTTGAGTGTTTTATTTCCTTCCAAATGATTTCCTCCTGTTTCTCACAAAAACATTTTCTAGAAATATCCTTTCCCATTAGACATGTGGCAGAGAATCTGCTGTCATTAGCTCATCAGCTTTTACTTTCTGCTGGACTTCACAGTCTCCTGTCCCCAGGTCATTCCACTTCTGTCTCTACACACTCACTAAAGGGAGAAGCTGTGAGGGGAAAATGGGGATTTTCCACTCCCTGCATGGTCCTGAAGGAGACAGAACAACACATGGAACTGTGTAGGAGGATACAGTATGTGTAAATGAAGGTGGTATAGAAAGTAATCTTGCCCCCTAAAGAGTTGCAGCTGGGCCAATTACTAAAGATTAGGAGCAGGCCTGATGTTAACAGGCCACAGCTGTAGCCAATCAGAAGAGTGTTATAAAAGAGTGGATCGGTTGGTTGAGGAGAACTGGAGTCTGTTGGCTGCTGTGAGGATGAGGAAGAGTTGGTGCCTGGAGGAGCTGCCTACAAGAAACATCAAGGAGGTACGAAACACTAGCAATATATAACCCTTGCAATGTAATGGCAATAGAACTCTTACACTATAATGACAGCAGAACTGCACAACCAGCCAGAAGGGGTTCCTGTTTGAGCCCCAAAGCTTTGTACCAAAGGAGAAGACAGCAAGAAACTTGAGTAATTTGTTGTGGGACAAAGCCACGGTAGCAGGGGAAATTGCTGGCTTTCCAGAAGGTACATCAGACACAGGGAAGGTGTCAACCAGGAGTTTGTCCAAGTCCTAAACAGATTTATTGATGGGTGAGAAAGTTCAGAATTATGAGACACTCCCAGAGGACCTGGACTGATGGTAGCCTGGGTTTATGCCAATTACCATACCTGCAACAGAGGCAGGCATGATGTGCATCCTGCAAACTAACAGCTGCCTGCATTGATATTAGGGTTCTTCCCTAGAGGGTTATCCCATCCATCTGTTCAAAAAGACAGTGATATGTTATACTCATTATAGGTGAAAAATTTGCTGGTAAGCATAATACAGTGCATGAATCACTGAATATAAAACAAGTTTGCAAACAATGTTTCACAAAAAAAATTCTACATTAAAACATTGTATTCTAAACCCATAACTTCATCTTTGAGATTAGCTGCATTTCTCCAAGAGAAGTGTGGGGTTGGAGACTCTTCCCTTTGTGTTGAGTCTGTTACACTGAGGGAATTAGTGGTCTACATTTAAATGATCTGTATGGAGTGAAGCTTTCAGAAGTGTCTCTTTTGCTTGCTGCCCAGGGGTGGCTTCCTTGAGAAGTTGCCACAGACTTTCCCCATGTCCTACAGAGCCTATGCCAGGATGGACCTGCCACTGGCCAAGGCTGAGCACACCAGTGATGGTGGAAGTACCTCTGGGATAATATACCAGAAAAGGGAGAAAAATTCCTGTGCTGCAGCAAGTGGAGAGAGAAGTGAGAATATGTGAGAGGAACAGTCCTGCAGACACCCAGGTCAGTGCAGAAGGAGGGGAAGAGGTGTTCCAGGCACCTTGGAACACTTGTATTTTGTGAGGCAGCTGTGCTCCTGCAGCCCATGGAGGTCCATGGGGGAGCAGTGACCAACCTGCAGCCCATGGAGGACCCCACACTAGAGCAAGTGGGTGCCCAAGGGAGGGTGTGAGCCCATGCTGGAGCTTTCTCCAGGGACCTGTGGGCCCCTGGAGAAAGGAGCCCACACTGGAGGTGGTTTGCTGACAGGACTTGTGACCCTCTGGGGGACCCATACTGGAGCAGCCTATTCCTGAAGGACTGTACCCTGTGGAGCAGACTCTGTGCTGGCGCTGTTCCTCAGGAACTGCAGCCCATGGAAAGAAAGCACATTGGAGAAGTTTGTGGAGGACTGTCTCCTGTGCCAGGGACTCATTCTGGAGCAGTGCAGGAGTGTGAGGACTCCTAGCCCTGAGGAGAAAGGAGCAGCAGAGACAATGTGTGATGAATGACCTCAGCCCTATTCCCTGACCCCTTGTGCCAATAAAAGGAGGCAAAGAAATGAGGAGCAAAGTAAAGCCTGGGAAGAAGGAGGGAATTTGGTTTTAATTTGGTTTTATTTTTTTATTTTACTGCTAACAAACTAATTCCCTCCAGTCGAGTCCATTTTGTCTGTGATGGTAACTTGTGAGTGATTTCTCCCTGTCCTTATCTTGACCAACAAGCCTTTGGTTGTTGTTTTCCTCCCCTGTCCAGCTGAGGAGTGATGGTGTGACTTTGATGGACCCTGGATGTCCAGCCAGTGCCATCTGCACATCATGGTCACTGTGGCTGGCACTCTCTGATGGTGGCTGCAGCCTCCTGAGGGACCAAGCCTGAGGATGTGGCTTCTGAATCAGGAGGTTTAGAGAGCATTTCTTAGCAGAAGGGATTTTGTCATCGTGGTCAGAAAAAAGAAGCATAGTACAAACTGACTTGCGTTGCACGCAAAAGACATTGCAGCCACTGGTGCAGATTAGACTCTATTAATTTTACCATGTGCTAATCCAAAATATGTTAATCCAAACTGTAATTCCCAGTCTGCTGAGACAAGAATTGAATTCCAATTTCATAGCTAGATGAGTGAAGTTGGGAACTATAGGAAAAGTTTGATTGCAAACAACACTTTGTAGTTTAGTGTCCTGGTTCCCTCAATATTACAGAATCTCTCTGGGACAGGAATCTTCAGCAACAGCATCTTGGTAACCTCTATGCTGCAGTGCAAGACAGAAAGCTGATTCCTCTTGAGCCTTTTGTAGATTTTTAATGTTTGTGGTGACCAAGTCATACTAGCCCCTTTCCCAAAGGCTCTTGGAAGCTGTCTGGGGGAGGTGAACTGCATACCTCCCAGGGCCATCAGAGGCAGGGCAGCATTCCTCTGCTCCCAGCCCTCACCCATCTGTCCCACATCAGCTGGGGGATACTAAAATAAATCGGGAGTGGGCTGATGCACAAGCTGTGTTACAGAAGGTATGTCCTCCCAGGAAATGTGTAAACAAATATTTGAAAGATCTAAAAATATGAACAAAGATGTCTCTGTGGCAAACAACGGCCCTTCAAAAGTCTGTGGCACATGTTCTACATACAGTTGTTAGGTAGTGAAGTTAAATTGCTAAATAAAATTTGTGTTAAATAGCCAAAGCTATACAGTCTTCAGCCTGAGTGTAGCATCCTTAATAATAAGTTTAGTTTAACATCTTGTTCAGTTTTGGTGTGGCCTCAACTGTGTAATGTATTAGATATGAAAAATAAATATTATTGCAAAGCATCCACTTACTCCTACATAATGTTCTCCTTCAGTCTGGCCTTTGCTACTGAAAAAAAAAATCAGGCTTACATCTGTAATATTGCTCAAAAAGTTGGAAGTGCTGCTGAAGATGGTTATATCTGCCTTGAGTTCTGTCTAGTGCTAAGCACTTGTAAGCTTCCTGCTTCAGCACCAGTAGTTCTCCTCTCTCACTGTGCTTGGTCAGTAAAGTCAGTGAGCAGCAGTGTCAGGGCAGTGCTATAGCATTTTCATTTGGCTGGTCTCTAATAACAGCATTTCTCCCAATTCAAGCATGCTAACTCATATCCTGTCCCTCTTGGTCTGTCCAGGACCTTCTGATGTTTATGCCTCTTTTCCCATGTGCTGAACCTCTGCCCAGTTATGTGTCATGAGCAGCCTCTGCTCCCTTGCAGCCGCATTTCCTCCCCTGGCCAGAGATCGGCATATAAGGAATGAAGTCACTCCCAGCCATTACTGGTCTCTGTGGCACACAGCTCTTCATGTTTCTCTAGCCCAAATTCTTATTCTACACTCGTGCTCTCTGCCTTTGCTCTCCAACCTAGTCCTTTATCTGTGCAATTAATATGTCCTTACAATATTTAATCACCTACTTTGTAAAGAGATCTTTAGCAAGCTTTTTAAAGGGTTTGTAAGGCAAAAGGCCTCCATAGGACCAGGCAGAAAAGGAGCACAGTTGCTCAGCTATATTTTTTAAAAAGTCTGATTTATCGAAGATGAACTCTTTTCTGTTACTCTCTGTGAATTATCTCAATTTAAAGTCTAACTTCCTGGGGGCTTCTTGAGTTTCTCTCTAATCGGTACTTTGTCCTCTTTGTTCTCATATGACCTTCCTTAGCAAAAAAGAACTGATCAGGATTTTAATGATGTTTTAGGGTTTTCTTTGCATGGTCACAGCTATGTAAATGCATAAATACTAGTTTTTCTCTGTTGAAATTTGATATGTTTCATTTTTTTAAAGGTTTCCTTTAGCAGCTGGAAAGCAATTGCATGCAAACACTTTTATATAATATAACCTTATTCTAGCTACCAGTTTTCCCCATTAAAAGGATCTCCACCCCTCATGAGCAATACTGTTTAATTTCAGGGTTTCCTCTCATCTTTCTCAGCATAGACAATTCTGGATCAGTCCACCTCTGGTGTTCCCATTGCTCTGCTGCCTCTCCTCTCCTCAGCTGTTTGTACTTTCTTAGCAGAGAACCCGTGAGGAGGGACAGGAGGATGTGTTCTCACAGCACTGCTGCCTCTCTAAATTTTTATGAATGCTTTGCACTCCTACGACATCACATTTACTCAGCATAGCCCACACCACCACCAAAGGGCATGGGAAAACCAGACACTTGATCTCCTGCCTTCAGGAAACTGGATAAAGTTTTCATTTGTTTCTTTTCAAAAAGAGGTCAGATTGATAACTGCAACAGCAGCTTAGTTTCTCTTTTCGAAAGTAGGTTCCATGAGTTACTTATCTCCCTGTGAGACAAACTTTATTCATGGAAAAATTCCTATTTCTGTGGTTGACCATTACACCTTCTATTTCCAGTTGCCAATTCTTGACCTTTTGATCTATATCACAATTATAGCATTTCTTTTTTATTACTGTTTAGACCTCCTGTTTTGGTGTATAATTTTTCTCAATATTAATTTTTTTCTCTTCTGAGAAATAAATGCACACCTGAGGGAATATCTTCTTATAATGCACATTTATATCTATATGTATGTATTATTTAATAACATTAAGCCTTCTGTAAAATACTGGTTTATAACCAGGTAGAACATAGAGTAGTTTCAGCTGCTTACATCACCCAGGCAAAAGTCACAGAAAACCAATTACAGCTCAGTTTGTGGTTTTGCCTGACCACTCGTGTGGGATGCTAAAAGAAATTAAACATTCTTTTATTTCTTCACATTGGTTATGATTGCTGTTGTGGTGGGTAATGAATCTCTGCAGGCCTGCCCCTCTGCTTCCCCTCTGTGACTGATGGGAGAAGCAAGTGAGATCAGGAATTCCTGGAGCTGCTACATGGATGTACAGGCCTGTGCTGGGACACATCTTCCTTGGTTTTGCTTGACAGATTACTTTTTCAGAACTATAATAACACACTGTCCCACATCAGCCTCACAAATTTGCTAACAAGTCACAATAAAATACAAAGCAATTCCCCCCACCATCAAGGGCCACTGTGGCTGCCACAGATGAAGATTTTATCATAGCTGTATTGTGTGTGACAAGGTTTAACAATGTTTATTACATCATAGGTGTGGATAATTACTGTGCTCCTCTCCTATGGAGAACCATAGGTCTTGATTGCTTTGTGATACAACACAGTTTAAGTCTTCCTAACCTCGACTCCATGGGCTCCTAACAGCTGTGGAGACATTGATCTGAGGGGAGGTGGAGCAGTCAGGACTGTCACAATGACCTTAACAAATCACTGGGATTTTTTTATGCTCACAATGGATAGTACAGATTGATTTTTCTGTTTGGTTTATAAACTGATATTTGCTGAAAGTGTCATAACCTAGCTGCTTGAATACGTAACATATATTCTTACTGTCTCAGTAAGGGTACTTGTGTTTGAGCACAACATGCCAGAGTTTTGTGATCTGCTAGAATTAGTGAGTCGAAGATTGCTGAAGTTACTGTGAATTTAAGGTTTCTTAAAGGAAAATTGCTGAACCCTAGAGTCCCAAAATTAAATTACCCTGATCGAGAAATTGTAATTTTAAAATTATCTGTTAATTACTAAATAAATGGACAGAGCCTTCTAAGGAAAGGCCTTAGCTCTGGCAAGGTACTTCTGATTCATCTGCTGGGCCTAAGAAAAAATAATATCCTAACAAATAATTCAACATGATTTATTGTAGCTGCATACTTGTACTGTAAAAAAAAAAAAATCGATGTTGCAATCATGGTGATAGAAAATAGATTCAAATGTACGATTTCTGCCAGATAGAAGTACTCAAGTGTTTGGGATTATTTCCCCCTCTAGTGGCTGTTTTATGCAAAAATGTGAAAACTGGGATTACCTAGATATACTATAATGTTTGGAGGGTTCATAGAAACTTTTAGGTCAGATAGAAGTGACCAAAGTGGACTGTTTATTTTTACTGCACTGGATTTGAGTGAAAGGGTGTTAGAACAAACCAGAATCAGATTTGAAATTCATGATTTTTTTAAAACCTTGACAGTGATTTGGATATAATGGAATCACAGAATTTATTAGGTTGAAAAATAGCACTGAGATCACTGAATCCAACCTTTGAATGAAGTACATCACAGGCTAAGCCATAAAAATATGAAAATTTGGGTTTGGATGTGTACAATAATGAATTTCTTTTGTCTCACTGTGATTTATATATTTTTTTCTATTTGGTGCTGCTCAAAATTTGTCCTCAATGCTTTACAATTTCATGGTAGGTGTTGCAGGTTTTATCTGTGCTGGATGAACAATTATTACTGCTGGTGGCATTGCTAAGGGGAAGCTGAATGCATTTCAGTACTGCCAAATGAGGCAATATTGTTACTGTACTTTTTGTTATCATGTCAGGAGTCTTATCTGCTCTCCAACAACAGTTTGTAATAATATTTAAAACTAAACTAGTTCTCAAACATTATCACTGACCCTGCAGTTATGATAAAGAAGTACACAAAACCCTCCACTTAGTAATCAGTGGCAGTAAGCAAAACAAAGAACACATTACAAATTTTCAGGAAGGAAATAGAGAGCAAAAAGAAAATGTAATTACACCCCTGCATAAATTGTTTGCCCACACCTTGAATATCCTGTGCAGTTGCAGTTCTTCCATCTCAAAAAGGATATGCAAGAGCTGGAGAAAGGAAGAGTAGGGCAGCAGGGTGGCCAAAGGACTGGAATGGTTTCCATAAGCAGGATGGCTCAACTGGCTGGGGAAGAAGTGTTCCTGCAGGGCAAGATATGTCAGGATACTACAAAAATAAGAGTGGCATGGAGAAAATGGATAGAGATAGAATGTTCACCATGTTTTTCAAATGCAAATAGGGAATGATAGAGCACGTTCAAAACAAAGAGTTGAAAGATAGTCTTCATGCAACGGGCAGAAAACCTGTGGATCCCTTTGCTGAACAATGCTGTGGATTCAAGAACTTTGCATGGGGTTAGTGGGAGGCTAGAGAAGGATCTGAAAGGGCTTCCACTGAGATTTCCCAAGCAGACAAAACCTGGTCTTGGCCCATCCCTGTCCCCAGAAAGGTGCCCAGTGCCAGGGCTGCCTCAGTGCTCCTTGGCTGCCAAGCTCTGGCTGGAGCAGCAGGATGGGGTCTGGCAGCCAGGAGCTGCTCTCACCCACCCACCCACCCACCCACAGGGCCCCTGCTGCCCTGGCTGATGTGTCATGGTGGCACCATGATAACAGGCTCTAAAAATTGCCTAAACTATAGATGGTCAGAGCCTGGGAAAATATTGTGCAAAGTTTTCACGTAAGCTTGCTCTTTTCTCTCCGAAAATGTCTTGTCACCACTTTGGGAACCAGAATTTCAAACTCTGGAAGTATTCCCAAAAGCATTCTCCTAAATTTATTTAGACACACAAATAAGAGCATGACATATGAATAATTCTTTCATTCCATGCTGAATTAGTCAAGCAACAACTGGAATCAGGAATGTTGTTTTTGCTGTGACTTAAGTTGCAAACAGAAAACACTTCTATGCTTAAACCATCATATAGCAATCACCTGTAAAAATGTACTTTAAGCTGCAGTTACAGAAACTCATATTTGTGACTATTTCAGTAAAATGTCTTTCTGTTTTTTAAGTATCAATGTTTTTCTAACAATCTGAAATTCAAAAGAAGCTTTTGTACAAATCCCTTTGGACAACTGTTCTGTCATACACTTTGCCATTCCTGGAGCTGAGGGAGATGCTGGGGCCAGCAGGTGATTGCCCAGCAGGTCCACCAGAAGGAGCTGAGTAACCTGGGAGTTGTCAGGAGTGAAGTGGCTGATAAAATGAGCTGAGAGGAGCTGATGGCGTGACAGGCAGGCTTGGGGGAGTGACTGAGGTGAGTAGTGTCAAATAAATAACTGATGTGATTAAGTCAAAAGTGACGTGAGAGGATTGAGGGAGCAAGGTGACTGTAGTGACTCAGGTGTGATGCAAACTGAGGCTTTCTATGTTTGGACATACCTATATAACCCTCTATACACATCAAAAATATGCACAGATTGCATTGCTGAGAGAGGGTTACCTCATGGGCATGACTATCAGTTTTGAAAGTTTGAAAATTTTGCATCTTTGTCATGTTTCAGCATGGATTTAAGAAGAGGAAGTTGTGCTTAACCAGCGTGACAGGTTGGATATAAACTGAAACACAGGAAATCCCACAAAAGTATATGGAAAATAGAATTATCTTGAGGGTGTTTAAACAGTGGAAAATTAAAAAAAATTCTGTTAGAACCATTAGTAGAAAATTTCCTTTTCTGCTCTGTGACTTCTAAGGCTACTGAAAGAGTTTTATGTCCGGTTTTGTGTGCCAAATTTTGGCAACAGTACTGAAAAACTGGAAAATCATAAAGAACAGAACCTATGAATCCCAAGGGAATGATGAAATAAATAGATTTTATCTGAAACAATGATCTTATTTCTAGGAGAGAAAAAATTGACCAAGAAAACATTTCCCATTGGGAGGTAGAGAGCAAGAGTCTGTGTGGGCTTTAGCTGTCTACCAGAGTTAATCCACAACAAACAGATTAAACTGTTATTATAAAAGTCACATTTTCTGCCTAGTCTCTGAAGGATAGATGAGAAAAAAGTGTAGTTTGAAGTAATAATTGTTACTAGTAAAAAAATAATGAAATGGGCAAATGAGAACTGGACCATGCCCCTTCTGAGGTTTGTATATGCTTTGCCTTCCAGGGAGTTTAAAGAATAGGTGGAAAATCCTGTTAGGGGATGATGAGGAATTCCTGGGCTGAGACCTGGGGTTTCTGCAGGTTTTTTGCAGCACTATGTATGTTTCCATAAGAAATGAGTGGGAGACTCACTCATCCAGAGTTCAAATTGCATCTAAAGGACAGAAGAGAAACACATTCCAAGGTGAAATACTGCCTCAAGTCTGGGCATTGGGTTTCTTACACTATTTTGTAAAGAATTTGTTTTTCTGCTCCTGAATTATCTGTGTTTTACTCCTAGTATTTAGTTTTCACATTCCCAAGGATGGGTTGCCATAGGTTGTGGGTGAACAAAAGCTGCTCATGCCTCAGTGTCAGGTTGTGCATGTTTAGTCTGTCCTTCATGCATATTTAATCTTGGACAGCTCTCAGTGCTTCCGTGATGCATTGTAACCATGGCCTGTAGTGCAATTACCACCCTGATTTGTATCTTATCTTTTGGCAGAAGCTGAGGAGGAAGAGATTTTCTTGGGGATGGATTCATTTATGAACATCTTTGGAATCTGATTTATGCATCAATGATCAGCGTGTCTAACGGGGCGTCAGCAAGCTCTTTATTTTCACTGCTACCTTCTGGGAGCGAGGAGTGCAGGAAACCTGATAGCCAGGAGTTTCTCTGGTCATTTAAGAGGGCAACCCTCGCTGCCTTATCCAATTAGCAGAAAGATGTGCACCTGTAGCACCCAGCTGTATTAAATTTCGTTGCTCTTTTGCCGAGCAGGTAAAACAGAGGCATTTGGAACTCTTTGAATTCTCCTGCCTCCCTCAGACGTGCCAGGTGCGAGGGCTGCACAAACGCGAACGTTTGGGAGCTCCTGAGAACGAGATGTTAAAGGTAAGATCATCTCACTGTGTCTGAAGTATTAACGCTGTACCTGGTACAAGTTTTCAGCTTTTATGGCGGTATCAAGGGGGGACACCCTGGGCAGTCGGAGGGTGTTTTCGCCGGGGGTTCGCTGCGTCGGTCCCGCTGCGGGCTCTGGCGTCGGTCGGGCCGTGCGCGGCATCTCCCAGGCACCGCAGCCCGTTTCCATGGGGAGCGCACTGACCTCGGGCGGGCAGGGGAGGTTCGGAAAGCGCCCCCCGGGCGGCGGGAGCCCTCGCCACGGCAACCAGGGCGGGCGATGGAGGCGGCGGCGGGGCAGCCGCGGGGCCCGGCCGTGGCCGCTGCTGCCCGCCCGGGGCCCCGGGCACAGCCGGAGGAGCGCGGAGCGGACTCGCTGCAGGTGCGGGCACGGCGGGGGCGCCCGGGGGGCGGGAACTGAGAGCACCGAGACAGGGAGGGAGGGAGCGCGGCCGCCGCCGGGAGCCCCGGGGCAGGCGAACCACAAAGGGTGGGAAAGGGATCTCTATGGAGCGGCTGTGTCGGTACCTTTTGTTCCCAAGGTGTGCGAGGAGAGGGCGCGGACCCGCGCTGTGAGGGACGGCCGTCGCCGCTTCTCCCTCTGCCCTGCTGGGGGGTGCGCTCAGAACTGGAGATAGGCAGGCGTAGTTCGGCTCCTCGGAGGTATTTTCATCTGTGCTGAAATTCAAACTTTTTCTGCTCATACACAAACTAAGCGTTGCTGCGTCTTGATGGAGGCAGGTGTTTCTAATGGTAATTATTTGTCTTGTGTCAAGACTTCACGCATGAAAGCAGTGAAGCGGTGTGTTTTCACGAGTACCAGTTTCATAGGGTGTTCTTAAGTCCTCCGGTAAAGGAGAGGAATCGTGCAAATTCCCGTTTCCTGCATCACATTGGAAGTCTGGTCCTTTCAGCTCCACTCTGATAGTTAGTTTATTACTAGCTTTGTTGAGTCGAAACAGGCTTCAACATTATTTCAAGGATTAACACAGTTAATAAAACTGTTTCTTGTAAGCTATTTGTTTTTCCCTTTGTTTTGGCTGAGTCCTCGATGTATGTACAAGCAGAGAAGTTTCCAGTACGGTCATTCACTATTGACGGGAGCTAACTTGATTGCCTTTCCTGGAGGGGGTGTGTGGTTCATAGATGCTAGGGATAGTTGGGATTCCATATAGATTCCCATAATACTAAAGCAATGCAAGTGCCCCTCATTATTAAATTTTGCAACAGTTACCAGATGCATTTGAGCTGCTATTTCTGTACGATTGCATACTTAAAAGTAGTTGTGCTTATCTCTTACAGGAATAACTTGTTTAGCAGGAGGGCTGCCCTGCCAAAACTTAAAAATTTCAAGCAAAGAGACTCAGTTCAATGCTGTGTTAATAAAATCTAGAGTACATGAAATTTTCATTCAAAATATTATTTGGTTTACAAGAGGTTAATTAAAATGTAATTAATTAGGTATTTAATATGTGAAACTAGTGGTAAAAATGAAGCCACTCTTTCTTATTAACATTCATTTGAATTTTAATCATAGTATTATTCAGGTGAGAATTTGACTCCTACTTTTTCCTTTAGCTTTTGTGGAGATGAGATGATGAATATAAACTTTTTCAAAAAATTGATGGTTTGGTTACATTTATCATTTTATACCTTCATGTTCTAGAAACTTACTTTTGTGCAACTTGGGAATGCAATCTATATTAGGAAGTAATCTGTGTCTTGGTTTTTTTTGTATTTTTTCTTTTATAGAATGTGGCTTGATGATGTACCTTTTCAATAACCAAAAGTGTCCAAATGTCCTCCTACATTTTATCAGCCTATGTTTTGCAGGGATTGGAGGAAGACAGAGATAAAAGAGAACTTGCTCTACACTTGAGCAATTCACAGTTCAACCACTAAGGACAATAAAGTAGCTCTGTTACTCTTGGATAACTTGCCTCAATAGGAGTTTTAATAAACAGATCATTATAATTGTTAACCCTTTAAATTCTGCTTTAAGTCTTGGTATGTTCAGGTGCAGTAGCCCATGTGGAAAGGCAGATCCCCTTTCCACTGCCTCCTCAGTGGATATATACTGGATTTTTAAAAGAATAATCCAATTCCAATATTTTAAAAGAATAATGGGAAGTATGTAACAAACATCTCTCAGGTATTGGCAGTTTCCCAGGGAAACAAAATTAGGACAATAATAATTGTTCAATACCAGAAGTGTAAACAGGGAAAAACATTTGATTTGTCAGTGAAAATATGTGAAAAGGTTTAGGAGTGTGACAGCTGTTTGGCAATAACTTTAAGAGAAAAGAAATAAAATGCTTTCCTTGCCAGTAAAAGATTCAACTTCAGCCTTATTCTATATGCCATGATTTTGGTATTGCCCTGATGGAAAACAATTCTTCAGTTTTATTAGTGTTTCTTTTCTGAAACAATATATGGAAGAGGCCATGATTTCAGCTTCTGCCAAGGGTAGGTTGTTATAGGTGGCTGAATTAATGTACACACAGTGCAGCAGTTATAACCCTGCAGGTCTTTGCTAAGAAAAATCCTGCACTCAGCAGCATACATCAGAATGAACAGGAGCTGGATGCTACATGATGAGTATTTTTCTGAGGATGCATGCAAAATTGCAAGCAGAGATGATTAAGGTGTGGGAATTGAAAAGAAAAAGTGGATGAAAAGATGGAAGTGCTTCTTCAATGTCCAGTGAAGAGATAAATTTTCTGACTTTTGGGTCTGTAATTTTTTAAGCAATGATTTGCCATATTTAACAAGATTTAGAAGTATCCACTTGCTTGCTGTTGGGAGAAACCGCTGAATACTGATTCTGAATGTCACAGCATGTAGCAAATTGCATGAAACAGGATGTTACTGTACTGTAAGGTGGCTGAAATAAGCTTAGCAAAGGCTGATGGCTGACCTGCTGGAAGATGGAAAAACAGCTGTCTTTTGTTTTCAACACCAGTAGGATACTACCAGAAATTAGAGAACATGCAGCAATGGAGAGAGGAATTGATGCAGTAGCATGAGAACTATGTGTAGAGCTAATGAACTGTCTAGCAGCCTTTCTAACGAAAAGAAAACAGAAGCCCAGTGATGTTGCTTTGTTTGGAATACAGGGGTGAATGAGCAATAAATCGATATGGATTCCCTTTGCCAAATATATTTGGATAAAATGTGACATCATATGTTTAAATGGGAAAGAAGGATTTTTTTCAGGCACAATCAGGCTGTGACTGGTTAAAAGAATGCCACAGGTCCTTACTTGTTTCAGTTGTCAGTAGCCAAATAATATTTCAAACTGCTTGATAGACACAAGGAACATTTCCAAGGAACTGTGACTGGTATTGAAGGAGTATTTCACCATTACAATTAATATTCAGAAGATTTACAAATAATAAAGACCTTTGTCACTTAACCCAGATCAGATAATGTGTTGCACTCCAAACACAACAGAATGATGACGCTTCATTACAAATAACAATTTTGTGCCACAGAAGTAGAAAGAAATTTAACAACCAGCAGCTACAGAGCCTTGTGTCCAGCCCCCTCCACTCTGAATGTGCAGGAGAGATGGTGAGCTGGGGAGCCATAGCACAGCTCTGGTTGCTCAGCAACAATTGCAGCTTTTTACTGTGAGCGTGTGTTAGGCAGGCACTGGCAGTCATGCTTTTTCCAGAAAGGTTTGATTTAGCACCAAGGAGGTAATTCCTCTCTGACATGGTTGGAAGGCATAGGCTGCTCATGTATAGCCCAGGATTGTGGTGGTGTTCACAGAGGTCCCAGGATGAGGGAAGAGATGAGAATCTTGACTCCCTGTTTCAGAAGGCTGATTTATTATTTTATTATTTATCTTACATTAAAAAAAAATGATATATTAAAACTATACTGAAAGAATAGATGAAAGGATTTAATCAGAAGGCTAGCAAGCCATAGAAAGGAATGGAATGATAATAAAATTGTGACTACAAGTCCAAGACGTGACTGGATGCATAATAAAACAACCACATGAGACTAATCACAGATGCACCTGTTGCATTCCACAGCAGCAGATAATCATTGTTTACATTTTGTTTCTGAGGCCTCTCAGCTTCTCAGGAGAAAAAATCCTAGCAAAAGGATTTTTCATAACATATGTCCATGACACAGGATAACTGTATAACTTTGCATTATTGCCACTTCAGTGCAATTCAATAGGTTTTGGCATTTGTTTTTGTAATGTGGAAATTTGCAATCTATACTTCCTCTGTTGCTGAAGTTATGTAAAGAGACATGCTTGGTTATTGGCAAATAGCTGGTTTTGCTTTTAGGTTTGTGGGTAGATGTTGGACATACCTGAAGGGAGTGTTTGGGTGGGGACCTGGGGTTGAACCACGGTGAAAGAGATAGCAATGAACACCTTCTGCCTGTGTGTAGTGGAACTGCTCATGATGAAAGGCTGCAGCTGGTCCAGTTTAACTGCACAACAGGGACAGAACACCCATAGTTCAGGGAAATAACAGCGTGCCTCCCGTGTTGCTGTGTTCCTGTGGTACCCAGGAGATTGCAGGGTGTCATGGTTTAACCCAGCTGGCAAATAAGGCCCATACAACAGTTCACTTACATCTCTCCTTGCACTGGGATGGGGGAAGAGTGTTAGACTGAAAGTGAGATGGATTGAGACAAAAGCAGTTTAATAAGGAAAATAAAGTCCTGCATACAAGCAAAGCAGGTTAAGGAGTGCATTCACCACTTCCTGCAGGCTCCATCTCATGCAATGGGATTTGGGAAGGCAAACACCATTTCTCTGAATGTCCCCCCTTTCTCCTTCTCCCCCTGATTTACAAACTCAGGATGATGCTTTGTAGTCTGGAATATCCCTTTAGTCAGATGTTGAGGCTGTGCGCCCTCACAACTTCTTGTGCTCCCTGAGCCTTTTCTTGGTGGGGTAAGGAAGCCTTGGTGCTGGCTAAGCACTGCTCAGCAGTGACTGAAACGTCCCTGAATTATCAGCACTGCTGTGAAGGTGGTCCCAGGGGTCTTAGGATGAAGGAAGAGATGTAAATCTGACTCCATGTTTCAGAAGGCTTATTTATTATTTTATGATATATATTACATTAAAACTATACTAAAGAATAGAAGGAAAGGTTTCATCTCAGAAGGCTAGCTAAGCTAAGAATAGAAAAGAATTACAACAAAGGCAGCTGCCTCAGACTCTCTGAGCCAGCTCTGATTAGCCATTAATTACAAACAAGCAGACGAGACCAATCACAGATGCACCTGTTGCATTCCACAGCAGCAGATAACCATTGCTTACATTCTGTCCCTGAGGCCTCTCAGCTTCTCAGGAGGAAAAGATCTTAAGGAAAGATTTTTAATAAAAAGATGACTGCGACACACTGCTTCCTGCAGAATTCCAAATCATGGCCCTGTACCAGTTACTAGGGAGAAATTTACCTCATCCAAACCCAGCACACAGGATATTAGGGGAACTGGATTAAAAGTGAACAAAAAGGCTAAGTGCAGAGAGAGGCACTTGACATTGCTTATATTGTCTAAGATTAAGGAAAGGCAGGCTGAGTTACAGAAGACTTTTTGGAGACTATTGCAGGACAAAAAATCTCAACCCTCTTAATTTACTATTTGGAGTACAGTTTGCCCTCAGGTATCTATTCTATTTGTACTCAAATCAGGTGTCTTTCCTGCTTGGCTGAGGGAACACAAAGGAGGTGCCCTCTGTGAGGATGGTGGAAGCATTCAGAGCTCCTGGAAAAGCTGAAGGCACCGCTAAAGTATTATGACAAAAAAGGATAAATATTAGTATGTAGTATGAAAAGTATTAGAAACTTCAGATTCTTGGAGCAACAAATCCTTCTTGCTGCAGATTTTGGAACCGTGTCTTCTAATCTGTGCACCAAATCATATTTTCCTATTCCATTTGTGATTCCCATATTGTTGTTGTGACTAGCACCTATGAATGTAATTGTTGTTATAGCAGGTTGAAGAATGGTCTAAATTGCAAATTGTAGACTAACTTAAATGACTTCATTTCTATTATTAGAATGAAGAAGCAGCTGGGATTTTTTGACTGAAATATGTGACTCAAGCCTTTGTCACATATTTTCATAAGAAAAATGAAATATTTGTCATATTTTCAAAAGAAAATATACCAGGTTTTCCCACAGCATGGAACACATAGTGTTCCATGAACACTAAAAATTTAAAGAAAAATCAGATTTTTACTATGGAAAAGTGCTTTGTTTAGCAGATAATAGAGGGTGGAGTATTCAAGGTCCAGCTGCTAAGGGATTATGAGATCATAACTTGGATGTGTGATCAGGTGCCAGAAGTTTGAGTCTGTATTTTCTCCTGCTTTACCATTTTATTCCTAAAAATCTATAGGCCAAAAGCATTTAAAATATCTAGCATGAAGAAAATAGCATGCATTCTGCCTCTCATGAACTTGATTTGGCATGTTTTAAGGTGCAAAAATGTGGAAATTGAGATTTCTCAAATCTGTTTCTAATGATCTTTAGTTTAATAAGGAATTAAAACTTCCCTTCTTCCTGCTCTGAATTGTTTTCTCTTTTGACAGTTTTTGACCTCTTCAAGAAGAATGCTTATTGTATGTGGTGAACTGTTTATTAATATAAATCGGGCCAAGAAGTACAAAACTCCTTTGCATTAAATAATTTCTTTTACTCTTGGTTTCCTATGAAATGTTGTGTGTACACAAAGGATGTATAAGTAAGAAGATCTTTCCGTGAGGATTTATTAGCAGGATTTTTATCTGATGGCATTCATTGGCTGGAAAGATGGAAGATTTATTTTTTGAGGGAGATGTAAAAACCAGCAGAATGGTGGGGGAGAGAGTGAGAGTGCTCTCCCCCAGTGTGGCCAGGGGATGGGTGCCTGCTGAGCGCCCTCTTAGACTGGTCTGTCTATGTGCCTGTCTGCAGCATGTGGCAGCAACAAGGATTAGGAGTGATATTAGGCACTGTCTTTTCCTTGGGACTTGTCCAAACTCCCTGTTATTTCTTCTTATTGGAGTATGACAATCAAATGTAAATGCTGCTTACTGGTTTTTAAATCTCTTTGCACCCACGTTATCCAGTAATTGTTATCAAGCATCTCTATGACTATTTTCTACTCTGTTATGCATTATGTTTGGCTTTTCTAATGTAAACTAAAATCTTCAAAGACAAAAAGCAATGAAAGGAGGAAGTGAGGAAGGGTGATCCTTTTGCTGGAGGGAATGACTTCCTATGAACCATGGCAACAGCACTTTAGGGGTTTGCAGGTGCAGGCCATAAGGAATAACAACCCAAGAGTATTAGCACCAGAACAGCAAAGGGAAAAAAAACCTACCCACAGAGGTTCTGGAAAACAGCTTGGGTGCAAGACTACAGAACTATAAGCCTTTGGTGTTATTGAGGTGAAAGCACCTGAAAGTATCATGCCATAGGATGTTTTCAGATTTGTTGGAAGTTAAAAGCTGAAGTTTAAATCTGCTGAAATAGACGAAGGGACTGTAACAGTCTCAACAAAACAGTGAGCTTAACCTTCACCTGTGGTGAGGTTGTTTTATATCCCTCCCAGGTGATATGAACAGGCCTCTGGACAATTGTTTAACTGTAGTGAAGAGGGAATTCCTGCTAAAAGCTGAGAAGCACACTTTTCAAGAGTGTTGGTTTAGCCACATGCAGACAATGCAGTAACTTTGGGGAAAACCTTTTGAAATCTTACTTTCTTTTCTCAAGAGCACAACAGTATTCAATTACAAAAAATCTTAAATCTTAAGAAAAATGTGAATAAAGGGGTTTGGATATTACCTTCACCCTGCCCCAGCTTGCTACATTGCAGTCATGGGATCATGGTTGGGGACAAAGGCACTGGAAGTACTAAGTGAAAGAGAAGTCTTGATACAATGGTTTATTAGGGGAGAGCTTCCAGAGGTCCATTAAAGGTAGTAATTGAAATCTTAGATTAATTAATCAAAAAAAAAAAAAAGTCTCTAAATGCTTAGAGCATAGGGAAGTGCCTTGTTAGAGGATGACTGGTTTGAGAAAGAATGAAAGTCTAAGAAGAGAGGATGTTATGTTTGCCCAATTATCCCATCAAAAAAAGCCAAACAATATTTAAGGTAGCAACAATTTTAATTAAATAGTTTAGAAAATATATAAATAAGGGATAATTTGGTTCAAATAATAGCGCATAAGCAAAAACAACTGCGGGGTACGGAGGGCAGGGTTCTTGACCCTTGCCACTTCACGTACAAGCTTGCCAAGTAAAAGTCACCCCTTATATGCCATCTGTCAATGCCATCTCCTCCTGTTTTCGGTTCGTCACTTTTCTGTCTCCGCCCTCATTACCACCTTTACCACGCATGCGCCACCACTCAGTTTGGTGGTCGCACAAGTCTTTGGGAGTCGTCACTGATGAAGGCCCTGTAGTCTTCTTCGTTGTCCTTTAATTCACCTTTGGGTTACACATGCGCACCAAGCCAGTACAATGTAAGCCAAGACTAACGTATCACTGCATCTACATATCAAAGCAATAAGTCCCTTATAATTAGCAATTTTCTTGGACCCAACCAGGTTCTTGGTCATTTTTAGCAACTGTATCTTCAGCTTCTTTCCTGTGGTCCTTGAGAACATCTGCTGGGAAGGGGGGGTGGGTGGAGCCCCTCCTTTCCCTCTCTTCTTTGGCATTACAACTTTTAACTATTAACTGTTTTATTATTCTCAAATATTAATTACTGTATCAATATTGATTACTTTTTCAATTTTTTATCAGCACAAATCATACCTATTTATCACAGAGGAGAAAAAAAATTAGCGTGGAAAAGAAATAGAAATCTGTGGCTTTGCTCACTACCTTTTTATTTCTCCAGAGAAAAAGAACTGGTATGAAAGCCAACACCACTACATTGGCTGGTTGGCAAGCAGTATGTTTTTCATGCTACTATTAAAAATTGCCAAGTGGGTGTTTTTTGTTATTAGTCAAAGAATTGGGTATCACGAATTAAATGTACTTGAGTGCTGCAGCTCTGTTTAATTAAATTTTTATCAAACTTAAATTTTAAGGAAACGAGTAAGTAGAAATTCATTAAATGGAATCTTATTTGGTGGTAAATAAGCCCGATGGACTGAAAAATGAGTAAGGCATTCTTAAAGACCACTTGGAAGTAAATATTAATTTAAAATGTCATAACCTTACAAAATAAAACACTTCCCCCATAATTTTCTACATTTTGAAATCTGTATGTGGAAGAATTTAATTTCCTTTAGTTGTGCATATATTAGTAAATTAGAGGAGGGAGAGAAAACAAAAGACATTTTACTTTCAATGTTTTCTAACTGAAGATTTCTTGTATGAGCAAGTAACACAGCTGGACAAATATCTCTTCCTGAGTTACTGTGGAAGAAGTGCCATGCAACTTCTATTTTTACTTAATGCATCTAGCTCTTTTCAAAGATGGTCTGGTTGGCACACCTGAAACTAAGACTGGTAGGAGTTTTCCAAAGGACAGCTGGAGGTTTAAATAACTTCTAAGTGACTGAGGAAAAAAAAACCAAAAACCAAACCAGCAAGGCCAGCATAGCTACTGAACTGTTTTAATGAATATGTTGTGTATAACAGTAAGTACAATGGAAATACCTTTTTATTGAAATATTTAATGTCGTAGATATGTAGTGCACAAGTTACATCCTGTTCGCTATAGGGTGAAACTTTTATGATTGGACTGTACCTTAGAGTTTTTTTCACCCAAAATGATTCTATCACTTAGTATGAGTACATCATGTCTCAGCTGCAGAGCTGGCTTCTGTCTCTGGAGCATAGGAAGTGCTTTTCTAATGACCTGCAGGTCAGAGGAGTTACTCCTGTGAGCTCAGGGCACCTGTGAATGGAGATTTAAAAAGCTGCACAGCAGTTTAGTTCAGCTGTGTCTGAACAACTCGAAAAAACTGTAAATTAGTGGGGTGAAAAAGCTTCAATTCAGCACAGCAATAGACCCCTTCTAATCTTAATATTACTAAAAGGGGGAAAAAAGAGATTTCGTATCTGTTTAGTTGCTTCTCTGTGGATCCAGATGTTCTTTTGGTGCTGGCAACTAAGATTAGGATAGTTTTGGGACATTGAACAACTTGCAGGGCCTGAATCAAAGGGCTTGTCTGATATCTAACCAGGAAAAAATGTGAGCTTTTAATTGACAATTTTTTTTGGGGGGCTATTCCATGGAAAACAAATTATCCAAATGGAATTTTTTTCTTAGGGCTAAGCTACCCAGAAACATCTCAGGTACAACCAAGCTTTTAGTTTATTGACTTACTCATGTGGTATGCATAGCAGAAAAAAAAAAAAATCAGGCATGTGTCTTTAAGGCTTGGGCTGCTGAATCCCCTTCCAACTAAAATAAATAAAGGGCAGTGAAACAGTAATACAAACAACTGCTAACATCACTACCTTCACTTAAAAGGATAACAAAACATCTTGTAGAAAGTAGTTAACATCTGTAAAAGTATTTACTACCTTAAAAAGTGATAAATGACATAAATAATGAGTTTGCCCAGCCTCCCATGCTGATCTAGAAAAAGTACAAATAAGTTTTTTGGCCTTTATAGTAATAGAAGTTGCATGAATTTCTATTTCATCATCTAATATGGCTAAAATGGAAATGTTGTTAAAAAATTGTCTCCAGTAATCTTTTGTATTTTTTTAGAGTGTGCATTTGTCTCAGGCTTAATGAAAAAGGGAAATTTTAACTAGTAGTGATCATGACCTCTTAAATTAGGATGATTACTAATTTCTGTATGCTAGCCAGTTGCTCACAAAGGTAGAAATAGGCTTCATGGTAGTAATGATCAGTTCAGAGACCATAACTTTGATGTGAATTTTGGTTTAGATTTGTTATTTTCCCATTTGCTTACACTGAATTTTCATTTCCCATTCTAACACATCATAGTTGCTCAGTCTTGGAAGTTTCTGTAATTCATTGTGCTCGTCCTTATTACTTTGAATAACATACTTTTGTCTGCAGATGTCACTCTTGTAGTTTTTCCTTTTTTCACCTGATGCGCAGATACCTGGAGTGCTCCACTCATACCTTAAAACTGTTCCTGTAAGATCTAACTATTAATTTTTTTCCTATCCTCTCCATTCCAGCATTTAATCAAGTCTCTATCTTTGAAGGTCATTTCCCTTATGCTTTTCCTAAAAGCACTTGACAATTGATCTTTTTGAAAGCTTTATTTGCAAATCCATGTAATTTAGCTCAATCTTCTTTACACTAATGCTTATTAACCTCTTTAGTGAACCTCAGCAGTTCATGAGGAGTGTTCCTCTCTTTCACAAAAATATTTTTGGGTTTTCCTTTGGAAATTAAATAATTTGAGCTGCTTCTTAATTATATGATTTAATATAATGCCTGTGACTTTACATACCAAGGCTTCCTCATCAGGTGTTTCTCATTCAGCTATCCCCTGAAGGTGTGCATTTATTTTATTAGCCAGAGCCCAGTCCTCTGATACTGATGCAGAGTACATGTCACATTAAGAAGTTTTACTCTTTTGTCTGAGTTCCTTTGCAATTTCTGGGCATCTAGCCATCTGAGGCATTACTTTCATTCATTTAGAAAAAAACAACAAGTTTTTTTTTTTTTCCTTTTAGCTTATAAACTCCTACCTGGCCCCAATATATTGCCTCTTTAATGGGAGGTTTCTGTGAAGAAAATGCTGAATTCTGCAGCAAAAATATACACAAATTTAGTACTCTTCTATGGCTTTCTTATAGAATCATAGAATGATTTGACTTAGAAGGGATCTTAAGCACCATGTAGTTCCACCCCCCCTGCCATGGGCAGGGACACCATCCAGTAGACTAGGTCGCTCAAAGCCCTATCCAGCCTGGACTTGAACACCTCCAGGGATGGGGAACCCACGGCCTCTCTGGGCAATCTGTTCTGTTATCTCACATTCCTCACAGCAAAGATTTTCTTCCTAATATCTGATATACATCTAACCTCTTTCAGTATGACTTGATTTCCCCTTGTTCTCTCACTACGTGCTCTTATAAAAAGTCCCTCTTTGTCTTGTGAACTCCCTTCAGGTGCTGGAAGGCCACAATTAAGTCACCTCAAAGTATTTTCTCTTCCAGGCTGACCAAACACAATTTTCTCAGCCTTTCACCTTAGGACAGGTGCTCCATCCCTCTAATAATCTTGCTGGCTCTCCTCTGGACTCACTCCAATGGGTCCATGACTTTCCTGGGCTGGGTGCAGCACTGCAGGTGGGATCTCACCAGAGAAGAACAGGGGGGCAGAATTCCCTCCCTCCCCTGCTGCCCACACTGCTTTGGATGCAGCCCAGGACACATTTGGCTTTCTGGGCTGCAAGAGCACACTGCTGGGTCATGTCCAGCCTCTCACCCACCAGCACTCCCAAATCTTGCAATGCCATGTTTTTTTGAAGACATTGTGGGAAATTTCCTGTTATTGTGGTGAACCATGGCAGGGACCTCATTATCACCACTTTGTATTTCTTATCAGCTATTATTCAGTCTGCTTCATCTTGCCTTATTGCATCTTTGTCTAAGCTGTCAGGTTTTAATTTATCTGGATTTTTTCCATGTCTTTGTTGTTCCAGCTTTTTGGAGGATACCTGCTGGCTTTTGCTCTACTTTTTAGCTATGCTGACTGGCTTATGCTTTTTCTCAAATTTTTCCATGGTAGAAGCTGTGCAATTGCACTCCGTTTTCAGTATGGTGTTCTTAAATAGTTTGCATGTTTTCTGCAAAGATTTAATTGTTTTGACTAATTGTTTTGACTGGTTATTTGTATCTTCTTACTTTTAGTGGCTCCCCAGTTTGAAGATGCATTGGTTTTTCTAAAGCTTTTACTAGTGCTGTTGTGATGACCCACCCTTAAGGGGAAGGAAGCACCTAAGATTTACAAATGCTCTTTGGTCAACAGGAACCAAAAAATGTAAGAGCGTCTGCAAACAATTAGAAAATTTTATTGGTGCATTACACACTTGGATGGAATTTGGTGTGTAATTTTCTGACCTACTATATTAAAACCCAACAGGGGTTTGGATGAAAGAGTGTGGCAGAAGGGACAAATTTAAAGAGGGAGAGATTCATTAAAGAAAAAAATGAGAAGGTAAAGGAAAATAAAGAGGAAAAGCAAGAGAAATTCAAGAGCGGGACATGAATTAAGGAGAGAAAGCAACAGAGAAAAAGAGAGAAAATGATCATCACTTCTGGTTCTAGCATCAATCCAGCAGATAAGAATTGATCTAGCTGTGTCAGTCTGCCAGTGAGACATCCAGGGTCCTGGGGGACTCTGCCCAAGCGTGGGAAAGTACCTTTTTTATGGACAGGTTTCTCTCTTTCTATGTAAGTTAGCTATCATGTGCAGGCCTTTCTGGAAAGGCATTGGAGGGGTTTGGGGGTCGCTGGTGTCTCAATCCCGTGTTATAGTTTATGCCCACTTCCTGCCACCCATTCCTGCACTTGTGCTGTAGTGTGTTGTGGCTCCTTCCCAGGGAAAAGTGCTGCTCCATCACTGGCCAGGCCTTCCTTCTCCAGCAAAGTCTTGTTCTTTCTCATGCTGTATTAGCACCGCTCAGGTTGTTGTGTAGCCTGGGTGGAGTGTGGGGACGCATCACCACAAGCCCTCTTGTCACCAGCCAGGTTCTCTGGGCCTCCAGAGCTGTGAGGCTGTTACATTTGGTGTTTTATTTGAACTCTAATATTTTGAACCTGATATTGTGCCTTTTTAGGCACTGAGGCCTCATGTGTTTTTGAATTATGAACCTTCTATTATTGATGTCTAAAAAAATTAGTATCAGCATTGCAATCTAAAATGGTGTTTCCCAGGTGTATATGAATGCAGCTGAAGTTACTTACTGATTCTGTTCCCTGCCATGGGCCCCCCTTGTCACTGTCAGCATGTCACAGTCAATACTTCCAGGCTAATTAGGCAGACAGGAATATCATATGCAGTGTCTATCTTGTTTGTGACTGAAACTTTATGCTGTTGGGCTCTCTGGTTGACTCTCCAACTTGTATGAACACTGAACTCTTTTAAACCAGTGTGCATTTTCCTACATTTCCTATGTAGTAAATACCTTGATGTATGGCACAAAGTACCAGTGGATACCCTCCTTATGCTATTCTGGTGGTTTCTAGTGTGATTGTTACAGCCATTTCTTCGTTCAAAAATAGTATCTCAGATCCCCCAACTTTGTTTCTAGGACTTTTCCTGCTTAAGCAAAGGCAGTTATGTACTTGTTTTAGTTTTCTGTTTTCTCCCACCTTGTTCAATATGATAACCTTTTACTGCCCAGCCTTTTGCTATGGCTTGCAGTGTGACAGGTGGAACCCCCTGCTTTATCACATAATTAGCTCCCTGTACTTCACACAAGTGGATATGAATTTTGAGAACAGATGATCTTTAGGGCCTGATAACATTTCCTCAGGCTAGGTTTAAAACCTCCTCGCTAATATTTAATAGTAAAACCCACAAAGGTTATCTAAATTGTTTCTTCCAAAACCATTCCTTTAATTTCAGGAGTGTTCTCATCTTCCGGTGAATCTGGGCCTTGTTTCTTTCCTGGACTTCAGTTACATGCAGAGAATTTATCATTCTCTTTAGTCTGCCTTTCTAGGGATATTGGAATATCTGAGCGGTGCTAGGGATGCTTGAAAATCCTGAGGTTAGGTATTTTTGCCCTTGATCCTTGTGCTGGCTAAGTTGATGGGCACAATGTCCACGTAATTTGAAATAGCAAAGAGTGTGTGTATGTTTGAAGTGTGAGGTTTTGTAGTTCCTTAAAAAATTGGAAAATGTATCACTTCCATGGTTACCTGAATGGCAATTTTCTGTCCTTGCAATAATGTCTCTTCATTTGGTAAGATCCCCACCTCCTGTTTGTCCTGGTAAACAGAAGGCTAATTATTTGTCAACTATATAATTAAGTGTTTTATCTTTAAATTTTATGTTTTTATTGGTGATCAAATAGGCGAGCATAGCCCGAAGAACAAATGTTTTGCCTAAAGCAGAAGAGGGAATTAGACTTGGACTTCCTACATGGCAGGCTGGCTCTTTAAGCAGGACTATCTTTCACATAAAATCCTTATTGAATAGCAATGTAACCTGGTTAAAGTCTTAGCCATATCTGTTACCTCATCAAGCAAGTAAGAAGTGTAGTTTTCAGCTATGATAGCTTTTCTTTTTCTCTTTTTTTTTCTTTTTTTAAAAAAAATGTCTTTGAGCTGAAGACATTAGGTGGCCGACAAATTGTACACTTGTTAGACATTTTAAGACAAAAAGCATTTTTTAGATTGAAAAGCGATCCATGTGCCTAGTAGTGCAAGAAATTACTAAATATGTTGAAGTTCTAATTTTTCTCAGCAAAGTAGTTGAAAATCCTTGCCTTCAAGGTATTAAAACCGTAGTGTTATTTGATTTTGAAAGCAGCTCAAGGTAATGTCTACCTTTAGCTCTGGTTATTTGCATTGTAGCTGTATCAAGAGAATGCAGCAGAGTCAAATATCCTTTTCTTAAAGTTTCTGCAGTTACACTGAGTGTATATTTTCGTCTGTGACTTGTCAGTGATCATCTCTGTAAAGAATATGTCAATTGCCAAATTTTATATAGACTATTTTGTGAAAAAACCATGAAAGCCATGGACACTTTCAGCTTTCAGCCACTAGATGGTAGCTAACTACAATCTACTACTCCTAATTGCCCACAGTAAAGAGCCCTCGTTGCCAAAGCTGTGCAATGTAACGCTAACAAAACAAAACAAAACAAAAACAACAACAAAAAAAATAGAATGATAGAATACACTGAGTTGGAAGGGATCCATCAGGATAATTGAATCCAGCTCCTGTGCCTACTCAGAACACCTCAGGAGTCACACCACGTGCCTGAGAACATTGTCCAAATGTTTCTTGAACTCTGTCAGGCTGGTGCTGTGACCAGTGCCCTGGGGAGCCTGTTGCAGTGTTTAGTCACCCTCTGGGTGAAAAACCTTTTCCTGATATCCAACCTAATTTTCCTCTTACTCAGCTTCAGGCCATTCCCTTGGGTCCTGTCACTTGCCACCACAGAGGAGAGAGCAGTGTCTGCCACTCCTCTTCCCATCCCACTGTGGAGATGGAGACCTGAAGGACCCCACTAGTGACTGGTCTCCAGCCTGATGTTACTCCTTTTACTAATTTTGATACTGGAACACAAACAAAGTCTCTTGATGTTGTGAAATGAACTTTCATAATTCCAAAAATAGTACAACAACTCATTATTTTAGTTTGAAAAGTGTTTCTCTAGCACAGTTGATTGTGTGCTTCATAGTTTTTTACTCATCTGCACATCAGTAATTCACCCCAAATCTGACTTAATGCTTGTTGGGTGCGGAGCAAAGCCAAGGCTAGCCAGAGATGTATGACAGACTAAAATTATTCTTAGAATTATCACTTATAATACAAGATCCTCATTAATGTATAAATTAAATTATTAAAAATGGATCTTGCACTCCTGAAGCATCTGGAGAGAAAGTGCGAATTACAGATCTGATGGTGTATCACCAGTAAAATAAAGGTAAAAGAGGAGTTTTTTTTAAAGTTGGTTAACATCTACAAAAAAACTTTTTCCCCCCACCGAGTTATGAAAATGTTTCTGTAAGTCAAATCTGGTACTGGGATAGAACAAGGAGCTCTGCCTCAGCAAGAACTGTTCTGGTCAAAAGGCTGAAAAAAACCCACCTAGATTATTTGATCTGTTTACATAGCCAGTATACACTATCCAATCTAATGCTCTAGTGGATGTAAAATGGATGTAAAACAAATTCCTAAAGCAGTATTTTTATAGCAGTTTAAGCCAAAATCAGCTAAACTATATTTAAGGCTGGGCATTATTTGTTTTTGTGGCTTATAAGCCAAAGAAGAGGTAGAGGTTATAAGAGTCTGGCATGTAATTGTTGACCAAAAGATTTCTTCTTGGCTGTCTGGGTTGGTTGCATTAATTAAAGTGGCTCTGCTGCAAGTCTGACTTTTGACCCGAGGACAGCAGTGACCTGATGATGGCAGTTAAGCACTGTCTCAACCACTTCATTATTTTCCATTTTCTTTTTTTTAACTTAATGAGATGGAAGATCACAGGAAGTTAAATTCCATAAACATCAATGATCTTTGAATGACTCTAACCAGTATCAGTGTATAATCTAGTACTGTAAATGCAGGCTGCCCCAAGGGTTCTGAGGATATATTACAGCTGCAAGGAGAGTTCCTGTGTAAGGTAATGATTTGTGATTATTTGATATCAACACATATATGGGTTCCCTTCATGGGTTAGATTAATCCTTGTCATGATTGACAGCCATTTTAATTCTAAAAATGTCACATTCCAAGTTACTTAAATGACTGAGATTTCTAGAGTTTGAAGACTGTTTCTTTTTTCAAATGATAAATGAGCTGACAGAGATGCTCTGTTAGGCTTGCCATTCACAAACTAGAAAACTAATTGAAGATGGGCAAGTTGAGAGAAGATTTAACTGCAGGGATCATGAGATTGTGAAGCTTAAAACACTGAAAGAACCTTAGACTTTAGAACTTTAGAATTTTGACTTCTTGAGAGAATCTTCTTGGTGGGAAGCCATGAAGGGCTTCCCTAGTAGGAAACAGGGCTGAAGAAAGCTTTGTGACCGGCAAGTGTAAAATCATTGGAACACACAGACAGGCCATTCAATGTGCAGAAGGAAGAGGAGACCTTGTAGGAGGCCAGCACGGATGAACACAGAGGGTATGAATGCAAACATGCAAGCTTCCTTAGAAGCTAGGGATGAAATAGAATCAGGGCCACCCAGGAAGGATATGGGCACAATGCCTGAGTTCACAGAGATACAGTTAAGAAGCTCAGCTGGAGTTCAAACTTTTGAGGAGGTCAAAGGGAAATGACAATATTGTCTTTAAGTACACTGACAGCGCAAGAAAATGTAGGCTGACTGCTCAGGGGAACAGGAAACTAAGGAGCAAAGAACATGGGAAGGCTGAAGTTTTCAGTGAATTTTAAAATAAGTTTTCATGAGCTGGCTTTGCCCTTTGGCTCTTTTAGACCTTCAAGCCTCCTTGCATAGTGAACAAAAATGAAAGTTTATCTGTGGTAACCAAAGGTACCACAGGGAGTGTTAGGGAGCTCTTCAGCCAATTGGTTGTATAGAAGTTAGAAGTCCATCCATGGGGGCAGATAATATACACCTGAAGGTCCTGAGAGAGGAAACCAATGTCATTTTGAGGCCCATCTCTCTTCACAAGGCTGTGATGATCTGGGGAGGTTCCTGATAACTAGAAAAAGATAAATGTTACACCTGTCACAGAATCAATTGGATTGGAAAAGACCTTTGAGATCATCAAGTCCAACCTCTGACTGAACACCACTGTGTCAACTAGATCATGGCACTGAGTGCCACCCCCACTAAACACCTCCAGGGACAGTGCCTCCATCACCTCCCTGGGCAGTCCCTCCCAATGTCCAGTCACCCTTTCTGTGAAGAAATTCTTCCTAATGTCCAACCTAAACCTCCCCTAATGCAGCTTACGACTGTATCCCCTTGTCTATGAAGAGGAAAAAAGGGAGGATCCTGGGAATGATGCACCAATCATCTGCTCCTGGTAAGACTGTGGGGCAAACTGTTCTGGAAGCGTTTCACGGCACACGAAGCACCAAGAAACTGATTGGGAGCAGCCATTGTAGATTTACAAGTGTCACATTATTCATGATCAGCCAGATTGCCTCTGTGGTGAGATGGATGGCTGTGTGGGAAACTGGGAAGCAGAAGTGGTGGGTACTGAGAGAGCTCTGCTCGTTTAGCCGCAGGAAGAAAAGGCTAAGGGGAGATGATCTTGCAGCCTTTAATTGTCTAATGAGAGGGTAGAGAGACAACAGAGCTGAACCCTTGATTAATGCTTTGTTAAGGTTTGTGGTAATAAGAGCCAATCTACACAAACTGGAACGTGGCAGATTTCAGCTCGAGGGGAACAGTCTTTATGCTGGATGGTCAAGTTATGTTGGGCACAGTTATACAGCCCCAGAGGCTGCAGAATTTCCACCCTTAGAGATATTAAATCTGCAAACATCTCTGAACAACCCACTCTAATGGGACCTGCTCTGAGCAAAATACTGTCTAGATAACTTTTGGAGATTTAAAAAAATTCTTATAATTTTGTGATTCTGTAAGTTATTTGCCATGATATAATAGCATTTTAGGAAAAAGATCTATGATTTTTAGCTGGTTTTTCAAGAGACTTAAGTAAGGGATTTTTTTCTCATTTTTTTAAAAGAACATTTATTGCTGCAGGGTGGAGTTGAGCCTATTGGGCTGAGCTTTTACTTTAGAAATCACATATATCATGCAAATAAGTATAGAATCAGAGAATGGTTTTGGTTGGAAGGAACAACAAAGATCAACTGGTTCCAGCCCCTCTGCCATGGGCAGGGACGCCTTCCATAGGCCGGATTGTTCAGAGCCCCTTTCAGCCAGCCTTGAACACATCCAGGACTGGGGCATCCACAGCTTCCCTGGGCAACCTGTTCTGGTTCTTTACCACCCTCACAGTGAAGAGCCTGCTGTCCTGCAGTTTAAGGCCATTCCCTCTTGTCCTATCACTACCATGCCATTGTGAAAAGTCCCTCCAGCCTTCTTTCAGGCCCCTGTTAGGAAATGGTAGGTGCTGGAAGGTCTCCCCAGTGCCTGCTCTTGTCCAGGCAGAACAGCTCTGGCCCTCTCTTCACAAGAGAGCTGCTCCAGTCCTGTGATCACCTTAGTGGCTCTCCTCTGGACTCCTTCCAACAGAATGTAAATAATTAATTCCTCAGTGGTTTGAATATATCCATGGGAATTAACTTTATATGTAATATTTAATAGCATGTTTAATTTTAAATGATAACCCTGCAAAGGGTTCAGAGAAATCTATGGATGTTTACTTTTACCCTAAATGCAGTTTTTCAGTCTTTCAGACATGTATGCACAACTGGATTTGACTACAGTAGGTGGGAAAATGTAGATAATGCAGGCAAAATGGTTTTTACTCATGTGATTTTTGTCAATGCTAAGGTTGTCAAGTGCTTTTAGACATTACTCACATTGATATGAGTGGAAGCAGAAATATTTAGGGACATTTTAAGCCAGAAATAGCTGTAAAATGTCTGTTTTCTTGTTACTAATACTGGATAATTAGATTGTTTTTCTTGGCATTTTGAAGAGGACATTGGATTATGTTCAGTCACTGAAGTGGAAAAAAATTAAAGCTCTTTTAGGAAGGAAAAAACCTAACATTTCTTGCTGAAGAAAAATTTCTGTATTAAGCAACCATTTTACAGCTGAAAAATAAATGTAACTGAATGTACTTCTATAAAAGCATGAATAGAAAACTCTGTAATTTACAAGTCTGTAGGTAAAAGATATTTGAAAGTTGCTTGACTGTTGCTGTGTATTTAAACAGTCACCTGTGACAAGGAAACAAAGATGCCTGTTGACACAGGGATTGCTTCAGAAGGCCAAACACAAATCAGAGAAGCAGTTATAAAATTGACTTTGCAAATACTTATGGTGCCCTTGAGTATGATGAATTGTATCCAGCAGTGTTTGCATGTAAACACTATCACCTTAACAACACTGTGGTTGGTAGGAGTAACTTTCAAGGCCTAATCTGTAGGCAGTAAATTCTGGTGGCTAGAGACCTCTTGTTTCTGTGGTAGTGCAATTTAATTTTCTAGCAATTTGTGTGCACACTAGAACTGAATTTTAAATACAGAGATAAGGTTAATAGGTGCTGGGTTTTTTTATGTCCTTACTGAATTTTCCAGATTTATTTTGGCATTCCTACTGAAAGGAAAGAAGTGCAAACAAAACGTTGGGGGAGTACAAAATGATGAATGCAAAAGCTTTCTCCATGGATTAGGGATTGTTCCTGAAAAACAGTGTTTGATGCTTATACTGAATAGTACAATGTTTAGGACTGGAAGAAAGCAACTTTGGAGACGAAGCATTGGCAGAGTGATAAAGGTAAGGAAAACTGAATTTTGAACTAGGCTTAGACTAATAATTACATAATTTGAATAAAGGTATGTATTGAGGGGGGAAGGCTTAGAAAAAAAATGTTTTAAAATAGGTGTAAGTGGGTGATGATAGTTGCACTATTTGTTTTGAAAGGCAAATTTGCACTGGGAGGTGTTTATGCATTTGGCTAGTGGTGCTTGTATCTTGCCCAGATTGTTGCAATGGTCTGGTAATGGTATAATTTCACAAATGCTATATCAGTACACTAAAGAATTTGATGTTAGATGTGGCAACAAAACACGGGTTGACTCTGCCATGAAGAAAATAGAAATGTAACTTCACTTTCCCCATATGTCTAAGATGGGAATAGAGTTTTGAAGGAAATACTTAGCATTGAGGAACCACAACAGACTATAGAAGTCATTAAGATACTTAGACTAATTTTAAAAGCTGGTTATTTAAGCAAACTGTTCCTGAGTAAATGCAATGTGCAAAGCTCTGATTTTTGAGATTTAAGAGTTAGATAAGGGAACTGCCCTAGTTCTTTAGGGTTTGTATTTTTTTGGAAAGAGGAAATAAAACTATTCAAACTTGAAGATTGAAAACTCAGGGTGCTTGAAAATATGTGAAATGGAGTGCAGTTTACTTTTCAAGGGAAATTCTTGAGCAAGATTTATGTAACATAAAACATCTTAGCAAGTTAAAGGAGAGACAAAGGAATTCCACGTGGGTTAAATAAATTTTGGATAAGCCAGTCAATTAACAATAAAACATTGTTACTCTTTGAATCTTTCACTATTGAACTTCCCTGTAAAGTCTTGCTCATCAACAAGACTTTGATTTCAGCATGTCTAAATTCAGTGATGCACAGTATTCTGACAACAAAATGCATTATTTGCTGGATAAAGTGTGTTCAGAACAAGTTTTATCTTGTGTGCATATGACTTGCATACTAAACAACATTCTTGCTAACTCTTTTCAGGGTGTCTGCATCAGCAGCTACAGTCTGTAATGGAGAAGCTGGCAATAGTCAATAGCTGGTTTCTAAGCCTCTTGTTTCAAAAAATTAACCCCTTGAATCTCTGACTTGTGCTCTTTTAGTACCTGCTGCTTAAATATACATAGTTTTTTAGCAGCTATGAGACTTTTTGAAAATTTTAATTTAATCTCAAATTATTTCTTCAGACTGATGGTGAGAGGTTTATGGGTTTAGGTATATAAAAGATACATTTAGGAATCTCTCCCTTTTCTTGCTTCAGGGAAAGATGTGTAACTGGACTAATCATCAGAAAAGGACTTTTCAGTTAATGAGTTTAGCTTTAGACCTTCATCTGTTATGGGACTGTATTATATAACCTTTCTTACTTTCATAACCAGAAGTGGTAAAAGAAACCCAAAACTAAACTTGGCGGTTTTACCTGTGTTGTTCTTTACATGAAAAACTGAGATGAAGCTGTACCATAAAAAACTTGGACAATATTTCCAGATATCTAAGTGAGACAGTGTTTATCTCTTGTAAATAGTGCATTCTCCTACATCATGGGTCGTGCTGTATGGCCCTGATCAGAGTTGCTGCTGATACTTTTCAGGATTTGCATGTCAGTGTTACTGCATATAACAGCAATTTCTCTTTTACCTATGTAAATGATCCTCTGTGTGTTTCAGCATTCTTCCATCTTCAAATCTTAGTCTTTCAGTGTTCTATGAAATTCTGAATTACATAGAGTTGCCTATTCTTGGGTAATATTTTTTGGTAGAGATTCTGTTTAGGCCTATGTACTTCTGTAGTGAATACTGCAGGATTTAAAACTACAAAAACTCTTGGGCCATGACCACAATGCTGATTTGAAGTGAGATGTGAGGGTAGCTAAAGGGGAAAGGGAAGAATGAAAGGTAGAAAGCTCAGCATTTTCTTCTAATTAGTTCTCTGAGATTCCTAATCCTAAGTAAAGAATATCTTAAAAATTCATTATTTTAGTGGAATGCAAATGGAAGCTCAGAAGATAGACTGGGGGATAGTTTCCAGCATGGCCTCTTAGTGTTTTAAATACATAAATTAGTGATTTTCTATTGAAAGCACTGAAGTTAGGTTTTCTCTACTTTTCTGTGTACAATCTAATCCTAAAAGTGAGGCAGAAGTCTCTTCTAATGACTTCAACAATGAATGTGCAAGTTTGTGATTAAGCAACACTTCATTTGGGAAGCAAGTTTGTAGAAATGATAACTCATCAAAATATAGAGGCATGACAGCTTGAATTGTGTTGAGTGTTCTTGCATTGCATTGTAGCAACTCTCAGGAAAAAAATGTGTGGAACTTGCATTAGTAATAGAAATATCCTACATATCAAAACAAATGCCTTCCAGTAGTGACATGATAAATACAAATCAAAGTGTTTATCTTCATAAAACGATAGCTTTATCATTTAGCTAATAATTTCCTGTTTCTCTAGGTATGGTTCATTAAGTAATTTAAGTTAATTGCACTTAAAGTTTAGTGATATCTTAATGAAAATTCTTGTTGCTGGACTTAGACAGCAAATATTCCCCAGTGCTGTATGAACAGCTATGCACTATAGCTTGTACATTTGTTATAGGACTTGAGACACAGCAATTAAAAAAAGTTTTAAACAGACATTGGGACATGATTGCTCAGTTTGAGAAGAAGGTGCTCATGATTTCAACCTATACAAATAGCAACTTGTAGAAGAAATGGAAGCTATGAACATGTCAAGAGCATCTGTATATGTGGAGCTGGTGGCTTAAAACTCAGTATAAGGTATCTTGTATAGTAATATATCCAGAGTTCTATATTGGAAACACAAGCATAGTACAAAAGTAGTCTCTCTGTAGTTTAGGTAGAACAAAAGGCTTCTTTCTGTATTAAATAGAAACTAATTGGTAGAGTATTGGTTTGTATTATTATTATTTTTTAAAGATGCCCTATCAGTTGTGTTCAAGTTACTGGAACAGTAGTTTTGAGTATTTTGTTGTTATCATCTAGTGTGAATGGAGCTGATTCAGACAAAGTGTTTGCTTTTTGCATGTCTAAAGAGGAGGAAAATTTCTGCTCATGTTTAAAAGCATTTAGGAATTCACTTTCAGAGAACTGAAGACTATGTTAGGACATGACAGGGATAAAATAGCGCAAAGTACATGTATGAATTAGTCTGCTACTGTGTTCTTCAGACATATCTGTGTAAAGAATAGGATTTGTATGTTTGCTTTTTATATGGAAAAACATTTCAAATGCATTCAGCATTTATGAAGGCATGGTAGTAGTTACCAGTTTACCAGGTATTTGAAAATTCCTTCAGAAAGTAGGAAAGATATTTACATAAAGGTATAAAGTATATTAAGCAGGTCCTTTTGGCTCTGCAAAAGCTTGTGGATAAATCACTTATACATACTTTATAAAGTTACTAGTTTTCTCCTAATCACCAGGGAAATAAGGATTGAATTTACTTCCAATGAAACATCATTCTAAATTTCTTTTGAAAATGAAATTATATTGAATCTTGTAACCCACAAGCACAATAATACCAGTAACTATTCCAGAAGGCTATTTTGTCTATAATGTAATGAGGTGTGTTACATATGGGATTTCAATTTAATTAGAAGAGTAGGCTTACTGCTTGAAGAATGGTATAATAGCTATAGTTAAGCACATTTGTAAACACTTGTGTACCTTGAGGCTTGTGGTTTGTTTTACTTCTCATTATATTAAAGAGATAATGTATAAAACCCTAGCTTCCTTCAGCAGCATCTGTCTTTATTAGAGAGCGCTTACAATATCTTCCACGAATAACAAAGATCAGTCAGAATCCTGTCTTGACTTGATCATACGTGACTAGACTGAAAAGCTGAGACAAAGGACTTAGGGTGCTGAAGGTAACATGCAGAATAATCGAGCTGTACATTATAAAATGCTTTTTTCCTACAAAGCCTGTGAACAAATTAGCTTTCTGTACAACATTATTTATGATAGAAATGTTGTGGTAAATCTGAAAATGGAACACCAGAAACAAACTGTAATATTGTAACAAAGGCTGCTTCTAAAATTTTCACTTGAGTGCCGTAGAAACATAAATCACCAGTGTGGATTGAATGTAATAGCCTTTACTTTTAAAAAGAAATTTTAAAGCTTTCTTTATTTTTGTCTTGAAATTAGATTGTGAGTTTTTTATTGTCCACTTTGTATTTAATAACAGCAAAATCTCAAGGATGAGAGGGAGGCTAAACGTGCTCGTCTGGATGGCAGACATGATTACTTACTGGATATTGTTGCCTCTTGTGTCAATCTGGACAAAGCAGAAGTAGAAGATGCTATTCTTGATGGAAACCAGGTAATCTGATGAATTTGAAAGTGAAGCTCATAGTATATTTTGGAACTAATATTACCATTAAATTCTTGGTGAGATAGTTTTCAGACTTCACACCTGAGGTCTCTCAAGTCTTCTCCTTGAAGAAGCTTTTTTTTTTTTCAATTTTTAATTAATTTGAACAAAAATGTCCTTAATTCCAGGACCTATTGTAACAATATTGATTTTTAAATTTATTAGAATCTCTCCTTTCCAGTGGTTATAGTTAACATGCTAAAACTTGTGATTGTATTTCATGGTAAAACCGCAGTGTGAAGTCTCCCAGTCCTTGAGTACACAGCACAGGGAAGTTCAAGAGTCCTGGCCACAGCAGGTTGCATGTTGTCATTTCCATAAGGCTGCCAGCATTTGTGAGACTGTATTACAATCTAGATCAGCAAATTAAAATAGGTAGAAGCCACTTGACAAAATAGAATGGCTTATGTCATCTGACTGTGACTGCATGAGGGCTAATACAAATTCATATATTGAGACACTGAAAAATATCACTTTTTAAACAAGCCAGGTAGATGGAAGTAGATATTTTACTTCCTGATGCTAAAGTAAACATGGCTGTGGTTTGGGTTTTTTATGATTTGTTTTCTCTTGTATTCTCTTTCCATCTGCATGCCTTCAATTTAGGCATTCCATTTCAGTGCTAATATTGTTGAGAAACTGAAGAAAGGCCAGTGGAAGACCAGTAAGAAAGAGAGGGACACAGGACATGTGAAGTATGAGATAAGGGAGAGGAAGAGGTTGAGTGGCAGTCAAATAGTAGCCTGCAGCTCCTTGAAGAGTGTTTGCAAAGATGACAGAGCTGAACTATTCTCAGTGGGAGCAGATGAAAACTTCAAAGATAAAGCCACATCTTGCAAAATGCCCACCGAGAGACCCTTCTTCACCAGGAGGGTAATGCAGCATGGGAATAGGTTACTTCAAGTCAGTTGTGGAATTCCTGTCCTTGGGGTTTTTGAGACTCAGCCTAGGAAATGCTCTAGATGATTGGAGCTGTTGTTGGTGACACAGGAAGCTGGCCTCAAGACCTCCCAGAAGTCTCTTCCAACATTTCTATGAGTTCATGATATAGCAAATGAGCAGTGCAGAACATTGTCATGCACATAAAAAACCGGAATTAGTTTCAGCCTTTGTGCATTCTATCTCTAAATGGGTTTCCTGGCAAACTGTAGTGCCTGAGAATAGCTGTCAGATGAGGAAAATATTGGCAGTTTCTACACTTGGAAAGAGAGAAGTGTAATAGCTGTTTTGTCCTCATCTTGGAGGGCTCAGCCAAGATTTTCCGGAATAGCAGCTCATTATCTTGATGTAACTGAGGCTTGTTATTAATGGAAGAGGGATAATTGTGGCTTTCTTCCAGCTTCTGGTGATCTTCTAGCCTTTTTTCTACACTAGAAAGCACAAATGGTACCACCTAATGTTTCTGAAGATGAACTTGAAGGAGCCTTTTCTGCTAAAGATAGCCATGTAGTTAGGGACTACACAGAAGAGTGATGCAGATTAGTGGATGAGGCCAGACTTTCAAGTGCTGAGACATGGATCAGCATATTAGCATAAAGCAACTCAGTTTCTTCCTCAGCCTGTATGGCCTACACACGAGATTTGTGGACTGCACTACCAATACATGCTTCAGTGATGCTTGATGGCAGCCTTGAATTGATGAAGAGCTGTTAAATTTTCTTGATGCTTATAAATATGTAAATAGGCAAAGGCTTCCTCTGTTGCTGTGATATGAAACAAATCAATGACACATTATGATCTAAACATGATTTCACACAGATAGAGCGCATGAACAGGTTCCTGGCCCCTGGAGGTCTGCGTCATCTGATGTTCTTCTACCAAGATGTGGAAGTAATGGATACAGGTAAAGCAACTTAGATTCTCCTGCAACGTGTTACAGTTGTGCTGAGCAAAAGAGCAAGGAAAAAGAAAATAGTCAAGTTCTTATAAACTAGGATTTAAAGCAAGACAGGTTTGGTCATACCAAGGCACTGATCCCTGCTCATGAAATTACGATTGATGAAATTACTGAAGCTTATTAGTGCACTTCTGCACGTTGCTACTATGGAGCAGCAAAGTACTTCCTTGTGAGCTCAGCAGCTCTTGCCTGTGGCAATTTGTTTTTGATAATTAAAAGGTGACTTTGACACAAGGTGAGAAGTGACAGATGCCATTCCTCTCCTCTTCAGTCATGCCACCTGCTGGCCCTAGAAGCCATCCACATTTCTTGGCACATGACCATCCATCTAGGTAGTCCTGTTACATGATAAATGCCTTCATGAGACCCACATTATGGGTAGAAAGATGTTACCCCAAAAATCCTTCCTGCATGTATTCCATTACTGAGTGCCCCCATATTCCACACTTCTGGGGGAAACCTCCTTCTCCCTCACCCTGCATGTAGCTCAGGATCCCGGTGACAAGGACATCCTCCTTTTGCCCATGGCTCCTCTCCCAGAGCCTCCAGTGCTGATGCTGTTGGGACCATTCAGGTGCTCTGTGACCTCTCAGAGACTGTGACTGGCTGGTGGGAGCTCACACCACTTGGTTACCCTGGATGTACATGAACAGCCCTGTAAACATATCTATGCTTAGCTGTATAAATGTGTTTATACATAGGTAAACATATACCTAGATGAACGTACAAATATCTATTTATATTTCATGCATTTTCAGTATATATGTTTGTGTCCATTTTCTTCAGTATATCTGTATGTATCTAAAAGGGATGAAAAGACTATTTAATATGATATAAGCAACTTTAATAAAAAAAGTTTCAATGCACATAGAAATACAGTGCAATGAAAACACAAACGCAACCACTAATTTAGAAATCTGAGGAGCAAGTTTTAACATGCCTGAGATGAAGTGGTGAAAGTATGACAAAGAGAGTGTGAGGCAAGGGTCAAAGCCTAGGAATCTAATGGGTGTTGCCCATACCCACCAACAAAACCAATCAGATCACACTACAGTATGGTGGGATTTTGGTAACCTTTTGGGATTTGGTGCTAAATATAGGCAATATGGAAAGCAGTAGAAAAAAACACATAAGCAAAACCCAAATGAATTCACAGCAAGGCATGCATTGGGTGAATAAGAAAATGTCCCTAGAACAGCATGCACAGGAGGGAAAAAAAATTAAGAAAAAAAATGTAGTGATAGAGAAGACAGTGGGGATTAAGTGAGTGGGCTGGAAACTGACTTTGCCCACAGCTGTAAATGCAGTCACTTGTAATACTGTCAGACAGTAAAACTTCTGCTGTACATTTTCCCTTTGTTGGTGGAGCAGAGTTTGTAAAAGAATTATCTGTGTTGATTGTTTAGGGCTGTGGTTCACAGGCTGTCAAAGCAAAAATCTCAATTGTGATGGTATCCACTAACTGGTAAATCTAAGTGATTTTTTGTGGCATTACATGCACTCTCTTGGCAAGGGCACTTACTATGGCCACATCATACCCAAACTGGTTTTCTGACCCTGATGAATCAACCAACATTTGTGTTAGGGCAGAAAATGATCCCATGAAGGGAGTGTACAAGGAATTCTGTGTTTCTGCAGAGCAGGAGTTGTATCTCCGAGTTCAGGAAGATCTACTTCAGAGACCTAAGGTGTCATTTAAAAGTTTGATTTCTTGCAGTGTTTTGAAGATCACTATTCATGTGAATTTTAAAAACCTCTAGCACCTTTTTCAGTAAGAGTACATATTTTCTAAAGAGACTGCAGGTTATACTACCTACTTCACCTCCACAGATTGTGGGAAAACTCTGATGACTTTTGCTGGTCTTGCCTCTGTAATTACTTGTGGCACTTTAACCCTGGCTGGGTGCCAGGCACACACCAAAGCTGCTCACTCACCTTCCCCTGCTACAGCTGGACAGAGGAGAGAGAATTTATTGAAGGTTTCATGAATTGAGATAAGGAGTGGGAGAAAACACTCCAAGGGCAAAATATGCTTGACTTAAAGGTACAAAGTGAATTTATTACCAACTAAATCAGAGCAGGCTAATGAGAAGTAAAATAAGCCCTTAAAATACATTTTTTTTCTCTCAACCCCTCCCTCCTTCCCACTGGCAGTGCAGGGAGACAATGGCATGGGGGTTTTGGACAGTTCAACACCTGAGGTTTTCTTTCACATCTCAGGGAGAGGAGTCCTTCCCCTGTGAGACTGTGGGGTCCCTCCCATGGGAGACAGTTCTCAGTGAACTTCTCCAACGAGGTTCCAATCTCATGAGCAGCAGCCCTCCCAAAACTGCTGCAATGTGAGTCCTCCCAAGGGCACACAGTCCTCTCAGAACTGCTGCAGCATGGATCACTCTTCCATAGGATGCAGTCCTCCAAGGCCAGGCTGCTCCAGCCTGGAAGCAGGGTCCCTCTGTCTACCTGGCCTCTCACTGGATCCCAGCCTCCTCCAGGCATCCACCCACTCCAGCACTGGCACCTCCCCATGTTCTCACTTCCTCCTTTTCTCTGGCTGGATATAAAACTGCACCCCAAACTTTGTTTTGCTTTTCATCTCAAATATGTTATGGCAGAGGCATTATCACCATCTCTAATTGGCCCAGCCTTGGCCAGCAGCATCTCCATCAGGGATTGGCTCTGGCTGACATGCTGGAAGCTTCCAGCAGCTTCACACAGAAGCACCTCTGTGGCACCTTCACTACCAAGAACCTTGCAAAACTGGACCATTACTGCAGTATAAAGATAGCAAAAGTTTATTAGCATGCAATACATCAAATTAATAACATTTACAGAGTCAGGTCTTTTGCTGGGACAGAGTCCTTGTTGTAGTTCTGAGGAATATGAAAATGAGACTTCTTCAGAGCTGCAGTGGAAAAGGGAGAGAGAAAGATGATGTGAACAGAAGGATGGGGAGGGAACTTCTGGGGGCCACCTGGTCCAAAATAGGGATCCCTGGTGCTGATGGTCATGTGCCTCAAAGAAAAAAAACGTGCAGAGGGATCTATCACTTTTTAGGTGTTGTCCTTTAACTGCTGGTATCAACAACTTACTTTTTCATCTTCTTATTGTAGTAGTGTCTCACTGAGATGTGTATGCATGCAATTTTACTCTAAGGTAATGCTGAAAAGCTAGTAACAAGGTAGGGTGAGGTATTGTGACCAAAAACATGAGAGAAACATTTTACCCCCAAAAGACAGTGCTTCTTCTTAGTGACCCTTTACAAGTGTTGCCAGCAGCCTGGACATGGAAGCAGTATATTCATGTTGGGGGAAGAAGAAAGGACAAGGAACTCCCTTGTAGCTCTATTATTGGTTTTTGTTTGCTTTTGCCCCACAGAATCTGCTGTGGCCTCTGTCTCCTTGTTTTCAGAAGCATCCTATTTATTTTTTTTTCCCTTGTGTTTACATATTTTTATGGAAGGACAGTTGATAATAGCTCCTCTAAGGTAAAATACATCACTGCATTTTCTGATTTCTAATTTTTCTTTTTCAAGCAAGAGAGCATTGTCTACAGCTGCATGATAGAGCCTATAAAAGGACCTTGAGTCTGAAACATTATTTAGAAGGAATAGAAAAAACAAATAAATGAATAGAAATGAAAGGCTTTTGATGCAAGAATGGCAAAACCAGATGAAATATTTCTTACTGTGCCATGAAGACTCTGAATGCTGTATACTTTCTGTGGATAGTTCTGTGAGATGCCTCCAGGAGACTGGGACTCAGTGAGGGACAAATAATGACTGAAGTGTTTGTGTAGAAAACTTTTCTTTGAATAAATGATCAATGGGTCTTAATTGTTTATTTGTTTGAATCTGTAGAGTACTTTGGCTTTCCAGGAATAGGAATGAACTCTCATTTGACCAAGAAGAAGAAACTGAAAGTATTTGTGACAGAGGGAAAAGATGTTGCTTTAACTGGTGTATGCATTTTCTTCATTAGATCTAGTGTTTCTAAACCAGTCACAACTGAGAATATCTATCAAGTAAGTCAGTGACTGCTCATCTCTGTACATAATCTTGTTCAAAATTTGTTTTTATGATGGGGTATTTGCTCTCAGAAAATGGCAATTTGACAGCTCTTGACATGGAGGAATGAGTAAAAGGACACACAGATGGGTTAAATGAACCAGGACAAAAAGGGAGGGGGATGGAAATAAAGATATTATCTTGTGGCAGCAACTTGATGTATATCATTGATATGAAAAAAGGATACTGAGGAAGAAAATTTAAGACAATCTGTAATGACAGAGAAATTAGTCAGTACCTAAATACTGAGGTGTTAAATTTCAAAAAAGTCTAGCAAATTAATTTGAAAAACAAAAATTATTTTCCTTTTGAAAGTGTATATGTAAATTGTATATAAGTTTTTACTGGTGAAAGACCCCTTGTATTGTGTCTCTTTTACAGGAAGTAAATTTTAATATGATGGATATAGGTCGAGATGGCTTATTAAAAAGTGTTGAGAAGTTGGTATCAGAAATATTCATTCCAGCCTTACAGACTATGGACCATGGCTGGATTGAACCTCAGCAAGTTCCCAATATTAAGCAGGACTTCCTTCGTGCCCTAGAAGGATTTGTTAGTGTCCTATCAGGAACTCAGCAAAGTCTGTTGGAAAAGGTAGTATGTTCGTGTGGGAAATAGAAAGTGAGCTAGCTGTAGAATGTCTCTGGCTCTGGACCTTTTGAATTAGCTGCTGTTTTAGATTACTCATAAAATTTGCTTTTGTTAAATTGGAGAAAAACCCAACACTTCTGTTTATTGTCATCCTAACTCATTATACTTCAATCTGTAGTTTTAATAGTTCTGTAGGTGCTTCTGTTCTTGTTTATTCTGGGGTCAGTTCTTTAGAGCTATTAACTTCTTGACTCCCCAGTGGCTGTGGTCACTCTTAAATGTTGAATGATTAATGTATGACAAAATGTTGTTGGTTTTTACTCAGCTTTTGTGAAGGAAAGGGCATGAGAGCACAGCTGCCTGGTTGGTGAATTCTTCAGATTCTGGATTCTAGAATTTTCCACTTTCAGCTCAAGCCAGTTTAATTTAGACTGAGCAGGGAATAACAAGTGAGATACCCCAAGGAGGGCAATGAGTTAGTCTTTAAAGTTCCTAGATTATTTGTCATGAACATTCAGCATTTAATTTTTTTAAAACTTCTATTTTAGGTCAGCCTGAAGAAATGTGAAACATATGACCTTAAAACTCTAAGAGGACCTTCAGATTACTTGATGGTTGCTGACAGCATGGAGGCTCTTGAAAAAATAGAAGTCTGCATGAGAGAATGGACCAAACAAATTGAACAGGTGATACATGGGACAAATGTGAAATGTAACCTCTGCATCTTGACAGATGAATTTAATCCTGTTGGTGTTACAGCTGCCTTTCTATAAATTTGGATTAGTTCAATCTCTATTTTAAAGTACTATTGGTATATTTTTTGTGCTTTTACTTCTCAATGGAAATATCACCAAGAGCTTTTTCCATCTGCTTGTTAATATAGGATACACAGTTTGGGAAGCTTAGTCCCCTGTCTTTGATAATTACCTGTTAATAAACCACAAAACAGTTAGTAGTTCCCAGTGGATTTAATGAAAACAAAAAGAATACAGTAATTGAGTGAGCACTGTTCTCAGTGGTCACATTTGTACTTTGAAACACACTTTGCAGGTGATTTGCAGAAAATGTAACTGTCTGTAACAGTGCTCTGGGAACAGAATTTCTTTAAGTTGGAAATGAAAGGACTAAGCAAAATCAAGTTTCTTATATGAGGTGGAGGCCAAGTTAAGTAATTTATCAGGCAAGGTTAATACCACTTGTTAAAAGAAGAATCAATCCATGCTACCTCTGCAGATAAAAAATTTGAGCATCACTCACATTACTTTATGATAAAAGGTTCTTGCAGAAAATGACCAGTTGAGAAAAGAAGCAGATGACCTTGGACCACGAGCAGAGCTTGATTATTGGAAAAAGAAATTGTCAAAATTCCACTACCTTATGGAGCAGCTGAAGAGCCCAGATGTGAAGGCAGTGCTTGGAGTACTCACTGCTGCTAAATCCAAACTGCTGAAGGTTTTTATTTTAAATTATGATTGATATAAATACTAGAAATGCTCTTTATATCCTAGCTCATTTTGATAATGTATGTAACAATGCTGGTGGGGAAAACATTTAAACATTTCTGGCTTTTGTTTTCCTTCTCTATTCCTTAGCCTGAGTAGAAAAAGTTTAAATCTAGTTCAATTTATTGAAAAAGACTGGGAATCCCCTCAGTCTAAAGGCTGATAATGTACTTCATCCACATGGCTCAAGAGAAATAAATAATTTAATATTTAAAAGTTGATTATTAAATCAGAATATTGGATTAATGAATGGATATTTAATGACAAAAAAAAAATCCCCATTTTTTAAGCCTCATTTTTATGTTGTCACAGTGCCTGCCAAAATTGTTTGTGGAATCATAACTTCTTACATTGACATAACAAATTTAAAGTCCCATCACCAACAGAAAATAAGTAAATAAAAAAAAATGTTGTCTCATCAAAATGAGATGTGGAACAAATCCATAACCATAATTACACATCCATAACTCATATATTTTAGAGCAACTTGACTGCACACTACCACTGACTATTTAGCTGAATGGTGTAAACCAACTGTCTGATCACAGACAAGCTACTGAAACAAGACAAGGACCCCATCTTGGGTGAACAAGTATAACTCTGAAGTGAAAGATCTGTGCTTTCAAATGTGTTTAGAAGCTAATGACAAACCAAAATTATCTCAAAACATTTTTTTCCGAAATGCGCACTTTTATTCCTTTTTTTCAACTTTCTGTTCTTAGAAGTGGCGAGCACTGGATATTCGCATCACAGACGCAGCAAATGAAGCTAAAGATAATGTGAAGTATCTGTATTCTCTGGAAAAATATTATGAACCATTATACAATAGTGATCCTGTAAGCAGAACTTTTAAATTCTCAACATACATGTACTGAGACAAGCAACATGAATATATTCTGTAGGATGGGTTTGGAAATGAAACAAAAAATTTTACAAATGCAACTCCAGTTTGAGATTTTGCGGAGTTGCAGTAAAAGTGGATTAATGGGAATTTCTGGCTACAAAATAAAGTATTTTCACACCATAGTATCTGCAAAGCTTTAGCTGTGATGAATAGATATTCTATGGATTCTGTGCTATGGGAGAAAGTGAATTCCTTAAAATTAAAAAAAAGAAAAGTAAACCTAATGCTATGCTAAAGACAAAGTTTGATCTTTTGTATTTGCTTTGGTGGTCAAGCAATGATTAGACTAACATTTATAGGGCAATTTTCAGCTTCTTGGGTTGGGAAAAGATAAATAGGATTATGTGAATATTAAGACAAAATTATAAATCACCTTCTCATACTATATAATGAGAATGTGTAGGATCATGCAAGCATAACATGCAATAAACAAAACCAGCCACCCTAAAGTACAGGACTGGAGGAGTCTCCCTGTCTCATTATCTGCTAAAATAGGTGGCAAATAATTGCTTTTATTAAAACTGGTTTTGAAACTGGCTGTGTATGTGTCTTGCTAGTCAAAGAAATATGACTGGTAGCCATGAAGACTCAAAACTTGGACCTGTCCTGACTTCCTCTCTCTCCTCTGAAACTTCTTCCAAAAGCAAATTGTTTCCAAAGAGTGCTCTGGGCAACCATGTTTGTTTCTGTTTACTGGGTGATATTAGAACAGTGTGTTCTTTCAGTGTTTGCAATCTGCTATTTGAGTTTCTCTATTGAAAGGTTATTGGGTTATGAAGCCCATAAAAACAGAAAAAAGCTTGGTGTCCATGTGTTACTGTAAAGAAGAGCCTGTTTCTCTTTTATAATATCCCTGTTCATATTGGGAGCTTCACATAGGCTTTCTGCATTATTTTTTTTCATTCCCATTCTTTACATGCAAGCTTACATCAGGTTTAGCAACTGAGCATATAAACATATATTTTTGTGAAAAAAGTTCTTTTGCAGAGGGCTTTACTTCTACCAAATCTCACTTGCTGATCTGAATTTTTCCAGCTGAGACTCCAGTGAAATTTTTTCCCCAAAATTAAACTGTAGAACTTGGGGAATGATGTAGGACAGGGAGCTCTGCAGGAGAGGCCCAGGTAGACAGGGACAGAACCATTAAAAAGACCATAATTCATAATTCTCCAGCATTCACTAAATATGGGTTATGATAATGTGAGGTAATAGAGGTACTGAGCAGAGTTCAAACTGTGTGTTTCTTTCCAGGTGTCCATGCTGGATGCTATTCCAGGACTCATAAATGCAATTAAAATGATTCAGAGTATCTCTCAGTATTACAACACTTCTGAAAAGATCTCCTCACTGTTTGTGAAGGTTGGTGCTCAGCAGGAAAAGAAATATTCCCAAATTTTTTTCTGTGTTGTTGCTTGAGTACAAGAGAAAACACAAAGGAACCAAGCAATTCTGGAGACAGCACTTCAGTCACTTTAATGCCGCTTTTTTAACAAATAAAGAATTGGAAATAGTGATGTGCTACTTCAAATTTAGGACCTTTTGGTCCTAAATTTAGGACAATTTAGTTTAGGAATTTTTTGTTACAATTTTTGCCTGTTATCAATGAGATTTTTTTGTAGAACCAAGCATGTTAAATTCATATTGCCCTTAAACCTTCACATGTTTGCAAAAAGAAGAAAATTGATAGAAAGGGCAACCTATTCTTTACCATTTATACTCTCATGGGCTCTTGATTTTACCTTGGCTTTCAGACCAGACAAAAACTTATGACTTTATAGCTTTCAATGCTATCTCAAGGTTGGTACAAGATGTGTAGGTTTAGGAGGAGCACAGTTAACCAATAACATTTTTATGTCACTTTCTGGAGGCTGGGTGTTGCAAGGAAGACAGTCTATGGATGTGGCTTGTATTTGGTATTGCTCTTTGTCAGGCTTTAGGTCAGCAAACTCAGAGGAATGGGAGAGAGAGAATGGCTAGACCTGCTTTGTCTTGGAATGCTGCTTTTTTCACAAAGTTAAAACTGCTTTTAGGTGACCAATCAGATGATCACAGCGTGTAAATCCTACATAGCAAACGACGGCACAGCCACCATCTGGGATCAGCCACAGGAGAGAGTTGTGGAAAAGCTACAAGCAGCTATTAGACTTAAACAGGTAGGTGGGAAGAACATATAGAAAACAGACTATAAGGTGATATTTAGGAGGGCAGGAATAGGAAAATTTTATGTGAGAAAGCACTGTCATAGTGAAGAAAAATGAGTTAACTGAAAAATATCCACTGGAGCTAGAATGCTTATGCTAGAGCTAACAAGGAATTTGGTCTGTTGTCTGTTGATCTTCTGGAAACAGAATTTTGATGCTTAGTCTATCTTAACTATGCTTATAAGAGAATTACTTGGATTTTCACGCCTGTGTTTCTCTATGTAGTGTCCTTTCACTTGATGTGGAGAGTTATGAAATAAAAATTAAAACAAGGAGAGTTACTGAACTGAATATATTCCAAAGATATGTGGACAAGCTATACATTTAAAAAGGGCAATTTAGTGAACTGAGACAAATCCAGCTGTTCAGTTGACCTAGACTTGTTAGAAAGATAGCCCTTTTTTTTTTTTAATACACTTCTGTAATAATTTTTTAATTTCATTTTTTTTTCTACTTTTTTTCTCCTAAAGCATAGTATTATAGGATAGCTTGGCTTGGAAGGGTCCTCAGCAGGTATCTAGTTCAACCTTCTGCTCAAAGCCGAAGCAGGGGCAGTATGAGATCAAACTTGGTTTCCCAATCCTTTATCCAGTCGTGTCTTGAAGTTCTCCAAGGATGGAGAGATTGCACAGCCTTTTTGGGCATCCTTTTTCACTGTTTGACTGTCCTTGGGATGAAAGATTCTTTCCTTGTATCCAGTCAGAACCTCACCCATTTCAATTTTTGCCTTTTGCTTCTTGGCTTTCTGTCCATGTGTTACTGTAAACAAGAGCCTTTCTCTCTTTTATGGTACCCCTGTACATATTGGGAGCTTCATATAGGCTTTCTGCATTATTTTTTGTTCATTCCCAGTATGTGCTGGCAGGACTAGAGCTTCACCTTCTGAAGCAACAAATTTTGCCTAATTCTAGCATAAATTAGTGTAAATTTGTATGATATCTTACCATCAGCGATGAGCACAAAACTCATATTTTTCTATTATATTGTCCAGTTGCTGCATGAAAATATGTAGAAAAATTAGGTATTCATTTGAGTCTTGTTAGTTCCAGAAACTTTCAGAAATTCAATAGATTAAAACATAAAATTTGAATCAGGAATAACATAGCAAAATCTAGACCCTTTGTATTGATATCTCCAAGTGAGGATATTCATATATAAATGTGATAAAAAGAATTAACATTTTATTATAAAGAGAGCCGCTATTGAAAGAAACCATTTCAAGCAAATCTGTTGACTATGTACTTTGACTTTGGGAATAATTTAGGAAGTTTGGAGTAAGGTTTGTGCCTTGTTACGAATTCAGAATGAAAAGTGGATGCTGCTATGGAGCAGCATTAAAACTTCAGGACGTAATTTTTTCTTGAGAGGGATTTTTGAACCTTGATTACTCAGTAAAACTGCTCAACATGTAAACATTTTCAATCTCTAGAAACTGGGTTGCCATCTTGGTGATTAGGTAAACACATCAAACCCTACTATGAAATGGAGGGAACAGAATTTCATGCTAGCTAAGGATGTATACAAATACATACATGTGCAGTTTGGTCATTTGATGAAGTGTGTAATCCTGTAATGGCATTGATGGGTTAGTTTTCAGAGGCAAATTCTGTTACTCTCTTTGTAGTTTTCATGATTGTTTATTGATTAAACTCCTACTTGCAATCAGATTAGGATAACACCTGTGTAAATTTTGTTCTAGCTAATGATAGTGCCTTTTGTTATATGCTTGACATTCTTTAAAATTCCTTGTTTTAAGGAGTATCAAAATTACTTCCACAAGATAAAAGAGAATTTGGAACAAAATCCAGCTGAAAGACAATTTGATTTTAGTGAGATGTATATATTTGGAAAATTTGAAGCCTTTCATCGTCGTCTGGTAAAGATAATAGATGTTTTCAATACTGTGAGAACCTACTCAGTTCTACAGGAATCTAAGATAGAGGGACTGGAAGGAATGATCACAAAATATCAGGTACACATTAGATTTTGTATATTGTGTCAGTCTAACCTGAACCTTTATGAGAAAATTATGAAAAATAGGGAAGTGTTTATTGAGAGAAAAATTAACTCTTTAATTGTGCTAAAATTACTGGGTAATAGCAATATAAATATGTGATTACCGGGGAAATGAGCAGACAAGATGAAAGAGAAGGTGCCAGTGGACATGTGAAAGAAGTATGCTAAAATCAAAGCTGATTGGAAAAAAGCAACAAAGTGGAGTGACTTTGTAACAGGAGTAATGGGAGCATGGTTTTGTGCTATGATCACGAGAAAAAGTGAGATGTTCTACATTTCCATCTCTACAAATTTTGGGCTAGCTGTGAGTGCCCCTTTGTTCAATAGTATTACTATGCAGTTTTCTTTCTCCTTTTTTTTTTTTAGAAGTGTGACTTGAGCAACAAGGAGACCTTTTAAGAATATAAATATGCTAAGTTGCATTCTTTTCCTTCCTTCTTTCTCAGATAGCTTTCTTTTCTACCAAATGGAGTCTTTCCTGCTCTTACAGAGCCTGAGTTAGCTTAGTTTTTTGTGTAACTTTATTAGTGCAGTATCATAATTATGGTGCCTGTAAATACTGAAATAAATGAGAAGGTTTCAATGTGTGGACTTTATAGACAGGTTTTTGAGATCACATATGATTCAGTGGCTGTACAGGTAAATATGTAATTCTAGTTTGTTTTACTCTGTTCTTTGCCTTTTTGTTATGCTCAGGAGTCAATCAGTTTGCTTTAGTGAAATAAGTGTAGTGTAAAACGTGGCCATTCCGTGGTCCTTCCTGGTTTGATTTACTCCCTCTGTAGTCTGGGGTTTTGATTCCTTGAATACATCCTTCACAGTAACCAGTTTTCTGCTTTGTTCTGTTCTACAGTCTTCTGAGAATTGGCCAGGGCACAGCTGTAAGGATAGCTTAGTCCAAGACTCTTCCATGTGGGCAGGACAGGTGTGGACAGCTCTAAATTTTGTTTCCAAGAGCTGCTTTCCAAAGCTGTACCACCAGGCTTTTCAGCAGCACAGGTTGCTGAGAATTTTCAGGTCATGCCAATGAAGGTAGTCTTTTGGTAGGCTGGAACACAGGAATCCAATTTGTTTGGGGCATTTGTGTCTGAAAAGCTGCCTGTGACCATCAGCCCATGCCATGATGCAAATTTTATAAGGATGCACCTCATTACCCGTTGTAGCACCCAAGTCCTTAAACAAGAACTTTTTGTGAGACCCAGATCAAGTCAATTGTGTCAGGATAAAGAATGCTTAGGTAAAAAATGTTATGTGGAAGGTTCTGCCTAGGTTGTATAAAGGGCAGGAAAGTGATCACACTCCTTTTTAAAGTGACAAAACTGAGGTACTGAAGTATTTGACGTGGACCATAGCTATAGTTAGTATGTGACTGATTATATGTCTAAAATTTTTTTTACAACAGGAGTTAAGTATTTTGCTGTTCTTATGCTTTAACACTTAGTCCCTATCTAGGATTTGCTTGTTGTTCAAGGAAAAGATGGAATTTTTATGCACAGCAATGCACTGAAACTGAATTTCAGTTAACTTACCACAAAATGATGCGAGTCAGCTGAGCTGGAAATATGCTGAGTTTCATAGTTATACTGTGGTAAAAACTACTAGGATGTTGAACAGTAGTTTATCATAAGAAATCCTTTATTTGTGTGTACACCTCAAGGGAGGTGCTGATTAAGATATACTTACATGTGTGTAGACAGCAGCTGTGTAACAGAAGCCAGGAATATAAAGTTGTGGGCTGGTGATGTGCTGCATCTCACTGTCCTTTTTTAATAATCTATTTATATATGGAATCATATTTTTAAAGGACATGGAAAATAATTATGTGAAAATATTTTTCTCTGTTGAACTTTAAGTTTTTTATAGAAATGTACTTCGGCATGACAGAATGTTTAATGAGTAAAAAATGTATTTGATGGAAAGCAGGTCTGAATTTTCTGTCAGTTATAATTGACTTAAAGCAGAAATAAATAATACAAATGAAATTTGAGTAGATATTACACCAACTTGATTCCTGCAAATATTTCTTTTAAGGGGTTTGCTTATATTGCTCAGGTAATACAGGGAGCTATTAGCAAAGGTAAAATGTGAACGTGCACAGTCTGTTGTGCTAAATGTTTGGTGTGGTAAGTCTTTTTCATGAGACATTTTTTGGTAATAATTTTCTTTTTCTGTGAAATTGTTTAGAGCATTGTTGACAACATGAAGAATAAGCATTGTGATTTCTTGGATCAGCGGAAGACTGATTTTGACCAAGACTATGAAGAGTTTTGCAGAGACATAAATGATCTTCATGTAGGTTTTATGATACAATGATAGAAAATAATTTAATTGATTGAGGAATCCTTATTATCTGCTCTGAGTTACCACAAAAAATATGCAAATGTCAAAGTTTGTATTCTGAAATTGAAAAGTTATTCCAATATGTTTCCACTTTGAAGCTTCCATTTACTATCTTTCAGACTAGTTTAATGGAATGGGTCATTGAGGGCCTCCAACAAAAGGATTTTTCATTACTGTATGCCAGCAAGAATAACAAAAATGGGTGATTTCATTGAGTGAATAGGAGCGTAGTACAAATAAGTCAGATAATTAACTTTCCAATAGTTCTGAAATCACAAGCTGGGGAAATGAAAGGGTATATGCAGAAGAAAAAAAAAAAAATGCTTGTCTTGCTTTGGTTGCCAGAGAGGTAAGCAAGCATTCTTTGAGGCCTCTCAACATGGTGAAACATTGGAGGGTACAGAAGCTTTTGCTGGTTGCAGAGCCTCAGAGGGAACTTGGAAAGAAAATGCCTTGCAAGTTGGCTGTGTTTTGTTTAATTATTGTGGAAAGAAATAAAGGGAAAAATAATACTTATTGAGATTAGTTTCACATAAACAAATTATATTCTAAACCCTGTGTTAAACCCTGTCAAATAATACTTGGCATATTTGATGTATGTTTTAGGGACTTATCTGATGTAGAATTATTTGCTCTTGTTCAGGATCAATTAAGGAAGTTCATGGACATCACCTTTGAAAGTATTCTGAACACTGAAAGGGCACTGAGTACATTGCAGAAATTTGAAAGGTAATATGTCCTCTTTAGATTGCTGAAACTCTGCCAGGCAATGGAAATAAAACATTGAGGATGGTGGAAAGGGCAGGGGGGAGGGAGAGAAAAGCAGGAGGCATTTTCTTAAATACAAACAAAACCAAAATCAACCTCTTTACTCTCAGCTGTTCAACCCTGTTAAGAGTTGTCTTAGTAGCTTGAATGGATAAAAGCCATATTTTTTGTATCAGAAACTGCAAAATATAAGTGGACTTTGAATTTCGTCTTTCAAAATTAGTTTAAGTACAGGAAAACTTTGTCTGTTAGCATATTTGCCTTAGCTTTGTGCCCGAACAATGGCATTAAATTTGTTACCACAATGCAATTAGAAGAGTGCAAAATGCTTTTATTAAGAAACAGTGAAATTTGTCTTTATAAATTAACATTGTTGCAAAACAGCCTCACTCTTTATTCTGTCAGTTTTTGTATTATAATCTGTTTAATAGAATAGACAGCTAGCGGTGAATTGGTTACAGTTTGCTGCACATAATTTCAGCCCAGTGTTTGAAAACAGTGACAAAACAGAAAATGTGTAGGCTTACTTGGAAACTTTTATCATCTAGTCTAAATCTTTGTTGCTTGGATTCAGATTGTGACAGCATTTGTTCAAGCTGAAAACTCTGCTGCCAAAGTAGTTCTTTTCTAAAGCATGCAAGGGAATCTGGAACAACTGTTTTCCAACAATGCATTCGGAGTATTTCAGAAGTGTTGAAGGAGTTTTTTTCATTATTTTTCTAAGCAGATTGCAAATCCCAAATCTTGGCATTGATGAAAAGTATCAGAAAATATTTCAAAACTATGGCCACGACATAGAAACCATCTGTAAGATCTACACTAGGCACAAGAAGGACCCTCCACTGGCTCGTAATCTGCCTCCAGTAGCTGGCAAGATCTTGTGGGCACGTCACCTGTTCCATAGGATCAAGGAGCCCATGGAGACTTTCCAGAGACATCCAGCAGTTCTACAAACACCAGATGGCAAGAGCATAATCCGCAATTACAACAAAGTAGCAAAAGTTCTTATGAAATTTGAGGTCATCTACCATAGGGAATGGCTTCAGCAGGTAAGCCAGCTGATTTTGATTAAGGTATTCCTTTAAGAAAAAAAAAAAAAAAGGTGTTATCCCTGGTTAGTAGCAGTAGTGAGGTATGCTTAATCTGATTTATGATGACTCTCAAGTGAGGGATGGAATAAGAAAAGTTATTTAACTAGAAAGTGTTCCTGTTAAAAAAAATAGGGCCTCTAGTACCTGTAGCTGATTTTAGGAACAACTGAAAGATCTTTCATTTTAACTAAGAAGTTAGAAGAAACCCATACAATGCAAGTCCAGCGGTTGGCTTAGGTGGCCCTCTGTCTCTGCCACATTCTTCTGACTGGTGCAAGATCATCATGTCTGGGGAGAGGAGTTTTGTCAGCTGGTTGGCCAAAAGTGAAAGCAGAAACAGAGGTTTCCTCTGCCCTGGATAAAATGAATTTTGAGTGATAATCCATGTGTACACTCTGTAAATATACATGTAAAAAACATCCAGTCTGAACAGATAATAGCATACTCAGTGCACAAGTGAGCTTTGAGCCAATTGTAGGTTAAACCTAATAGGCAGCTAAGCACCACATGAATACTCATTCACTTCCCCCCCATGCTCCTCCAGTGAGACAGGGAAGAGGAGAGGGAAAGCAAAAGCAAGAAAACTTGTGGATCAAGGTAAGTTGTTTAGTTAGTGAAGGAGAAATGGAGAAAGAACGGGGAAAAAAAGGGCTGCAGAGGCAATTTCTCACCATTTTCCAGTCAAACAATGTCTAACCAATTCCAGAGCAGAGGGTGGCTAACCCCTTCAACCACCTGCCTTCCCATTTCTACTGCTGAGCATGATGTTATATGGCAAGGAATATCCCTTTGCTTATTTTGTAACATCCTTTTGTTATTTCATGACATCTGCCTGGTTTTGTCCCCTCACAGCCTCTTTTGCACCCTTCATCCCCACTCCCAACCCCCAACCTATTCGCTGTGTGGACAGAGTGAGAACAAGAGAAGGCCTTGATGCTGTGCCAGCACTGCTCAACTGAACCACCCGTGTGTTCTCAGCTTTGTTTTGATAACAAATCTGATGACACCACATAAGCTGCTATGAAGGAAATTAAATGCCAACAGAGAAAATTAACCCAATCAAAACCAGTACAAAGTAATTTCATTTCCTACTGACAATTTTGGGATACGTGTGTGTGGGGGAAGGGGCAGGTGAGGCCTTGCCATGGTGAGGCAGTGTGCTTTACCTCTAGAGCCTGTATCCCAGGCTGCAATCCCTGGCACACCAGAGGCACTGATCCACACCCACCTCTGGAGCCCCTAACCCAGCTCCTGAGCGGCCAAATGACTGGAAGCCCCACCCAGGGGAAGGGCCTAGGAAGGCCGAAGGGTATTTCAAGCTGAATTTGAGGCTATCTGATGTCTTGACTCTACCTTCTCTTGGAATTTCTATCTGAACACTGCTGGAACCCAGGAACTGATGGCTATATGTGTAGTGTTCTATATATTTTCAGTCTTCATCTTTCTTGTTCTAATTCCCTCTTCCTGGAATTTTTGGAGTAACTTAAAATCTTTGAAAAAAGCTTAGAGTTTACGAAGTTGGATGGGCCAAGTTAATGCTTTGAGAAATGTTTTATGTTGACTGAATATGGTATTAAACCTTTTGCCACATATTCTGTGATTTTCTAAAGTTGCCAATAAGGTCTTTTATGCTGTTTTGATCTCTTGAGTGTACCTGGTCAGTGTTTCTCCCAGGTATGTAACTCTGGGTACATGAACAACTATACACCCTTTTTACATGTCTCGTTGAATGAGTTGTTTGGGGCCCTACAGGCAGAACACTTTGTAGCCTGAATATTCTTCATAGAGCATGGTTCACCTTAAATTCTAAATCTCCTTTGACTCATTTTACTCTCTTGGATTTTGTACATAGAACCTCTGACTACCTTTATATTATCAGGTGGCTTCTGCAGGGGCCACTTTAAGGCCTTAAAATCTCTGCAAGTTTCTACTATTGTTTTGGCATATTTTTCACCTCCAATTTCTTTGTTGCCTTGTAATAGAGCATCTTATAGAAAAATTGGCCTCAGCCTTGCAAAGCTGAAAAAAAAGGATAAGAATCTCCAGACTGTGGTTTTGAAAGCTGTGTGACACCTGTCAATGCATTTGTTGTTTTTGGAACTGAGGCCCAGCTTTTGTACACTGTGGAAATCTGTGGTGCTGATAAACATCAGTCTTCTCAAACGTAGTCTTAGACCTGATCTGGGACAAGAGGTACCAGCTGCCTTTTCTCCAGTCTGAATATATAAGGTTTCCCCCATCCTTCCATTTCATGCTTGCCTTTGACATGTGGTGTGAAATGTAGTTGAAAGAGTCACCAGACTTGATTGTCTGATACTGTAAGTGGGAATTTTTTGTGTCAATTTGGCATAGTAAACCAGGAGAAATTACTGCAATATTAGAGTGCATAAAATATGCTGTATTGAGACTTAGTGGGAATATATATTATTGATGATTAATCTGGAATTGAGTGCAGGCTGGGAATCAAGGAACATGAACAGTAGTACCTCAATTGTTTTTTCATTATACATTATGGCACAGGAACATCATATCCTAAATTGGCACTGTTATCCTGCACATAGTTGGTCCTGCTTCCAGGCAGTAATGAAAACTGTTATTGTACTTGGAAAGATCTTTAATGCTTATTCTGCTAGCATAGGGAGTTCATATGTTTTCATGTGCTCTTCACAGAGAGCTGGTGCATATCCCTCATATTTTATGGAATGAATTGTAGTGCTTCAGGAAACCTTCTGCATTTGTTTAGTGTTTCTATCTTGGACTCAGTTTCTCTTTGATTCCAGCACTGAGCTGGAGTCATTCAGAGTATACTGATGATAGTTTTCACTGCCTTGTCTCATCTATAAAGACTGATGAGAATGTATGATTCTTGTGGGGCTACATCATTTGTTAGATGATCTAGTGATCAGATTTTCTGACATGTACTGTGCCTTGATGGAGCAGTCAAGTACATTTGCCTTTCATCTTTTCTGAAATAACCATAACATCCCAGGCATCTCCCCTGAAGTAGTGCCTTCCTTTATGAGGTCCAAATCATCTGAGTTCTGATTCTAATCTGTTCTAATCTGTTGTTACCTGTCTGTTTTCTCCTCTAGCAGTCAAATCACACTTGGCAGCTATATAAAGTTCCTGAGCCTGCTCCCACTTTATACTCATTAGGTGGGAACAAAGAGAGGTGGATTTGAACAAAATTTCCTGTTTGGAACGTACACACATGAATTGAAAAGACATGAAAAGTGTATTCACATTAACATACATGCACTAGTCTACCAGGTACGGCAAAAAAAAATTGTGACTACTGCTCTGTAGTCTCTTCTTTCAGGCAAGAGTGCACACGGGTGTGGACGTGAGCGCCACAGAACACAAGGTGGAGCTCCTGCTCTACTCCTGAACAAAAGAAAAACGCGAGAGGGGCCGGTGTCCTGTGGGGAATACAAATCCAACACAGATAGGACTCCAGCTCCTGCTACTTTTTATTCCTCTGTACAATATAAATGTTAAGTTTAGTGTCACTCTCTGAGATTTCTGAACATTTTTGCCCCTATTTTTTCTACTTGTTAATGGATGGTTAACATCATGTTAGTCCAAGGTGGTTTTTTATTTTTTAAAATTTTTTTTGTTTGTTTTGGTTTTGGTTTTTTTTTCTATAGCAAATGATGTTCTACGTGGACATATTAAAATAATAAATTACCTGGAATTGTTAAAGTTACTGTAATTATTTGGCAGTGTAAAATTTCTGCCTTCAATCTACCCCTTATTTCCATTGCCATTTTCTGTTACCTTAACAATGAAAACTGCTTGAGAAGAAAATTATAAACAGCAGAAGAAGACTTGAGAGTGGGAATAATGAGTATGAAGCTCAAAAATGAGTACAGTAAGATTTGCAGTTGAACTTTACAGAAAAAAAATCAGCTTCTCTTTAGTGCCATTGAGCTTTTTTTTTTCTTGGAAGACTGATGATAGTGGATAAAGCATGACATCTTCATTCACAAAAATTGATTAGATTATTTCTTGAAAAATGCTGTGTAAAATGTCTTGATAGTACATAATATTGCTGAAGCAAGCAGTATACTCCACTATATTTTAGACATTGAAAGGTCATGCAAATTTTCTGTGTTTCATAAAAAAAGAAAAAAGTGCACTGAAAGATATCAATGGGTTCTGAAACTATGGCATAGAAATAAGCCCCATCTCAATGTAATGTGATACATGAAATTTGAGGAGTGAATAAAGAACAGTAAAGTTACATCAACCAAGGACAACTGGAAAATAAGAACAGCAGCAAATTTTTTAATGTAGGAAAAATTTGCCTGCCTAAGGCAGGATTGCTTTTTGGTGTCAGCCAAATTTTCAGTGTGTGGTGATCTAAGGAATGCTGTCCTTTGTAGTCATATAGAGAACAAATGGTCTTCTAATATTTAAATAAAGCAGTTAAATCAATTGTGTGATTATACTTTGCTTTTAAGAATGAAAAAAAAATCTATAATAAGCATTAATTTTAGTATTTTAAAAGATTTGCCCTGGTGTTGGTTATAATTATCAGTACCATTATGGTTGGTATATCTATTAGCTATTGGAAAACAAGTGAAAGGAGAAATGGGGATAGGTTGATTCAAATGATATGTGAAGAAGTTATTCAAGAATACTTTAATTCATTGGGGAAGTTATGTGCAGCCTTATTGCAGAATATGCAGTAAGTTCTAAGGAGATGAGGTTTAAGATTTAAGATGGATGAAGCAAGAAAATCCATGGCTCTGATTTGATTTTGTACTGTGGAATGCAGCTTATAACATCCAAGACTCAACATAAGAATATCTTTTAGATAAATAGCAGATTATTAAGCATTTGAGTCCACAGACATTGTGTTAATAAATTTTGGTTTTGGATTAATATATCAATCGATGTATCAATGGATATAATGTATCAATCTTTATCAGCAGTGCCTGATTTTAGAATCTGCAAAAGTGATATTTATATGCGAACCGAAGTATTTTGTTGTAGTGGCTTGTCTGAATGATGACTTTATTTCCTGCAGATTGAATTTACTAAAAGAGGACTTCAAGCAACTCTCTTGGTAAAAGCTCCAGAAACAGGAGAATTATTTGTGAATTTTGACCCTCAAATATTAACTTTAATCAGAGAAACAGACTGCATGGCTCGCATGTGCCTTGAAATTCCACCATTTGCAAGTGTTATTCAGCAGCAGAGAGGCTGGTACAGGAAGATTGCCAACAATTTGCACGTGGGTTTACATTAGTTATTTTATGTATGTGTGCTGTACATTAAGATGCCTGGCTTCTATACATATGGAAGAGGATGAATGAAGATCGACAATTATGCACTAAGAAAACATCTGCAAATCTATTTTCTTATTTGTATGATTGTCTTGAGGCACCTAAAAATGTTCTTGGCTTCATGTTTTCTGTGAAGTTACTTCTCAGATACTTGGGTTTGGGGAAGCTCTGCAGAATCTGGGGCAGAGATGAGAATGGGGAGGAAAGGAAGCTTACAAAATGCCTTGTGCTGTTGCTTGCTTTCTAAATGATAAGCAATTTATCTCTTATCCGATAATGAAGTCAACATTGGTCAACATTTGTTTTGAGAGAATACCTGAGAGGGAGGAACAAGTGGTTCACTTTTTAAAAGTGTAAAGCATGCAGCAAGCAGCAGCCTTTTTTGTGTTTTTCTAGCACTGCTGTTTTACACAGATGTCTGTGGAACAGTTTAAAAAGAAGTGAAACTTCCATTTCTCTGTCTTTTAAGTCCTTCATCTGCCTATGAACAGACAAGATTCTCAGTGACTCAAGATGGGAATTCAAAAATAGATGTCCAGAAACCTATAGCTTTATAAGTTTATAGTAGTCAAATGATTTTATAGTACTCAAAGGACTACTTAAAAAAAAAAACAAACAACCCAAAGTAATCAAGACTGTATCACTTTAAGTTGTAATGTTATTGCCAAACATGTGAAACCAAATCAGTGGGTTAAAGAGGTATTAGAAAGAAAATAGTATAATATAGTTTTGGTAAGGCTGATCTTATTAGAATTGCTGGAAAGTTCACCTAGAAAGTCTTCCTTGGGCTTTTTGTCTTCTGTAACGCTCATTTACCAACTGAAATTTGCAAGATTTTTCTGTTATGTGCTTTAAACCCAGTAGGCAACCAAATGTCACACAGCTGCTCCCTTACTCCCCTCCTTGGAATGAGGGAGAGAATCTGAAGGTTAAAATATAAAACATGTGAGTAGAGATAAAGACAATTTAATAGGAAAGGCAAGAGGTGCATGCACAAGGGAAGAAAATAAGGAATTAATCTATTAAAACTAGGCAGTATCACAGCTGCTTAGGAAGACAAACACCATAGCTCTGAGTGTCCCCCTCCCTCCTTCTTCTCCCAGCTTTCATTTTCAAGCATGATGTCATAGACATGGGATCCCATTAATCAATGGGGTCCTGGCCACATTCTTTCCCAGTGTCTTGTGTGTCCCCCATCACCAGCAGAGTAGTGTGAGAAGCAGAAAAGGACTCAGGGCTGTATGAGCACTGTTTAGCAATACCCAAAATATCAGTGTGTTAATAACACAGCTGTGGTCACAAATCTAAACCATGTCATCATGTGAGTCGTTGAGAAAGAAATTAACTCCATCGCAGCACCAGTGCAATCAAAGATTGGTTTCTGTGTGAAGTAGTGCTTCACACAGAGCAACAAATATATGTAGAGACATAAAGAGCAATAAATTGTGAACTTATGCCAAAAATAATGAAAACCTTTCCCAAGCAATTAATTATAACTTCTTAAGAATTTCAGAAATGTGCATATAGATAAGTTTTCTTAGTTTAAGTAATAAATGTGTGTACATGAAGAGGTTCAAATCAATGTATATTAACTAATATTTTCATTATTTATTTCAGGTGATGTTGGCAGAATACAAAAGAATTAAACTGAAAATACAACACCCTTTTGAACAACTGATGGCTCCTCGATTAGTAATTGTAGATGATGCTATCCAGCCAGGTCTAATGTTATTGAGCTGGACATCCTTGAATATTGAGAAATACATTAATACAGTTTTTTCTAAGCTAGGTAGGTTACTTGTCTCCTTCCATTAACTTCTGGTTATTTGTCCTATACATATGCAAGTTATATTATGAGATTACAGTTCTCTACATGATTTGCACTTAATTGGTTTATATATAAAAGATATCAGAATTTTTACCTGTCCTGTATTTCATGAAACATTTATTTTATAACACCACCTTCTTTTTGTCTTGTATGTTCATCAAATATTTTTGAGTGATATCTACTCAATTTAAAATTTAAAGAGTGATATCTACTTTTTAAAAGAGCTCCTAGGTTTCAGACTTTTCCTAGTCCTGCTATTTGTTTCTGTAATGTACAAAACAACTTCTCAAGGAATAAAACCCTGACTCAGTTGGCACTGTCATTGCTCAATAGCATTTCATATTAATTTTTTTTTAAACATCAATCTCTTTAAAACTAGTGCACACGCATCTTGGACAACAGCTTTAGAAAACAGATGAGCTTGTAGTGTTTTCAAAATATTATCACAAGGTTTTACTGAGATGTGGATTTTTTCTGAAGATAGCAAATTCCTTTTTCTTCAGCCTAATTAATACAGCAAACAAATTTTGCTTCTTGAAATTGCATAAGTAGTTATAGTGGAAATTTTCTTCATTTGAAATGGCAGATTAAAGTGCAATTTGGATGCTAGCCTGACATTATGCTTAATTTAATTTTGAATAATAAAAGTAATTTGAGTTTGGACCAAGCACCTTGCTGCTATTTCAGCTTCAGCATTGAGAGCAGATTGCTATTAAACTTTTAAAATTCTAATGATTGTTTTCTGTTAACTATTGTTAGCTATTTGGCCTCTAACATTTGTTTGAAGCATAGAGATTTTATTTGCTGAAAGTTACTGTTTGCAGTAGATTCTCTAAGTTGCAACTTGTTCAAGCTATAGGAGAAGATGAAACATTGTTGGCACTCAATTAAATGTTAATGTCTTCATGTTTGAAATATATATACTTTAAGTTAATCTTATATACATTTATAATATATACTGTATTTTATGTAAAAAGCTATGCTATATATATTTGTGTAATAGCTTATATTTATACATTATTATAGTTATCTTTTAGCATGTAGATAGCATATGCTAGGTAAGTATCTGTTATGCAAAAAGTTAATTATGGTTCTTGTGGTGAAGCTTGCCATAAAAGTTTAGATGTGTGGAGTAAATTGGTTAAGATGCAGAATTCATATACAGTTGAATATGATAGTTTGTCAAGGTAAAATAACACTCTGGATTGTTTGGCACTCTTGTTTGTTGAGGTAAAGCAACACTGAGCGACTCTGCAAAGGCTATTAATTCAAACTTTTAAGCTTGTCTTGAATGTTCTGTTTTCTTCAAAAGCTGGGCTGGAGTTATTGCTTGATCAAGTGAATAACTTGGTTGAATTTCGTATTGATGCTGTCCTTCGAGAAATGAATAGAGTGCCACTCTGTATATTGCCAGAAGATGAACCACAGAGCTGTGAGGAATTCCTTCAAAAGACTAAGGTTAGTAGATAAAAGTTTCATGAAGAAGAGATTGATGATTTTGAGTTTAGATATTTTTCTTTTTTATGAGATAGAAAACCTCTGAATGCAGAATTAATGAAGCATACATGGGATACAATGGAAATGGGATACAGTGGAAATCCCCACTTGCTTGGGATCTTAAAAATGAACAAAAGTACCAAATGCAAATAGATCTGAGCTGAGATGTTCTATTCTATTTTTAATGTCAAGCCAGATAGTATATGATATTTCTTTTATGCCTTCATATCACTCAAAAATTTTACCTCTATCATAGTAGCTTTTTTTTTTTTTTGGTCATTATTCCTGTTTAAATAAGGGAATTCTCCAGCAATTGCCTGAGGAGAGTAAATACTATGGAAAGGATTGTGAAATGAGTATCTCAAACTCTCCTGAGTGGGTAATGGTATGTGGAAAATATACGCAGGAGTACCTGGGTGAGGGTGTTCTGGGAAAACACCCTTCCTTCACCCCATCAAAATACTATTATGTTGAGGGTAATTAACTATAAACATATAAATTGTTGGTTAGAAAGCTGATTAAGGTCATTATTATGTCAAAAGAATTTTGTGAGGCAGTAGTAAGGTATCGTGTTTTAGTTTGTAATGTCTAATGTGTTTTCTTCTGAAATAAAATTTGGTTGTTTGAGAAAGACTGTAGTAAATCAAGTACATAAACCCTATTCCTTTTCTCTTGTAGTAATAAGTATTACAAATCAAAGTTTTGATTATTTTAGTGTTTTTAACTCTTTGGCCTTTGTAACAACTCACCTTGTTGTTAAATGCAGAGTAAAACTTTAAATAATTAGTAGCAGTTTGTGAGCCTCACAACACATAGTTGTTTTTCCTGCTGCTGCCTTCCTGACTGGGCAGGTATTAAAATGTATATTCAGTAAGGTAAAAATATGTGAGAGCGAGCACAAAATCTTCTCTGAACACTATGGTAACTTGAAAACTTGAACTGCTACATAGCAATTACACACACAGAAATTACAATGGTCAATTGAGTTGAGTTAGCAGAGTAAGTGGTATAAGAACCCCAGTTGTGGGTACAATGAAAATAGTAACAGTTTGTAAGCTTACTGTAATTTTTAGAAATTAAAAATAACTAGAAATAACTTTTGTCACCTAACAGGTGTTTTTAAGTTTCTAAAGTAATTGCTGAAGCAAAAATAATTACCCAGAAGAAAAATCCCAGAGTACTTTGTTTAGTGTTGCTGGGATATTACAAGTAATATCTGCCTTCTCTCTCAACTCAACAGAACCATTAGGAAGCCCAAAGATTATCCTAAAATTTGGAAATGTCTGAATATTTCCCATTATTGATTTTTAATTAAACAAGGGTGGTCATGTTTGTTTAAGATGAGTGAAATATAAGAGACCAAATAAACAAAATATGAAAAGGCCATTGCCGATAAAAATTATAGTTAGCTGAAGCATACTTGATTGATTTTATTATAAGTATGGGAGAAAATACATGCACAGTACTGTAATTAAATTCTCAATTTTATTTAATCTCATTCTTTGATTTCTTCTCTCTCTAGCTGATAATTTTAGTGTTTGTTTTAATAATAAATACATTTTGTGTAGCTTTTATCTTCTTTTTAGCTGTAAATGGGAAATATGATTGGCTAATACTCATTATGGCACAGCCAAATAATGTAAACTGGCAATGATTAAAAGAAGTGTTAAATCTCCTACATTGGAAAGTTAAGAAAATTAATAAGCTATTGCTTTTGGGAGCCTTTTAGTGAAACTAGGCATTATAAATATTGATTCATGATATCAACTAATGAGTCATGTGATTTGAGAAAGAAGGCAAAACAATATTGAAAGACATTTACAATGCCTTGTTGATCTATCGTTGATCTTGTGTTTTGGAACAAACCAATTTATAATTAATGTTCTATATAGATCTGGTTTTTCACAAATCTTAGGCCTTGACATTTGTATTAATAAAGGCTGCTGTGACTGTGAAATTGACATGAGGATTGTGACAATAAGTACATATTGTTTTGGTTTGATAACAGGAGCTCTGTATAAAAGGTTCTCAAACTTTACACTTAAAAAGCTCACTGGTGGAAGCTGCTGCTAATGATCTGATAAACATGTTGCTTGACACTGAGGAGCACGTCAGTAAAGAAGGTGAGAAGTCAATTGTACCCAGTGGTGAAAAAGAGGACAAAAATACAGGTAAGAATGATGTATTGTATTCCTTGGTGTTTGTTTGTTTTTCATGCTGATAATTTTTGTTGGGGAAATTGTAACTTAGGTGACTGAAGTACTGAATAGTATCTAATGTCTAAAGACTTTTCTTTGAATTTTCCTGGATAATGAATAATCTAGCAATCATTTGTCATCTACAGACTAGGTCAGTATTATTTATCTAACTTGGACATTGAAAGGTTTATGCCATAGAACTACTTAGTAGCCTTGATTAATTGCTGGACTTCCTAGAGAAAGAGAATAAGAAATAATATCTAAATTGTGATTATAATTCTACCAGTTTGTACTGAATAAGGCAGATAGAAATAGGCCTGTCACACTGGGGTGCAGATTGAAAATGAGTAATTTTGCCCTTTCTTAAAATTATTTCAGACACCTGTGGAGGTGTTGCATGGTATTTTCAAGTCCCTTACATGCATTTAACTAACTGCATTTATGATGTTTTAGCAACAGAAGAGGAAAGAAGATCAAAAAGCTTGACTTCCTCACAAAATTCCAGTGAGGGCCTGTCTCCTACAGCAAAGAGGAAGAGAATGGAGTTAGAAAAGTTAGAGGAAGAAGCCAATGAACTGCTTTCATACTTCAATGATCGTAACATTGATGCCCTTTTGAAAGTCATTCGACACACTCTGGAGAGCATCCGCAAGCGCATTCATGCATCTTCCTCCATCAACTTCTTAGGTGGCCTCATTGCAGTGCATTGCTCTTTAGGCTATATAAAGAAAAATATAACTGTAATACCCCATAACTGTATAAATAAGACTTGCAAGTGTAAAAGAGGGGAAAACAAAGGAATTTTGATTAAGCTGTCTTGTTAAGTTACAGTTGGTAACATTGAGTATTTCCAAAGGTTTTTTTTTTTTCTTGTGACAGTAAGAAAGTGTCATTACAGTGCTGTTTCTCTTAGGAGTCACCGTACTGTTCTGAAGTCAATATTATATTTGGAACTAGACTTGATAGATAAGTTTCTACAAGACCTTGATAGCTTGCTAAGTTATCACTTAAAAGTTATCAATTATTAACTTGACAAATTAAGGCCTTGATAACTTGACAAGATCTGTTTGACCTTACTTTTTACATAAAACTGTATAAAAAACAATAGAGAGGTCTTTTTTCTCTTACTAATTGCCTTCAGATATTTCCATGCATAGTGATGGAACACTTTTGAAGTTTTTTATTGTCGCATGCCTTTAAGAAATGAAAATAAGGGCACTTGACTTTGGTCTCTATAGTTTATAAGGCATACAATAGTATGAGATTCTAAGGAGGTTCTGTGCCCAATTTAATATGCTTACTGGGAGTACCAGCCGGATAACAAAATTGTGTGCTAAACAGAATTTAGCTTTACAGAGCAAGTTGAAGAGGAGCTTCATGGAGAAGAATAGCTTTGCACTTACTTTTCACTTATGCTGCTGTGCAGTTTTGCAGTACATCTTATAAATTACTCAGGAATTCTTTTTCCCTTCAGAAATTACACTCAATACTCTACATTAAGGGATATATTTATTGGTTTATATCAAAACAATATCTAGTTTGATGTCTTGGAAAAAATATGAACAGCTTTTTGTTTTTGTCTCCTGTTTTTGTCTTTTATTTAGAAAATCACAGTATGTCTAAGAAGAAAAAAGGTACTTATCCTATAATTAGGACTAATATTAACCTATCTATCCCTAATATCATCATGACACCCTCTTTGGATGAGGTACAGCAGACACTTAATAAAGCTGTAGATAGTATTGTGAAAGTAATGAAAGGAGTTCAACATTGGAGTAAGGAGAGAATATCCAAGGTTGGTGTCTTTAACAGCCTTACTTAGAACTAGTGGTGCAAAACTGCTGCAAATAAAAAAATAAGCTTTATTTTCTTTCCAGGAGAAAGTGTTAGAGAGAAAAGTTATTCTGTTGCAGTGTGGGAACAGAGACGGCAATTCTGATGATGGAATGAAAGAGACTGGAAAGAAGAGCATCCATGGTAATGATAAACTCTGAAATCACTAAATTTGAATGTTAGGTAATTGTGATTTATACAGAATCTATTGGAAGATATTAATTACAAAATACATCAAAAACAGTAGACTTGATAGAATTTAAACAACCTCATAGATGTAAAATTGCCTCGGAGAAGAAATCTCTTTCTCATTAGAAGGCAGGTTTGTCACTTGTCCTTCTGTGGATTTGAGTAAGGGGATTTTTTGGGCTTCTTGAAGAGTTTTAATGCTTTGGTCATAGCATTTATATTGGTTTCAATTACAGTCATTTTGCTACAAAATAATCTTTCATGATTTGCCAGTGTGGTTGTAATTTGGCGTGTTCAAATGGCATCTTAGAACTTGTGCTTACCCTTTAAGAAGAACTTTCACAATACCTGGTATTGAATAACAATGCCTATGTAAATTGCAATATTGGTGTAAAGAGGATTGTGTAAAAGATTGAATAAAGTAGAATTTCTAAAAGGATTTTCATTATTCTGTTCTGTGACCAGACATTAGGTTGATGAAGTCATTAGTTCAAGGAAATTCAAGATTGTATCTTTCATTGGGTTTTTCTTCTCTGAAACGGTTTAAAATGAAGGAGAGTTAATTGCTCTACATTGTACCTGAGATACTTAGAAAATACATTTGAGTCCTTTTATGTTAGCTCTCTCTTATGCACCTAAAAAGTAGGACAGTAATACTAGAACTGGTTAAGAGGTTGAATTAGTCTTTCAAAACTAAGAATTTGGCTTGCAAGAGATGAAATAAAAAATGATGATAAAGTCAAACTTGTGGATATTTGCTAAGTGATGGACTTTTTAAACCTTTATTCCTTTTTTGTGGACTGATTATGGTCATCTTCTCAGAGTTAATTTGTATTTCAAATTGTCAGTTGCGGGGTATTTCAGAAAATACAAATGCTTAGTGCTGTAAGTAAGCAAAGTAAGCAAATGCTGATATATAGATGAATCACTTAGATGAAGCATAGAGCATAAACCTTGAGGGAAAAGAGAAGAGGAAAGATTCTGTTTGAAAGATTGGTGTGGAACTTGTTCCAAATTTCACAGGGTACCTAGATGGAACAATTTTACTAAAACTGAGATGTTTATGAATTTGTGTTGGCCTCTTTGATTTCAAGTTGCCTTTAAGAACACTCAACTTTAAAATGCATGCTCGTTGAAAAAATATGTAATTCGGTTTTGTCTGTAGGAATTCACTTCTCCTAACCAGTATGTCTGTCCTAAGCCTGCATCTATATTTGAATCTTCTTTTATAGATAGTGGATCAGATGCAGCATCACTCAGTTCATCTGATACTGCAGAAAGCCAGAACTACTTCAAGCATGTTTCAGAGAACAAAGAAATTATTAAATTAGTGTCTTTACTCAGCAGTGCCATCAATTCTACAAAAGGGGTAAGACAGTTGAGATGTTAATTTAATATCACTATTCAAGGGATATTAATGTGTTAGTTTTATTATCCTTGGGTAATAAGGGTAGGCATTTAAAGCTGTAATGAAATGTAATAATGAAAAAGTTTAGGATGGTGGATAGAAAACATGTGGCTGAAAATTTGCAAATATGCTTTAAAAGTGTAACATGGATTAAGTGTGCTCTGTTCCAAGAGATGAGGTTTTTAATATTGCATAAATTAAAACATCATAAAAAACTCTAAGTGTAGTTGTGTTATGTGTAGCTAATGAAGCCAGCATGATTTCTGACCACTTTACAAAGAGGGTATGAAGGTTTTTAGAGGAAAATTAGCTGTCAGATTGGCATTTGTAAAGTGCTGTGTAGAGTTTGCTAGTGTAGGTTAGGATATATTTTAAAGGATATGCATAATTTCTTTGCCTTGTTCTTATTCTATGCACTCTTTAGTAAATTGTATTTCTTTAGAGAGCTTTGCATCAGTTTCTTCTGGGGCTGGTCCAATCTTTTAAGAGTCTTGCTATGTGAAAATCTTTAACTTTGTAACTTCAGTGCTACTAAAACATAGCTACCAGACTGGTGCCGAATAGTTGATAATGGTGGATAGTTATCATGGTATTTTGGTATTTTGTATTTTGTAATACCGTAAACTTTTATCATGTAGTCGGCTTTAAATGCCTGCATGTACTATATTTATCATAAGTCATGGTGTGGATTATTTTTCGTAGCACTCATCTCTCATTTACTTGTTTAATTAGATGCAGGGATGGTTTAACTTTCTCACATTTTTATGAACTCCTGAGAACCAAAAGAATAATTCTCTTTCACACTCATTTAATGATATTCAAATCAAAGAGACCTGAATTGAGTGTAAAAATTAATGTTAAAAAAATTGTCTCATAGCTTCATTATTTCAGAATGAATTTTTCTTGTTATGCTGGGCCCTGGAGCTCAGGTTTGAGTTTCTAGCTTAAGAAATGGCAGGGAAGGACAAGTGTACTGTATCCTAGTTTTAAACTTTACTTCCTACTGATTCCAATGATTTTATTGACTGAAGATTCACTTAATTGGCAAATGTTTAAACTAATCTGACAAATTTGATGTGATGAACAACATCACATCTGTGTGATCAGTAATGGAACTTGCTTTAGCACAAATTTATCAGCAACCATTTGTTTAGTGAGATGATTCAGCCTGCTCCACTATGGAGTTTGTAGTGTACTCCAATGAGCAGCTGCTAAGAAATTATATGCATGTTATATACATGATGCTGAGAATCTTCCTTTGAACTTTTAAATGTCTTTCAGGAAGTGCTTACAGCTTTGGAGAATTTTAGTTGTTACCACCATATATGGCAGAGGGACAAGGAGGAAACCATTAATAAATTAATGGAGGGAAACCCATCACTCTATGAGTTTGAATCTGAAATTCTGCATTTCCAAGACCTGGACCTGAAAATCAGTTCTGAGCCTGAATACATCTGCGTGGGAGCTATTGCCCTGTACACTGGTAGAGTTCAGATTTTCTCCAGAGACGTGTACTTTCTGACTCCAGTAGGAAGGAGAGATGTGACAGTATTGGATGGGTGAAGTAGATTAAAATGGGAAGGAGGAAGGGAGAGAGAAGGGCTGTTTGCTGTTTTGGCTGTAAATGCTGCAAACGAAACACTAACACAAGAATATCTGTGAGGCTCAGCTGGAGTTTATTACCTCACCTGGATACATCTGCTCACTTATGGGGTGGATAGTAGATGGCAGATGTTTGCCCATCCTTGTGTCACTGATTCCCAGGGGTACATATTTCATGGGAGTAAGATGATAAGTTTATGTTACTTTTCTCCTTAGCTGCATGCAGTGAGACAGCTGAATCCCCTGCTATCTAACAATTTCACCAGTGCTATGATGAAACTTTTTTTCTTCAGCTTTCGTAATTAGATTCCTAATTTCCTCCCAAAGTTATTTTTTTTAGAGATTAATTTTTGAAAAGATTTTAGGCTTTGATGAGAGTATTAATCAATTCATTAATGATGTATAGGACAAAAGTTTGTATAATGGTAAATGAGCAAGATGACGAGTATGGAGACCAGCCTCATCTTTCCAGTAGGTACATCCTGGAAAAAATCTATGACATCTAATATATATTAATTGTTCAATGTTTTTAAATGATCTTTCCAGTAGAAAAGATGATAAATTCTGAGAAGATTAGGAGGAAAGCAATAATGAATTGCAAGCAATTTTATAAACCACATGAAGATGTCCATGTGATTTCATCATCTCATGTGTAGGGTTAGATTGAAAAACCAGAACTGGCACTGAAGAGAAAAAATGTAATTAAAAAGACTGAAAGTGTATCTTAACAAATATTTGCAATATCTAATATCTATTAATTGTTCAATATTTTTAGCTGATCTGAAGCTAGCACTGAGATCAGAAACCAAAGCCTGGATGACTTTGCTGGGGTGTCGTTGCAATAAGAAGTACAGAACACAGATGGAAGGAATTTTGACCTTTATAGAGGAAACTGGCAAGAAGTTAAGTCGCAGCATCACAGACCTGGATGATATCAGAATAGCCATGTCAGCTTTAAAAGAGATCAGAGAACTACAGATCTCTATTGACTCTCAAATTGGCCCCATTGAGGTAGCTAGTGGAAATGTTGCATGTATGGGTACTCTTTCAAGAGAGCTGTTACTTTCTGGGTTAACAATGAACTTTGAAAATGTATGATTTAATATGTGTTGAATATTGAGTGACAAGCTGCTTGTGTTCCTGTAAACCTTTTTATGTGAAATTCGGATTTGGGCAAATGTAAACTTGCTGAGGTGAGATGTGGTTTAGTGAATAGTGTAGAAATTGAATGATGTGGGTTAGAGGAAGATGAGAATACAGGTATTTAATGCAAGAAATCTTTTCTTACTTTGTGGAAGAAATCTGTGTATAGAAAGGAATGAGATTCCTAATTTTTTTTTTTTTTAGCTAAGCCTTAAGAAGAGTAAAAAGCTAATGATAAGCAGAGTACCCGAGATTGATTGCTTTTATCAGTTGTATAAGTTAAAATAAACAAAAACAGCTGACTTCATAAAAAAAAGTTAATGTGATAGAATAGAATGCATTTACTGAAAACATCTGACAAATGGCAGCCTTAAAAACAGATGGTAATTCTTTCTCTGCATTTCTGACCAGAGTGTTTATTTAAGAATGCTATAATATGGCAAAATGCACCTTTGATTTTTCAGTAGAATTTTTTTTCCTAAGACATGTTCATGATTCCTGACATGTTCATGATCCTGATTGCCCATAAGCTTCCAATTCTGCAGACAGGAGCCTTGGGTTCTGAAGCACAGGAAGTGATGCTTCAGTTTTGCAAGGGAAGTTGGCATATTTTCCACACAGCATTGTAGACAGATAGTTACATTTCCATTTTTGAAATTTGGCTACAATTTGATCAAACTGGAAAGCATGAATGGAAATAATTTCACTTTATACAAAAATTTTCAAATGAAACTGCCACAGGTTTATTGCTACCCTACCCTGTGCTAATTTATGGAATGTCAGTTGTGTTTTAGAGAAAATTCACCAAGGGTTTTCACTATGTAGAATGTTCATATGTTGGTGGTGCAAGCTGAAATCAATGCTCTGAGAAAAAAATGCAGATGTTTCTTCCAGTTTGGTATTGGTTTGCCCAATTTTGATAATGGCTATGCAAGAAGAACAGAATTTCTTTTTCTAACCAATCATTCTTCATTCTTAAAAATTTTAAATTTTAGCATTTTCAATACATGTTTTCCATATGTTTACAAAGTTAAGTGAAGTTGATATTTTATGTATCTTGATCCAAATTTCTGGCAGGAATCCTATGCTATGTTGAGCAAATATGATCTTCTTGTTGCCAAGGAAGAGACAGAGAAGGTGGACACGTTGCGCTACACTTGGGAAAAACTGCTAATCCGTGCAAATGAAGTGCAGGATGAGCTCATTGCTTTGCAGCCAAACTTCAGAGGAGAGCTTATTAATGCTGTGAAGATTTTTACTGAAGACTGTGCACAGTTCTACTCAGATTATGATCAGGCAAGTGTTTATTTTATTGTATTGGAGAAATTTTTTCAGAGCGATGGGAACATGGAAAGGTTTTTGGATTTGACTAAATAGTAGGATGAGCCTCTACTGTTGAGTAGGTTTATTCTTGTTAAGATGGTGTTTGGGTTTCAGTTCAGGGCAGGTTTGATTAATGTTTTGTATATGACTGATGTAAGTAATGCTGGTAATCAGTTCCCAAAAATTAAGAATTGAGATATTTTAGGTTTTTGAAAAGCATCTAGTTATTATGAACAAATGTGAAGACTAGGATTAATGATTAGCTATGTTAGCATCAGAAAACTCTTCTTTCTTTCTGATATATGTACAAGTGACTTAAGCTCTCACATTCTTTTTCATTAGAATGAGTGAAGGTGAACTAATCTTGTGTCATCATTTAAGTAATGTTGACTTTTACTCAAAAAATGAGCTATGATTTCCTAGCTTTTGCAGTGTAATGAAAAATTTCTGCATTAAAAATACAATTAATTACCTTATTTGATTTTTAAAAATCTTTTTTTAAAAAGTGTTTGTTTTAGAAGGTTAACTGTCATCCCTTGGTTCAGTTGATATCTAATCTGGGGAAGGGATCTGGAGGCTGCAAAAGTGTTTGAGGTTAGCATTTAGAAAGTGCTGATTAGAAATAAGTTGTGGTTATTCTCATCCTCTAAATTGATGTCTTTTTTTTTTTTTCCTTTTAGGATGGGCCAATGGTGGTTGGTTTAACACCTCAGGAAGCCAATGACAGGCTTACTATATTCCAGGTGCTGTTAATTTTAGGACATTACCTAACACTGCAAGTGAGCTAACACATAAAGGCTCTGAAAAGGAATCTCAGTAGTTGAATGAACTTTCATTGATAGATAAGGTTACTCATTTGGCAAAGTCTGTTTTGTCTCAGTGCAAGCTATGTTGGAATTTTTCTATGCATTTGCAAGGAATACTGTTAAAATCTAAAATTTTTTAGGAATCAACATAAAGGCTGTACAGATAATGAGGAGTGATTGCTAGATACAATATTCTGATGAGAGCCTTCCCACAGGTTTAGTGTATTTGGCTATAGGCTATTCTTGTGTTCATTACTGTGTTTATTTTTTTGTGGTTGAAGTCTGTCTTTGTATCGTTATTAATATCTATTCGTGCAATAACAACTTTTAATGCTTCTCCATTTCCCATACTGCTATTCATTTAACTTCCTACTATGTTCCCTGAGTTATATTGCAATTGACAATTAAATTATATTTTTCTTTGCTGCTGTAATGGTAGTAATTCTTCCTTCAACAGTCAATAAGATTTGCACAGAATACTTGGAGAGGTAGAATTTGCTGTATCCATCTTTTTATTTCTTTGTGTGTCATGCTTCACCTCTTTCAAGTGCAATCTTAGCATTTATTGTTCTGTCACTGTGCCACATGAAGTAAATGGTTTTCCTGTCAGCTTCTAAAGATGTGCCTCCAAGCTAAATAAAAGTTGCTTTTCTCAAGAAAATTGTTGACAAAGCTGTTGACAGTGTAAGCTGTTACTATCTCTCTACATCTTTCTATTATTTCCTAGATTTTATTTTCTTATTTTATTTCATTTTCTAATTCAGCTCTAATAATCATTTCACATCTTGAATATTTAGTAATTTTTATTAACTTTTTAATAATTTATTATTATTTAGTTATTTTATTTAACTTTTTTCTTTTTCTTTCTTAGAATCAATGTGATAATCTCTTTCGGAAATATATTACTTGTGCAGGTGGAGAGGATCTTTTTGGTTTGCCAGTTACTCAGTGTCCTCAACTGCTTGAAATAAAGAAGCAATTGAATCTGCTGCAGAAACTCTATAATCTATATAACAGTGTCATTGACACCATCAGTGGCTACTATGATATTCTTTGGTTGGAATTAGACATTGAAAAAATTAACAGTGAACTTATGGAATTTCAGAACAGGTGAGAAACTGCTGCTGTGTTAAAGTTGCCTAAAGTACTTCTTGAATATGATTATAATTGGTTAGCACCAATAATCATATATGAGCATGTATTTATTTAGTGAGGCATGAAAAATGTGAATTTAAATTGAAAAATATATCCATTACCAGTGTCATAAAATCAAGGAAAATTTATATTCTAAGTGCTGAGCATTATTATTCCTTAGACAGATTCTTGGCTACCTTTTTTAATAAGCTTGAAATAGATGTTGAAATTGTTATTTATTTTGTATGAAGGAAAGTTTCACCTTTTTTTTGTAGTATTGTTGTTCATGAGAGATAGATTTATGCTAGATGTCAATGGCAAGTTAGTGAATCGCTGAATAGTTTTTCTACAAAATGGGTTATAGTGCATACACATGGAAGCTGAACTTTTCATCAAACCAGGAATAAAAAAATTTAAAGAATTTAACCCTGGGGAACAGGGTTTTTCTAGAGCTCAGAGCAGTGCATACATCAGACTCACCAAAAGATGAAATCAAGATGTAGAACATTTCAACTGGTTTAGAAGATCACCTGCGCAGTTATTAAAATTATGCACCTACACTCCTTAACGGGAGGCTGTAGCTGCCTATCTAGCTATCAGTTATTGAAATAGACTGGAAACGGATTTTGTCACATGGAGAAGCACATGCAGAAACTCCAAATTAAAGGTAACCTTAATTTGGAAGGTATGTGTTCTCCTGTTAAAACCAACTACTGTGGCTTTAAAGACCAAGTATTTGAAACTTTCTGAAAAGGCTTGCTTTATCTCCGAGTAGGTGCCGTAAACTCCCTCGTGCTGTAAAGGAATGGCAGCCTTTCCTTGACCTAAAGAAGACCATAGAGGACTTCAGTGAATGTTGCCCATTGCTTGAGCACATGTCAAGTAAAGCAATGATGCCTCGGCACTGGAAGCAGATTATGGATCTCACTGAACACAGATTTGATGTGGAGAGTGAAACATTCAAACTGAGGAATATAATGGAAGCTCCACTATTAAGATATAAAGAGGAAATAGAGGTATTGTGAAGGAAGAAATATGGAAACATAAAACCAACAATTTGCTTGTATAGTATAGGAGTATCAGAAGCAAGAAGGAAATCAAAACATTTTTGTAGAAAGAACAGAGATAATAATGTGAGATGGATAATCACTTCAGGTTTTTGTATAAAATTATGACACAAATATATCATGGTGTCAACTTCTTTTTTTATAAGTCATGCCATTTGTGAGGGTACCTTGCATTGTGGCATTAAAATGATGAAAAATAATCACTATATTATTATTTTATTCCCCCCTCAGGGTTGATTAAACTGGGATGTTGTATGCAGATTATTAGCTATGGTGTTTGTATATCTGTAGATCTTTCCACTAAATAGTTGCTCATGAGCCTAATGTTTCCTAGTGTTAAAGGAAATAAGAGCTAGATTCATATACCAGGGACTTGAGGGATTAATATTTTGTTTTGATATCCTGTTTATTTAAAAGGATATCTGCACTTGTGCTGTGAAGGAGAGAGACATTGAGCAGAAGTTAAAACAAGTGATAGCTGAATGGGATAACAAGATGTTTAACTTTGCAACCTTTAAAACTCGTGGGGAGCTCCTTTTAAGAGGTGACAGCACATCAGAAACAATTGCTACCCTGGAGGACAGCTTGATGATTCTTGGTTCTCTCATGAGTAACAGGTAACAGGAAAGGGGGGAGGGAATGGGGGGAGAGATAAAAGTATTAGTAAAAGTCTTTGTTTTAGTGAACAAATCTATCACAGAAATGAAGGTAAATAAACATCTGGATAAAACCTAAGAGCTTGCTTTTCCTTGAACTGTTCATGGGCTAGTTCTTATTGTATCTAGTTTACTTTCCCAATAAATTCTTTTGAAAACATGTAGCTGCAGCTTGGATTTCCTGAATGAACAGCTGAAAAGTTTTCATTGATGCAAGAAAGTGGAGACACAAGAGGGAACACTGCCTGGCTATGGCAGGCATACTATGGGTGTGACAGGCACTGCTACTCTGCCCCTGTGACAGGTCATTGCCACATGCCAAAGGTGCTGAGAATCCCAGTTGGAGTGAGCTTCAATTGGTCTGGTTTCACATGCCAAAAGACACTGATAAATAAGGAACACAGAACGTGATCATCAGGTAGATGCTCAAAAGCAGGAGTTTAGAAGAGTTCAGGAACTCTGAGTTTACAGCTTTCAGGATCTTGAGTAGTCCCTTTACCTTAGCATGAAATTGTAGTCTTGCTCCCACCCTACTCCTGTTGGGTCAGAGCTGTGCTATGCACCTTGTGTACACAGCAGCAAGTTGGAGCTGATTGGATTTAGAGCTGCCAACTAGCTGAATTAAGTTTTTATACTTTCAATTGAAAAATTTTAAGCATAAAAACTAGTCCTCATCCTGTGACTTATATGCTGCCTTTCAAGATTCTTGGTTTTTTTCTTGAAATAAAGAAATGCCTCTTTTCTGTTTTTTTTTTTTTTTTTTAATTGTAGATACAATACACCATTCAAGACACAGATTCAGAAATGGGTGCACTATCTTTCCAGCACAACGGATATAATTGAGAACTGGCTGACTGTGCAGAACTTGTGGATTTATTTAGAAGCTGTTTTTATTGGTGGTGATATAGCAAGGCAGCTTCCAAAGGTTTCTAGACATGCCTTTTTTCAGTTTTCTTATCAACATTTTAAGAATAAAACTGTACTGTGATGTCATTGATGCAGTAACATTAAATTTAATTTCTTTTGGTATTTAACAAAACTGATCTCGCTAGGAAATTAGGTGAGCAGTGCCAATGGAAGACATGGTGTGAGAAAGAATAAAAAATCATGTGATCTGTTTGATCTTTTGATTTCTAGATTGTTTAAATACATTGTGCCTAGTAGTAGCCTTCTGTAGTAGTACCTACCACTAGCATAGTAGTACTTAGGAATCCTTATCTTAAACTTTCCTGCATGGTTTTTCAAATTAAAAATTAACTTTAGTTTTAGAAAAAAAATCTTCGGCTTTGAAGCTCCAATTCAAGTATAATGAGTTTTCTGTCTTTTTCTCTAGAAATGTAAGAGAAAGTACATAGCAGGCTTGACAGCCAAGTATAAAATAAGCTCTATTGTGTAAGCTGAAAGAATTGTGTCTAAGCTGAAATATTTCTAGAAGACATGTGATTACTAGTCAGAAGATTGCTGTTGAGATTACTGAGTGCTGGTTCTGGAACAAGGTGCCTTTTCCCTCTTCTCTCTTCCCTCCTCCATTTTTTCCATTCCACATTCACTGTCATGTTTCAACAGGAAGCAAAGCGTTTCTCTAACATTGATAAATCCTGGGTAAGGATCATGACCCGAGCTCATGAAACACCCAATGTTGTTCAGTGCTGTGTTGGAGATGAAATAATGGGACAATTATTGCCACATTTACTGGAGCAGCTTGAAATCTGTCAGAAATCGCTCACAGGGTAAGATTACTATGAGACCATGTTCTTGGCCAGATGGTTGTGCATTGTGTAAACTGGGGAAAGAGCAATTGCTCAAGTACTGTCCCATGAACTTTGAAAGATCATGTTCTTATTCTACTGTGAATGCAGTTGAACTGAGCGGACAAGTTAGCAGGATAATATAACACCTCCAAAGAAACCAACTCATGGATAAGTATTTCATTTGTGGCTAAGGTGTCACTCACTGTCTATCTCTGTTGGAACCAAAGCTGATTTCAGTCTAGTTTCAATCCAGAAGGCAGTCTAGATTTGTGTGTCCCATTCAAACCTTTCACAGATCTGGGACACATTCAGCTTGAGAGATGTAAATAGCAAGTAAAAGAGTTAATGTAAAATATTTTATTTCAGTTTAGTTTCTTTTCTTTTTACTGGTGTTTAGATTATAGCAACTAATAAAAGTTTTGCATTAAATGATTTCTGATAATAAGAGAGTAGCTTTAAAGCAGATGCTTAGCATGAATGTATGATGGATAAAAATTGTTATTGCTACAGCTAAATTTGTATAATAAATTGTGAGAAATACCACTTTTAAAAAGGAAAGGATGTAGAAATCAACCCAAATCATTTACCATCTACCCCCTCCCGGCTTCTCTACCAATTTTTAAAAAATGCAGGTACCTGGAGAAAAAGCGCCTGCTATTTCCACGATTTTTCTTCGTGTCAGATCCTGCTCTCTTAGAAATTCTTGGCCAGGCATCCAACTCTCACAATATACAGGCACATCTGCTGAATGTGTTTGACAACATTAAAACTGTCAGGTTCCATGAAAGGGTATGTACTGCACACTTCTCATTGTTACATTCCTTCTCATTAACACTGTCTCATACTTGCTAAATTAGAGAGCTACTTGATTGCATAAGGCATTCCACTGTTTTACTTTATTCACTAACTATTTGATGCTGAGTAGGCTTTCTTAATTAAGGATTTGTTTCCTCATTTATGATGTGGTAAAATATCACGTAGAATAGCAAAAATTTGCACCATTGCTTAAATTTCAGAAAAATCCACCCATGTACTGAACTTTTATTCTGTGGCTTCCTCTCACATAAGCTTTTGAGTCTTTACAAGCTTATTTGTATCTTTACATTGCCTGTATTTGTATTTTTCTATTCATGTTTTCATTGTAAGAAAAAGAGAGTATGTACTGTCTCTCCTGTTTCTGACCTGCCCTTACTGTACCTTCACACACAGTGTTTGAAGAACACATTTCCTATACCTTTTACAAGAACAGATAGCAACATTTTCTCATTATATATGCATTTTATTAGAAACTAATTATCTCCTCATGCTTTTGAAATTCCTTTGATTTTCCACGTTGCTTAACTTTTCTGTTTACATTATTTTTGTTTCTAAGGCAGCAAATATTGTTTGGCGGTTAACTCACCAATAATGGGGGAAGGCTTTCTTTATTGTGACTGGAAAGTGAATGTTGTTACAGAATCACAAAATGGGGCAGGTTGGAAAGGACCACAGTTTGTAGTCTGGTCCAGCCTCCCTGCTCAAGCAGGGTCATCCTAGAGCACATGGCACAGGATTGTCTCTGAAACTTAAGTGAGATTCGGAAATTGTCAATATATTAGGTTTTGTCTCCTTGTTCATGACAGTGTTTTGTTTAAAGCCTTTCTTCATAGCAAAATAATGATTTAATAGTCTTTACATTTCATTGAACAAGTTGATATAATCCATTAGTTACTTAAATCAATGTAATGGAGTGATGGCAGGAAAATACTAATTATTGTAAAGATAAATTATGTATCTATAAACACAAGATATTTTTTCTTTTACTAGATATATGATCGTATACTGTCAATTAGTTCACGAGAGGGTGAGACTGTAGAGCTGACTAGACCTGTAATGGCTGAAGGTAATGTGGAAGTTTGGCTCAGCTCTCTGTTGAAGGAATCCCAGCTATCACTACACCAAGTTATTCGCCAGGCAGCTATGGACATCCAGGAGACAAGTTTCGAGATTACTGAATTTCTTTCTACTTACCCAGCCCAGGTAATATCATTGCTAAATGAATGAAGAATTATTCCCAGGTATTTATCAGGTTTTCTTCTTGTCTTTGCATTCAAGGTTGTTAAATACAAAACTAGTGTTTAATTTTATTTGAATCATCTCAGTCTTTTAAGTTTCAGTTTCACAGAGCTGAACCCAAAAGATCACTTACCCTAAAGCTCCTGATTAAAAAGGAAGCTGAATGCAATAAATTAACATAATGAAGTTAACACTATTTTTTACAAGCTTAATACTTGACTGCTGGAGGAAAAGTAATAAAACTGTATGTTTGTTCATATATTCAGGACAATGCTATGTATTGCTGAAGATTTGAAACTGAGGGTGTTGTTGAGGGAAAATTATTTTTTAGTAGAAGCTTCCCTTGTGATCAGGAACATTGGAATGGAATAAAGACTTTGTGAATTACTCTAAAAATATTTCAAATTGAAGCAGTAATTATTCACTGGCTAGTTATTATTTATATAAAGTATATTTGTTACCTATAGTATTTTTATATATACTGTAAATTATATGGGCAGTTGTATAAGCAAGGCACTGTAGGCAGTATCTACAAGACTGAGGTACAGGCTTAACTATGCATTTATGAATGCAGCTGGACACAAAAAACATGACCTCTATATGAATCCATGGAAAGTAATTTTATACATAAAATAAGAGAAAAATTTCTTTAGTTTTCCTGTGTCTGTGAATGAAAATTTTAGGTGAAAGAGAAAAGATTATGAAGCATATACTTCTGTGTTTCTTAAGGTTGGGTTATTGGGGATCCAAATGATTTGGACAAGAGACTCAGAAGAAGCTTTGACTCTTGCCAAGCAGGATAAAAAAGTTATGCGTAAGACAAACCAGTTTTTCCTGGATCTTCTGAACATGTTGATAGATATGACAACAAAAGACCTCAGTCCATTTGAGCGAGTTAAATACGAGACGTTAATCACTGTTCATGTGCATCAGAGGGACATTTTTGATGGTCTTGTAAGTATTAAAAAATTAAAAATTAAAAATTAATTACAAGGAGTTTTCCACATAATACAATGTGAAATGATAAGAAAATACTATGATACCTATGCACTCCTGCCTCATAAGATAAACATTTAATTTCATTACTCTAACGATTATGTGTCCTGGAATATTATGAAAGTGCAGATGCTGCTTCAACCAAGTCTTAATTACTTTTAAGTAATTCAGTGGGTTTTCCTCTCCCCAAGCAGTAGCAGAATTTTATGTTTCATGTTGGTCCACTAAAGTTAATAGTGCCTCTGTGGCATGATCAGTTAGGGACTTCTTTTTCCTCATACATTTGTTGCAAACAATTTTCCTTTTTCTGGACTGCATAATGAATTTCTACAAGTCAATAAAATGAATAAAGAGCTATAGTACAGGAAAAAGGTGGAAGCTGGTATTCTCTCTGTTCTAGTTTCAATAGCATACATAATTATTACTTAGGAATTTTTAAATTCACTTTACACCTTCTCATGCTGACACAGGATGCTAAAATAAGGACAATGCATTTAGTTTGATCAGACTTAAAGCTAGCATGCCCTTTTACTTATGGGAAGTCCTGGAGCTGATTCTGAAATTAAGCTGTCCAAGAAAAGAATTATTTAGTTTTGGTCCCTTATTAATAGGCAGGCATTTATCTTTTAATTGTAGAATCATTTGTTTCTAGTATAATCATTTTATGTAAAGTGTAGTTTTTAGATACAAACTAAATGATTTTTTAAATCCTGTTTTAATATTCAATAGAGCAACTGTGACTTATTCTCAGTTCTGTTGCATTCCTTAGATAGAATCAGCACCATGACACTGCCATGAAATATCTTTTTTCCCAATGTGCAAGTGGTTTCATACAATTCTCATAGCAGTTCATGAAATCACATTATGTACTTCTGACTCATGTAAAAGTAAAGAGGTAGAGAGGACTAAAAGGAATGGCAATTTTAAAGTTAAACTGAAGTTGAGGCTTATGGACTGCTAATTTGTATTTAGACTTTTGACACACTCGTCTGAAGTCTGAAGTTCCTCTGCCTAAGTATGTGATTGAACAATAATGCATTACAATTTTTGTGGTAAAAATCCAGATATGTTCTCCACTATCCACTATATTTTACTATATTTGCAGTGCTGCCTTTGAATCTGCTACTTAGATGACATAATATAAATGTGAAAGTAAATGTTAACCATGAATGCCACAGCCTTGTCTTCCCTCTCTTAGTGCTGCATGCATATCAAGAGCCCTACGGACTTTGAGTGGCTGAAACAATGTAGATTTTATTTTAATGAAGACTCTGATAAAATGGTGATTAAGATCACTGATGTGAGCTTCACATACCAGAATGAATTCTTGGGCTGTACTGACAGGCTTGTCATAACACCTCTTACAGACAGGTGAAAAATTTTATTCCTTTATTCTTTGCTGCCAAACCTCAGCTTTTACAAGAGCAATTTTGTCATTCCTGTTGGATGCACATTGATCTCTGCAGAGTTTATCCTTCACAGACTTGTCAAAGTCAGTACTTTCGTATGGAATGCTTAAATAATTTTTGTTTCTGTGCCTTTTAATGTGAATAATGTCCGACTTATTTTCTCCCACATACTTGCAATGGTCCCCATAAATGTCCTGAAGATCACATAATGTAAGTGACCTTCATTCTTATGTACATGAAGCCAACATACCTGAGGATCTGATATATCCAACAGATAAAATATGTCGAGATACAGGACAAAAGTAGGTGTTTACAGACAAGCTAATGAAAAGAGCTAAGAAAAAACAGACAGGAAAAGCAATTTTTATTCAGCTGCAGTAGTTTGGAGATCTTTGATCAAAAAGGATGTTGAAAGAATTCCAATCCTATTAACAGAGAGATCTACCTGTCTAACTCAAATAGCACAAAGAATGCTTTATAACCTATCATTGGCAAAATCAAGCCATTATTTAGTTGGTTGTGGGTTTTTTTTAACTATTCCATACAAAAAATTTCTAAAGCTAGTCTTGATATATAATTATTAGCTGTTGTTTTGCTGCATTATGCATAGATGTTTCATTTATGAAAATGGGATGCACTGTGTGATCAAATTTCAAAGATGGACAAGAAAGGAAAGGTTAGATATCTTTCATTATTGTACTCCACAGTATAATGTGTTTCAAAGCTATTTTCAAAGACAAAATAACTTAGTATCCAAGCTATTAAAACTAAGATTAAGCAGCATCTCTGCATCTGCTTTCTTCCATTCTTGTGATCTTTTAGGTTACTAATAATTGAGGATTATCTGCTCTTTCACTTTATGTGTGATGAAATGAACCTTAATATTCCCTGCACCAGAAACTGAGTCCTTATTGATCTAAATTGTAATTAGTGGAATATCATTTCAACACTTCCCTTTACTTCTTTAAATCAGACCTTGCGCAAGTTCCTCTAGTATTATACAGAAATCCCTCTGCTGCACCTTGATTGATTGTTGCCTTTTAGATGTTACATCACTTTGGCTCAAGCATTGGGCATGAACATGGGTGGAGCACCTGTGGGACCTGCAGGAACTGGGAAAACTGAAACCGTGAAAGATATGGGACGGTGCCTTGGAAAATATGTAGTGGTCTTCAACTGTTCAGACCAGATGGACTTCCGAGGACTTGGGAGGATCTTCAAAGGTAAGATGTGGACTAAAGGTAAGCTGTTGGCCAAACAGTTAGTTGTTTTCTGGGATGCACAAAGCACAGTATAACTAACTGGGCAGAGAAAGTGATCCACTGTACTCAGCTTTGGAGTGGCCTCATCTCGAGTACTCTGCAGTTCTGGAGTCAACAATACAACATATAAAAATACTGGAATATATCCAAATGACAGCAAAAAAGATGGTGAAAGAGCTAGAGGACATGACTTAAGAGGAACAGCTAAGTATACTATGTTTGTTTTGCTTTGAGAGACTGAGGGGTACCCTCTGTGCTGTTTATAACTTCCTCATGAGGGTGAGTGGAGACGGAGGTGCTGATCTCTCTGGTGTCTGATAGGGGAATGGCTTGAAGCTGAATGGGTGAAATTCAAGGTAGGTATTCACTGAGAGTGTTGTCAAGCACTGGAGCAAGCTCTCCAAGGAAGTCATTTGGGTCTCAAGCCTGTTAGTGTCTAAATAGTAATTATAAAATGATTTTTATGTATGGTTTAAATTTTAGATACACCTTTAAGGAGTCAGCAGTTCTATTTTTTGATCCTCATAAGTCCTTTATAAGTCAGTTCTTTATATTCTGAGATATTTTAGGAACTACATGAGAGTTTCAAAGGATAAGAGGACATCTCCATGAAACAAGGTTGAAACATAACAGGCAGATGATTTCAGCCTTTTAATAAATGCAAGTAATTAATATCTTTTTGTGTATAAAATACAGTTGGAACACTGTCTTCAGTAAATAGAAATGCTATGAAAACATGACACAATTTATGAAAGGATAGATAAGGTCACTTAAAATGACTTAAAGTCACAAGGAGAACTGCTGCTGTGAAGACAAAATGCTATGAAATTGATTGCTGAATTGGTCAGATGTGCTGAGTTTTGATTTCAGTGTTTTGTCTCATTCAAATATTGAAGTTTCTATCAGTAGAAGGAAATGCATGGGTCATTGTAGATATCCTAAAAACAATTGGCAGAGCTCACTGAAGTTAGGTGCAGATGACATTTTTTAAGCATCTGAAGTTTATACCTGTTAGTCATGGCAGATGTCAAATTAGAGACCAAATGGAAGTTCTTGATTATTGTATTGCTGCAAGTGACTGTATCTATGATTTTGTTTTGGTTTTCCCACAAAATCCAAGCAAAAATACAGATCTGGAATAGACTGACCTCCAGCTTCTTGATGCAACTGTTTTGTTCATTTTAATATGTCCAGTAAGCTGTTGACAACCTGTCACATTTTCATAGAATTACTGGAGGAATTTTTCTTTAGGGGGTAAAGAGGGACAGGAAAACATTTAAGATATAAGAAAAAAATCAAAGAACGTAATATGCTATAAAATCTTAAGGACTTTGTGAGTTTGTATTTCTTACTTGAAAAGGAATTAAAATTCTTCTCTTTGTTCTTTTCCCAACCCTCAAAAATAAACACTTACGTCCCTTCCCTCCCCCGCCCCCCACCCCAAGATAGAGTAACATAATTTTTGGATTGTGAATTGCACCAAAAAAAGGTTTAAAAACATCATGGTTATATGCTTAATTGCTTTTCTCTTTGAAGGTCTGGCTCAGTCTGGCTCCTGGGGTTGCTTTGATGAATTCAATCGTATTGATTTACCAGTGCTATCAGTAGCTGCCCAGCAAATAGCAATCGTGTTGACATGTAAGAAGAAACGTAAAAAAAGGTTTGTTTTTACTGATGGAGACAATGTAGAAATGAACCCAGAATTTGGCATCTTTCTTACAATGGTAAGTATTCAGTAAGTTCTAATACACCAGTGAGGACTGTACAATAATCAAGTCTAACTTGGTGCTTGCTAACTCTTACATCATTCAGTTCTTAGAACTAACTCACTGATAGTTTGGGAACATTGAGCATTGCTACAAAAACAGTTTACAGGGTCTTGTTTCAATAGCATCAAGCACATGCAACTAAAAAATGTGGGCATTTTATTTGCAGGCATAAATACAAGTTATCTCAATTTCAGATTGCTTCTACATGCGAAATTCTGGCTCCCAAAGTATGCTTTTTTGCTACAATTACAGAAAAATTGCCATAAAGATATAGGTAGGAGTAGCCAGAAAAAATAAGACCTATAAGACAAACTCAGATTTGAAATGCTTAGGTGGAATTATTTTTCATGTCTCATGGGTATAAAAGAGGCAAAAATTCTGTAGAGATATGGTGGTAAGTCTGCATGGCAATTAATTTTGACATTTGACTTAAAGCAAATGAATTATTTTTACTACCAAGATGGGATATTGTTTGCTGATTCTTCTGTTTGTGCAAGGTACATTCAACTTCAACACCTATTTTTCCTCTTCAGAATCCAGGATATGCTGGGCGGCAAGAACTTCCTGAAAACTTGAAGATCAATTTCCGTTCAGTGGCTATGATGGTTCCTGATCGTCAGATCATAATTCGTGTTAAATTGGCCAGTTGTGGTTTCATTGATAATGTTGTGTTGGCAAGGAAATTCTTTACCCTGTACAAGCTGTGTGAAGAACAGCTGTCAAAGCAGGTGATTACACTCATATGATGCAACCTGATTATTTTAGGGAAAAACTATCTGTGAAATCACAAAATATTTGTGTGAAGAATAAGGAAATGTTCATGCTCACTAAGTAAGCTAAGAGACACTTGCAGTTTAGTAATGCAGCCTTCTGCTGTCCTGGGAGATTAACTCCTGCCGCAGGTTGTTGGTGCAAGAATGGGGTTTTCATGCAGATTGCCACTTATTATTAAGATTTAGCTTTAGTGCATGGTGATGGCTGAGGCAAATAAAAGATTAATTATAGCCTTTGTTAATCTTACAGAGTGGGTTGAGAGGCATTTGGGTTGTGCTGCATGTGCTGGTACAGATATTTGTCAGCTTCCAAGGGCCACAGAGAATTCAAAATAATACTGATAAAGTATTTCTCAATAGTCCTTGAGAACTCTGTCTTGATTAAATGACTTATGATTAAATTTTTTTTCTGTCACATCTTAGATTTTAATAGATGGTAGCCGATTTGGAAAGTGAATTTGCTCGTTGTCATACAGGCAAAAAATAGTTGGAGGGTGTTTGGAGGCATTTGAAACGCGTGTACCACTTCTCCTACATATTCATCCATGTCTTAAATAGTAAATAAAACCTGTTTCATCCCTATTAACTTGGGGAAAATCTTCCCAAACTTCATATATCTTCTAGGTGCATTATGATTTTGGCTTGCGGAATATATTGTCTGTGCTGCGTACGCTGGGAGCAGCAAAAAGAGCAAATCCCACAGATACTGAATCCACCATCGTCATGCGTGTTCTGAGAGATATGAACCTGTCTAAACTGGTAAGTTCTGAGGACCTGATAAATAATTTAAACTGCACTTTGGAACTACGTGATCTCTAGAAGATTGTATGTGACCTTTACACTGAAGCTAGCTTGGAAAGGTTTCATTCTCTGAGTGGAACATTTTAGCTGGGAGGGAGATAAATTTCTGTTAGTACCTATGTGGGACTGGGGAGGGAGTGAGCTTTCTGTTGCTTGACTTTCTACTCGGGCTTAACCTTGAATTGTTCACAATTTTTTTACTTATTTTTCCTGCTACTGTTAGAAGTAAGTAGATGTCTATGCATTAACTTCTTAAGAAACTTGTGCTTAAGTATTTAGTCACTCTTTTGAAAGAATCTTTCATTCATAGTAATGAGTACCATTTCACCTGTCTAAATAGCTAAAACCCCTCTTCTGTTGCTGTGATACATACTCTTTTTTTTACACCAAATAAATTTTCTAAATGTTATTGCTAAAATCTACTATAAGAAATTCAGTCTGCATGTTAGTGATTCATTTTGACAAATGGAAGCATCACATGATCTCTTTGTGCTGTGTCCTTCTAATGTTTAGCACCTAGAGGATTATATAGATTGTTCTTTAGGTTCTCAAGCATTTTTTTAGGTCTTCAGGACTTAGGGGTTGTTCTTTCTAAAGCTGATAAAATAAATGGAACTGGTTTTAGTCTTTGTGGATTTTTGTTTTCCCTGATTTTCATTAGATTGACGAAGATGAACCCTTATTTCTGAGTTTAATTGAAGATCTGTTTCCAGATATCCAGCTTGATAAAGCAGGCTATCCTGAACTTGAAGCAGCCATTGACAAACAGGTGATGTTTCTCATGATTTGTGGTGCTCTGGTATAATTGTCATGAAGTGATCGCTTTTATTTAATTTCCCATTAGGTGTTTGTAATACTTCAGTAGGGCCAACTTAAGAATGTAATGTGTGTATATATATATATAATAGGTATATCTAATAGATTATAATATACATAGAGGCTGGTTGACCTTATTTTTCTGAATACATATTTGAATACCAAATATATCTCCTTTTTCCAACAGTTTTTTTTAATACACACAAAGCCTTTAACAAGAGTATAATAAATCTGTTGATGATATATCAATATATATCTATCTATCTGTCTGTCTGTCTATATCTAAAGGCATCAAAATATATTTTTGCCCTAAAATAATAGTAATTTGGTTTTCTGTCACTCTCTTTTAGGTGGAGGAATCTGGCCTTGTTTGTCATCCTCCTTGGAAAATGAAAGTTATCCAGCTTTTTGAAACCCAGAGAGTAAGGCATGGATTGATGACACTAGGACCTAGTGGTGCAGGAAAAACTACCTGCATCCACACCTTAATGAAAGCAATGACAGGTAATGCTAGTCCTTATATTGTAAACTGTTACTGAACTGTTACACTGTGAACTTTAAGCCCCGTTGTTTCTTTTCAGAAAGTCTCAATTGCTTCTCTATGAGAATATATTACTGGAAGAATGAGTTTGTATGTTGAGATACTAATTATTCAAGCAGCTTAAAAATATCTGACATTAAAAAACTATATGCTTCATGTCCTTTTGTCCATGTTATCATACTTTTATGAGAAGTTCTTATTCTAGATGTATTAGAAAGAGGAATTCAGTTTAGGCAGGCAGCTCAGATTAAAGCATCTCCTGGGTTTTGCTGAGGTAATGCTGGAACCTTTTGCTAATCAGAGCTATTTATGTCGTTTTGAACTCAGTGCATAAGACAGGGACTTTGCAATATAAATTAACTGGTTTTATAACCATAAATTCCTGGTTTAGACAGGGGAAAAAAGTCTTCAAGTCTTCAAGGGTGTTAATTTTGTGTCCTGGCTGGAGGCTTGAAGACTGGTTTTTTGTTTTTTTTTTTTTTTTCTTCTGTACTTCTAAACAAATATATTAGTTGAAGAATGTCTGCTTGATCTTATTAAAATTAAAGGTCATAGCTTGGGAAGAAAAACATCTCTTTTGAGGTAACGTTGTGTTACCCCATTTCACAAGTTGCTTATATGATTTTTCAGAAGTGAATAATTTCTGTAAAAAATAGTTCAAAAATAGTTCAGCAAGTCTCATACATGCAGTAATATGCTGTGTTTAAGAAACACTGGAAGCTCTACGTTGCAATGGAAAGGATTGTTCCATTTAGGGGAAAAGAAACCAGAAGGAACAAAGTTGCATTGCACAGTTTTCCTATCTTTTTTTTCTAGCACTGAGATGTGAACTGCTACCAAGATAGTCACCTCAGTACTTTTTTCAAAGCTGATCTTCTCACACAACCTCATGAAACGTTAAAATGCATGATCTGGCAGGCTTTTATCTTACATGTTAGTGAAATCTGATAATAATGAAGTTATTTCAAAATAAGTAATTTTTTCAGCTCTTCCTTTCAACATCTTACTACTGGCTCCTGGTTATGCTTTAATATTGGGTTTTTTAAAGATGTCCAGCATTGTAGTTTTTAAGCTCTTGCTAACAAGATAAAAAATAAAGGTTATGTGGTTGTAGTATGGCTAGTTAGCATTTGTCTCTGTAAGAGAATTCACAAGAATATGCCAATATTGTATGTTGTATCTGTTCTAAGATGTAGGCAAGTGCACAGAAGGGCAGAATAATCAATCATCCATCTGGTATTTATTCATTGGGTTTTAAAAATGTGCATCCAAACCAAATGTTTTAAAGCACTATTGTTTGGTAAGCCTTCAAAATATTAAATTAAACCTTGAATAAATTTCATCTTGCTGCTTTTCTGTTCCCAATGAAGCTATGAAATGTGAATTGAATATTCAAAAGTTTCAGAACTTCATTTTACTTTTTCTGATGTCTCCAATTAATGAATTTTGTATAGCAAGAGAAGTTTTTCAAATAAATATAGATGTTCTTATAATTATGAATGCATATTAAAGCATATACTTGGGTGTAATGAGTTTGAGTTTGTCAAAGTTCTCTTACCTCTGAAAAGAAATGTGAAAACTAACTGGTGGTCTGCCTTCATAGATTGTGGACAGCCTCATCGTGAAATGAGAATGAATCCTAAAGCTATAACTGCTCCACAAATGTTTGGACGCCTTGATGTGGCAACAAATGATTGGACAGATGGAATTTTTTCAGCCCTCTGGAGAAAAACTTTAAAAGCAAAGAAAGGTATTGTCGTGGGTTGACCTTGTCTGGACTCCAGATGGTCCACCAAGTTGCACTACATCTCCTTTGCCCAGCTGAGCAGGGGAGAGAAAATAAACAGAAAACAACTCATAGTTGAGATAAGACAGTTTACTAAAGTAAAAGCAAAAATTTGCATAAGCATAACGAAAGAGAGAAAAAAAGGATTATTCTCAACTTCCCATCAGCAAGCGATGTTCAGCCACTTCTCAGGCAGCAGGGCTTCAGCACACAGAGAGGTTGCTCCAGAAAGCAAACACTGTAAACAACAGATGCCCCCCCCTCTTCCTTTCCTTAGCTTTTATATCTGAGCAGATGTCATATGGCATGGAATATCCCTTTGGATATTTTGGGTCAGCTGGCCTGATTGTGTCCCCTCCCAGGATCTTACTCAAGCCCAGCCCCTTGATGTGGGGAATATTGAGAGACAGAGCTGATGCTGTGCCAGCGCTGCTCAGCAGTATCCAAACACTGGTGTGTTATCAGCACCTTTCCAGCCACCAATGCAGAGCACAGCACTGTTTAGGGCTGATATGGGGAGAGGAAGTCCAGCTCAGCCAGACCTAATACAGGTATAATTAAAAAGGCTTTCATTCAAAATAAAACAAGAAAAAATCCTCAGAAAAGAAAAATCTTTGGGAGAACTTTATAAAGCACAGTAACAGATTTTTTTTTTCTTACATGGAAGCATTAGAAAATTGCTGGAAGAACTTCTGTCCCTTTTACAGTCTCTATTCTAAATGCTTTGTGTTCAAACGGTGTAGTGTAACAAATGCTACTTCAGTGCATTTACTGAATTCTTTTTTTTGTATATTAGGCCCTCAGAGGGAAGGAAGATGGAAGGTAAAAGTCAGTTGCCCCATTAGTGGTATCCTATAAAAATTTTGATGCTGTCAGGATTTCTACTTGTTCTCTAGCTGCCATGTTAGAAGGAACCAGTTGTGTCATAACAGCTAGTCCTTCACATATCCTAGTCCATCTCAAATGGCACTAGATAATTCTTTTTAGGCAGCCAATTTCTGCCTAAAATTATGCTGACATATATTCTTAGGCTCTTATTCTAACTAAATGAGTGTCCTTGAGGGTTTGATGCTACTAGATTCTTTCTTGATTATTGCTTCCTTTTTTTTGTCTGAAAATTAGTAATTGATCTTTTCGTTATGCCTTAGAAGAAAAAGTAAAAGAAAATCCTAACACTTGTTGCACTATTTAATATAAAAAATTCTTAGTCTTGAGAAATACAGATACTTTTAAAATAGAAAATACTTTTCAATTTAATTTTGGTAGGCTTGTTTCAAATCTAGAAATGTAACACCCTTGAGAATGTAAGGTGGCATTAACTATTGATTTTTTTATCTTTTCCTTCAAGATGAAATATATATTAGCACACTCATATGACTTCCTCAGATTTACTCTGTAAGAGTTCTGTAATATCTCTTTATGAGTCAGACTCCAGACTATCTCATGCTTGAGATGCCTGAACTGTAGCTATAAAAACCCTCATATAAAAAGTTTATAATCTGTTTCATATCTCCTTGGTTCAACGCTAGCAAAGCTCCAAGCCATCTAGGCCTTCAAAATAAACACTGACTCTGAAGGCAGAAGGATCATCTCTGGCTAAGGAGCTGTCTAGAAAGGCACAGTGGGGCTGCCTCCTCCCTAAGGGGTGGGCAGCCAGGAGCCAAGGTGGGATCTCTTTCCAGCCACGATCTGTTGCTCTGTACCCAAGTGAGGCAAGCAAAACAGACTCAGACCCTCCTAGGAAACAGAAGCAGGCTTTAAAATACCTTTCTATTAGAAAATGGAAAGCAGTGGAAAAACTTAAAAGAAAGCTGGATCAAGTTTAGGATCAGAACAAATGGCAAGAATCTTCCCTTAATGGACCTCTTTTACTTATGACAGTGTGCATGCTATTTGAAAGAGTGATTTTTCAAGTGTTCCTTTCATATATTTTCTGTACATTTATAAAACTCATTGAAAACAAATGAGCAGTGTTTAAATATATCTGTAGTTGTTATCTTCTTTATGTCATTTCATGTAACTTGAAATAAACCTAATTTATTACTGTCTTGAAGACTGGATCCATAAAACTCTTTCAGAGTATTAAAACTCATGACTTATGCTGATGGCACTTTATATACTGAAGAATGGATAATTATTAAGAATAGGTGACAAAATGAAGTACCCAACTGAAATTGAGTGATGGAAATGATAATTGTATTAAAAGCTGAGATTGTTGCTGTGTGCATGAATTCAGAATTAGTTAAAAATTTGTTTGCAGAAATAAGAAACTGGTCTTTGAAAGAAGCTAGCCATTCATCCATTGGTGCTTTTGTCTGTTATGTTGCATTATAGGTGATCACATCTGGATAGTTCTTGATGGTCCAGTTGATGCTATTTGGATTGAGAACCTTAATTCTGTCCTGGATGACAACAGAACTCTAACGCTGGCAAACGGTGATCGGATACCCATGGCACCAAATTGCAAAATAGTCTTTGAGCCTCATAATATTGATAATGCTTCCCCAGCAACAGTTTCAAGAAATGGCATGGTGTTCATGAGCTCATCAGTTCTCACCTGGAGTCCTATCCTTGAGGTAGAACAGCTTAGTGTCTGTATATGCATTGAAAGTTTTACTGGGTACTTCTTCAACACTTCACTCTAATTACTGTAGAATCATTTTTTGTGCCTTTTGCTATGAAATCCCTTTTCCTCTGTATAAACTCCTAGGTCAGTACTTAAAATAGCAATGTTTCTGGTAGTTTGTACAAGAATTAATAATTTTTTAAAGGAACATAGTTAACATATTACACTTTTAAGAATATGGTAATTTTACTTTGGGACAAATTTGTAATTAGAGTTATTTTATACAATTGAAGGATAACTTGGTTTTTAAAACTACCTGGTAGCCCTTAGTATAGCTTCAGACCAAGGAGGAGAAAAGAGTGAAGTTGATTCAGGGAACTTGAAATCCTCAAGAAAATAGAAATTCTCTTGATATTTCTTTAAATTTATTGCAGTTGGGATTTAGAACCAGAAATAAAGTCAATGCAGCATCAAAACATGTAATTTTTAAATCGATGCTGTTACTTGGTTGTATGTTAACATTACTAGAAGCAAAGTATCTGTAGAACTATGCAGTAGTTTCTCTCTCTCTGGCATGGAATGAATAATTCAGAAAAACAGAACATGTTTCAGGTGTGTTTTAAAGTCAAAATCCAGCATATAACATATTGAAATATATCAAAGTGATTTATAAAGTCTTTTTTTTTTTTCTTCCATATGTCATCTTTCATCTTCCAAAACCCAGTAAAAATAAATCCTAGTCTTGACAGAATGCTTGTGACAATATAGTGGATGACAAATTCTGAGATTTGAGTAGACAATTTTTTTTCATGTAGCAAGAATCTTGGTAAAGATGAAACATGGGAGTTCCCAAGAATCTACCTAATGTTCCATAGTAATATACTTAAGCAAAGCTTTCAGTGTTTAATTCTAGTTTTCTGTGAAGAAAACGATAGAGACAATAGCAGTTAAAAAAAAGTTAGTTTCTAATTTTCTTCTCTTAAGGCCTATATTAACTTAAAAAATTTCAGTGAAGTACACTACTCAAGATTAGCACTTTAAAAAAGAAATTAAAATAAATTTTTTTTTTCTCTGCATTTTTCCTTGTCTAGGCCATCTTGTTGAGAATGCTTGGTTAGCATTATTTTGCTTTGATAAACGTGGTTGTCTCCTGAATATCAAAAATGAAAGCTTTCTCCTGCATGGCTAAGATACTGATTTCTGTGATCATACAGATAATTACTTAATTACTTTCCCCTGAAACCCAAGTAATACCTGGTATATTTCACTATAATCCCAAATTGAATTCCTTTATATGGGCTTTAAAATTCATTTTTATATGGACTTTAATTATGTGGAAATCTTTTCTGTTTATAAAATTGGAACATCATCCAGGAGTTTGTAGTGTATTTGTTTCCCTGTTTTTCAGACTTAAAAAAACAAATATTTATAAGTTACTATGAGCTAACAGACTAAATTTCACTGCCCTCTATTCTAGTATGTATCACATGAACAAGTTTTTAAAAATATTTCTTAAGATGAATGTCTCACAGTCTCATTCAGTCATTTCATTTTCTAAATCAAATAGGATACCAGCAGAAAATGCAACTAATCCTCACCTAGTTTGTGTTGCTTAACTAGTCCTATGAAAATACAGCTTAATCCTATGAAAATACAGCTGGCCTCACATTAGCTTTTGGATATCAGCCTTTTGTAGTGATTACTCTATATTATTCTCAGATTTGTTATTTTTTAACCCTTAAAGTTCTTATGCTTGTAAGTTTTATATATCTTGCTGTTTATAACCAGATTCCTTGTCCGTAAGTCCCTGAATTGTCTGGCAACAGAGGAAAAATGGCTTGTGGCACTGCCTAGAACCAGTGTCCTTACCAAATTATAGGTTTCAGCCCAGAAAGAACTCAAAAGAGATAGTATGCTGTAGTCCAAAAGAGACAGTATGCTGAGTGCCAGGCAGTGCCTGGTGCCTCTCTTTGGGACTGGAGGCAATGGAGCTCCTCCAGGAAAAGTGAAGCCAGGGGATGTGTTTTGGTAAGCAGAAATTACCAAGGTGAGGAAAGCTGTAAACTTGTGATTTCTGGCAAGGTTTCTTTTCCACCTGTGGATGTGAGATGGCAGGTCAGGCATAATGCCCTGAAAAGAGGTGAGGAGCATCAAGACCCTCTAGGAAAGGCGCCAGAATCCTATTTGGCCTTAACCATTAGGAAGAAAAGGAATGGGATTGTTGTCAGGTATTCCTTCCTGTCTTGGAAACACACGTGTCCTGTTGACTTGTTGCAAACCTGGAGGTTTGCTGCTTGTGAAGAACTAAGAGTTGCTGCAGAGCGCTGATACTATATTTTTCTGGTCGTGTCTGAAGCTTTTTCCATTTAAAATGGTATTAAATCACATGGAATTTTCTGTTCAGTCACAGGTCTCTGCAACACTTGGGAATTGTCACTAATTTGTTTGATGAGTTCCTTTTCCAAGTCCAAAATATTTGTAGTCTTGTTATGAAAAAAGGGTTTAACAAGTTTCCTAAAAAATTGGCTGGTAAAACTTCAGTTTTACCAGTGCAAATACATGCAGTCAACACAAGTGCCTTATGTATGTTACTGCTGAGTTTTATTTTCAAATTTTTTTAAAACTAATATGGATACTCAGGAAAGTGTAAGTGTAAATTATCCATCTAGGACAGTGGCTTCCCTGAGATTCCACTTGTGCTGTTCCTTTCTGTTCTTACAACACTGTATAGAGCCTACTGGTGTTAGGTTCTCAGAGCTCAGCCTCCTTATGTTGCCTAGTTTGCAGACAGCCATTTCTTGGATGTTAAAATTGTGTTAAAGATTCATCTGCAGAGAAAAGAATTTTATTTTGCATTGTCACTCATGATTTACCTCCTCATTTTAAAGTGAGATGCAGGCTAAATTTAGCTGTGTTGAAGAGTTCTATGAAACTAGTTTTCCTTAATCCATAACCTTATAGTTTTAGTATATCTTTGTGATAGAAACAGACTAAAGAAAATAAACTTTTTTTTTTTTAGAATTTGGATTACATAAACAAAACAGTAAAGTAACCTTTCCAACTTCCCTTTCTTTCCTCATTATAAAATTTGCTATAAAATTACAGCCTATTGTTATTTTATCCACTAGCATTTCTTTGGTGTTGCATCATAAATAAAATATCTTGATGGCTTTTTCAATATGTTTCCCTTTAAATCTCTTTTGTAATGCAATACACTTCTTATTCCAACAAGTCAGGCTAATTCTCAGATTCTGAATGAAATGTAGTATTCGTTGATATTTCAGAGGAACTTTGAAACATGATTAAAGACAAACAAATATGGGCAACTCAGGAAGTTGTATACATTTTTGTTTTCAATCCTTACCATTTGCAAACAAATAAATATAGCTGCCTGCTTGGATGCATTGTTATGACATATGCAACTTCCAAGTCTAGTGAAATAGTTCTCAAGTTCATGTTGCTGTTGTCATGCAATGTGCTGTTCATGTTGCTAATCTCATGTGATGTGCTTCTTAAGCAGTTGCTGCTAAGAGATCAAACGTATGATCCATTACTCATGAAACTTCTCCAAAGCAAAAGTGTTTTATCAGCTTTTCTACTAACCCCTGATATTTTTTGAACAATCAGCAAATTTTGGATATTTATTTTAAGTCCTTCTGCCTTTTCATTTTTATCACTTTGTTTTCCACCTACCCGTTTCTAGAAAGGTTTTCATATATATCCTTATTTGTAATCAGTCTCGAAGTTTATTTACTTTGCGAAGTAAAAGTAGAATTTCAATTATGAAAGTAGTAGAAAGAATAATAGAAGAACAATATAGTTGAGTTTGGAAAGGACCTCTAGAGATAATATTGAGTACATTAGTCAAGTCAACCTAGAGGAGGTTGGTGAAGTCTGTCCTGTTGAATTCTGAGATGGAGAGTCCAGGAGCTCACTGAGAACCCTGTTCCAGCTATAACTACTCCCACAACAGAAAACCATCCACATTTAAAGGAAATTTATTTCATTTCAATTTGTTCCAAATTTTGTTTTGAGTTTTGGGGAAGAATCTGCAAGTGTTTCTGCTGGTGGTTGTGTTTTATGTAAGAAATAAATTTATGGGATGCAAATGAAAAATATTTTACCCTGCAGGTGAGAGAAAACTTATAGGCAACTCCAAGAATCATGTTACTACTTTGAATTAAAGGCATCAAAGAACAAATCCTCTTCTATGATCTTAAGAAATGGGTAGTTTACTTAGGTTTTGTTTATCCATCATTACAGATACCGAGATACACAATAAGAACACTACACACACCAGCACACCTCCCCTCTGATAGCCTAATTTTTTTGTACACCTGTCAGATCTTTCAGGTTATCCTCTATCCCCATTAGAAATAATGTGTAGAATAAATAAAATTTGTATTCAGTACATATTGTTGGGTTTCTTTTCAGAGTTTTTAGATACCTTTCACAACTGTTGTGATTAAAAAATATTTGGAAATAATTTTTGTGCTGTTGAGCACAGTTTTTTCTTTTCAGTTCCCTTCATCTTTAACATCCAGTAGGAATTAGACATACTTGGGTAAAATGTGACCTTCTGTTAATTAAACCCTGCCCAATGATCAGGGAAACTTAACTTCTGCCCTCTGCCTCCCTCTTCTCTCATTCTGCCCCCAAGAAATCAACATTCCATGCTTCCTGAACCTTTTGAATTACTGTACTTGAGTTCAATGAGACTTGCATTAGGAACTAAATTTATACTTTGCAACAGGGATTTTTGAAAAAATGCCCCTTCCAAGAGGCGGAAATTCTACGTCATCTGTATTCTTCATCATTCCCAGACTTGTACCGCTTCAGCGTTCAGTCTCTGCATTGCAAGACTGAGATGTTGGAAGCCTTTGTCATTATGCAGAGCATTAATATGCTGCAGGGCCTTATCCCACCTAAGGTAGGTAGTGTGAATGTTTTTATGTATACTTAACATATTGTAGATAATTTCAAGTAACAAAGTTTTGTAGAGAGGGATTCTTTGATGACTTGGAATGTCAAAGGAGATGCAGGTTAGTAAGGAATGCTTTATATTTATTTAGAAAGTAATAGCTGGGATGTGACCTCTTTCACCATCTCACATTTGAATTTGATGTTAAGCGCTGGTTTACATTAAGCACATGGAACATGCATTGTCAGATTTCCTTTTTATATTTTTGGGTGATTTGTCATCATTTTATATCATTTATATTGATTCTGATCATTGAAGGCATCTCTAAATTTATATATGACTGAAGACTTCTAACCTTATGTTACTAGTTATTATCAAGTAGAGTCTCAGGCTGTTGAAAATTAAAACCTAACTCAATCCTTCAGGAACAAGGTGGGGAACTGACTCCAAAATATTTGGAAAGGCTGTACATCTTCTCTCTCATGTGGAGTGTAGGAGCCCTGCTAGAGCTGGAAGACAGATGCAAAATGGAATACTGGCTTCGAAAACATGCGACAGTAAAGCTTGATCTTCCTTGTATCCCAGAAGGCAGTGAAGACACAGTGTTTGATTATTATGTGGCATCTGATGGTTAGTAACTCAGCAGGGTGATATGGGGTAAAATTTAAAAGTTATTTTATAATTGTGCTTTTTTTAAAGAGAATTCATTCAGAAGAATTTTATAGCTTGCCTTCTTTTGGGTCCCTTAGCAAGTTTCATTTTATGGCTATACTTTACTGGTGGAATTGTGTTTAGCTTTTTCTCTTCTTCCAGTGAAAAGTCAGAATGTGGATATAATTGATACAAAAGCTGCATGGACTTTGTGGTGATGAATTTTCAAGTGAACATATAATCCTGGTCGTTGTCAAAATTTATGTAGGAAGGAGGAGTAAGCCTCTTAGATACAACTTAAGGGATTCTATGATTAAATGATTCTATAAATTTTAGTCTGAATACACAGAGGGATTGCTGTATGTGAGACGGAAGCCTAGACAGATCAGTGAACTGAATGGAAAAGAAAAAGAAGTGATGATGCCTAGTATTTCTAAAACATTTACTTAATTTCTTTCTTATTAGGTACATGGATGCACTGGAATACACGTGTTGAAGAGTATGTATATCCCAGTAGTGGCACCCCAGAGTATGACTCAATTCTTGTGCCTAATGTTGACAATGTGAGAATGGATTTCTTGATTGAAACCATAGCAAAACAGGGCAAGGTACTTTTTCTATAGTTCATATCAAAGTACTGCTAACAGAACACATGACAAAAGTTTTGGATTAGCAGTGAAGTATGTCATTGAAAAGGAAGAAGTTTTTTTTCTTTCTTTTTTTTTAGATATGAGAGGGTGTTTCCAGAAACTACTTTCATGCAAATATGCTTGAACTCTTGAACAGTCATTGTTTCCAGACTTTGTCTTCCCCTCGCCCCTTCATTCTGCAGTGGAAGTAACTGTAATTACAGCCAAGATCAGTCAGAATGGAACCAATATTTTCATGTACTGATGGGAGAGAGAGAAGCACATAGGTCAGGAGGCTCATATCTGACCCTGCTGATTGAACTCTGCCAGCATGGGACAGTTACAGAATTTATGTAGCTTTAGGCTATTCTTCACTAGAACTGTGCCACATAAGCAATTGAAATTTTACAGATACTGAGTCTCTAGATGATTAAACCCTTTTTCAAATAATTAACTCCTCTCCTTGTTAGTGTGATTGTGCTGGATGACATGACCATTAACTGCAAATATTTTTAACTTGTCAGGCCTGCAAAAATCTATGAGACATTAACTATTTTACTTCTACATGTCTCCTGTGAAAAGTTCACTTTACATAACTTTTCTAGTTTCTTTTCTGTTTAAAAGCTAAATGGGACTGTTGAGCCTTTGCCAAGACTCCCAGCTCTTGTGTTTCATCTTATTTCGATATTGTCTTTGTCTAGGCTGTCCTGCTAATTGGTGAGCAAGGAACTGCAAAGACTGTTATAATCAAAGGTTTTATGTCAAAATATAACCCTGAAAGGCACATAACTAAGAGCTTGAATTTTTCATCTGCAACAACCCCATTAATTTTTCAGGTATAGTAGTGATTAATCTTCTCATACAAGATAGTTGGATTCAGAGAATATTCTGATAATTTGCCAGGAGGATTCTTCTGAAAGTGGTTCTGAACAATAAAAAAGCACCTGTTCAAATAGTCCAAGTGTTCTAAAGCATGATTTAAGACTTCTGTAAAAAAATTGTTCCTTTAAACTTTTTCAGTAGCTATTAAGCTGTTCTTGGACTTCTACAATAACATGCCTATTATTGTCTTTTTCTTATTATGTTTTTGTGTCAAATATATCTGTTCTCACTAACTGGGAAGAGCTGTTAGATTTCACTAAACACCATGGGTAAAAGAAGTGCTACCCACAACAATCTGTCATTAAAAGTGTGCTGTCTGCAATTTAAGTTTCAGTCATTACAATAACTCATTAAAAAAGTAACACATGCAGGGCAGCTGCTCTACATACAATTAGAATGCTTAAATCCTGAACTGTACTGCCTGTCCAAATTTCTACCAATCTAATTTGAATTATTTCAAGTGTCTTTAATCTCCTGGCAATATATTTGGGGAATATTTTTAATGCAGTTTGGTATGCCAGGCCAAAGCACTGTCTGGACTGTAAGTGCTGTCTATAAGCTTAATGAATCACCTATCATCTGCCTGTATAGTATAGTAGAAACTACTAACATTTTATGTAATATACAAACATGTAATTTTGGTCTTAATTTCCTTAGGATTTTTTCCTCTATTTATTGGGCTATAAACAAAGAGTAACATATTTTTATAAAAGAAAAGAAGATTTAATTGGTGATAGGTGAGATTCTGATCATCAGGGTATCTGAAATAGATGTGCAAGACTAAGCCAATTCTCCGTTAACAATCTAGATCAAAACATTCTGTTGTGATCTGTGCTTTAAAATTACTCTAGCTTATTATAACCTTGGTCTACCTGATGCCACTTGTACAAAATTGGAGCTAGGCATGGTGTAAGAATGCAGATATTTAGTTTTATACTGAAGAATAATTATGTATGGTTAAGTGAACTTTCACTTAGGATAGAGTAAATAAAAACTGGAACTTAAGAAGAACAGAGAAATGGAAAGATGATGAGAAGAACAGTAAAGGCAAGTCTACCATTAGGCATAATTATCTCATCAAGTGTATTTATATATGTGAATTTAATTATTGATGTATGCTTTTATGAAGTACCTTGATACCTGCTGGAAAGGTGTTCCAGAATTATGTCTTCAATTTAATCTTTATTGCTAGAAGTCATAAATTTTGCTAATAAATGAATAAAATAAAAGTTTGAAACCTATTCAGATTTATGCAAGTGTTAGGCATGGTTTCTACTGTAGACACCAGCCTGGTGCTGTATAACTTGAGATTTTAGCCATTCTAGTTGAACTAGTGCAATTACCTCCAGCAAATGCCTTGTCTGAACATCACTTAGTAAAATTCTATGTAACAGGGACATCAACATGTTTAAGTGATTGAATCATGTATGGAATGAAGTGCTCTTTGTGACTGTGCTGCTAATTGCTTTTTAACAGCGTACAATAGAAAGCTATGTGGATAAGCGCATGGGCCCAACTTATGGTCCACCTGCAGGCAAAAAGATGACAGTCTTCATTGATGATGTGAACATGCCCGTAATCAATGAATGGGGAGATCAGGTCAGTTTGTGAAAGAAGAAAAAAGAAGACAAAAGGTTTTCTTTGTTTTTATGCTACACTGTAAAATTGGCTTCTCAGTCATTCAGAATAGGGTAAAATTGATATGTAGTACTTTAATTTTAAACAGTCTTTTAAAAGAACCCATCTACATTAATTTGTCAGGAATTAATTGAAAATAAATATGCTAACAGCAAGAAGCAGTTTGAGTGCTCCTTAGAACATGCCTGTATAATTTTAATAATGTTTTTTAACAACACTCATTTTATAATTAAAAAAAGGAAGTCTTTGGTACACAAATTGTGATAGCAAATTGACATTGTGGGCAATAATGAAAATACTGTGAAACCTGAGAGGTAAGAAGTGTCTTCTCTGCTTCAGACAAAATGGAAGTAATCTTTATTTATATTGACAAAGTTGTTCTGAAGTACATTGCTTTGGAAATTAATGTTAGAATTTCTATAGGAGTATAGGTATAGGATGTATTCTCTGTGGGGTTTTCTCAGCTTGTCAAACAGAAATGTAGGGTATCCCTTTATGGCTAAAGAAAAAGGTCTTGCATGTTTTTGTAGTAGGCAGTAGTTCTTTTATTTCAACTTGAAAAACATGCTTGTGATTGTTACATGTGAAACTTATTACAAATATTTTGTATCATTTGCAGCATGATGCATTAGTTTGGGCTTGTTTGAGAAAAAAGATGCAAAGATACATTAGTTTGGGCTTAATTAGGAAACTGGAAATTTTGTTTTAAAAGGCAGAAGTGTTTCCAACAGCAATGGAAATCATGTCGCATTCAAGTGAGAGTAAATTGTCATGTGAATGATTAGTTCTAAATGAGGATACCTCTGTACTTCCATGATTTTTATCCTTAGATTTTACTAAATGTTCTTATTCCTTGCTGTGCATTTTTACCCCAAAGCAAATAAACAGAGAGATAAGGGAGAGTATTATAGTCTTTGTTAGGTATTTCAAACATTTAAATTCATGTATAATACATGTAAATAATGCAACATTTACATTCTGTATTCCATTCAGTTGTAGGTATAATATTGTCTTATATAAAACCTGGTTATTTTACAGGTGACTAATGAGATAGTTAGGCAACTGATGGAACAGAAAGGACTGTATAACCTGGAAAAACCTGGGGAATTTACCAGCATCGTGGACATTCAGTTTTTGGCTGCCATGATCCACCCTGGGGGAGGTCGCAATGATATTCCACAGAGGCTGAAGAGACAATTTTCAGTGTTCAACTGTACTCTGCCTTCCAATTCTTCCATTGACAAAATTTTTGGTAAAGGGAAATCAGCTTTGTAGTCATCTCATTTTTTAAAATAGTAGTTGTTTTTCCCATATCATTCTATTTGTGCACATTATTGTTAAAATTGAGGCCTAATTTTTCCCTGATTTACCAGCGCATTTTTCTTCAGTAATCACTTCCCACCTGCAACATCATCAATCTGTAAATTGTTCAGATCCAGTCATGTCTCTGAAATTCTTGGTATTCTCAGATTTAATAAGAATGACAAGAAGGTATTGTTTTAGTGACAATGCTGGACAGTTGCTCAGGTGCCACTGCTGCTAAGAATAAGTGACTAAAGGCTAGACTTTCTCAAAGAATGGGATCATACTGATTTTAGCAGGAGATTAGTTATTCAAGGCCAGTGGAAACTGATTTATGAGGAAAAAACATTTTAATATGCTGTTAATTAAAAGTTAAATAGCCATTGAGCCGGTGGCAGAATGGTGTTAAGAATGGCTGAATCAAAATTTAAATATACACCGGAAAGCCATTTTAACAAATTTGAAAAGGTTTTTAGGATTGGAAAAAGAAGCGAAACAGAAGATTCAGACAATCATTGCTCCTAGTGTTGTGCTAACATGCCTTTGATTTGGCAACCTTTCTTTCCACAGGTGTAATTGGAGAAGGACACTACTGTAGTGAGCGGGGATTTTCACACAATGTGAAGAAAACAGTAGCCAAATTGGTTCCATTGACACGCAGACTGTGGCAGATTACCAAGCTAAAGATGTTGCCCACACCAGCCAAGTTTCATTATGTCTTCAACCTTCGAGACCTCTCGAGGATTTGGCAAGGAATGCTGAACACTACATCGGAAGTGATCAATGAGCCACAGGTAAGTGCAGCACATCAGTGACCTGGATATAATTAGTGTAGGAAAGGGGATGAGAGTCTATCTTGGATTTTGAATTTGCTTTAAAAAAATGCACCTTAGTGGATTTTTTGAGGCAAAGGTGTTTTAGTCCAGCTTTTATAGTACCAACTGAAATGACAGCTTTGTTTCAAAATGATGACAATCCCCACTTCTTTTGCCACAACAGTTTGCTTCTATCTGCTTTTCCTATTACTAACAAATGTTAGTTTATTTAAAAGTGAGAAAATAAGTGAGAGGCATTGAACTTACTTTAACCCTATGAAAATGCTCAAGTATTGATTAAAAAATTGAATAGTTTCTCCTCTCCATTACTGTCTTGAGACTTTCAGTTACTGCCTAATTTCTGTCTAATCTAACAATTTGTTTCTGGCTTATGGTTTAAAAGGAAGAAATAGTAAGAAGTATTAGTAATGTTTTCTTTTTCCATAATCCATCTTTCTTCCAGTAAAATATTATTTCTCTTCTAATTTTTTTAAGGAAAAGTAATTTAGAGCTGTGAAACATGTAGTGCTGGAAAAGCAATGCTTATGGAAAACATGTAAAATTTGTTAAATAATCGGTTCATTTGCAATGTGTGTCCCTGTTCAATAAGCTCCTGAATTCTACTGCATCTAAATTTAAACTTCAGAATGGATTTTAGTTTCTGCAGCAAAAACATGGAACACTTAGATTATATATATATGTGTATACACTATTAATGTCTTTTGAAGTGTAAAAACCAATTGGTCAAAATACTATTATATAAATTTATATATTAATTCTGAGACTTGATGCGTCAATTGTACAGAGTTCTGTAGGCTGAACCAAAGGTCTTCAAGGAGTACCTGGAATTTTTTCTACTATTGTATGGTAATAGCATAGGATTAAAATGAGTGCTGCTGATATTAACAGCCTGACAGGTTCTCCTTCTTCATCCTGTGACCAAATGGAAGGACTTTAAAGGTATATTGAATGTGGAGAAGGGATAATATAAACACTTAAACATTTTTCTTTGTTGTTATTCTCCAACTGCTTTGGCTGTAGCACTGGGACCGCTATCTGTGTTTGCCATGAAATTATTGCCATGATGCTTATATTTTCACCCATCTTCTACTTAATGACCAGTTAGAAAAGTGGTTTATCAATACATAAACATGTTAACTGGTATGGATGTGGTTTTAGGGCTGAGGAAATAAAATCTTCGTACGCCTTACTTTGGAACACTAGATTAAAACTTCTTCCATAGTTAACTGAATATAATCTTAAATTCCTATTGGGCAGAATAAGAAGATCAAGGTACCTCTTCTGAAGAACTATTTATTTTCTAATGTTAATGTTATTTTTAAGTTAAGAAATGAAGGCAAACCTTTAAAGTTGGTATCATTTTGTTGCAAGCCAAATTAGTTCCTCAGTACAAGAGAGACATAGAGCTCCTGGAGTGTGTCTGGCAGATACAGTTAAGGGCCTGAAGCACCTCTTTTAAGAGGAGAGACTGAGGGACCTGGGCCTGTTCAGCCTCAAAATGAGAAGACTGAGGGGAGACCTCATCAATATCTGCCAATATCTGAAGGGAGAGCGTCAGGACAGAGCGAGGCTCTGCTTGATGGTGCCAAGGAATGGGGCAACAGGCAGAAACTGATTCACAGGAAATTCATCCTGAACATGAGGAAGAACTTCTTTAATGGGAGGATGATGGAGCCCTGGAACAGGTTGCCCAGAGCAGTTGTGGAGTCTCCTTCACTGGAGAGATTTAAGAACCATCTGGATGCAATTCTGTGCCATGTGCTGTAGGATGATCCTGCTTGAGGAGGGAGGATGACCCACTGTGGTCCCTTCCAAACTGGCCCACTCTTCTTCTGTGATTCTGTGAAATGCCACCTTTCTATTATTTTACTTTTTTTCCTTTTTGCATGTAGGTGCTGATAAAATTGTGGAAGCATGAGTGCAAGTGTGTTATTGCTGATCGTTTCACAACCTCAGAAGATGTTGATTGGTTTCATAGAGCTGTGGCAAAACTCATTGAGGAGGAGTTTGAAGATCTGAAAGCTTTGCTGAATCATGAAACAGATGCATTCTTTGTTGACTTCTTAAGGGATGCACCTGCAAGAACTGGTAAAGATTTACTTTAATAATCATGGAAATTATAAAATTAGGCAAGGGGATATGATAATATTAGGTACTATGAAAAATATGTTGTAAAAATTCATGCTAAATTTATGCATCAAAAGTGTCTGTTTCGTCCAGTGGCTTTGAAGGTAATCTATGTCACCAGCTGTGGCAAATTTTTATCTTAATAGGATTTCTAAGTCTGTATTGATATCCAGTGTCTGTATAGGAGAACCTTGCTTTCATTTAAATTGGTGTGGCAGAAAGACCGAACTGCCAAATAGTGAGCAGGAGTCTTTTTATTCCAAAAGGATCAAGGAAATTTGTTATGAATGACCTGAAATGGTGGGGTTGCAGTAGTAGATAAAGGATTGCAATGTAGGTAACATGCCCCAGAAATCTGATTAAAAAAGACTGTCTCTGGGCTAATCCAATACTCTTTAGGAAGTAACTATTAAATGTAACAAATGACTATTAATTCAAATTTTCCTGAATGCTAGTTAAACCTCTTTAAAAACCTGTATGACTTATAGCAATACCTTTATGTCTTTCAAACAAAAATGTGGTGTCGCTGACCTCACTAAATTACCTGGGAATATTTATCAATTGTTGCAAAAGAACAGAAAACATTTGTTTGGGTTTAGGGAAGGTCGTTAGATGATTCAGTTTTCTGTGTTGGTATCACTGCAATGATGGAGAGTGGAGCAATGGGAGACTGGCATGAATGGCCAATGCTATTTGAACCTTCCCTTGAACAATTGAGGTAGACAGAAGGCAGTGACAAAAGGAGAATAAAGGATAGGACAAAAATTGCCTTTTTTGGTGACAGATTAATTGTACCTGTCCTGTAACCTGCCCTTTAGTATGGAGCTTCATCTAAATACAAAGCGGGAGACTCTCATATAGAAAGGCTATATTTTGCCCTCAATAGATTTCAGGACCTAAGTCCTGGGCCTTGAGAACCCCCTTTCTTTGGCTTTAAATGAAAAGAATAACAAGCGTCATTTTTTTTTATTTGTTCCTATAATGGCATTTAGTATTTCCCATTGTGGTGGAAGTGTACAAGCAGGACCTTGATTTCTAAGCTCTTAAATATATAAAAAATTAGATCTGACATTGACTTCAAAGAGCCCTATGCTGAGATCAGTAATATGTTTACTGGTACCAGATAATCTTTTTGTCTCTGGGTTGTAAAAGCAAACAATATGTTTGTCCCTGACAGAAGTACAGGATGACTTAGATCTTGGTCAACTTTTACATCTTAGCTCCAAGGAATTGTTTGTGGTGCTAGTGATCTCGAGACCCTCTACCTATTCAAAGGTGTTTTTATCAGTTGGTTTTGAGATTGTTAGTTAGTACTTTTGATTATGAATCTTGAGACTGAGCAAGACATAAAAATAATATGTTTTGCTGGCTGCCTCTCTAAATAATGGAAAAGTTTTCCCTTTCCTAGGTTTTGTACTTCATTATACTGTCCTTGGACATTAACAATAAAACTGTAGAAACAGAGTTAAGATGATATAATTATTTTAAATTTTTCAAAACTGTAAAAGTATCACTGCAGGTTAAGTTCTTGATGTATTTATATTAGTTTCTTATCAGGTTTAATTTGTTTAAATGTCTTATTCAACTTGTAAGAAATCGATTTCCACCTGGAATACTCCTTTAGTTTAACCAGTTCTTTTACAGGTTAAAATAAGAAGTCAATTAATTTAATTAGATTCAATCTGGAGGAGTGTTCCTATGCAGAAGCAATATAGAGATAAAAGTTCTGAAATTAAGGTGACTTCAAGCAAACAAAAAATGCAATATAAAGGACAGCTGAAAAAGAATTAATAATTTGTGTATTTTGATAGAGTAGGTTCTGTGGTAAAATGTAATTTTCTTAAAATATGTTTTAAAATATGTATTTTGGGATTTTAATTTTGTTATTGTTTTTCTGTTGTTTTTTCCTTTGAAATTGCATGAGCATTAGAAAGGTGAATAGAAAGGAAATGGAGAAAAATTTGAAAGAAGAAAAAGTTACAGACAGTATTCTAAATACAGTTGAGTTTACTTGGGGGTTGAAGTTCTTTTCCCCACCTTTTTGTCCCTTACCTTCCCACTGGCTTCTAGTGCTTTGCTAAACTTTAGGGAAATGCTTATTTTACTGGATGATTTATTTCATTGATTTTAATTATACCAATTAAAGATAATGTTCTGAACTATATATTTCTTCTGCAAGTTAGAAGAGGCTTAGCAAAACTGAATGATTTAGAATAACTAGAAAAATACATCCTGTGGCATATATAGATCACAAAATCCTGAAAGTAATTGAGCTAAATGTATGTAAATAAGAGCAAAATGTACTGTACCAGTATTATTTTTGAGGAAATACAAATGACCAACCAAAAGCCCCCTGATGTCTGTCTGCTGGCACTGTTTCAATGAGATTTGTCTGATATTTTTAAATGAAATATGGTCTGGATGAGAAGTGAGATGGATTAAAAATTGCTGAGTGGTCAAGCCCAGAAAGTGGTTGGTGTTCAGTGGCTCCAAGTCTAATCAGAGACCAGTAACTAATGATGTATCCCAAGGGTCAGCACAGGGGCCAGCCATCCTCAACACTATCATTAGTGGTCTGGGTGATGGGGCAGTGTCCCGTCAAGCCAGCTCCCAGATACTGCAAAGCGAGGAGGAGTAGTTGATATGCCAGAGGTTGTGCTGCCTCCCAGACAGCTTAACTGGAACTCCATAAGGTTCTGCAAAGGGAAGTGCAAAGTCCTGGACCTGGGGAGCAAAGGTCCCATGCACCAGTATACACTGGTGGTCGCCCACCTGCAAGTCAGCTTTGCAGAAATGGACCTGGAGGTGCTGGTCGATACCAGCCTGAACATGACCCAGCAGTGTACCCTTGTAGGAACAAAAAAACTAGCGACACCCTGAGCTGCATTAGAAGAAATATAGCCAGAAGGCCAAGGGAGGTTTTCCTTTTCCTTTTTCAGCACTAGTAAGGCTACACCTGGAGTGCTGTATCTGAGTCTGGGGTCCCCAATACAAAAAAGACACAGATATACTGGATAAAATCTATTGAAGAACTTGAACATCAGTAATCCCTTTTGTTTTCTTTTTTTTTTTTTCTTTTTCTCCACTGTGGCAGTCTGGTGCAGGTTGTCCAGAGATGTTGTGGAGTCTGTCTTTGGAGGTATTCAGAAGCCACCTGAGCATGGTCTTGGAGAACCAGCTCTAGGTGGCCCATCTGGGGCAAGGGGTTGGACCAGATGACCTTCAGAGGTCCCTGATGATCTCAACTTTTCTGTAATTTTATTTGCTGTAAGAATTCTTATGAATGAAAGCATGTCACCTTTCAGCATGATTAAGGTTATGAATGGAAAAATGAGGCAGTGGCACTGTTACCTCCTTTCTTTGAGAATTGACTTGTGCCTTTTATATCACCTAAGGAAACAAATGTATGCTAATTCATGGTGAATATATTTTTTGTTGTGGCAGTTATTAGTTTCAAGGGTATGTTTTTTCTAGAGCAATTATTTAATCAATTTAGACTGTTTGTCTTTTACAGAAAAGATTATTTGCAATTTTAAACTGCAGTATTTATTTACCTTCATTCTCTGGTGCTACTTTTTTTCCAAGCACCTAAACAAGTATCATTTTTCATCATTCAAGTTTCAGATAAAGACAGCTATTTAGGTTTTTTTTTCTCATTTTGTCTTTAAAAATTACTTTGCTGAAATTACCATTTCTTGCAGGCAGGGTGTACTCAGCACTCTCATATGTACATCTAATATATAATATTATGTATAATAAACCTGTTTCTGGGTGGTGAAACTTCTAGTTATCTTCACTTACTTGTCCCCTCATTGAACCTTTGTAAATTATTTAAACTGCTAAGGTTTTATTACTTGCTTTTTGTTCTAGATGAGAAACCAGAGGAAGCTAATTTAGATATTCCCAAAATCTATGAACCAATCTCCTCATTTAATCAGCTACGGGATCGTTTAAATAAGTTTTTGCAAGCATACAATGAGAATGTTCGTGGTACTGGAATGGACGTGGTTTTCTTTGAGGATGCCATGGTTCATTTAGTCAAGGTACAGTCTTGCTGGATTGCCATTTGTTGTTGTTCAGTTGCCCACATCTCCTTTGAATAGAGGTATGCATGAATCAAGGTAAATTACTTCTGAAACTGCTGCAGCTAATTTATTGCTATCAAATATTTGATCCGTCACACTGTGACTAGGTATTAAAACCTATTAAAAACTTTTTAGAAAATGCACCAGATGGAACTATTATACCTATCTTTTATGTTTGGTGGGATCATGGTGCTAGCTATTCTGATTTTATTTCAACCTTCCTCCTTTATTCTTCTGGGAGCCCTTCCTGTCTTTCGAATGAGTCAAATGAAATTCAGGTTAAGACATAATTGGTTGCTTCTGAAGGAGTACGCACAGCAGAGTAGGAATTAATGTAGTCCAAAATTCTTTTGTAGATCCACAGTATGCTCACTACTTTTAAAGTTCTTTTGAATATGGATTGGAGCTGACCATAACTTTCAGCACAGCACAGCTTGATATGATTGTTCACACAGAATAGACTCATACAAAGGAGAGCTTTTTTTTTTTTTTTCCTTTAACACTAGAACCCCTATTGTCTAAGTAGAATACTGAGGTTTTCGGTATTTTTTAGATTATTAAGAACTATATATGTAATTGCATCATCCCCCCCAAATACAGTATTAAATATCAAAACAATTTAATTATAGTTGACAAACACATTGCATCTGGGGTTTTCAAAATTTTTGCATTAATTCTCGTTATTTTGCAAAATTAGTCTCTTTCTTTCTAAGGTTTATGGGCAAAATTAATGATGTTTTGCTCTGGATTTCTTTAGGACAATTGTAAATAATCATCACACTTACCAATAAGTTTCTTATTTATTTCTAGGAAAAAACTATATAAGTTTAGGATGCAATACATTTTTTTTTTCACTGAACAGCCAACTGTCATCAGAAATATTTTGGGTAGCCAGATGGTAAATACCTGAAATATTTTATTAGTATTTTCTTGGATAAAATTATAATTTTATGCTTTATGCAAAATGCTTTGCTTGGATAAAAAGTGTATATATGATTTTAAATTCTTGGAAACATGAACAACTGTGTAGACCTGAGAAAGCTTCTAAGAGAAAGCGAGATAGGCACTGTTGAGGTAATGCCTAATCATAGCTGACATAATATGGCTTGAATGAGTTAAAGCTGAGGGATATCTTAAATAGAGAGCAAAATTTCCAATTAACAGCTTGTGTGCCTCTGCCTGAAACAGATCTAATAGCCATTATTGAAATGATTAGTGGTATTGCAAAGATGTTGTGCAAATTAAATTTTCTTTCTCTGGTTAAATAATAAAGCTTAGAGTAAGCCTTCATACTTGATTTTATCTTTCTTGTGAAACATTAACCAATGGAAAATAATAAATACGTTACCTTTAATATGTAAAATTAATAGGTTTAAAATTAGAGGAAATTGGCATGACTATCTTTAATAGCTTAGAAGGAGGTAACTCAGAGAAAAGGCAAGTAAATAAGTCTCCCAGGTTGTTTACTGACACGATGGAATTCTGGAGTCATCAAAGAACTGTTCAAGATAATAAAGAGAACAGAAGTCAATCCCGTGCATCATTGCTTGTATGGAGAAGACAAGCTGCTAACCAGCTGGATGGTATTATTGTGTCTTTGAGAGGGAATTGGCTCTGTGCTGCTCTGGATATTAATGTAGGCTCTTCTGGGTACAGTGAGGATCTGTTCTCTTGCAACTGATGGACTGCCATGTTTCATGGCATTGTTTTTTGGCTATGGGCTGTAAGACAAGTTCTGTATGCAGTTCACGGTTACTGCTGAAATTTTTTTTGCTCTGAATTTTAAAGGCTTTGTTTGTTTACATTGCACAGTCCTGAATTGAAGGGAAATGTGGAGCAGCAGGAAGCTACTGCCTTTTTTGATTTAAAATATAAATAATGAAGTGGGAAAGAAATGTTGATCTAATTGGGAGATGTTTCACTGCGATCAAATATTCATACTTGATACTGTGCATTTTTACAGTCAAGTAAATGAGAATTGTAACAAGTTTCATTATAAAGGCAGTATTATTACCTGCTGCAGAGAATGCTGAAGACTCTTTGTCCTGAATTTAACATGCCTGGAACAGCCTGTCCTTCAGGTCACAATGAGATGAGTCTTACCAAAGTTATCCAGAGGTCATGGTACTGGGGAAATTATTTCCTTCCCAATTTTGATAATCCCACATGCTGTGATAGCACATCACTAAGAAATCACAGCTGAGATTTACTTGCACTTTGCGGGAGACGTAATTCTACTGATAACTGAACCTACACAGTGGTGGAATCAAATGGTTGCTATACTATCTGACAGGTCAACACTAAACACTGCGAAGTACAAATATCCACAGAATATATTAATAGTAATATAGACTCTTTTAATTAAACCTTAAAGTTTTAATTTGTTCTTCATTTCTAATATAACTTTAGTAATGTGGTAGCATAGAATTTTGCATGTGTGACTCTTGCACATTGTACCAATGAATGACTGGTATATTACACAGATTTCCCGCTTGATTCGCACTCCTCGTGGAAATGCTCTCTTAGTTGGAGTTGGTGGCTCAGGAAAGCAGAGCTTGACGAGACTGGCATCCTTCATAGCTGGCTATGACACATTCCAGATAACGTTAACAAGGTGAGCATTACCTGAAATTTAACTAAATAAGTACTTCGTGTTTTAAGTCTTCCTATAAATAAAACAGGCTCACATTCTCTGATCACCATCACATAGAGTAGAAGGACATGACTATCCTTTGAAACTTACTAGATCTAAGTGATTTTCTAAAATAATTGTGAATTTTTGCTATCTTTGGAGTAGGAAATTATTTTGTTTCCTTCACAGAAAGAGAAAGAGTATTGGCGGTTTCAAGTTATCTTTGCATCTTTACACAGTACATTAAATGGTACCGAAAACATTTTTAGGTGGTTATCAATCCAAAAGGCTTTTATGAATTAATCTCGTAATATTTGAAATACTGTCATCTGAGGAGGACGAATCTTTATCCCTGCCCTCTAATTTGGTAGATCTTGGGTATCTGTCAGTATTTTGACAACCTTTTCCAAGTACATCATTCCCTTACTTCACATTGTTCAACCCAGTGTGGTTTCTTTTGAAATAAAGATGAAAAAAAATTATAAATCCCCCTGTGAATGCCTCAGAATGAATACTATCCCAACTGTCTGTAGGACAGGTCAATTTTGGTACTCAAATGTAATTTTAGCAAAGTGAAATTATTTTAAATCTTTTGCAGATGTGTTGGCTCCAGAAGAAATTGTAGGGTCACATGTGGGAATGTCCCTGAGTATGGGTCTCATCAGAGGACCTATCTGAAATAAGCACCTTTATGCCTCAAGTTCCAAGACATTGTTTCTGACTTAAATTTGCTTAGGTTTTTTTACCCTTTTGGTGAGAAGACTTTTTTAAAAAGAGATGAGTATCTGTATTTGTTCAACTAACATTTTTTTTTTTTATAGATCATACAACACTTTAAACTTGATGGAAGATCTGAAACTCTTATACAGAACAGCAGGACTGCAAGGCAAAGGCACCTGTTTTCTTTTTACAGACAATGAGATCAAAGATGAGTCCTTCTTGGAATACTTGAACAATGTGTTGTCATCAGGAGAGGTAAGAAGATCAATTTTCTGCTTTTTAAAGTTCATAATTGAAGAGTTTATTTGAATATTTTGTTTTAAGTCAAAGAGTACACTTCCAAAAACTAGAACTCAAGTGCTTTTTGTCATTAAAGTATTATTAAAAATGAATGCAGTCTCCAAAATCTACAAAATCCTAGATTAGACTGAGCGAAGTGATCTCAAGGGATATGAGAACAGCTTTACAAAAATAAAATTTGGACTTGAGAACCATTACTGATGTTTTTAAAAGTTGTCTGTTAAATTAACTATTAGTGTACAGTTAGTTTTGGTATGGTAAATTCATGTCCAGAATGGATGGATTTTATTGATTTTATTTACTTATTTATTATTTTAGGGTTATGTTTCAGAGTAATTGCTACTAGTTATTAGAAGTTAAAGAGAAGGAATGAAAGCTATTGGAGGGTGGGGTTTAAAATTTACAGCAAGTTCGATTTCAGTCTATTTGATGGAATCACTTCATTAAAACTTCTTGTTTAAAGAAAGGAGTTGGGGGGTGCTAATAATTTCAGTGTCTGAGATGTATGTCCCTTCCTACAGTGGTGTGTATTAAAAGAACCTTTTGCTGTATCCTCTATTTTGGATCATCTCAAAAAGCATGAAAAATCTTCCTTTTCCCAAAGGTCTCAAACTTATTTGCACGTGATGAGGTAGATGAGATCATTGGTGATCTCATTCCCTTCTTCAAAAAGGAGTATCCACGAAAACCTCCAACCAGTGAAGCTCTGTATGACTATTTCATGGCCAGAGTCCGTCAGAACCTTCACGTAGTTCTTTGCTTTTCACCAGTAGGTGAAAAATTCCGAAATAGGGCCCTGAAGTTCCCTGCTCTCATTTCTGGATGCACTATAGATTGGTTCAGCCGATGGCCTAAGGATGCGCTGGTGGCAGGTATGGGTAGGTTTTATCTTTGCAGACACATAATTTTCTGATCAGTGGTCATGTAGCTGTTTTAATTGTGTTGAATTTTACCAGAAGAAACTTAATTGATTCTAAGATTTGATGTAGGTATTCTCTTCTTAAATGCCTGTTTTATTAAGCTGTCAAAATATTTCTAACAGAAGAATGGTTTTGAACACAGTTTAAAGAAAAATTCCCCGTGAAGATGTCTTAAAAGTATTTGTAAAGAACGCAAAGATGCTACTAAAGAGATTATTTGTGAATGTGTCTGTGATAGAGCATAGAGTAGAAGGTGGTGATTACCCAGTCCCTGGTAGGTAGCAGCTAGGTCCAGAGTGAAAAAGCAGTTGCACATTTTGGAGATGAATAATGACAGATCCTTAGCTATACTTTTTATTGACACGTGTGGAATAATATTCAGAATCTGATGGTGAAGAGTAAAGAAGACTGGGTTTTCAGAAGCTGGGTGAAAGCCAAGATACTACATGCTGACTTGTTTTGTAGTGACTTGTTTATTAGCTAAGATGCTTTTATAAATATTTACTTAAATTTAGGCTTTCTTTCTTTCCTAAGTGTCTGAACACTTCCTGTCCTCATTTGATATGGACTGCAGTGCTGATACAAAGAGGGAAATTGTGCAGTGTATGGGCTCATTCCAGGATGGAGTGGCAGAAAAGTGTTCTGATTACTTTCAAAGATACAGACGTTCTACACATGTGACTCCTAAATCCTACCTGACCTTTATTCAGGGATACAAAACCACATACAAAGAAAAGCATGCTGAAGTGCAAATATTATCAAACAGGTAAACTCAGGTTACTTCTGTTTTCCTTGGTTTTCTTCCCCAGGTAGGTATAGTCTGATATACTTCATTTCATGCATGGCTCGTCTCCTCACACAGCAAAAAAGGTATTTTTAATTCCTAAAATTATGTGAAGGTGTAACTTATTCAAATATTATAGATGCTCTTGTCCTATAAGATAAATTTGGGGGGCGGGGAGTGTAGTGGTACTTGACAAATAGAAGTAGAAGGAATATGAGGTGAATATAAATTATACCCACGTGTTTTCAAAGAGCAAAAGAAGACATCTACATGTAATTTCATAATGTACTGATAATAGCATTTAATTTGCCAGTTGGCAACTTTTGTTTCCTTGTTGAACCCTTGTAACCTCCTGTTATGAACATGTAAGGAATATCCTAAGTGGTTTTGTGAACACAGAGCCTCACTTAGACTCCTGAACTTTTTACTTGTACATTATTAAGGTGGTTTTGATATACTTTTTCCTATTTTCAGATGCTTTATTAAGCTAGTGATATCTATTTGCAGATATATCTTCATGTCAGGAGCACCCAACTATAATGTAAAATTAGCAATTAGTGTATCAGTTGGTATCACCCTTAAGAAAAACTGCCTTCTCAGTTTTGAAAGATTGTTAATAAGAGCTGGAAACCTTAAAGAAAGGCTTAAACTTGTTGATTTGGCATTGAAACGTTATTTGTCTTCAAAGTCAAATTGAGTTTGAAACCTGTAGTTGTGTTAGGGTGAAGGCTTGTAGAACAGAAGGGTATTGCCCTGTTTTCTGCCTTCAGATTTACCAAGTTAGTTCATGAAGTCCAATTTCTTCCACTTAAACTTAGTTGCACTGTCTGAATCTGTTGGGGGTTACACTTTGTCTGTTCTGCTGTATTTGTTCAGCTGTCCAAGTACTGGATAGCCTTTGCAATAGCAGTCTGTGTAGAGGCCTTTTAAACTTGTCTGAAAAGTCCCAAGTGAAGAGTTTTTGATAGAAAAAAAGCACTGTTGAAGGAGAATTTTAATGCTGAATCAGAGAAGTCTTATCACAATACTATTTTTCCTTTTCTCTCTTTTGCTTGGTCTTTGTTTGTTTTCAGTTTCCACTTCAAACAAGAAATATTGATTGGTTATAATTTTCAGAATTTCGGTGATCAGAAAATGCTTTCTGCTGTACAGAACTTAGTTCTTTGATTATTGGCTCAAGAGGGGCAATGACATTTACAGAACCAACATGTAGGATTTTATGCAATGATAAAGGCATACTGTTTGATCAGAAGTGGGTAAAATTTCAAGCCAAAAACTTTATTGATGTACTTTATTGTTCACTTTATTGATTCTGAAGATATCAGAAATAAAAGTTCTTGTCCAAGTTTTTTTTTTTTTTTTTGGTGTAAAATATCTCTTGCAATTGTTCATTCTGATTGATGGAAAGTAGAGTGAATTACATAGTGAATGAGAAGCTTTTTATTTTGCTTTTTAACTTCAGAGTAAATACTGGTCTGGAAAAATTGAAAGAGGCCTCTGAGTCAGTGGCTGCTCTAAGCAGAGAACTGGAGGTAAAAGAAAAGGAACTTCAAATTGCAAATGAAAAAGCTGACATGGTATGTACAGCCTTCAAAGTGTATTGCTGTTTGATTTTTTTTTCTCCTTTTATTCCTTCTATTTTTAAAAAATTAATTAAATTAAGGTAAATGTTGGACAGAAAGGATGTTGGAGAAAATGATGGTATTTGAGTTTTCTGGAATTGACCAGATATGATTTTGCAAAAAAAAACCCTCTTTTAACTTCGGGCATGTGGGTTTTCTCACATTCTAGGTATTGAAGGAAGTTACCGTAAAAGCACAAGCTGCTGAGAATGTGAAAGGTGATGTTCAGAAAGTGAAAGACAAAGCTCAAGCTATTGTAGACAGTATCACAGTTGACAAAGCCATTGCTGAAGAGAAGTTGGAGGCTGCCAAGCCTGCTCTGGAAGAGGCAGAGGCAGCCTTACAGGTTAGTCCTTGGACCATGTACAACATTACCACTAAGAAGGTGGATGTCTTTGAAACACCAAATTGCAGGCGCATTACATAACTCTTCACTAGACAGAAAATAAATACATGTATTTTGAGGCTTTTTAGGTTCCATTTTGTTTTTCTTTTTTCACATGAGTACCACTCCAAAATAGTCAGTTTTCAGAAAAAGGGCAAGTTCTAACTTTCTTTAAAACTGTAATTTGAATATATTTATCTTTGTCTGCTCAGCTGACTTTATAGGAGGATGTGCCTCAAGAAATTTTGCTGTGAGCAGTACTAGTGGAATCTGAAATATACCTGTTAGATGCTAGAAGGGAGCTCACATCTCAAGAAACAGAAAAGTATGAAGAAAAATCCTGAAGGTTAGACAAACCTCAAAGGGTTTTTGTAGATTTGCTGGAAATTACACCTTTCCATTTGAGAGGCTGCCAGCAGTTGTGATGGTTAAAGACTTATTTGAAGGAATGGCATGATTAGCTTTAAAATCTAGTGTAGAAGAATTTTTATGGATCTTCTGAATGTAAGACTTCACTTTGATTGAGAGATGTTTAACAGCTTCTGACTGCCATGATGCTTAAAGGACAGAGTGCAAAAGTCTAAATGAGGGTTGATGACCTGGCAGCTGGGAAGAGTGAAGTATGGGAGAAGGTTTGTATTATAAGACACTGATATATAGCCACAGGAAAAAGGTTAAAGAGCTAGCAACAACAAACCAGCAAACCTGGTAGTAGGCAAACATTCTGACAGGTGAAAAAATAAGCAATGTTAATTAGTCAGCATCTGCAGTATAAAGATGGCACCTGTATCATGTGTCTGCACCTGTATCTTATTAAAGGTTACTTTCTGCTTTTGACTAAAGTGGCTGAACCAGAACAATACTGCTCTTCTTGAAATGTAGGGTGCTAATAAATGAAAACCTGATTTCAAGAAAAAGTGATGCTGGCATTATTGTAAAACTTCTCAATTGGAAAAAATTGAATTTCTGGAATTTTCTATAATAAATTGCTTTGCCTATGTCTAAAGAGGAAAGGCAAACTATCATAAAAACAGAATCTTATAATCATTACAGATTTGCAAATTTGAGCTAGGGATTCCTATAGTAGAATTCTGCTTGCAGAGTCCATAAATGCCTATTAAAATATTTGGTAAATAGAAAGGTCATTATCCAGATGGGAAAAAAAAGTGATTAGCTATTTTACTCAATTTTTAATATATTTTAAGTATGATAAATGCTACATTAAGAGAAAGGTAGATACACAACGTCTTATAAGCATTTCTAAACATATAGTGAGAATAGTTTGAATAAGAATTGTCAGAGTTCAGAAAAACTTTGTTGCATTTTGCCCTGTAATAAAAATAGCACATTAAATGCATAACTATAAACAAGTAAATAAATAAAATTTAAATTTAAAAATTTTTGGCACAATTTGTATGTTAGCAAAAAATAAGGCTGAGCTGAATTTCCTAACAGTCACTAAGAAACACTGGGTAAAGTTTTCACACAGATATCAGGAAAATCTCTGGTGAATTATTTGATGCACACTGAACCCAACAAGCAGCAAAATATTGAAGGGAAGCAAAGGGCTGGCAGAGGGAAGGCAGCCTGGGTGGTCTGCAGTGCTTTGAAGTCCCTTTATTGAAGTATAGACACAAGTAATTAAAATATGCCTTTATGAATTCCCAGTGAGGTGTGTGCTAGGCTAGAAGCAAGATCATGACACTCACAGTACTCTGTTTGAGTACTCAGATTACTCAGTAATCTGTTGCTTACTGTTTGGGCTGTTGTGTACTTGGACTAGTTAGACTGCCTCTAAAGAAGCAAAGCTTCTGCTCAGAGTTGTGTGTGTTGTAGGAGCAGATCTGCCCATCCGCTTTCACCATTGTTCAGTGGTTTTGTTGCTTTCTATGGGGCGCAGTAAACGCTGTTGCTCAAATCAATTCTTCTCTAAGGAGACCTCTTCAGCAGACTCTTCTGATAAGTCTTTTCTGATTCATGATGTAGAGTTATGAGTTACAGTGTTAGGGTAGTAAGGCTTATTTAGCCTCACTCATTAAAGTCTAGGTTTTCATACCTTATTATAATATATTTTTCTTGCAGGCCTGCTTCTACACCAGGAATATTCCTGGTAAGATGTATTAGAAGGTACAAACATATGCATATAAGAGTTTCCTTAATTTACCTTCATTTGCTAGATGTCAACAGAAAGTATTTCCTTTCAAAACACAGTTTCTGGTCAATATGTTTGCATTTAAAAAACAAATAAAATTTCAAGATATTTCTGGTTTGCTCTTTTTTATTGTCAAAACAGTTCATGGTAGTTTTGAGTTTTAAGGTGCTGCTGTGGAGGTGCTGTGCTGAGGTTTCCTAGGAGATGGTAGTAAAAATCTCATGAGAGGGTTCTTCTAGCTTCATGCTTTTTAGAGATAAGAATAACATATATGTATATATTTTTTTTTCTCCCATTGATTAATAGTGTTGGTGAGCTTATGTTCCATGTTTCATGAACTAAACAGTAGCAGTAATTGCTTTGCCCTTTGTTTTCAATTCCTAGACAATAAAACCTGCAGACATTGCCACGGTGCGCACGCTGGGCCGGCCGCCTCACCTGATCATGCGCATCATGGACTGCGTGCTGCTGCTCTTCCAGCGCAGAGTCAACCACGTCAAAATCGATCAGGAAAAATGCTGCACTGTTCCGTCGTGGCAAGAATCACTGAAGCTGATGACAACAGGGAACTTCTTACAGAGCCTACAGGTGCTTGTGCAACCTTTTTCTTTTTCATTTATTTTATTTTTATAATGTAAGAAAATAAGGGACAATGTTTTCTCTGCTGTTCATAGGAGGGCAAATGTGGGGAGGGAAATCACACAATAGAACTGAAATGTTAAGGGCTTAAGAATAAATATGTCAGAATGAAATAAACTTTAATCCTCTTTGCAAATTCATGTTATAGATCACCTATAATTTTTCCTAAGTAAGGCAATGAAATTGTTTTAGGTGACAAATGACTCAAAGCTTGAAGCATTTGGTTTGGATAGCCATTACTTATCTGTTTCATTAAACCTGATAACAAACATCTTTTCTTCTGGTATTTAACTTTTCATTAATTTTCAACATTTTACCTTGCGCTCTGGTTTGGAAAAGCATAGATGGTTATTAGGATGAACACAACCAGGACTTTTTAAAATGTGAGATTTTTATGGTTCACAGAATTTGTCTAGGGCAATGGAAAGACTAACTAACTGGTAAACAAATCCCTTTCCATAACTTAAAATAATAATATTATGATTTATCTATCCTGATCTTGCATAATATTTATCTTTACTCAGCTGACTTTATAGTCAGGATGTGCCTCAAGACATTTTGCTGTGAGCAGTACTAGTGGAATCTGAAATATACCTGTTAGATGCTAGAAGGGAGCTCACATCTCAAGAAACAGAAAAGTATGAAAAGTCCTGAAGGATAGACAGACCTCCAAGGGTTTTGCATCACACTCTCTGCCCCATCAGACAGTCCATGAAATGTAGGATAATCCACATCATACGCTATGCCTCTCCATCAAAAACCAAAACATTATCGGAATGAATGGTATATATTCCTGCCCCACTGAGTGTTATCATTCCTGATTTCTGCATTTTGAGTTTACTTAATTTGTCACTGGTCTAGTAGGAGGCTTGACCTGCTTTATGTGGTTGGTAGTGGCATGGATGCTGTTTATGTAGTATTCACATTGCATCTACTTGTAAAGGTTTTTAATTTTCTATAGGACTTCAACATTTAATTTTGCTTGTGCTTAATTAAACCCATTTGTGCTTCAGGGAACAGGTCTTTTTCAAGTTTGTCTGGGATTGGGTTTCAGTATACATTGTAAATAAATTTGAGGGTGAAAATTGAGAGCTTTTCTGGAGGAAAAAGGAAAAATATGCTTTTTCAAGAAAAGAGTAAAAATAAATTCTTTAAAAATTAAATACATTCCAGTAATTAGACAAGGTAATTTAAGGGTAAGATAGATGGCTTTACCTTTGAAAGGACTGTCTTGCAGAATGTATGTTTTTGAAGTAGAGTTTAGCTCTTCATTTTCTTTTTGAAGATTGTTAAAACTTATTTTGTATTAAGCAATATGAAATTTTTAGCAGGACCAGTGACATTTTGAAACAATGATTAGCTGTCTAACAGGAGTAGTGAGTGTGAGATAGCAAAGATCATAAATTAAAGCAAACTTTTTTCCATTTTGTAAGTATTTATAACAGTGGACTGACTGTAAAAGTCTCAAAGATACATGTGACAAATAATTTCATACAAGCTGTTTATAAGTAACACTTGTGATCTTTCTGGTGTTCTATGTGTTCTGAAATACATGTAAATATCATTTACACTTATTGCATGTGTTTTGTAACTTGCACTTTCAAAAATTTTTTTTCAGCAATTTCAGAAAGACACAATTAACGAAGAAGTGGTAGAACTTTTGAGCCCTTATTTTGAAATGGTGGACTACAACATTGAGACAGCTAAGAGAGTATGTGGGAATGTTGCTGGCCTTTGCTCATGGACGAAAGCTATGGCGGTATTTTTTTCCATCAACAAAGAAGTATTACCTTTGAAGGTATGTATGTTTGTCAGTCAAAGACATCTTCTGCTCCTTCTCATCCTCACCTGTTTTCACTTGAGAATTTAATTTGTGGGAAACTTCATCTGCCTTATTTTAACTGGTGGTTCCTTCTCTTGAAATTTATTACACTGTACTTCTACAATAAAATATATTTCAAATGTTTCCACTTTTACATTTGAGTTCTCAAAATTATGAAAGAGATGGTATGATTTTATGCCTCTGGACCCCTACTGGATGGATTAAAGCATCTGTCATCTAGTTAAATACACTACTGCAATTGCTCTACATTAATTTAGAATTAAGTAGAAAAAAGCCTTGAGATTTGATTCTTTTAATGCTCCAGATCTCAGTTCATAAGAAGATTGTACAGATACTCTTCGTCAGTGTTATGTAGAGAAAAAAAACCAGGCCTAAGTAGATAGAATGAAAGTCAGGAAGAACATGGTCCAGCATGTTTAACAGAGAATAGCTTGTATTATAATGGGAATGACTGAGAAGAGAGCAAGATTTGTATTTCAGCCTAGCATATTGCTTGGACAAATCAAGTACACTTCTAGAGACATCATTCTCTTCTGCAAGCCATGTCAGGCTAACTTTTGTATGACATGAAGAATGACTGGCATTCCCAGAATTATTTTTAATATTTTTTTTCTAATTGACATTAAGGCAACTGTTAAAGTGCAGCTACCTGAAATAAGAATTTAGTTTTTGTAAAATTCAAATAAAAGGTTTTGCTGCATTATGAAATCTCTACTTGTTTGATTTGGAAATGTAGTACGTTATATTATGTATACTGTATTTCAGAAAGCTTTCTGAAATATATTATAGCAAATACTTTGAAATTCTCTGTGTATGAATACACTTCTATGTTTTTATTTTCTGTAGGCTAACTTAGCAATTCAGGAGAAACGCCTAACCAGTGCTATGCTGGATCTGCAGAAAGCTCAAGAAGAACTGGGAGCCAAGCAAGAAGAATTAGATATTGTGCAGGCAGAGTATGAAAATGCAATGAGAGAAAAACAGGTGCACTGCTCTTCACAGAAAAGAAGTTTCTACTCTTGCTTTAAGGAACACTTAATGTGTTCGGTCAATTTCACTATTATTCCTTGTTGATGGACAGCAGTTGAAAGATAGATAGTATTTGAATACTGCCTCTTTGCTTTCTACGTCTCTCCTTTGCCTCTGATCCTCTCCCCTCTTCCCTTCCACCCCATCAAAAACTATTTTATTTGTATTCTTTATTCAGTGCCTACTGCTGTAACTTCAAGTTCCACATATGCTATATGTGCATACTGTATTTGAGTAGAATTCCTCAGAATGAATAAGTATCAAGAATTTTACATACTAGTCAACAACTGCACCAAAATAAAAGTTAAGAACAGAAATATTAAAAAGAAATATCGAATCATGTTTCTAGGAGATGTTGATAGTTAGTCCTGATATGTTTTTTCCATTTCACTTTCCCTCCTCTGCATGGTGATAGAGATGTTTAAGAATATATTTCTAACCTGTTGTTTATCTACTGGTTTAATGAGGTGTAGAGATTTTTTCTGACCTATCAGATATATGACTGTAAGCAATTTCTTTTGGTGCATGGTTTTCTCTAGACTTTGTTGGAAGATGCTGAGCGTTGCCGACATAAAATGCAAACTGCCTCAAGTCTTATAAGTGGTTTAGCAGGTGAAAAAGAGAGGTGGACAGAACAGAGTAAAGAATTTGCCATGCAAACCAAGAGATTGGTTGGTAAGTTTTTATCCAAACCTTTAAATTTGGAATCGAGTTGTTTGAATTAGGTTTAGTGAAACTGAAAACATTTGAAACGTCAAACTTTTCCTTTGTATCTTAGATCCCTGTTTCAAAAGCGAAGGTAATTGTTTTAATTTCCTTGCTAAAGCCCTGTTAGATGAAAAATAAATATAAGGCTAAAGTTCATATTTAAAAAGAAAAGATAATGGACGCTGAGAATGTAGTGACACTACAATTTTAACTTGACTGATATTTGTACGTAACAGTCCAAAGAGAGTAATGTGTTAGCAAGCGCCAATAAAAGGTGTATGACTGAGAATATATATTGAGGTGAGGAAGACTGATACTCAGGCACTGACATTTATATGTAGAAATCAATATTTTTAACTGCAGTTACTAATGTTCATAAGAATTTGCTTGTTAGAAGGTCATTATTATTTTTTAAATTTGCACTTGTAAACTAAAGTACTTTGTAATAAATAATTGGTTCATTAGTTAGATCAATAAATGAAATTTATCTCATCATTTACTGTGGGCTGAACTTTCTTCTCTGCTTTTTACCTTGAAAGGCTGCAAAAAGCAGCCTGGTTGTATGGGTTGTATTATAGCGACTAAGTTGTGTTTTATTTGCTGCTATAATATATACATGTGTATTAACTTATTAAAAATCCAGGATACCTTCCCCACAGATTAAATCCCCACAGATTTATCCAATTGTTTTTATAGATAACTTGAAAGTGTCCAAAAATACTAGGGCTCTGTATAAAAGTATGATATCTTCTCCAGTTTAAATTTTGCTTTCTTATTTCAGAGGTACAAAACTCCCTCAAACTATGGTGTCATGAAATTTAGGGGGAAAATTTTGAAACTGAACAGAAGATTAAAAGTTGTCACACTTAATACCTCCATAATGATGTCTCTGACACTTTTTATTACCAGTACTCATCACTGTAATTGATTTACAGTAATTTAATTGAATTAGTGCTTATAAGGAGTTCCACCCCACACCCCCCCAGCACACCCCCCCCCCCAGTTGTTTAAGCCTGCTCTTATGAATGCACAAGGAAATGATGGAACTAAAAGTTCATTACTAAGTCCTCTCTGCCATGTCCTGCTTGTACAGGATCTGGTGTTTGGAGTAGTGTTACATGTATGTTGAGTTGACCTAAACAAGCTGCCAGATGCTGATCTCTTGATTCTTACAATTGCATAGTAAGAACAAAGTAAATGTGGCCTCTACTGAAATGTACCATTGTCATGCCATGCAGTGAGCCTTGGAAAAAAGATTTTTTTGCCTTCTTTATGGTTCAAAGTGTGTTCTTCAGTTACCACATGTAGCAACTAGTGAAGGAAACAGCTTGTTCATTAATAGAATGGGCAAAGTTTTAATGCTTTGTTTTGTGGTTTTTTTTTTTCCTCCCTCCTTTTTCTCTTTTAGGTGATGTACTCTTGGCTACAGCTTTTCTGTCCTATTCTGGTCCTTTTAACCAAGAGTTCCGCAGTCTGCTGTTAAATGACTGGCAAAAAGAAATGAAAAGCCGAAAAATTCCTTTCCGGAACAACTTGAACCTCATAGAAATGCTGACTGATGCTCCAACTATCAGTGAATGGAACCTGCAAGGATTGCCAAACGACGACTTATCCATACAGAATGGAATCATTGTCACTAAAGCATCTCGTTATCCTTTATTAATTGATCCACAAACACAGGGTAAAATTTGGATTAAAAATAAGGAAGGAAGAAATGACCTTCAGGTAATAGAAATGCTTGTGCTTTCATAATCCCTAAAAACTCTTAGCATACAAGCATTACAATTCATTGATTTGCCTAATGCTTAGGAAATTACATTTATACAAAAATTCTGGTTTGAATATAAAGAATATCTCAGATATATTCTAGTGGATTTGAGATTTGACTAGAGGTGGAAGTGTATTCTTTAGTGCCAGTGACTCAATTTGTTTAATTAATTAATTTTAATAGAACATAAACTTTGGAAAATAGGCTGGATGGGCAATGCCTGGTAATAAACATGTTTTCAGAGTAATGTAAGTGTTAGGAAAAAAACCCACCGACTAGTTGATTAATACAATTTCATGTAAGTGCTTATGAAAAATCACAGCAAGACATTTTTTCATCTTTTAGTCAGAAATTATTGTTAATTTTTGTTGTCTTAGTATGGATGTCAGCTGCTAAGTGCTCTGCAAATATACAGGGAAGATGTAGTGCTACAAAGTATAGTCTGAGGCAAGATACACAAATTCAATTCAAACAAGAAAATGTGAGGAATTCCTGCAATTATGATTACACCAATAAACCAGCTTAAAAAAAAATCCCTGAAATCCATACAAGTAGTTTGAGGTGTGATAAAAGAGTGGCTCTGTGAATATAACTACCACTTTCATGCTGATTGTTCTCTAGGTGTGGAAACCTTAAATGGTTTCTTAGTTATGATAAAAATGGTTATTAGTTTGTTTACAGCTTTATTCAAGTCTAAGATGACTGTGCTCTTTGAACATGTTGAAAATCCCAGTTATAACGGGGACTATTTAAAGCAAAGGCTTATTAAGGTCCTGTTCCATATAAACCTCTAATTTTCAAGGGTGAAAAATACCACAGAAAAATACTTATCTTGGAATTGACCCTGCTGCAGTTTGACTTGGAGATGTTATCCAAGATAAATTGAAGGTGCTAAAAGGTTCCTGTGAATTTTTCCTGTGAAATTCTTGAGTAGTTGCACTCATAGGATATCAAAATTGGAAGCGCTTAGCCTGCTTTGCTTCTACCTTGGCAGCTGAAAAATAGAACTTTGCATTCCATGAGCTCTGGCAACAGGGTATGCTGATTTTACCTTTCCTTGAGCTCACAATCATTGTATTCATACTAGTCTACTCACAGTTTCATTGCTTTTGCCGGTACTTTAAAGAAAATGAAATAATTTATAAATATCAAACTAAGAAAAAAATTGGTAAAAGGGCATAAGGTATTGCATTTCTGTTTTCAGATCACTTCTTTGAATCACAAGTATTTTAGAAACCACTTAGAAGACAGCCTTTCTTTGGGAAGACCTCTCTTAGTAGAAGATGTTGGAGAAGAGCTAGACCCAGCACTTGACAATGTTTTGGAAAGAAACATCATCAAAACAGGTTCAGCCAACAAGGTAAAAATAGAACAAGTGTGCAAACATATGGAAACTCCCCTTTCCTCCCTTCCTCTCCCCCCAACCTCTCCTTAGCAAAATAACTCCTAATAAATATAGGACTGTAAAAAATTAAACTAATTTAAACTTGATTAATGCTAATGAAAGAAAAAATAAGGTAGGTTTTAAGTTCACAAATGGTTTATATATTTAATCCATAGAGTTCCATATTCCTTTGCTTATGACAATTTTTAGAAGTTGAAATAAGTTTTGAATGGGCCATTTAAGGTGACTGGTCTCAACAAATTGTTTGCATCAGATGTATGATTTAAAACTGGATTTTTATGCCTTTAAGCAGAAAAATGTAACATTTTTTCCTATATGTAGTGTCTGAAAAAGTGTGTATTGTCTCTTAATATTTCAAGACTTGTTTTTAAAATTTTTCTTGAGGTCAAAGTTGGTGATAAGGAAGTGGATGTTATGAGTGGCTTCAGACTTTACATTACTACAAAACTGTCAAATCCATGTTACTCTCCTGAAATTAGTGCTCAAACCTCCATCATTGACTTTACTGTAACCATGAAAGGTCTTGAAAATCAACTCTTAGGCAGAGTCATTCTCACAGAGAAGCAGGTAAAAAAATTTATTGTATATCTTTTCCTATCTGTATTTCTTATATTACCTGTAGAATGTTTTACTTTAATTTATTACTCTCTATTCCCATATTGCTAGGTAACTTTCTGGCTCTCTCTATTGTGATTATTCTTAATATAACCTATTTGTAATGGTTTAAAAAGTGGCACAGAAGCAATTGACTCATTCATGTGGAAGTTTCTCTGTCTCTTTATTGTTGCAACTGTACTGTATTAACCTTATTTTTCCTGCCTCAATGAGTTATAACCTCATGAGAATGGCCTGTGAAAGGCAAGAGGACTTGAAATCAAAACTGATGTTCTGTCTACAAACCCTGGAGCTCATGGCAACATAACCTAATGCAAAGAATTCAGACTTAGTTACTTCCTTGCTCCAAGGGAAAATGGGCTACCTACAGACATACCTTTTGACATTGCAGATATATTAGTTGAGGAAGTCCAGATTCAAGATGCCAGTCCCAATCAACCTGCAGTTCTGGAGGAAGGCTAATTGGTACCTTTTTAACTATGGACCAGCTAATCCCTGTAGCTATAAGGTCAGGCAATGTTCATGTCATAAGAAACACTATGCACCTATGACTGTGTATTTATTGGTGTATTTACTGAGATTTTGGCAATAGTTCCAGTTTATCTTCACAAGAGAGGAATGACAGAAATATCTTTGTTTCCTTATTGTGGCATCTGTTGAGGTTCTCCCATCCATCCAACACCTCCCTCTGCCCCGCCAGCGTAAGATTTTTCTTGTTAATAGACTCAGTTGTCTTGTTCACATTGAGTAGTTGCATTTCATTCCCAAACAGTGCATGGATCTCATGAGAGAAATCACACTCAATCTGTTAAGGTCTGTTTTCTGTCAGACAGCTTCATTGCACCATCAGCTTCTCTTCAACCATTGACAGCTTGTCAACCCACTCTGTAATGAAATTATCACTGTCTATCTAAAACACGCTGTGATGTGTATATTCACAAAGCCTTATGCCAAAATTCACTTCTTGGGCCTTGAAATACAGTACATTCCTCCAGGAGACAGTTTATCAAATTCCTCCAGTCATTGCTGTTGCTGTATGCTTGCTTGGAGGACACAGAAAAGGGAGGAGCTTGACTTTTCTCAGAGGAATCAAGAAGGAGATGGAGAAGTAACACTCAGGTTGGAACATGAAGAATTCTGATTAGATATTAGGGAAAAAATAATTACACCGAGAGGAGTCAAACCCAGGAGCAGATTAATCAGGGATTTTGTGGAATTTCTGTTCTTGGAAGGGTTCAAGCTTCACCTGGACATTGCCCGGAGCAACCAAGCTGTTTAGGTCTGAGCAGGGGTTGAATTAGGTAATTTCTGTAGTTGCCTTCCAAATTAAAATTATTCTACTATTCAATGGGCTCTTTGTCACTAAGTGGGAATGTCTAATAAATGGACATAGTGTGCTTTCTCTACCAGCTTCTCAGAGTGTTACACTCAGTACTGTTTTGTTTGAAACCACCTGAGAATATTTCCTCAAGATAAATGACAAGTGGACCACTTGACAGGCAGGGGAACAGAATATATTTACTATGTCGCAGTGTTCTTAGCCTCTGTTTATACACGTTGTGGTTCAAGGTTTCCTGAGGAGTCAATTTGAATACATCACACCATCCAAACACTTTCCTATGATGTCTAATGATGCATCTTTGGGAATTTGGGGGTTTCTCACATGTGTCTGGATTCTTACTACCTTCTGCAGCCTTTGGTAGGAGAGTGGTGGAATCATTTTACTGTGAGACAGTTTGCCAAATGGTTTGAGCGGTATGATTGCTTGGTGATATCCAGTGTTACAATGTATGTGCAGAATTTCTGTCCCAGAAAGGGAAGAGAGTATTTATTTGAAATCAGAGTTCTTCAAGATTTTAATGCACATTTCTATCCTTCTTCCCATTCTACCATGTCTTTTATGGTTCTGGTCTTAGAATGAATGAGGTTTAGACCTCCAGTAAGAAATGGGAGTGTTTACAGCATGGTATTTAAAGTTTCTGCAATGTCTCTCTGTTGTCTGCTATGCCTATTAAAAGAATATTTTTCACATATATCTCACAGAATTAACTGTTTATTAATAGGAATACTGATACTGATTTCTTATTTTCCACCAGTATGTTAAACCAATTGCAAGATACAAGTGAAGCATAAGGTCAAGGGCAGATGGTATATCTGTGTAAATTTGTTTCTACTATATTTCTTGGAATAATAGGATTTGAAAGATTTGATATATGTCTGAAGGTAGTATAACTTATGATATTTTAATGATATCATTATTTTGATAAATTGACTGTTCTGTAATTTGACAAAAAAACCTTGTTTATTTAGTGTCATAGGTAAGTCAGATTAGTAGTGGAGTTATAATATGCAATAATTCTTTATGGCTTTTTGAACTTTTGCATTCATTTATCAAGACTTTTGCTGGAAAAAAGCTCAACTTTTGTAAGGAATAGTTGATGTAAATTCCTTTACTTGTGAATCACTTTGTGACAGGATGATATAAGCTATGTAGCAGCTTTCATATTTTATGAATATTAACAAGAAATAGCATTCTTTGGTACAGTTGGTAAAGTGTCATCTGCTTGTGAAAGGAACTCCATAAAACTGGATTTGAAATGGCCTCTGGTGCAAGTTCCTTGAATTTATGTATGTGGTAACTTGGCTTATTTTTTCTGCATCCTTAGTGCTATGACTAGAAATTTTTGAAGATATGAAGAAAGCTTTCAACTGTTTACACTTTCTGATCTGCAAAAAGCATTTTAAGAGCTTAATAGACAATTTTTTTTTCATTAAGGTTTTCATCTAGGGTTACTTCATTTTAGCTTGGTAACTCTGTTTCCAACTTATTTCTCAGGCTCTTCTTGTGAGGAGAATTGCTTTCTGTTTTTATGAAGCATTGAAGTCTAAACTACGTTTAAATTTTCTAACTGAGCTCAGCAAAACATGAAATTTAATTTGGTGCAGTATGTTAATTATTACATTTAATTGGATGATAACTTTCTTTCAATGCTGTTCCTTAAGAAAAAGTTTCTGCTTCATCAAACTTGCATGAAAAAATGATTCATGAAACTGTTACCTGTTTTTCTTCAGTTCCACAAAGCAGCAGTTGATTGAAATGCAGATAACTGTAGTTTTCTTGCATATTTTCATCAGTTTTTATCAGAATCTTTTAAATAAGTTATGTTGTATTTGCATTATTCTAAAATAATTGTCCCACTAAATATTTTCTACCTGATGATGATAATGATGTTTCAATATACCAAGAAAAAACTCTAAATCTGATAATAATAAGATGATTCTTCTTAATTTCCTTTTTAAGGTCAAAGGGCATTCTTTAAAACAAATAATTGGTTGAATTAGGAATGTAGGAGGAGAATGTAGGTTGAGAAGACCAGAAATTTAGAATGTGGAAAAAAAAAATTTTTCAAAAGTTGTAAATGTTTTTCAAAGCTGTGTAAGTGAAGGCTACTCAAATGGGGAAGTAAAACCTTTCCTGAAGCCTTGATAAGGGTTCAGGTCCATTATGTCTCTAGTGCTATATGAGAGGTTGTGTATTTCTTAGTGTTGTCCCTATTTCTCTGGAATATTAGCAGCCAGTGAGCAACATGGAAATGGACTTGGCAATGACAGAGTGAACATGGAACTTCCAAGTTTGGAGAGACATTGTTAAAATTATTCAGATCTTTGTAAACTTTGTGAAGTATTTATCTAGGAAGATATTTATCCATACTTATCTAGACAAATATTTCTACCAACTGGCTCACTTACTGTTAATTTGTAAGATTCATACTAACCTTATCTTAGAAAAAACTCTTAAACCCATTCTCTCTCTTGTCTATTTTATTTTTTTTTTTTACTTTACTGTACTGAAACATTTAGTTATATTGCAGTAAAGGATTTTTATCTCTGAGAGACTAATTTATATTGTTTTTAAAGATTTATTTTAAGAATGAACTGAAAGGACTGTTACAGCTGAAAAATATTTTTCTGGAGATTTGAAGTAGCTGTTTTTTTAACGTAAAACTCTTGATTAACAGTTATCTATCTTCTATATTTGGGCACTGGAAAAGAATCTAGGTACATAAACCATCCAGATTATATTACTAAATGTCTAAAATAAATAATTCTAGTGAAGTAACTCATAGTTTCTTAATCAATGAAGCATTTTAGTGTGAGGCAGAAATTATCCCTGTTTGATGGAGGAGTATTGGCACTTCTTGAAATATCTGATGCTTGATTTCATGACTAAGCATGGCTATTCAGACTAAGTTTTCAATATGGCAATTGTAAAGCAAGGCATAAATGAGGATAAGATTACATGAAGGGGAATAAAATCCTATGTCTGGAATTGTGTTTGCATTTTTCCTTTCTGAAACAGAAGACAAACAATTGTGAACTTGTTGTTGTTTTAGGACATTATACAAACATCTTCCATAATATTTGTAGAAATTATTTGTTAATGCCTACTTATGTAGCAGGTTTAGATTCTGGCAATATATCTTGTGTTAGAAATACCACTAGAATTCTTTCCTCAAATTAATTCAGTTAGTCTTGACCTACACTGTTTTAGTAGGATCAGTATTTTTAAGACAATTTTTTTTTATTGCTCTTCTGTTTCCCAAATATTACCATAAAATCCAATAGGAATTAGAGAAAGAAAGAACTGATCTTATTGAAGACGTGACTTTGAACAAAAGGAGGATTAAAGACCTAGAAGATAACCTTTTATTTCGACTTACAAGCACTAAGAGTTCTCTGGCAGATGATGAGACTCTACTAATTGTATTGAGTAACACTAAGAAGACTGCTGAAGAAGTAACACAGAAACTGCAAACTTCTGCTGAAACTGAAGTACAGATCAATTCAGCCCGCGAAGAGTACAGACCTGGTGAGTGAAGTTAGTCAGAGAAGACAAATAGCTAGACCATAAATTTAAAACATCAATACTTAGAGTAAGAGAAATTGTGGGATGAGATCAGGAAGAGCAAAATTGGTGGGAGAGATCTGTGTTTTCCTGTAAGTAAAATGTATCCAGGAGATGTCCTATTGAGCTATAATGGAGAAAATAGTCAATGCTATGCCTCATGTGGAATTTACAAAATTGAGTGAATTGTTCTCTTTGTAGACTTCCCATTGCTCTATAAACAAGCATATCAGTCCTTAGGGTGTTTAGGTAAGTATGTGTTTGAGTTCAACATGTTGACAGAGCTTATATAACATTAAGTACTCTCTATATCTGTTCTGATGAATATTTCATCATTTATCCTTTGGTTATTATAGTCAACAAATTTCATGAGTCTTTTAACTGACAGGTAATAATGTGAAAAAACAGGGGGAAAAGTAGTTCTCTGTAATTGCCTGCATTCTACGAAATTTGTAAGATGGTACAGTTAGTGTACCAGAAACATTGCAGATTTTGTAAAAACCTTTGCATTTAAAACTGAATGACTACTGAAAAGAAGTTAAATCAGTGCTGGGTAAGTTAAATCAATATAGTTCATTTGAATTTTATGAGACTCTTGTAAAAGTCTGTAAAAAGAAATTTGTTTGGATACTTAAACAGTATTTTAAACAGTCATAATTTTTATGTGTTCTGCTGATGATCTCAATATGCTTGTATTTGAAAATTGGACTTTACATAGTTTACATTAATTACAGAAAAGATTTTTTTTTCCCCTGATGTATACATGAGGATAAAATGAATGATTTTATTATTTTTCTGGCAGAAAAGAATAGAGAAACTCAAAGATGTTCAGTTATCGTTAGTGTTAAAATCAGTGTACATGTTTTGGAGAATTAAAGAGTTCTGCTCTGCATTTCTGCTTTGAACAAATTTTTCTTTCCCACTCTTCAGTTGCAACTCGAGGTAGCATCTTGTACTTCCTTATCACTGAGATGAGCATGGTCAATGTCATGTATCAGACATCGCTTCGACAGTTTTTGGCGCTTTTTGACCGCTCCCTAGCCAGGTAATTTATCTAACAGTAAGTATAATTTGTATTTACCCAGTCCTGGAGGTGCCTGTAGTACAGTAAAGTTTTATTGTAAACTAATATCAGAAAGAAAACTCTTGCTTCTTACAGTCTTGACCAGGAATTGTCAACTTAAATACACGTAAAACTTTGTCAGTTAGCAAGGCAAAGACCCTTCTAATGTACTTACAGTCCTTCAAAATTTATTAGATAATTAAAAAACATTATACTGCATTGATTTTAAACTGGGCAAAAAGACTTGATAAGAATGGATTTTTTTGTTGTTGCACTTCCTTCAATCTGTAAGTTGTTGCCAGTTTGCTGTCTGATATTCTGTTTGTGATCTATTATTTTTCATGTTTTGAAAATACTGAACCATGACCTTTTTCTTTTGCATAGTATTCCCTTTTGTAAAGCCTAAGAAAATCAACTTTCAACTGCAGACCTTTCTTCTAACAGGTCTACCAAGAGCCCTATAACCAGCAAGAGGGTTACCAATATTATTGAACATATGACATATGAAGTATTCAAATATACTGCCCGAGGACTCTATGAGGAGCACAAATTTCTTTTCACATTACTGCTTACTTTGAAGATTGATATACAAAGAAAAAGAGTGAAGCATGAAGAATTTCTGACACTTATTAAAGGTGGGAACTATGAATGATAAGAGCACATTATTATTATAGAAAATTTATGTATATGTATCTCCTAGCCAGCATGCTCCTTTCTTTTTGCACATAAGAAACCACTCAATTGTAAGAATACGTGTTTATCATTCTGATCTGGTGACAGACAACATTGTATGGCTGTTCTAATTTATAGCAGCACACTGAATATTGATGAATATATCTTTGTAATAATGAGAATTTGAAAGGAATATTGTGGTCTGCTGCTCAAATATCATCAGGTATGTGTTTAACTTAGAAAAACCATCATTGTACTAAACAGAGTAACTACAGCAAATAGGAGCAGAAAATGATGTTAACATTTTAAAAAAACATAGTAATCTCAGCTGCATGTAACAAGGTCATGGCTTTGGTCTTAACTGCATACAAGCACTGAGTTCACTTAAAAGTTTGGATCAATTTTGTATTAGCTTTTCAAGACACTTAGTTTACAGGCAGCATTTATTTATGGATTATATGTGTGAATTTTTCCATGTTGAATCTTCAGAATATTTTTTCCCATAAAGCCTTTATTTACAGGAACATTGCACAAAAAACCAGTAAAGCCTCAAAATAGAAGTTGGTCAATACTTCTGTTTAAGGTACATAATATTAAAAAAAAATATTAACTAATCAAATTGCAAACTTGGCTTAATCAAATATGGCATGATTTTATAAGGTAGAAAACCTCTGTAACATCATGATTTAAAAACTGGATTATTGTATTTGTTTTTTCCCTCTTATTTTATTTTCCTTTGTCTCTCCAACAGTACTAATAACTAATTTCAATTTCTTGCAGGTGGTGCTTCCCTAGACCTTAAAGCTTGTCCTCCTAAGCCGGCTAAATGGATTCTGGATATGACTTGGTTGAACTTGGTGGAGCTCAGTAAGCTTGAAGAGTTTTCAGATATTCTTGATCAAGTACGTAAGAGCTTTTGAAAGTTTATCTCTTATTTAACGAGTAATTGTCTTGTAGCTATCAAGCCATATGGTGAAAACTGATTTATTTTATGGAAGAGAAACAAAAGTGGCAGCAAATGCCACAGTTATGGCCCTGACTGCTTAGCAACCTATGTTGATATAAAAACTCAACCACTCCCAGGAAAATAAGAAGAGTGTAGAGTGTTCACACTTTATAAAATTATAATATTTTTGGATTGGGATTCAACTTGCCATTACCCAATTAATACATTAGAACTTTATTTTTATTCTAGTTATTGCATTATCTTGCAGCCATGTTGTGCTTTCTTACACTATATTTTATGATGATTCTTCCAGTATTTCTCCGGTTACATGGAGTAAACGTTAGGGAGAAGGTACGTGCTCCACATGCTCTCTCATGTGGAGAGCAATTGTGTACTTGCTGTTCTCAAAGCTGTGTCTGTGCCTAGCTATCCATATTCTGACATAGCCATGCTGTTATATCAGACTATAACATACTGATTAGTAGCTCCTGTTTTCAGAATATGAATACTCCAGGGTGCTGCGTTCTACAATAGCATACTTATAATCTGATATTTTATCCTGTCATTTTCAATAGCCTTATTAAACTTGTGGAAGAATATCTCTAGACAAATGCTTGGGTGCGGATTTCATGTCTCTGACTCTCATAAAAATTTGCGACCTAGTGGCAGTGCAAATATGACTTGTCTGTTTAGTGATATTTGCTGCTTTGATTGTATAATTGCAGATTTCCAGAGAAGAGAAACAGTGGAAACTCTGGTTTGATAGTAAGAATCCCGAAGAGGAATTGGTGCCTAGTGGCTATGGTCAATCTCTGGACTCCTTCAGACATCTTCTTCTTATCAGGTCTTGGTGTCCTGACAGGACCATAGCTCAGGTATATTTATATAGCCTAGATGGTCTATTCAGATATCATTAGAATAATAGTTTTCAGATTGCAGGTTAGTACTGTCTTATATAATGCTAAACACCTTTTTGCAATGGACCTTTATGTTGTATTTTCTGAAATTCTTTTCAGACCATTTATGTATTTGTTACAAGGGCAGTGAAAACAAAATTATTCCAATATATTGAGCAAATATTATTCACTATGGTGGATATCACTGTGGTGATTTCTGTTGGATAAATGTGTTTATCCAGATCTTCTTTATTAGTTCAGAAGATACTTTTGGCTGTCCTTGCTTACTCACTAGAATTTTAGAAGTGTTCCCATGTTAGACTGAAATCAAATATTTTAATGAACTTGACTGGTTGAGGAAAAATTGACAACGATTTAATTAAGAAAATATTTCTTGCATGGAAGAATTAGAACCACTTTAGAAAAATCTTTATTAAAGTCTGCTCAAAGCTCTCAATTTAAAGACATCTATTAAAAATTACAGAACTGAAGTTTATTAAATAGACCTTTCTAAAGAAAAAGAATCTTCTAGAAGCCTATTTTTAACTTTTATGTTTTTCTCCAGTACAAAAGACCAAAAAATTATAAAATTATTGGCAATTCAGAGCAATTAATGATGATTTACTGAAACTGGAAGTGTGGTATTAATTTTATTGATACATATCTTTAGACATTGTGATTGGATTCAGGGAAAATCTCATCAGTAATTGGTGTACTGCAGTCAATATGTTCAGCAGTACTGTATAAAGAATATCTCTATGATGTATGCTATGTGTCTGAAACAGATCACAAAAGATTAGTTCCTCTCTGCTGTTATTGGGGCAAGGTATACTTTCATCTTTTGATGGTTTTATGAAAACTGATAGTTTATCAAATGTTCAATGCTGAATGTCTTTTGTCTCTGAGAGGTAACCCAGAGGTATTAAGGGGAAGATTTATCCAAGACAAGAGATGTGTGGGGGGAAAGTACAAAAAAGATGATCTCAACCTGTTTGAAAGAGCCTTTTCTATTTCTTTGTGAAAAAGAATAATAATATAGAATTTTAAAAGATAAATAAAGAAGGGATAAGAGATGGTTTTCACCTGTTCCTTTGGATAATCTACTTAGTGATAGTTATTTTAATCATTACTACTGTTAATTCATTCCTTATTTAACTATGGAGGTGAGAAAGGCCTAAGTGCTTTGGAGCCCATCTTTGGTCCTTTTCTCCTATTTTTCTAGATTTTGATGCTAAGAGTTACACTATCTTATGGAGCTATCCTTAAATCATTAAAATTTTTCTAAAGTTTTAGAGAAGTTATTATTTTTATTATACTCTAATTATAGTTATGGTATATAAAAATACATGCAGATATATGTAATATAATGTTATTAAAAAAATTAACTGGCTGTGTAAGGCTGTAAGAAATAACAGCTTCAAAAACAGTATGATGTGCTGACTAAAGTAAAAATAAACTTGTTGCATATTTGTATTTTTGATATAAATTTTTAGCAGCCTTTGGTATTCAGTTGAAGTTTTGGTAGCATTTACACTGGGAAGAAAGCATTGTAAAATGGTTAGGTCACAAGTTAAATTTACCCTTTTTAATACAGGCAAGAAAATATATCACTGACACTATGGGGGAGAAATATGCAGAGGGAGTCATCTTGGACTTGGAGAAAACATGGGAAGAGTCAGATCCACGTACTCCCCTCATATGCTTTCTTTCCATGGGCTCTGATCCTACGGACTCAATAATTGCTTTGGGAAAAAGACTGAAGACAGAAACGTGTTGTGTTTCCATGGGCCAGGGGCAAGGAATCCACGCTCGTAAACTTCTACAGCAAACAATGGCTCATGTAAGCAACAAAAATATGAACATTTTCCTCTCTATATTAAACACTTAGAAATAAAAATCCTGCCATGGGATAATGTTACTTGGTGGGTAGTGAATGCTGATGCAAATCCCTAAATTTATTTGTATGAGAGTCCTAAGCAAGAGAACTGTATTTTCACACTTTTTCGATTTGCTATAACAAGCTTCTTGATACTGTGCAGATAATTTTCATTGAAAATGGAGTGCTTTTCATATAAAATGGAGTTTTATAGTTGATTGCAGACTGATGGACATAGCTGAATGGATTTTTTTGGGTTTTTTTGAGTATATTACCAGTAAATATTCTTCTGTAGGCATTTCAGATTACATTTTCAATTTTTTATTTTGAGTAATATGGATGTATTTTGTTAAATGAAGAAAATTAATTCCAAATATGCTATTGATAGTTACATAAACTTGAGAAAAACAAGGTAGTATAGCAAGTTATTTCATATTACTGTAGTCTGAATTTGGACTTGTGAGGGACAGTCTGGTAGCACAGGCATTTTGCAGGAAGAGGAATTAAAGAACAAAACTATTTGTCTAAGAAACTTGAGATGTTCCAATTTGGCATGCTTTGTGCATCAGGTGATACTACTGCTATGCCTGCTGATGTAAAAATACTGATCTCACTCTCCTGTGCTATGAGCTTCTTTTTATAACCTGTTTTAGTTCTGCTTCAGATTCTTGTTTGACAACTTCACATAAGGAACTAATTGACCAATCAAATGAGAAGAAACCCATTTAAAAACAGGGGAAAGGAGCACCTTTTGTTTAGTTAAGAGAAATGCAGTTACATTCCCTCACTGTCTCACAAGCCCTCTTAGTGAAGAGGTATATGAGATGCCTATAAAAGAACTAAGGTAATTAATATAAGAATGTTTGGCATCTATTGATTGATAGTAGTAGATTAGTTATGTATGCTTATTTGGTTATTTTCCAAGTCTGGGACACTTGTGAGGAACAAGGTTTAGCAGGTTGCTCTATGGAGCTACTCCTGAGCTCCCTTATGTAAGTCAAAATTTATCATTTTCTATCAGCACTGTAGTCATGACAAGTTATGTTTTAAATGTATTGAAATAGAAAGGGTAGAAACTATTTGAAAAGACCAGATGAGACAAGTAGAAACCACTTGTTCAGGTGAAAAAACCAAATAAGATAACACCATCTTCAGAAGAAACAGCCCACAGCTTAGCTCCCTTCAAGGAGTGATTTCAGTTTTTGAACAACTTTGATAACATTTAAAATTTTGTTGTTTGAAACTAGGGAGGTTGGGCACTTCTGCAAAACTGCCACCTTGGGCTTGACTTTCTGGATGAGTTAATGGACACTGTAATAGAGACAGAGACTGTTCATGAAAGCTTTAGACTGTGGATGACAACTGACATTCACAAACAATTCCCCATCACCCTTCTTCAAATGTCGATTAAGTTTACCAATGAACCACCACAAGGGCTCAGAGCTGGACTAAAGAGAACATACAGTGGTGAGTGCTAGAAGGGTAATGATTTAAAATTAAATTTTGGACTGTGATACTATTGTGTAGTCATGTTAAACTGGTAGTAAATGTAAACTAATATGAGGAACTGTTCACAATGATACCAGGGCACATCTTAGTTTTTGTTTTGAAAATTAAGAAGATGATTTGCTGACATTCTTTTGTCAGAATTAATTGGATAACAAAACAGGGAATGCCTTTTCTTTTCTCAGGTTGGCTTCTAGTATGTCAGTTCAAAGTGTTTGAATTTTTAATATTCTGTCTTTTGGCAGAAAAATGATATGGTTGGCTATCAATTGCTGTTTACGCTACATAAAGGATTCTGTGCAGAAAGCAACTTGATGTGAATTCAACTATTAGTAAATTGTGGTTTTTTTACCCCTGAAGTTTACTCTTTTAATTTGAACAATATAATAACATGCTTTAAACTGTCTCCAGCACAGAACACTTTGTGGGACAATAATTTACCCTTGGGAAAGGCAGAGAGGCAAGTGAATACCTCTAGAGGGATATTTTAGCCCTGGTTTTAAGTAATTTTGAAAAAGACAATTACAGTGATTCTCATAAAGCCCATTTGCAATCAATAGGTGTCAGCCAGGATTTATTAGATGCCAGTAAAATGGTGCAATGGAAACCACTGTTGTATGCTGTAGCTTTTCTGCACTCCACCGTTCAGGAAAGACGCAAGTTTGGCTCTCTGGGTTGGAATATTCCCTATGAGTTTAATCAAGCTGATTTCAATGCTACAGTGCAGTTTGTTCAAAACCACTTGAATCGCATGGATACCAAGAAGGTAATTAATGATTTTGTGAGAAAGGTGGATTAAGATGATGGATCTTTCTAGTATTGGAATGTATGTAAATGCTTCCTAATAACTGAATGACAGGACTGATTTTAACTTATTGTTTTACCACAAATATTCAATATTTCAAGTATATCTGTCTCTGCAGCAGCAGACTTAGACTTGTAATCCAGTGCATGTTTAATTTCTGTATTAACCTCAACATTAAAAAAAAAACACTTTTCCATCCATCTCAGAAATATAAACCTTAGCAGTATAGACCTTCTTTTCAATTCTAATTAAGTCAATTAGTTAAAAAGGGATATTTCAAATACTCTTTTGTTTAAATCTATTTTGAGTAAAAATAAGCTTTGCCCCCCCACCTAACTTTGCAGCACGAAGAAATCAAAAGTTGTTTTAAATGATTATACAAGAATGTCTCCTATGTTTGTCACTGTCTTATAGTCAGTCGTCATAAAGAGAGGTCTGTGGCAGAGCAAGTTGCATTTGGCATTTTAAGTGAAAGGAGAATTCAAATATATATGTAAGCTTCTTGCTATCTTCAAGATGCTCTTGAATTTGTTGGTAAATTCTATTTTGAGAAATCCTTGCAGGTGTTCTGGGAATGCAAGAAAAGAATGAAAAAGAATAGTTGGAAAGTAACTTTCTTTCAAGTGGGACAGACATGGTACATCAGCTGTTTTTTCTAAGGCAGATCTAAGTAAATAAGAAGGGGATTGGCTGAAGTCAGTGCTTTCTGCTTGGTTTTAGGGGATCTCTTGGAGTACTGTTTGTTACATGATAGGTGAGATCCAGTATGGTGGTCGTGTGACAGATGACTTTGACAAAAGACTCATGAACACATTTGTAAAGATTTGGTTCAGTGAAAACACATTCAGTCAGGAATTCAGCTTCTACAAAGGATACGGCATACCCAAATGTACTATGGTGGATCAATACCTTCAGTACATACAGGTTGGTAAATGAAAGCTAATCACTTGTTTCTCATAAGTTCCTAATTCCCTATAATTTTTGTCTTTTTTCTGAGTACCTGTATTTTGTCTTTCATTCACAGATTTTTAAACTGATTTCTAGTAGTTTGCACATCTATTAATGACAGCTAATTATTGTTATCTTCATGACAGTAATATACATTTTCTTTTTCATGTGTTTTGCTTGTGGGATGTACCTAAAGGCACAAAGTTATTCAAGAGAGCAAAGAATGGAGTCCAGACATTGGGTACAACCTCTTTGAAATGAAAGGTCTAGATATATGAGAGTAAAAATTTTTTTATTAAAATAGCACATCGTTGTTAAAACACAATTTGTTTGGTGTGATTTGGACTGGGGCATGACCAGTAGACCGCAGCAAGTTATTTGGCATAAGACTATTTGAAGAAATCTAGCTTGTTACTTAACAGTAATCAAGGTTTTTTTCTTCCTGTTGGTTTTTTTTCCTGTTTTTTATTTGGTTTTGTTATGTGTTGAGTTTTATGGTTTTTTTTTTTTTTTGGGGATTTTTTGGGGGGGATTTATTTTTAAATTATTTGCTTCTAATTCTCCAGTTGTACTCTTCTTATATTTTACTATGTAGAGCCTTCCTGCTTATGACACACCAGAGGTGTTTGGTTTGCACCCCAATGCGGATATCACCTACCAAAGTAAAGTTTCCAGAGATGTATTGGACACCATCCTCAGTATTCAGCCTAAAGATAGCTCTGGTGGAGGAGGTGAAACTCGAGAGGCAGTTGTAGCCAGACTGGCTGATGATATGCTGGAAAAACTTCCTGCTGATTATGTACCATTTGAAGTGAGTTAATGAAATTCTGGCAAAAACATTTGCTCCATCTTGCCTTTTACGAATTTAAAAAAACCAAACCAACAAGCCCAAAACCCCAGAAACTTTTCTAAAAGCATGTTTGAATCAATTCATACAGGCAATATTTTGTATTTTAAAGAAGTTTGGCCAAGCTATTAATGTTTATAATGAAGTCATTACATGTGTGCTGAAGTGCTTTTGTAAGAACTTTTTCAGAAATATTAAACCTGTTAATGCTTAAGTTGTCATTTGCACAATGGGGGAGGTAGGATCATTAGCTTATAACTAAGGTTGTTGACACTGTAAAATTTCTAGTTATGTTCATGCAGCTGTTTATTTGTTATTTTAACACTTTTGATTAAAAATGTATCAGTGAGTTTGGTTAGAATACAAGACTGCCTGGTATCGTGGTAGTTCCCAGGCATTGCTGCTGTGTTGAAGCAAAGTAGCTGGGGCAAATACTCTTGATTGGTTTTTTCAATAAGAACCTCAGAACTGCTTGTTGGAACTAAAGCTGAATTCTTTGAACTGAGGTAAACATCCTACAAGCTCTTTCAGTGGCATTAGCTCAAAGACTAAATCATGACTTGGACTGAAAACATAGCCGATCTTAACATCACAGATTTCTCTTGGAACAAATCCTGTGTTTCTCTCTCACAGACAATTCAAGAGAGGCGCCAAACTGACCATTTAAGCTCATAAATAAATTATGTTATGTCTCAAAGATTACACTGGGGCCTAACATTGACATAAATCCAATTTTGTTTTTTTCACTTCTATTGAAGGATTTTTGGTTTTCTACCACCAGGTAAAAGAAAAACTAAAGAACATGGGACCTTTTCAACCTATGCACATATTTTTGCGACAGGAGATTGAACAAATGCAGAGAGTTATTTCTTTAGTGAGAAGCACTCTGACTGATCTAAAACTTGCCATTGATGGGACAATAGTTATGAGTGAAAATCTGAGGGATGCTTTAGACTGCATGTATGATGGAAGGATTCCTGCTAGCTGGAAAAAGGTAGGTGTATATCACTTGTTCTGGAAAGAAATAAAAAAGCTATTTCTGAAGACTAGATAAAACTGCCAGACTTAGAGTAAACATTTTTTTCAAACTGTGTTTCAGAAGTGTTATCCAGAGCTGTGCAACTGCTGGAATAGATTTTGTGCTAAATTAAACATACTCAAAACAAACCTTCTTTCATTTATGAAAATTGAAATGAATGTGAAGGATGCAGCTATGTGCCATTTTTACATATTGGCAGTATGAAAACCCAGAGAGAGGAGAGAAATTTAAAATGTGATGATGGATTTTTAAAATTAGCACCCACATTAATGACTAAGATGGTGTTATTCATTGGACATATATAATTATTGGACATCCTTTTCTGGGTTAAATAGAGGTGGCCTGTTCATCTTGGTCAAAATCAGTGCACTTTGACTTGGAGCAATTGCCACATAATTACAGAATAGTAGATGCTGGAAAGGACCTGTGGAGACAGTGTAGTTTAATCACACTTTCTAAAGCAGGCTCAGTTAAATCAGGTTTCCCAGGAGCCTCCAGAATCAGAGAGGTGCAACCCATTCCACTCTTTGATCACCTTCACAGTAAAAACCAACCAATGAATCAACCACCAGCCAAACAAATAGAAAACTCCTTAAGTTGAACAGAATTTCTGACATTTCGTCTTGTTCCCGTTGCCTTCTCTCCAATTGCTGAAAAGGATCAGGCTCCATCTTCTCTCCTCCACATGAGATATTTAATTTATATATATATTTTTTTTATATTTAAGATATAAATTTATATATAAGAGATATAAATTTATATATTTTTTTTTTATATTTAAGCCTCCTTTAAGCTTTCTCTTCTCCAAGCTAGACAATCCCAGCTCTCAGCCTCTCCCCATAGAAGAGAAATTGTTTTCAGGGATAATTAGACCTGTTAACAGCAACTGATGGAAATAATTTTTTTTTTTTTTAAAGAAAAAAGTGTGGGTATTTTTTTTTTTGTTTGCTTGTTTTGTTTGTAGTGACAAAGTGTTTTCATGGTAGAAAACCTAGATGTAAACAGATGCTTCACAACAAAGCTATATCTCCCCATAGTCCAAGTTCAGCTTTCCTTAGGTTTTATACAGAAGAATAAAAATGCAGAACAGTCTTACAGAAATCATGTTGTCTTGATATATTGACCTTGGAATTATAAAGACATGTATGCAATTTTTCTTTTTAGCTTATACAGCTGTTTAACCTTGCAAAAATGTCATAAAATGGACAATTCCACAGAGAGCATTAAACATGTAAATGGAATAGTAGACATGAATTTAAACAGAGAAAGAATTTCCTTCAGGTTTCAGTGGGATGCAAAGTTTAAACATCAGGTTAAAGTTAAGATATGATAGATGATCTTCACATATGCTTTGCTAATAATATAATGTTTATTACCATGGGAGGATGTAGCTTTTCTTGACAGCAGTATGCTATTTTAAAACATGTTTACTGTTTTTAGGCATCTTGGCCTTCCAGTACACTTGGTTTCTGGTTTACTGAGCTTCTAGAAAGAAACCACCAGTTTTGCAAGTGGATTTTTGAAAGTCGACCCAACTGTTTCTGGATGACAGGGTTTTTTAATCCTCAAGGATTTTTAACTGCAGTGAGACAGGTAAATTGTGTTTGAAGTCTTATTCTGCTTATTTTTTCACACACTTTTAAAAATAAAATGTATTGTCTGATGAAGGATGAGTTTATACACATGGAAAGATGTGTGACTGTGTAACATCTCCTGAGTGAACTGCTCTCCCTTCACACATACTTGGTTAGTATAACAACCACTAATGTGTTAAATTATGTGTCCGGTATTGACCAAGGCCCAAATAAGTAGAGGCTACCTCACAACATTATTAAGGTAGACTAGAAAAATATTAAGTCTCATGTTTCCTTTGCAATATCTCTGATAATGGCCATTGAGCCCATGAATTTGCCTTTCCCACCACTCTTTTGTTCTGTGTTTAGTACTTACCTGACTGGAGACTGGGCTGGAAAGCTATTCAGAATTAGTCTTACGTTTCACTGCTGCTGTTCAGGAGCTGATTAAGTCTTTCTCCAGGAAGTGGGAAAGACTTTCCTTTATTAATGCATAGAAGTATGATTTGATGTGTTTGCTAATATATGTATGTTGGCTGCTCAGCAACTTTTTTACTTTAAAAGGAAACAATAAATGCCTGCGTTGATCAGCATAAAGGGACATACTGGAGACAGTAAGCATCTAGAATGTGAAAAATTAAAAAAGAATACTCAGGTGAAAATACAATAGGACAATAAAAGCCCAAACTTTTGGAGAAGAGAATGAAGATTTTTGATGTAGGAAAAATATTCCCTCCTACTCTGAGGTCTGGGTAGTGTGATCTAAAATTTCAGGCATATAGCCTTGGAATTATGTAACAAAATATTTCTTTTGTGTGAACAGTCCTAAACTGGGACTGTCTTTTGCATCCAAGCTCATGGAAAAGGTTTGCTAGCAGGACCCAAAACAGTTGGAAACTACAGAAATTTCTGGTTCTGTAAAAAGGAACTGTGGATATGTAACAACCTAATAGGCCAAGTAAATACCAAAGTGAGTTTCTGGGATTTGATGTGAGAAAGATCCACAATGATCACTGAGCTATAAATCTTGAGTTCTTTTACATCATCCATATAACTGCAGTACAGGGCAAGCATTCATTCCAGTTATTTCAAAGAAAGATTTTTGAAGCCATTGGAAGACCAGGATAAAACTTGGGTTTGCCACAACTTATTTGCGTGGCATAGTAAAGAACTGGGCAACTGAGAGTTGAGTGTTGTCCAGTGCATCAACTAACAGGTTTTTTTGCAGTCTCTTTACATAGCTTTATGGCTGAGTGGGTTTTTACTCATTAAGAATACAGTTACTGAAGAGTAGAGGTGCAGAAAAAGGAAGGTAACCCCAGAAAATATGTTTCACTTATCACATGCAGGTAATGTTTTCCATCTCATCAAATATGTGAAATTTTTGTGTTCACAAGAGCTGGCTACCATTAGCATTCAGTGGTTGTGTTACTTGGTATGGTTTTTAGATACTTTATATAATAGAAAGAAATTAAAATCAAATATAGTGGCGAAAGTACTGAAAGCTTTCTTGCAGTGTGATGCCATCATTCCCTTAGAGAAAAGTCAGACTTCTGTGAACATGGATATTGTAAAGGATTGGTGGGGTTTTTTTTTGGACTGAAGACGATATGTTAGACTATAAAAATTTATTTCTAATAACTGCTGGGAAAAAGGGTTCTGAGGTCATGTGAAAATATAACCACCTAACTTTTGTCTGGTTTGGGCAGGAAATAACGAGAGCTAACAAAGGATGGGCTCTTGACAGTGTAGTGCTGTGCAATGAAGTCACTAAATGGATGAAGGATGATATCACAAGCCCTCCTTCAGAAGGTGTCTACGTGTATGGGCTGTATTTAGAAGGAGCTGGTTGGGACAGAAGAAACATGAGACTGACAGAATCTAAGCCCAAGGTGCTTTTCGAGCTGATGCCAGTTATAAGGATATATGCAGAGAATAACAGTAAGTAACAGTATTGTAAAGGATGTTATTTCCATTGGATTCAAGGTAACATTTTATTTAACTGCATTGGAATCTTTTGGGCTTGCAGGGATTTCATGAGGCTGTTACTAATCATTGTACACATAGCAAATCTCTTCCAAGGTGGAAAACTTCCTAGACTTCCATTGAAAATATGTTTCAGGCTAGCTTCATAATTGATAGTAGGCACTTTTCCTAAGATTTAGATAGGTCTCTACATGTGGTCTTAATGGTGTTAAGAACTTTATAACAGGTAAGCGGTATGTACATATTGACAATATGTGTCCCAGACCTAAAATGCCATTTTTCTTATACATGATCTGTGTAGCCTCCATAACAAAAATCTAAATAATCTTTCACTTGTACCAAAACTGAATGTAATTTTTGTATATATATAAAATATATGTATGTGTGTATATACAACATACAAGATACTCATGGATTATATACACACACATGCATATACATATATACATATACAGGTTTATATTGTGTTTATAGAGAATATGTTTATATATATATATAAATACATATGTACACACACATATATAATGTGTATATTTATAAAAACTTTTCTTCCCAGACAAGTCTGATTTTGAGCTCATGGAAGCAAACAAGAGGTGGAGTGAGGTTGTGGGAGATGTTTTGTCTTTGAGGCTGTAAAGGAATGAAAAGAAAACTTATGAGGCTTAAGGACAGTGCTGGGAAAATATGTAATTTGTCTTAATGTAATGAGTTTTTGCATATAGAATAGGACATGCTGTTGAATAGGGATATAAAACAGAACAGAATAATCCACTGAAGAACATAAAATTGGAAAACTTTGTTGAAAAGCATTCCATCCCTAAAAGCAAATCTTGCTAACCTGCTATTTTGCATAGCTAATGTTTTATAAAAGACATGATCAGCGGCCAAGATACTAAATAATGAATACTGAAGTACTGAGAATGACTTGACTACTGTTCTAATTCTGCAGTGAAGTAGTTGATGACTGGTACTCTCAAATATGAAATATGTTTCAAACTAAGTTTGTAAGTTACCAAGTCAAAAGTAGGGAAATTTTATTTTGGCATAATACATTGATAAGAAGTAATGTTTGGTGGGCAGATTGAACCAATAAGAGCACTAATTACTCTAGTGTCCATTCACATATATTGGTTCTCATCAGTTCCTAGGTGCTCATGTTAAACCCAAAGATTTCAAACCATGTATGTCCTTCAACTGGCAATAGCAAATAGAAAACAGAGTACTATTGAACTTGGATTCAGTTTTCCATTTGCCTTAAGGTCAATCCCTTAGGGCCCCATTTTTTCAACTTAGTTTAATTGCTCTTTATGTCTCTTCTGTCTTTTCAGGTGCAAAGGATCCACGTCTGTATTCATGTCCAGTCTACAAAAAGAGCAGTCGAACAGACCTTAATTACATTGCTGCTATGGATCTTAAAACCCGACAGCCTCCAGAGCACTGGGTACTGCGTGGAGTAGCACTTCTCTGTGATGTCAAGTAATGCTAAAAAAAAAAAAAGGTTTCCAGGAGTTCTTTTCTGATTTTAAATGCAAACATTGTTGTGTAGTTTGATACACAATGAAACACTTCTAAAAATAATATTTCTAAATCATAGACTCTATTATGGTGTTTTTATAAAATCGTTCCCAATAAACCTATACAATATGCTTATAAATGCTACATCTTAGAGTGGCGTTAACTTTGGTGTCTTTGAAAAATCATGACAAATATGTAGTGCTCCTATCACTTATGTGTGCATAAGCACTCCTCCTCTCTGCTTAATTTTACCTTGAATAAAGATTAATTGATTTGAACATTGTTACTTTTTGGTAGTAAATATTCTTGTATCAGAACTTACCTTCAAGAAGCTAAATGCAAAGCTTTTTTTTTTTTTTTTTGTTTGTGTATCTATGGAAACTAAGCCCTATTGCTCACTAATATTAGTTAAAATTCCTCGAGATTATGTTCCAAGATTTATTTCCTAGTTGATTGTTTGCTTGCTGTATAAATAAAGAAGGTAAGGTTGGAAAAATATCACGCTTTTTTCACTACTTGGACAACAAATTCATTGTGTTGCATAGGAAAACAAGCATCTGACAGCTGCCAAAATTTCCTACCATCTGGCTCAGGACTTATAAATATATAATGGATCAGAAGCAATACAAAAAAATGAATGGATACTTTTTGTGTGCTACTATACCAGAATTGAGTCTTTTGTCATCAGTGTTATTAGTAGATGGGGCTTTCCCCTTCCCCTTCTTTTTCCTTCTTCCTTTTTTTTTAAATTTTTCCCTTTTTTTTTTTGCTTATGTGCTGCAGCTTTATTGGTGTCTTACATAGAAAACCTTTAATGGAGGAATTAATCTTCAAAGAGAAATATTAGCAGGTCCATTTAATTGGACATTATGGGCCTTACACTTCAAGCACACTTATTTAATCATCAAAAAACCAATTTTTTTTTGTTACTGAGTTCAGGAGGTCCTGTATCTTAGTGGCCCGCTAACCATTACCAAAGTTTGCTTGTTCAGAAGAGGAAGCAGAGAGAATCATTATTCCTGCTGCATCTGTCATTCATAAAGGCTACAATGGAAAACCTGTTTTCAATTTTATGTCAAATCAATACAGGAGACTTCAACATTCATTTCCACAGTCAAATCACTTGTAAAGCTTAGGTAGAACATTGATTCTGTCAAACAAATTCTGATTGCAGCAGTCCTTCCCTGTCAGAATTAGTATTTTTTTCTTTTAAATAACTCACAATTATATGAATGGAATATGTGAAAATCTTTTACAGGAAATACTTTTAATTTGGACAAGACAATAAATAAGGTTAGAAGGGTTGAAGTATTCTTCATTGAACCTCGAAGCACCATGTTCCAATTTCCAGGAGATTTCCGGATACTCTCTGGAGTTCTAACTTGCGTTGGACTTGTATCTTTCACCAAGACCTTCTTCTCTGCAGAAGATGAACATATTTCTTCTTTGTGCAAGTGTCATGGTTTGAGCCTGGCACAGAGCCAGTACCCCCCATGAAAATGCCCTCACCCTGGTGTCTGCTGTGAGATGTGACCAGGAATAAGCAAAACAGGCTTTAGCTTAAACATAAAGAACACTTTATTACCTAAACTACAGGAAAATAGGGAAAAACTATAAGGAAAAGAAAAAAATTGAAAACCTTACAAAAAAAACACTTTCCTCCTCCCCACTACCTGACTTTTCCAATCCGATACATTCTCCCAAAACACCCAACTGCCCAGCCTTGGCACCACACTTTAGTATACTCAAACTTCAGTTCATGAAGAGGAAAGGAGTCCTTCTTGTTCCATAGGCTTCCCCTGGAAACACACTGAAACCTCGTGTGCTTCCCTGTCACTTCGGCACCGCCCGGAAAAAAAGTCCTTTTGCCGCTTGTGACATCTTCCTTCCATGCCCAGTGCTCTCACCACCGTGCATGGCCAGAGCTGCTTTTAGGGTTGTCTTTCAAGGATGCCTTGTCTCACTCCAAAAAGGCACAGTCTCTGCTTTGGGACATCTGTCCCCCCCATATTTTTCCAACCCCCTGGGGCCGGGGGGTCCTCACGATGAACCCTCCTGGTTCTGAGCCACTGCTTCCCCCTAAGTGCAGTCTCTGTGTCACAGGAACAACTGAGTCCATGGCCACAAGAAAAGTCCAGCCAAAAGGCCACTCCAAATCATCTCTCCCCATTCAATCATCTCCACGTTCTTCGGGCCAGGTCCTTGTCTCATCTCATCTCTTATCTCCCTTCTTATTCAGCTTCGAGGAGGATTAGCATTTTTGCAAGGCCCCAATCATGAAAGAAAGGGGTTAAAACTTTCAGTCTCTGTCCCGGAGCTGCGGCACTCCCACACGCTGCCGCTCCGGCCAGGCACTCTTCCCCCACTTCTCCTCCTGGGCCGGCTGCTATCACATTCGGTGTCGCCGGCTCTCTCTCTCCCTCCTGGGGGGGGGGATGGCTGCCCGAGGGCTGACTCCCTGGGATCTTCCACCCTTCCATCCTCGAGGGCCTCCTCACCTCCCATCTCTGTCCAGGCCCAGGGCCTACCACGTGGCTGCCCCTCCCCCGCCCAGCAGCAGCGGCTGGACAGGGGAGGGTGATCTGACCCAAGAGAACCTCCCAGGGCCAGAGCCCCCCTTTTTAACCCCTGTGTATTCTCGGAGGTGTGTCCAAACCCCACTGGCTACACCAGGTGCCAGTCTCAAACTCAGAACATTCATTGGTTTGACCACAGCTTCCCAGAATTCCCACTTCTTCCTGGTCAAACCACCACAGCAAGTCATTCATACTAAGAATTTACAAGCCACATGCACTTCAAATACCACTTTTCAAATGGGCGGTTTTTGTACTGTCATTGCTGTAGATACAGTGGATACATCAAACTCAACAGTAATTCAGTGAGGGGACTGTGCGCATTTTTTCGGAGTGTGATTTTCTGTGAGAATAGCAAGGCAAAGAGTAGTTCCTACATTGGTGATCCTAGTTATTCCAAAGGCTGTTAGGTCAGTGAAACAATTGATATTGGCCATCACTGTTATTTCTGTTGTTTTAGCCTTCTTTTAGTAGCAGTTTTGGCATCATCTCTTTAGGTGTCTGCAAAGCCACCATCAGGGATGGAAAAATGAGGCAGGGGGAAGTTCAATGAGCAATTGAAGTGTAGTATTATGTCAAGGGCCAGAGTTCATACAGTGCTCTCCCAGAGGTTTTGCTGCTTGGGCTGGGACAACACTTGGTGCAGCTTGAATCACACCTGCCTTGTTTACTATAACCTTGCCTTGATCTATGTGGCACCGTCTGATTATCATCATCTCTTCAGCCCTGCCTTGCTGACCCATCTTTCTGGCTTGACCTCAGATCTGCCCTGTTATTACAGCCCCATCTGGCAGTCATTGATACATTAGCTGGCCCTGGTTGCTCTCTTTTTTGTTCAGGTGCCGTGGGACTGTGTCCTTGTCGGAGAGAGCTTTGCCCTGCCCACCCTGCTGTGGCTCTTGGCTTGCAGCTCCACTGTCCAGTCCAAGCAGCCTGCCTTTGCTGTGCCCTGACATATGCCTTAAACAGGGGGAAAATTAGCTGTTTCTTGTTCATCTTCATAGTAGAAATGGGTAATGAAATTTTTCAGTGGAAAGGAATATCAATAAAATAGCCAAACCTTGTGTATTGTAGAATTGGGTATCTAGGACTCTTTAGCTCTGAATGGATACTGACTGGATTAGTCAAGAAATACCATTCACAGACTTTAATTATGCTGCTATTAAGCATGCAGCACTATAAATTCAAGGGTCTGGAGGAGTTCAGGATTACAGAAGGTATTCTCTATATGCATTTTCTCATATTGGGCATGATAAATACGTTTATTTTGGAGAATATTTATAAACAAACATTATGCAATTTTCTCTTGGAAATTATTAGTAAAATAATATTCTGAACCAGGTACAGATAGAATTTCATCATAGTGCTTTGAAATCCCTAATAAATTTTAGAGTATTTAAAATATGCAACCTAATCTTTCAAATATGTACCATGCTGTGTAGGATATAGTAATACTACATGAGCTTCTCTTCAGAAAAGGTTTTTTCTTTAAGCTTTATGTCTACACTCATTCCTCTTAGCTCCTAAGTCACTTTTCTCACAGTTGTTGATTTGTTGCACTTTTGAGGTTTTAAGGAAAAAACAAAATTCAAGTTTCAAACACAGTAGGCAATGCAATTTCAAACTAGCAGTAAGTGTGGTTATCATCACTGAAAAGGATTTTTTTTAATCAGAAGTACTTTGCTGTGGTATAGGTGTAAAAATTGGATTTAAAAGAAACTGTGTCTTTTTCTGAAATATCCTTCATTAATATCTTTTCATAATTAAATCAGTATTGGAGAAAATTCAGTGTTTCTTTATTATATGGATTTCTTTTCTTCATTCCTTGCTTGGACAGTTATCCTGTTTTAATTACACAGAGCTGGATGTACTAAGTGGTTTCCTAATGAATTTTGAAATAAAGCTTGACTAGTATTTATATTACCACATTGTAATTTTTAGCTTTCACATTCACATTACACAGACATTATGGGTGTATACAAATATCTAAAGGCTTTTGGAACACAAAGAACACTTAGAAAACCAACATTGCAGGTGTTCTTCATTTGTTTGTGGATCCCAAGATACTCCCATTTACTGGAGCTTCTGGCATTTAATTTGCACTATGCAGCTTTTCCAAGGGCTATACTACTCCATAGCTTTTGTTCTTATAATAAAATTAAAACATCCAGTGTAAGTGATCATATATTATGAGTCTCTATCTTAATGTAGGAAAATGTAATTAAAATTGGATCTTTTAAATCTAAAAAACAAATATGTTACCAATCTCACTTTGCCCTTGAAGTCTACATGTAAAATTAGAAATTTCTTGGTATTTACTTGCACATTCAATCTTTTAAACAAATATCCAAAACAAAGAGCTATTGAATCAACACTGGAAAAGTTGGCAGAAAAAAAGAGGGAAGAAAGGCATAGTTAAAATATTATTTAGATAGAGATGTTATTTAAAATGGATACTGGCCTTTAGCTTTTTAATAGAGTTATTATTTGCATTGCAATCGCTTGGAGAACTGAAGAAGTTATTTTAGCTTTTGTTGTCAGAGGGTACGAGCTATCCTATTTTGGTAAGAAAAACAACAGATGTTTGCTGATGTAAAAACATGATTTTTTTCTCCAAAGGTGTTATCTTAGAACAAGAAAATCTACACACTGAAAAAGAAGAGTTAGGAAACGCTGTGAACTGTCTGTGAAAAGAGGTTAGCATGATTGAACAGAAGGCAGAGTAACTTGTTAAGACACTGTTTTTACATGAGTTGCCTGCAAATAACAAAGTTTTCAGTTTCCCTGTTAAACTGCCACAAGAATGGCAGCCAATATATATAGCTTCTCCTGCAATGTGTCTCCCCCACAACCTTCCATTTCTTGAGTTTAAAAGGTGTAATTTTTGCAGAAAAATGTAACCTGGAATCTCTTCTTAACTGACCTATTTAACTTACTATATTAAATATCACGTTATGTTTTCCTCTCTTTAAGCTGAAGTTGTTTTCTCTCTTTCTCTGCATGAACTGCAATTCCAGCAAAATAATAGTAACTTAGTTTGGGACAAGCACTGTAAGTGGTTCATCTTACCTTTCAGTATATTTTCTAATCTGATTAATATATACTAGGAAAGGAAATGCTAACTGATTATGAAGCTCATAAGCACTGTAGAAGATTGTGACAAGAGCATGTGCACACTTAGAAATGCTTTGTGAAGTTAGATATGCTCAATAAAAGTCCCGTCTGCAGGCCATCATTTCACAAATCAATTTCTTTGTGTTAACTTTCAGTACTTAAAATGGGCTTGTAAGAATGATGGGGAAAAACATTAGTAGGACTTGTGGTAAGACAAGGGATAATGGTTTTAAACTAGGAGAGAGTAGACAGACTAGATACAAGGAAGAAATTTTGTTATAACAAAAGTGGTCAAACACTAAAGCAGGTTGCTCAGATAGGTGGTAGATGCATCATCCCTGTGAACATTCAAGGCCAGATTGGATAGGGCTCTGGGCAACTTCATCTTGTTTAAGACTGCAGAGAGGTTGGACTAAATGACCTTTAAAGGTCCCTTCCAACCAAGCCATTCTATGATTTTATTCCTTGCCTAAATCTGTATTGTTACATTTAAAATACTTTTTGTAATATTTGCAGATGAGACAAAATAATAATCATTGCAGACAAAGCTCAAGTGATGTTGCCTTCCAAGACAAAATGTTTACTTAATTTTACACATGAAATAAGTTGCTTTGCCTTTTCCTTGACACTGCATTGTGGTCTAGTAAAGCTCAAAAATGCTTGTAGTATTATTTCCTTTTTGCATTTTGGTCTCCAACTTCTACATAGTAATCCTTAGTTCTCAAATAAAGCCATTCTTTATTCTTTCAAAGTAAGCTGTTTCAGTTCAGTTACGTTTGACAAAAAATGAGTTTGTTACTTGGATAAAAGGAGAAACCAATTAAGAAACACATGATCTATGCAAAACAGAAGACATTTCACAATGGAAGGAGATATGTCAGAACATAATGGTAGTTAAATCCTTATGAAGAGACATGCTGATTGGTGATCTTTGGATCACAACAATTTCGTCCATTTGCATTAGTGTTAGACTGTGTCATGTCAGCACAATAAAAGTTCTACTTGAGCCCAACATACTAAGTGAGAAATTTAATACTGAGTTAGGCTTTGTTTTTAGGCAGATTTCAGTGAACCTCTTCTTGCTTTATCATTTTAAAGAGGCAATAATAATGCTACTGGAGCTAGCTGTATTCACTGGATGAGCAGTAGTTTCCGGTCTCCATTTTACTAAATTGGTCAGATAGGAAGCCAGGCTCTGTAAATATCCAACCCATGTGTTTGGTGAACAAAGTTTTCTATAGAGATCTCAGAATATTACTTTATGAATAGGAAATTCTTTTGCAGTGTGTCAAATAAGTCCTTGACTTTGAAAAGAAGGAAAAACCTGGGGCAAAAGAGAAGTGGCAGAACCATGTATGAAAGCTGGGATGGATCAGAATCACTTCAATATTTCACTGAATAGTCTACTTATTAAAATATTTTTAAGGAAAATGCTCTGTTGGTTTCTTACTTGTAAGGGATGTTGTGGTATCACAGAATTGTTGAGGTTGGCAGGGAGCTCTGGACATCATCTTGTCCAATCCCCTGCTCAAGTAGGGTCTCCTAGAGCAGGCTGCCTAGAATTTTGTCCAGGTGGATTTTTAATTTCTCAAAGGGTGGAAACTCCACAGCTGCTCTGGACAACCTCTGCCAGTGCTCAGCCACCCTCACAGTGAAAATAAGTGTTTCCTGATCTTCATGCAGTACCACCTGTGTTTCAGTTTGTACTCTTTGCTTCTTGTCCTATCACTGGGTGCCACTGAAAAGAACTTGGCTTTGTGCTCTTTACATCATCCCTTCATGTACTTGGATGTTTTAATAAGATTCCCCTTGAGCATTCTCTTCTCCAGGCTTACCTAGTTTCTCAGGCTTACCTTGTGGGAGGGACACACCAGTCTCTTTATTATACTAGTGACCTTTAATTGGAGTATACCCTGTATTGCTGTCGATATTATGGCAGATTTCTTTCACATGAGTTGGCATATGTCTGGTTCTTAACACTGCATATGTTATAGGATCAGGTATTATAAGTACAATAGGACAACTGGTTTCCTTATTCCCAGTTTTGTACTCTTGTGCTTTTACCAGGAGCATTTATTCAAGTGAATTTTAAAAAAGTGTGGTTTTTGTATGTATAAAGTGTCTATAAAGAGGTGGTGTGCCTGCCTCTTTAGTCTGGTTAATGTGCTGTTGGTTGGCTGCCTTGCAATGAAGACTGGTAATTTTTTAAATTACTTCCTTTGATATAAAATTAAATTTGATATGAAATTTGTTTGTAATGCAGCCTGGGTATTGAACTACAAGACAGATCCTGAGACTTGCAATATGTTATGCAGGTGTGGGAAGTTAGATGTGTATAATGTATATTGTGTTTTTCTCACACTAAATAGGAAAATTTCAGGAGTACACTGTGGTTCCGATTACTGTACCAAAGCTTTGAGAATTCTGTTACCATTCAAAATTGTCCTAACGGCTTGATTGTGTGTTAGTTTTACATTGCCTATGACTACTGAAAGCAGCAGTACTTGACAGTTTGTGTTCAGGAATTGGACCTGTCTGGAATTTGGATGCTGTCAGCAAATGAAGTCGCATCAGGTTCTTTCCTTTTTTCTTGTATCAGTGCATTGGATATATGGAAATCAGGTATGTTCCAAGGATTATATTTTTTGGTATTTGTAAAAGGCTCTGACAGTTAAAAACCATCAAAACACTACAAATGTCTTTACTTTTAGCAGCTCAGGGCTTTGTTGCAGCTACTGTATCTTGTACCTGATGAATTCACGAGCCAAGCTATGGCAATGAGACAGACGATAAATACCCTTCCTGCTTTTTCTCAAGAAGAAATTGTTCCCTGCATTAAGTGGAGATAAGAGAGATCTGAGGAGGGATCAAGACAATTGAAAAGACAACAAAGAAGTTTCTGTCATTCATCTAAACAAGGTTAAGGCTAAGTGGTGAATGCTTTAGAAAGAAAAGCAGCTGTGCTCCTGAACTTGTTGGGTAAAATGATCTTGTCTGATTTTTTAAAATGATTTGTCTGATTTTTCTTCTCACTTTTTTTTTTCCTAGTGGGAATATTTATTTCCTTGATTATTATTTAAACTCCGTAATTATTGTTGTAAATGATAATTGTAGAAGTAATAATTTTGGATGTATCAATTACAATTACTACAGGTAATTGTAAAAGACCTAGTAAGTTATTCACTTTTTTATTAACTAAAAACAATAATCTTTAGCATCAGAGGCCAAATCAAATAAGTTATGAAAAATAATAAATGAGTATAGGGTAAAAGCATGCTTTTAGTAATAAAAATTTTCTTTTTACAAGGTGAAAATTTTAATTTACTTTTTGATGACAGAATTTATTTGAACTTTAGCAGCAGAAAAAAACACTTAAAAGTTTTTAAGTTGTGTAGTACTTTGAGTCTAAAATTTCTCTTAGAATTAAAATATATCAAGTGGCAGTCTCTGACCTATATATTGAAAAGTTCAGTTAATCACACTTACCTGTATTTATATAATAAAATGTCTGTTACACTTATAGACAGTTAATTGCTGTTATCAGAAAACTGTTTAAAGACTGAGGTTTTGATTAAGGTCTGTGTCTGAATGCTTACTTACACTACTTCTAATAAAGTTGCAAGGCAAAAATATATAAAAGCCTGATGTTTCATCTGAAAAATTTTATCTTCCCCTGATAACTTGCAATCTTACATGCATAAAATAAAAAATTATAGACATATAAGTATTTTGGACATAATCAGCTTTTAGTCTCAAGAGATTCAGCACTTAGAATGTGAGTTAAAATTATAATCCCAGAGCATTTCCCAGGATATCTTCTCAAGTGAGATATCCTCTGGTCTATCTGGAAATATTAATTTTGATTATTATGCTGTGGAGAAAGAAAAAAGTGATGGATCTTCCCATTTAAATGCAGGATCAAGTTCTGACTGGCTGAACGGTGTAAGCCAAGAAAACAGGTTGAAGAGGAAGGAAAGCTGCAGTAACTTTTGGTACCACAGTGAAGAGCCTGAGCAGTGTCTGAGAGGAGAAGCCCAGTTGCTGTCATGAGCCACATTGTAAGAAAAACAACCTCAAGCAGGCACTAACTAATTTCTTTCACAAAAAGAATTCTATATTCTCTCTTGTTTTGTGGTCATTTTCAGCTTATGCAATCTTTAGTTTCTTGGTTGTGTTTATGATGCAAAGAACCACACAGTGTTTGTTTTAGTGGCTTTTATTTTGCTGAAGTGAAGTCTAGTTACCCTAAATTTGTTGCACTGCAAGATTGGAGAAGCCTAAATCTCTCTGTTTAGGTGTTTGTAAGCATCCAAGTACCTGTGCATTTTGTAAGGTCTTAAATAGATAAACAATTTCAGAAAGACAGATAGGAAATTCTCTTAGGGAAACCTAAAAATTCCTGACCAACAGGTCTCAAGAGACTAACATAATGACAGTTGGTGGTAGTATGTGTTCCCACATTTTTTATGCAGGAGTAATGACTGTGACCTCTTGTAGCCATTTTTCAGGGAAGTAAAATGTGATCTTATTAATCTTTGTTATCAGAGGCCAGGACTTACATTCATTTTTTCAATTTCTTTTGAAAAGAGGAAGTCAGATTTTTATTTTTAAATTGCTTTTGTGTTCATTGTAAGTTGCAGAATTCCTTGACATCAAAAAATGCCATCTCATCTAACTGATGCCTGTTTCCCAGGCAATATTAAGCCACTTTAATGATGCTGAGAATCTCATGTGAAATTGCTACTCTCCCAAACAAATCCAAGGATAAAATGACATGTTTATGCTATTGTAATGGTAGGATTATACTGCAATTAACTTTAAGACAATAATAACAAGTTGCTTGTAGTTTATGTTTTATATTAAAACCAAACAACAAAGTAGTCATTAACTTGAAGTTACAGACACTGAGATATCCCAGTAAATTATGTGAAACACAGAATGCAAAAGATGAAAGTCACAACTAGAGGCTAATTTTATTCACCCTTGTTAAAGGTGTTAATTCTGTTAGGGAAGGACTTCACCTATCACTTATTTTCTTTATGCTTCTTTTCCCTTTCTCCTCCTTACTATCTTTCTACATTTTCCTCTCATTAGTATTACAGTGTTCTCTGAGTTGATATATGATTCAGCATTCTGCTGAATCACAGACATGGCCATATAAAACATTTTACTGCGAGTGGAATGAAAAGAACAGCTGCTCTGATACCACCTCTCTTTTTCTGAAGCTGTTGTCACCGAGGCTCACTAGGTGTCAGCAGAGTAGTCCAGAAAAAGAAGCCTTTTTTTCCCCTGAGAATTAATAAAGGAACTTGCAGGTAACAGTTAAAAGTTCATGCATGTAGCAGATATCTTAAAGCATATTAGGTGGTTGTTTTGGTTCACGTTAACCTTACCTAGAAAACCAGTGTTATTGTGCTTCCTATGCCATCAGCTCTGTTTTTATTTCATTGTCAAGCTGCTCTTCATATGTACAAAGTCTCATTGTGTATCTGGGGAACAGTGACTACGTGCTGCATTTTCAGGCAGTAAAAGAGAAAGACTGTAAGCTAGAAAAATGATCGCTCAGTGAACTTTTCAAAATACCCAATCTGCTCAGACATGCAGTCTGCAGACTCTCATTAATATCTTTCTCTTCCATTTCCTGTGTGCTACCCTGTTCTGTTGTTTATTCTGAAGGCATGCAGAAATTCTGCCTTTTAAAATTATTATTTTTATTCTTTATTCTACTAATTGATAAAAATTTATGCATTTTCTCTGGCTTTCAGCTAGGTCTGACACAGAAGATAACATCTGCTTTCACACTCAAGGGAGTTATGCTTGCCAGCCATTCAGATGTCATCTTCCACTGGCACACTTCATTCTGGCTAATGCTGGGCTCAACAGTGGATGTTTATTTTATTTTTTGACAAACCCTAGCTGATAGATCAGCTTCTCAGAATCTTGTTTTCCTTTCCCACTGCCTTTTAAACATTTTGGCTTACTCTTAACAGTGGTTTGCAAAGGTTTGCCTTGCCTCTCAAACAGTGGGGAACCAAACAGCTCAGAAAAGCCTTTTTATAATCAAAAATTAGCTCTACCTGGAACTTCTCTAACACTACCCATAGTTTGCTCCTGGGGAACAAGCAGCTTCTACTACATGATATGCAATAAAATGTAACTGACAGAATCCACACACAGGGTGCATTATTTTATAAAATTCAATATATACACATTTATACAGATATGAAATATAAGTTTCTAAAATCCTTGGTGTGTGATGCTCCCTTGAATAGCTTTTTTTCTTTATTTTTCACAATGAATGCTTGGTATCCACGTGGAAACAATTGTTAAGTGACTTAGGCAACTGTCTGTGGAAAGTGATGCTTATTCTGTATTTATTTATGGATCTGATTCAGCCTCTAAGCAGGAAAGCATAGGTATTGGCTTATTGAGGAGGCTGAAAAGTTCATCCTCTGTGTCTGATGAAATTTGTTGAGTTAGAAATGAGCGATGCTACAAGGCAAGAAATCATGACCTCTGAGGCTCAAGCAAGACTTTCAATAAAAATGAGTAGGCCAAATATAAGGCTATGCAGTATTAAATGTGTGAAATATTTAGCTACTGAAAATTTTCATGAGGACGCATCCTCTAAAGAAGTAAAACACTGAACATAATTATTCTTACCTTTATATGTTTCCTTTAATTTACGGCTTTAAAGATAGTGCTCAACAAGCACTATCTTTAAACTGCAGCATTTAACTTCTGTGTTGGGGGAAGAGCCCTGTGGATCTTAGCTATGGATCACATAGACTTTTGTTAGTGAACTAAGGTACACAGGACAGAGAACAAGTGTCTTTTGTCTTTGCCATAGCTCGAACATTTGTCCAGAGACAAAAGAAACCCAAGACCTCAAAATTATTTCGATGGTAATTTGTAAAGAAGCAGTATGAGTTTTCTATTTGTTTCTATAATGATTTAAACATTTTTTTATTTTCTTAACTTGAGAAAAAAAGGCTTATTATTTCTTTAAACAAAAATAATATCCGTGCTAAAAACCACTGACATAGTATAAAAATTAGCGAATGTAATTTTTCAGAATGTAAAAAATGCTGTGAGCATCACTGTCAACAGAGCAAGAGAGGGATCTTCTGTATCTTAAACTGTGAATGAATAAGTGTATGTGAAAAAGCTGTCACAATTCTTATAAAATTATGTGCATAACAATACAGGAATAATAGTAGTAATAATAATAACAATAACAATATTAAATAATCTTCCACCTGTATGTTTTTAAAGAATCTTATTTAAGTATCCTGAAAGGCACCATAACCATCCTTACTTGCTTTTTTAGAAGCTTGTGCTAAGAAGAGGTATATTTTCATGCTACGCTAGCTTTTGATAAAGTTAATTTTTTTTCTCAGATTGGGCATCAGTATATGGCCCCTCCCTGCTTTAAACTTAATGAGTAAGATCAAGTAGCTTCTTGTTGCCTGTTACATTCTGAGTGGATCCTGCACAGTATGTAAATCAATACAATAAATACTATCAGGATCCTTCAAATTATTCTCCATGAGATTTTAATGAGTTGTGCTAGGGATAGACATCACTAACAGTCTTGTTCATAAATGTTTCAAGCCGTGTATATGTAGTACAATGCTTCTTGCAGTCTATAGTAGGGTTTGGCTGTATTAGTTAGATTTCAAATCATGCTAACACTGGTTATTTTATAACAAAGGGGTTATTTTAAATTCAGCATTGATGCAAGTGCCCTGAATAATGGCACTGACAGTGCAATTGTTTTCTCTTTCCAGAGCTAGCTTTGAAACACCAAATGCTCATATGGAACACCATATGAGATACTTTCTAATATTGTAAGAAATGTTCTAGGGCTTGTTGTAGAAGTCTGAAATCGGTTTTGCTGGCAAATGGAAAAAAAACACCTAACAGCTTGCAGGTGTATCATGGTAGCTCTGTGAAGTCTATTTGACTGGCCACATATAGAAACTCTGTGGTGTCAGAGTTAATGTCATTAATTATAGAGAAGGTGCAGGAGGTCCCAAGCGAGAGAAGAGCTGCCACTGAGATTGGGCATACCAAGCTAGGGAATATTCTGGGGACAGGCAGGTTCAGTTCATTGCCACATGCATTCTGTGAAGCAGTCCGTCTAGATTCAGGAATATGATGAGCAGAGGGACATCCTATAAAAAATGTGCTCTGTTTTTGTTTCTTTTTTTAGGTGACAAGCTTTCCCTCATCTTTCAGAGATTTTGTGCTCTCATAGGTACCCTGTAATGGTTTCATGAGTGTAACTTTGTAGCAGGTAGGTTTTGAAAGAAAGAAGGAAAAATCTCAAAGCAGATAAACAAACTGCAATCAAGTCGTAAAGTTTTGACTTGTTTTAAATAACCTTGATTTCTTTAACTGGTTCACCTGTAATTTTGTATGCAAAAATATGTCTTAAATGCTGCATATTCTGGCTTCCTGAGCTCTTCAAATTGATTTTGGTGCTATAGCTAGTCATAATGGAAAAATTCAATAGTAGAATAAAATCTTGGGATTTGAGTTCCAGATATACCTCTGGTAATAAAACCATTTATTGAGGGAATTTAAGAGCAATGGCTCATGACTCCTATTTTTTGCAATATTTTGTAAGGGTCCTGAATAAAAAAGAATGAAAAGTTTTGTAAAAAATAAACTAGATCATTAGTGCAGAAGTGTCTTAACATTGCATATTGCTTCATTGGCATAATAAAAGTTATTGACATAATTTTTATAGACACTCTCCTCAGCCAAAAATGAAAACAAAACAAAAGAAGTCAGAAAAATCATACATACATTTGAGTACAGGAGAACTTTCTGGAGAGAAAAAAATCAAAACTTGTTTGCACTGAAGACACTGGCTTAAAAGGTTTTATTTTAAAACTATTGGTTTTAAAAAACCTTTGGGTTGTTATTTTGCATATTATGCATGTTATTTGCATTTTGTTTAGTATCCTGAGTTGGAAGAGTTCTACAAGGGTCGTTGAAGTCCAACCCCTGGCCCACAGAACATCTCAAGAGCCACACCATGTCTTAAGAGAATTGTCCAAACACTTCTTGAGCTCTGTCCTGCTTGAAGCTGTGAACATTTCCTTAGGGAGCCCACTTCAGTGCCCAACCACCCTCTGGATGAAGAAGCTTTTCCTAACATCCAGCCTAAATCTCTCCTGACACAACTTCAGGCTATTCCCTCAGGTCCTGTCACTGGTCACCGCAGAGAAGGGATCAGTGCCTGCCCCTCCTCTCCTCCTGACTGAGGTCTTCCTGCAGTCTCCTCTTCTCCAGCCTGAACTGCTCAAGTGACCTCAGCTGCCCCTTATGCAGCTTCTCCTCAATGCTCTTCACCATCTCTGTTGCTCTCTAAGAGCTTGAAGTCTTTTTTATACTGTGGCACCCAGAAATGCCCCCGGCACTCGAGGTGAGGCTGCCCCAGCTCAGAGCAGAGCAGGACAATCCCCTCCCTTGCCTGGCTGTGATGCTGTGCCTGATGCCCCAGGACAGAGCTGGCTCTCCTGGCTGCCAGGGCACTGCTGATTTGTGTTCAACTTGTCACTGACCAGAACCCCCAGGTTCCTTTCCACAGCACTGCTCTCCAGCATCTCATTCCCAGTCTGTGCACACACCCAGGGTTGCCCTGTTTCAGGTGCAGAACCCAGCATTTTCCCTTGCTGCCCTTCATACATCTGCTGCTTGCCCATCTCTAATTTGTTTGGGTTTCTCTGTGGGGCCTCTCTGCCTTTGAGGAAGTCAATAACTGCTCTGAGCTTAGTATCATTGGCAAACTTAATATTCCTTTGAGAATGAATGTTTTAAACCAAAGTGTCAGGGTTCTATGTTTCTGTCATTTCCCTCTCTTTAGTGATAAAATCATTCAGAATTTCTCTGTTACTATATTTTTTGTCACACTCTTGTAATGCAAGAGAGTGACAAAAAATATATAACAGAAACAGAGAAATTCTGAATGGTTTTATGACTGCTGTGTAAAAAGAAAAAGGGACAACCCCCTTGATATAACCTCTCTTGAATGTGTTCTTATGGGCACATGCTGAAGTGTTTATAAAAATGAAAGTACTTAATTTTGATGTTGTTTTGATGCTTGAATTTCAGTTTTCATGCTTGAAAAAGAATAATTTTTACAATGAGACTGTATGGAAGCTTGCATCTTGTATTTTCTGGGGATACATGAAAACAAGTCCAGCCTCTATCTTGGGTAGTCTCTAATCAAGCGATATGTACTTGAATAAATAAAAAAATACATGGTTTTCAAATCAGTATACTACAGCTTAGCTTCAGCTTATCTTTGAGAGGCATATAATGCTACTGTACTGACAGATAGGAATTTTATAGACACTGGCACTTTGACTATAGAAAACTTGCAAGACAGAATTATTCTTTTACTATTTTTAATGAAAATTAAAAGCAGAATTAAGAAATGTAATGCAGCTAGTGCAGTACTTAAAATGATTATATCTGGAATGGACACAAGCTAGGAGCTTTATTCAGCCATAAAATGCTGAATATTATACGCTAAATACTACAAATAACAGCAGGAAATTTGTATTTTATTAAAAGAAGATGTATGGGCTCCTTAAGAAGCACTGCATAAGATGATAGCACGTTGTAAGGGAGTACAGAAATTGAATACAGTGGACCACACAAGACAAGAGGAATGTTTAAGAGAAAGTGTCTATTTGAGTGTCTGCAAGCTACTCAGCAAGTGTTAAGCTTGATAGAAGATCTTGGAATTACATTGACTGAGAAAGCAATATAGTAATTAAACACGTTTCTTTCCAGCTGGTTCCACTTATAAGGGCAACATAAGTCATAGCTGATAGTGAAATTTATTTGATACTTTGTGCAGATTACAACTTTTGCAATTGGGGATATCTTGGCCAAATTTTTACTGTTGAAATATAGTTGTGGTTTACAAATGTTGTGCAGGGTTGTCAGGGCTATTGTTAGCATTTGCAGATAATTTAGTCTTCAGGTTTCCTTTGACTTTTCCATTATGCTGACTGGAGACTCTTTATCCACAATATAAATAGTTTCTTGTGACTCCTTGGGGATTGGGGAGTAAAGCTAAGATTAGCATATGGAAGAGGTTGGGGACAACATAAGGAAATGCCAGGTTATGGTTAAAAGCATGTAATTATAGAGGAAGAAGGAAGAGATACAAGCTGATTGGGGAACATGAAAGTTTAAGGCTTGAAAACTGGAAAGACAACTAACCCATGAGGTAGGGGAAGAAATGAGGTAACAAAATCAGCACAGAAGCCTAGAAAAAAGAGTAGCCTTTTGCAACTGTAGGGTGCTTTTGCACGGCATGACTTTGCTCCCGTGAGTCCTGTATCTTGATATGAATTTATTGGAAGAAGAGTGGAAGTGAAACTTAGCATTTATAAGTGTATTCCCCCATATGTTGGCATTACTGTGGAATTCCCTGAAGATAATTTCTAGGCAGTTAATTACCCTGAAGTATTTGCTGCTGTTCTGTACTCTCAACTGGGAGCCAGTAATGAGCTCTGTGCCTCTTTATTTCTTTCAGAAAACCCATCCCTGGCCAGTTTCCCAATCTGTTATCAGTGTTAAGCTCTGTAGTGTTAAGCTTTCTAAAAAAAGTAATAGTTTTAAACATTTTTATACAAACAATATATTTATTCTTTCAGTCAGAACTGAACTGTTTCTTGTTTTTATTTTTCTTTTTCTTCTAGAATATCTTTTGCTGAAGTAATAAAACCCATGGCAGTGAAATGACCAAATGCTGGCATTTGAAATGTTTCTGTGGATTTCATTTTGTTCCTGTTGTTTCTATGGAATAGTCACTGTTGCTATGTATTTTTTCTCTTTGTGTTTGCCAGAACATGACTAGCTGGGTCAACATGCTCATGGTTTTAGTGGGGAGCAACATAATTGCTGCTTGATTAGAGGAGGTGTTTTAGAAAGAAATTTCTGAGACAGAAAAATCCCTATAATATTTAAATTTCCCTAGCAATGGCATAATCACGAGTAATTAGCTAAACAAGCCATGGTTAATTGTGATCAGGTAGCAACCTTTATACTGGCAAAAAAAGGCCAATGAAAAAATGAATGGAAGTAAATCTAAACAATATTTGATATGGTGGTATCCTGAACCTTGCTGCTAAGTGTGCGCTTGTGCATATCAATCTAAAGTCTCTAGTGCAATGGAGCAGTGATCCTTTAATTATTTTAATCGATATTATACAGTCAGACAGGTTAAGTAGCTTCCTGCTGTAGCTCACTAAACTTGATGAAAAGAACTGCCTTTCAGTCTGTGTTCTCACGGGTGCACTCAGATGGATGCACTTTCACCTAAAAGGCATGCAGATGCCTGACAGCAAGCTTTTGGGAAGTGTTTTGAGTAATGAAAATTTTAACAGTTAATGGGCTGTTTTTCAAAGATGTGAGAGAAATTGAAATGAAGAATGCAACGCCAGCGAAAACTGGCATGTTATGTCTTCTTGTCCCACTTTCTGTGTTATATTTGACTACTGCATTTTGGCCACATGTGTTGCCTTTTATTTTTCTGAGGAATGTTGAATGTAATTTATAAACTAACAAAACAGTGAAATTGTGCTTCTTGGTTTTTCTTATTCACAGGCTGCAGAATTTCCTAGTCAATCAGATCCCACAGCCTTGTAGTTTAGAATGTGCTTCAACACGAAACTGCATTTTGTCATCTCAAATATCTTGTTGATGGAGAAAATGCTTCCAGAAAATTCTTAATGCCACCAAGACAGAATGTAGTATGGGGATGAAGCAGCTCAGAGGTGAGAGGAGTTGATTTGCACCACAAAGTGCCATTGTGGCTGAATTCCGACCCCTGCACCGGCACAGTTTCAGCCCAATGAAACCTCACGGATGCCAAGAATTTCCTGCCAGCATAAAAAATTCACACTTCCAGCGTTCATGTTAATGAAGGCTTCTGGATACACAGATTTGCTTCTGAGTTACTAGAGATCCCCTTCTCTGAAGAGAAGACATAAAGGAAACAGCTTTGAAAGCATGTCCGAGAAGAGTGTTTGTAGCCCAGACTGTTTTAATTGTACAGCAGGACCAAAACTCAGCTGTTTGCAGAGAACCAAAGTTTTACAATATAAATGACTGTGCATGACCAACTTAGAATAACAGGGCTGAGGAGTATCAGCAAAGGAGTTGAAACAAATGCTCACTGCCAGCCTTGCCAGTGTGCAATCCTGTGCCAAATGTATAATGAACTTCTGGCAATACAGTGGCCACATAGTACCAAGACCATGGGCATCTGAGGTTCCTTATTAAACTGTGAGTACTCCATATCCACTGTTTGTTATATGCCATTTGCTTTAGGCTTAGAAGCTCATTAAAAATCTACAATGTGACCTTTAGAATTTTGAGACGTATTATTTGCTACATAGCTTCAATATTTTGATAGTTTTTCTCAAATGAGTTCTATGCTTGGAATAAACTATAATATGGACAAGCTTGTTATGATGCATGTTAAAAAATGTGTTGCCAAAAGCAGTTTTAAAGATGTGCTGTAGTTTTACAGACCCAGTTAACACACAGTGTTCCTAGCTCCCATAAACCAAGAGATGGCAGATAATTGTTTAGAAAGTCAGAAAAATCTGTGATGACACAGCTTAACTGAAATTCTTTTTGAAGTGAGACCCTCACCATATATTATAACAGGAATAATTGGACACACTGGGAAAAGAAATATATACACTAACCATGAAGGCACCTCAGCATTAGTCAGAAAATCTGAAACCACTGTCTAGGCTCAATCATTCTTTGATGAAGTGGGCTTCAGAAAATACTTGAAAAGAATAGAAATTCACAAGCCATGAAAGGAATTCTGAACTGACAATACAAAAGCTTCAGTTAGGCCAGCAAAAGCCTCCTATTGTTACTTGTTATGTTACCTTTTGGAAACAGCAGTGTCCTGTTAAGAGTGAAAATGGCAGATTGATGTATCTTTATTCAGAACGAGGGTAATTAAATGGAGACTCACATGCTGCCCTTGATGACATAAAGGTTATTTGCTTTGCACAATGTCTCTCTCATGGCTAGGATAGCCAGCCTTCACGAGCCTGGTTCATGATACTGTCTTTGGTAGAGTTTACTTTAGTAATACATTTTGCTGGCAGTATCACTGTTCCTGATTTTGTACTGAACATGGGGTTTTTTACTCTATTTTCCCCCAAAATGTCATTAGGCATCATAATGCTTGACTTCACTAGCTACATGTTATTTCATACTCACTGTGTCCTTGCCTGCTGATGGGATACTACTCCTGCTTCTCCTCTGTGAAGTATGGATAATTCATGTTCACCTAATGCAAACAAATTTCTGAGATCACCTGAACACTGGTAGAAAGTCTTGTCTTCATTAAAATTCCTCTTTTGAATGGAAAATAGAAGGAGAAATTGGGGAAAGAACCTGGCACTGAGTCATCATTAGAAGCAGCTTTTAAGGGAAAGAAAATTAGCACCAAATTTCACTTTCACAGACATTTCGTCTTTTTGGTGAGGTATCCTTTCATTGCGAATATCATTAAAGACATCACTGATGATATCTCATGGTAAGCTGATGAATGATAAAAAGCTGCTTGACAAAGAAAGATTAAAATTAGGTAATGAGTTGATTCATTTGGATCAGTGCAATTTTGGCCTTGGAATTGAGAGACAGAAAAGTAAAGGACCTGCTGTGAGTGGAAGATTCAGTACAGTCATACTATCAGTTCAACTTCATCTTTGACCTTAAGAAACACGAAGAACTCCTAAAATGTTGGCAGGGACAATGTTTGGTAGCAAATGTTTCTCAAAATAAATATCACTTGAGTCTGCCCTTACCTAGGTTTTACAGAGCTAAAATTATAGTAGCTGAAAATTAAGCCAGTACAAATTTAAACCTAAAAATACTTAAATAATAATATAGTTTTGGTCTCTGCTCAGGGTGAGAACTAGACAAATAAATTGTCTTGTGAAGATCTTTGTAATGGAAACAAGTTGAAGGCATATTTTGACAAGAAAACTGTGGCTGAAGTAGGGTTATGGCTAAGAAATGACAGCAAGGAGGGAAGCTGTGCAATTAATTCAGTTTTTGGGTAAACCTGTGACTAGTACATCCTCTTATCTGAGCTAAGATGCACCTATTCCTAATGACTAGAAAGAGACCTGTGTGCCAAGGCTGCAAGCAAATGAAGTTTTAATTTCAACTGATGCTGCAAGTTTATGGATGTTCTCTTTTTTAACCTGTCTCACTGAAATAGAAAGCAAGAGATAGGGCAAAAGGTACATAATGTGAATCTGCTTCTGAAGCTGCACAGTCTCAGGTAACATAAAATTTTTGTTTATTTACATTAGGAAGGCTTAACAGACAGCTGTGCCTGAAGAGTTAGAAGCACATTGTCTGATGTTCCTGAAAACTTTTCTTTATGAAGCCTTTGGGCAATTTGAAGGCGAGAGGTATGCAGTTAGTCTTAAAGAAAATTGACGTTGTGTGTACATTATATTCCTTATGCCTTAAAATGTCACAAGGAATGAAGTGTGTGGGGAAAACTAATGTTCCAATGCTGCACCTTAACATTATATAGTGAAACTATCAGTGTTTCAGCATTCCTCCCTGCCTCTCCAATTCTTTTAGGATATTTGAATAGTACAGCTGGTGGATTTTTCCCCATAGACAAGTCTATTTTTTGGAAATGTAATAGTGTGAAAAAAGCATGAATTCTTTCTTAAAGCACACTAGGTGATATTTAGTATATTTTTTTTCCCATCCAGAGTACTTAAGGAATATTAGCATTTCTGTTCCATTGTAGGTGATGTAGACTTGTTTAGCAAGGACTAGGGATTATATGGCAATTTTTAACTTTCTAAAACTTCAGCAATGAATGTTAAGGAAAATATCTGTTTGTTCCCTATCCACTTATCCTAGCTGTAATATTACTTTGCAGCTAAGAAATACATCCCTCCCTTGCATTCTTCCCATCTCTAGCCATCTGGAAGATGGAGAAAGCGTGATGGTTGCACTAATAGCCAGAGGGCTATAGGTTTATAGTGTTGATGTTTCATGCAAAGGCTTTCAGCTATCACTCTTCTGTATATCCTTACAGAGAGGGAATAATGTTCTTTTCTGTTTTATTTTGTTAACAATTTGTGGAGCCATTTGAAACCTCTGGAGACAAATATGTTCCTCTCTTGGGAGATGTCCCACTGTCTTGAACATGGTAGCAGGAATTGAAACATTGGGAAACTTCCTGAAACATCAACAGAGATCAAGTATGTCTGGATCTATGTTACTTGGAATCCCAGTCGGCTTTTGTGACATGGAAATGAAATTGCCTCTGGTTACCCTAATGAGTCACTGGTAGACACAAATGCTAATTACATTGCCATGACATATCATAACAGCTTTGACAGGTAGTAGACTACTTTTCCTTATTTTCTGAAGGGGCTGGTGAAAGTATTATGGAGTTGTCCTGAACTGTTCTTACATTCTGTAAAGCCATAACAACTATATTTTTCATCAGTCTAGAGGTTTGTTTTCAACAGTTTAGAAATTCACTCATTCTTTAGATATTTCTGTATTGATGAAAAACAATGCAATGAATATTTATAGATAATATATGCAATGAACAAGGGTGAGGAAAAAAAAATAAGGTCAGCTTCTATTCTACTTGAATGTATTTTATCTAACAAATCCAAGAGAGAAGTTTTCACTGAAAATATAGATTGAAAATTTATATAAACTTACTGGCCAACTCAAGAATAATAGAGACTCTTTTTTTAATATTGATAATGAAAATAATTCTTACCAATACAGTTTTCATAAGTACCTTAAAATATGAGTTGCAGGATTGAGATTTCTTTTGCCAGGTTTCTTTCTGGTTTATTTCATTATAAAAGGTAAAGAATCTGGCCATGGGAAGTCATGCAAAGCAATGTAAATCTGAGGTAAATTTTTGTTGTTTTTCAGGTAGCCTCTGACTGCATAAAGCAAAATATGGGTATAAAGCAAAATATGGATATGATTGTAAGTTTAAAACTAAGCTTGCTTTGACAAAATCTGTACACAGGGATTTACCTTATGGTGAACTGCAATATTTAATCTCTCTACACATTATAGCCTTTGCTAAAAGTTACACTCCTTTTTGGTGGTTTGTGACTTACTGAGGGTAACATTTCTTAGATTATGACATTTTAATATTAGCTAAAAACTTTGTGTCTGGCCTGCAGACAAATCTAACACTAGAGTGAAGAAAATTTATTGTGTCACTATTTATTCAATCTATTTAAATTTCTAGAGCTTCCATTCCTCCTTCAGTGGACTATATGTTTAACACCTTCAAGAAATTCCTTTGTTGATCACCAGACATTGAACATGTCCTCCATCTTCTGATGAGCTGTCTGGAAAAAGGGTGTTGTACATCTTCTGTGTTCAATCTACGCAGCAGCAAGAGAATGCAATACTCTGTCACTCCATTTTGTCAGCCTCCTTGACAGTGTGCTGTTGACTTCCAAGCCCTAATCCTCTGCTGACAGATGCACAGAACCTGTGCCAAAAGAATATAAAATGACATAATCAGGTTGTGGCATAATGTGTGAGGACAAGAGCCTGGAAATAGCACTCTTTCAGCCTTAGCTGTTGCTATCCCTAAGTTTTGGATAATGTTATGTCACGTGCATGCATAAATAGTTTGGCCCCAGGAAAAGAATCAATATTTTAGGAAGTAAATGTTACTTCCCTAGGTCTGTGCCAGAATTTATAAATTAGCATGTTACGTATTAAAAGCTGCTTCTTTCTGCACCACAAGTATCTTGGTTACTGTCGTTATCCTTCCAAAGCCTATGTGAACTAATAAAGCATTAATATGAAATACAGGCAGACAAGGGAACTCTGAAGATGGCATACCTATGTCTCTGCAGTAGAAGCATGATTGGGATGGTGTATAATCCAACATCTGAGCCACCATGCAATATACTTAGACTAGAGAGCAAAGTCATGGTGGCTACAGTTTTACCAGGTTAAGTGGTACACCACTGCTTATTTGGAAAAGAAGATGTTTGTATTTGTCTTTATATATATATATATATATACACACATATATATATATAACATATACAATTTTCTCCATTGTTTGAGCTCCTTCAAACTAGGAAGAAAGGTAGAGAGGAGGCACCCTATTAATACACATTGACACATTAATTATAGCAATGGAAGTAGAGGGGAAAAGATTTGGATACAAACTCTAAATGTTCTTTGCTGCATATATCGAGATGTGCTACAGGAAGGATCATTCCAGATTCTAATCAAGCAGAATGATCTACATTGAATGAACCAAGAAAATGCCCACTGTGAGTGGTCAAGAGGAAACATAAGCAGTCTGACAGATTTCAAATCAGACATATTTGAGGCTCTGGAATGGAAAGTAGTGAGAAATGGCAAGATTAATCCCAATTATTGGGATGTTAGTAACAGCCTTGTTTCATCACAGCAGAAGTATTTTGTGCCATGAGAGAAAAGTGGGAGGCATAGAAGTTTTTAAAGCAAGATGGAGTACTATGCAAGCAAAGAACCTGCAGAGACTGAAGTCAAAGATTTCAGTGTTTAGGGCTGTTTCTTACCCAAATTCCTCTTGCAGTGAGTGACTATTGAGAGCATAGAAGAAAGGAACAAATAAAGCAGACTTTAAGAAATATTATCTGAAGTTTAAGAACCTTTGACTTCTTTTTAACTAAATTCAAATATGCAGAAGTAGTCATTCAGAAGAAATTATCCTCAAGGGGAATACACCAGAATGTCAAGCTCAAAGTTAGAATAGTTTGTGTACTACTTCCATAATATAAGTTTTTTCCTTTATTCAAACAAAGTGCTTACTTATCTGGAGAAAAATGTCCTATCATTTAGTTAACACAGATACAATGCTTCATAAATCCGTTCAAGCAATGTTTTCTGTGGAGGGAATTAATTATTATCCTTTTCTTTGGAAAATATTTCCATTATCAAAAAATGCTAAACTTAACTGTGCTTGAAAAAGATATATTTTAACAATAGTAGAGAAGATTAAAATGTGATGAATATGAAAGCAATTTGACAAAATTCGCTAAACTGATAAATTTCAGGCTGATGCTGATTCTTTTTCATTTCCACTTGTCCTTGAAAAACATGAAGTTGCTGTATTAATTCATCACTGAGTATTTGCAGATTGATTAGGTAATAACAAGTTTGGATCCTACTGGTGCATTGTTTAGACTATTTGTAAATAAGTAATTCATCTCAGTTGAGGGCTTCTCTTTCTGATTTAGTAAATAAATATTGGCTGAAACAGTAGAGTGTTTCAAAGCACAAGGTTTTAATCAGAACTGTGATGCTGATAATATCTAGAAAGGGTTTAATTGGAGTGTGTTGTGATGATTGCATGTTGCACAAAAAAAAGCAATTCCTTATAGAGTCATAATAAGCAGGATGGTTTAGTTCACCCAGTCAAAAGTTTCACAGCTGTAGGCTTGGGGAAAGAAAGGAAGAGGTTGAGCATTGGATTGATACTCCAGTAAGGCTGGATTTAAAAGCTTCTCCAGTATAGGCACTTATTCCTGTCTCCATACGCCATTGACCACATACATGATACAAGCACTTCACAAGGTTTCCCATCTTGACAGTAATCTTTTGGCAATATCTTTTGGACATTTATTACAAAACAGAAACACAACAGATAAAAAAATAACAAAAATTACACTTAAAGTAATTGAGATAGTAACAATGAAAGTAGAATGAGACATTTATGTCTGAAACAATGGTATAATTTAGAAATATACAGGCCTGCCAAGATAGCAGATACCTTAAGAAGGGAGGTAACCAAGTTCAGTGATGAAAAGACATAGGACAGTCTGGAACTGCTTATGGCTACAGCCAAGGTATCAGTGGTCAGCTGGGAGGAAAAACCAGCATGAAGGAAACAAGCAGCCCTATTCCTCAAGAAGACTTCAGCTTGAGCAGGATAGTACATATAGGGGAAAAATTCCTTTTGCTCTAATTTTTGGAGATATTATCTTTTCTACTGTAAATTTTTCAGTGCTCTGACTGACGGCTCTTCCAGCTTTGAATCTCTCAGCTAAAATTCACTTTCATTGTTCTTGGGGACTGGAACCCTTTCCCAGCACTGTTAAGTGCTCTTAAGGGAGAAAAAATATCTTGAAGCACTTGTAAAAGACAGTAGTTTCTTTCCACTGCTGTGGAAAGAGTTCAGATTTGAACAGTAACAGCAGCCTCCTTTTTGAGGCTTCACAAATTTCCAGGATTTACACTAGTGCTGTAAATAAACACAAAGAAGAATGGAATAATAAATTTTTAAATTTTATTTTTAAAAATGCTTGTGTATTTCAGATTTCAGACACAATATTATTTTCCTCACTTAACCTGTTCAGCGAGCAAGTTCCAGGAAGAGTCAAATCTCAGCAACAAACAAAAGGCAAGGTGAAAAATCATGGGCACTGTAATGTTAGCACGTGCTGGTGACAAATTCTGTTGCTGTCCCATCTAGAAAAGTAAATAAGGGCATATTCCACTAAATAAAATTTCTACTGATTTGGGCTGGGGTAAAGTCAATTTTCTTTGGAGTAGCTAATGTCAAGCTATGCTTTGTATTTCTGCTGAGCACAGTGATGGTAATAGAGAAGTTTTTGTTATTGCTGAGTAGGGCTTGCACAGACCCAAAGCCTTTTATGCTTTCCATACTACCCTGCTGGTGAGGGGTTGGAGGTGCATGGGAGGAGACATGCATGAATATATGATATCATTTTGGAGTGATGGCATTAGTTTTCCCAAGTCACCATTAAATTTGATGCACCTCTGCTTTCCTGGAGATGGCTGAATACCAGTCTGGTCATAGGAATTAGTGAATTAATTCCTTGGTTTGCTTTTCCCATTAATCTATCTTTATCTCAGCTCCTAGCTTTTCTATCTTTTACCCTTTCAATTCCCTTCCTGATCCTGCCGGTGGGGGAGTGGGCCAGTGGCAGCTGCCTGGGGCTTTGCTGCTGCCTGGGGTTAGACCATGGCAATGTTTCACTGATGAAATAGAACCATCTGTACACCTGTACATACATGAAGTCACTGTAGCACTGAGTAAGTCAAATTAGGTGAATTAATTCCAAAAATCATATGGGATAATTAGAAAATTTTATGACTCATAAAAAGACCAGCGAGGGGAAAGCAAGGATCAGCTCCTTTGGAGAGCATGGGGAGCATTTTAATTAAAACAATAAACTTTGTAGTATAGATTGGAGATAGCACTTTAACATACTAATACCTAAGTGTGAAGGCTGCACAATAATTTAAAGGTGACAGTTTCGATTTAGTATAACTCTTTGCACAAAGAGATAGTGAAGAGAGTAATCAATTATCTAGTGCTGGGGCTTACCAAACAAGGCTGAAGTGACAGCAAAAGGCAATGAATGCACAGTGGAATAGGCAAGTTTGCAAATTTAGAGGCTTCGATGCAAGTGCAACAAGCTAAGTGAGTAATGGTGCATGCAGTAACGAAAATCAGATGCTGCTGACATAATGCCTCTTGGTGTTTGTGCCACTGAACATTGATACTGATGCTTATTTGTAGTGATGGCCTCACTTGCCACAAGAAGGTTTGGTATAATTACATTGCTCTTTCTAATGTGCATTACATACTTTTTATAACCAGTGCATAAGTTATCATGAACGTCACTAATTACTAAAACAGGAGAGAGATAGGGATTTAAAAAAGCTGGTGATTATTGCTGTGGTTGAGTATCAAATGCAGTTGTTGACTAGGTGCCATGTATGTGAGAGGCTAAGCAAGTGGTTGTATTAAAAAATTGGAAATAGTTACAACAAATTCCTTTTTTAGTACAAGATGGGTGAAAACATGCAATTTTCTTGTAGACTAATCACAGGAAAACCTTTACTTAAACCACAGCAAAAATTAAAAAGGCTTAATATTGCTTACATTTACTGATGCAGAAGAAAGCAGGCGAAGGGTGAGTGAAAGACTGAAAAATTTTGTGCACTTTAAATCAAGGCAGAGTGTGAGGAAATAGTCCCTGCGAGTTGACTTTACTCTTCAGTAGCCTAATGCTCTTCCTCACATATTGATGCTTTGATTTCATCAGAACTGACTGGAATTTACTTTTATTACGGAAGATTTGATCTTTTTTCTTTTCAACATCAGTATATTACGAAGAAACCAAATGGGGTAAAACCAAATGGTTCATATTTATTTTTAAGACAGACATAGTTGCATGATAGAGATTCTGAAAAAGAGAAGTAAGTGTATTTTGCAAGTTTACTGCATCAAAAAGGAGCATTTATATATTCTATATATGTATATATATGTGGTTTATATGTGCTTGAGTGTCACCATTGGCTCCTGTTGTTATCCCAGGAGAAGGGCAGGGGACTGAATTTCTGATGATTTAGGCTATGCAGATTTAGAGAAAAAGTATGGAGATTCATATGGTTCTGAGAGCTGAACCATTTCTTCGGATGGAAAGAGACACAGTCAGCTAAGTTTGGGAAGAGGAACAACAATGAAGAATGAGTATTTTCATTCAGCAGTAATAAAACACACTAAAAAGGAAAAGCTTGCTATGTATTGAAGAAATTGCTTACACGGCTTTAACAGGCACAGTATTGTCTGCTGAGTCATGTGGAGCTCCATTTCAAGATTCATTAACCTCTGAGCTTACATATATCTAGTTCAACAAGCTAATCTAAGTGGGTGAAATCCCTTTATAAGCATTAAGGTCCTGATTTAACATTTCTGCTCATAGCACAGGTGCATGTTCACACACCCAGAACATCCAAGCTGCTTTAAATAGCCTATCTTTCAATCAGAAGTTAAAAAAAATCTGCCTCTGTCATTTGGCTGTACTGTAGAAGCTAAAAGTACTTCTGTCAGTATTAAGGGTGGCACACTTTTGAATGTTCTGGAGATTATCCTCTTGTATGGCTTCTACACACTGTTACAGAAGAAAAGTAGCTTTAGCTGAGGCTTAAGCAAAATGCTTTCATTCTCTCAGAGTATATGTTTAGCTAGACCTTTTTAAAAATTACACTGACTCTTGTACATCTCATGTAACACTAAAAATGAAGTATATGTATTTTAAAATAAACCCCAAAATATTAGAGTTAAACAGAAAAGAAATAGAGAGTAATAAATATTTTAAAATTATGTAGCTAGCAATAAATAGGTAAGAGAAAATGTCTGTGCTTTGCAGTATTTCTTGCAGTTGTGTTAGCTCCTAAGTCTTACTCTCTTTTGTGAAAATGTTGTTTTTATTCATATGCAGATATGGGCATCTTAGAAAATGTATCCAACACAAAGAGTATGTTGACTGGATAAATATTATGTTAGAGAGCTAAATCTAGTGAAGAAGTTCCAATTTGATGTTATCTGAATGACCATTGCTTACACCAAATGTAGGTAGTTTCTGAGGATGAAGGACTTGCTTGAATTTTTTTACCACCACTGATAATGATACCAATAATGAGGCAAATGTTTAAAATGGCAAACAAAGCAAGAGTATAAACTGAAGCCAGCAGATATGGATAATTTGTGGAGGGATAGAAGGTAAGAAAATAAAGATAGTGCAGAAGGCAGTCTCGCCTCTGAGGAGTTGCAGCTGTACCAATCACCAAAGGTTAGGAACAGGCCTGCCCTTAACAGGCCACAGCTGGGTCCAATAAGAAGATGAGTGCTACAAAAGAGTGGGTTAGTAGAGTGAGGAGAGAGATGGAGTTTGTGGGTTGTGCTATGAAGAGAGATGGAGTTTATTGGTTGTGCTGTGAAGGAGTCAGTGCTGTGAGGAGCAGCGCATGAGAAATCACTGAGAAGGTATGGGACTTTTGCAATATGATGACAACAGATAATGACTGTTGCTTAAATTTCCAATGATTAAGTTCAAGAAGTTTGACTTATGGTGTGTTAACAGCAACAAACTTGACCCTTGCTTGGCCTCAAACAGAAGCTGCCATTCGCAGTATCCAAGTATAGAGTTCTGTGCCAAGATAGCATGAACTGGCCCTGTGATCCAGATATCCAGCTTTTTCATGACAGGAGATCTGGAATCTGCTTTGAAATCATGCTTATTGGTGGAACATTTTAAGCATTTTCAGTGGCTCTGAGGAGCAAAACTTTGCTTGCTACCTTACAAATTTTTTCATTCAGCTTTGACCAAGTTTCTCTTTCTGAGAAACTGGAAGGGCATCAATGAATTATCAACATTTAAGATATCCCAGTGGGTTTATAATCATGGCTTCCAGACCCTGTCATGACCCAGCCTGGGGAGTCCCTGGCATTCCAGATCCCAGGCACCCACAGACCCTGCAGTGCCTTGGCGCTGGGAGGTATAGGGTAAGCCTTTGCTAGCACAGATGTACCCTTGACTAGGAAGTTCAAGCTGCTCACTAGGAGTGCAGCTTCTGCATCAGGACATCATCTGTTCAGTAGATTTCAAGGGTTGTTTAGTACCTTTAGCAGGGTCAAGCCCTTTGATTTTGAATTTTCACTTTTTTCCCCAACATGTAGAATTCAGTAAGGCAGGTCCCAATCCTCTTTTGAGACTGGCCTGCATTTAATCTGAGAATGAGACATCTCAAAGTATGCTTTTGTTCAAATAACAATAACTAAGGACACCACCATAATCACATGCAGATATTGGCTCATCACAGACCCAGGGTAATGAATGATAACTTAGGCTATAGTGTTGTGGGCTGGTTTTGTGTACACATGTTTTAGACTTCACATCGCTTTGTACCAAGAATTTACACCTTTTATTAGCATTGTTGGGTTTTTGACACTATTGAAAGGAAAATGCCTGCAGGTTATGAGTAACTAGGATGAGGAAGACTGAATCCATATTATATTCCTCTGAGACTGTGTATCAAGAGAGATTTTCCTGAATGTGAAGAAAAGCCATTTCTGGCACCAAGCCCAGTTTCTTTATGGAGGCAAGATAAATGAAAATCAAGGTAGAGATGTATTTATTTGATTGCATAGGTTTTTTTTCATTTTCCCCCTCTATATCAGCTTCTAAATAAAGTTATTAAAGATAATTCCAGCCCCTTTACTAAACCAGATTTTATTTGAAGGAGAAGTGGTCTGTGCTCCTGGGAGCAATTTGCTATCCTGAAATGGCTTCCTCTGAAGTGTTTATTGAAATGGAGAAATTATTCCCCATATTCTACCCATTTGGAATGGAAAGCTACTCTAATACGGTGAATGAGCCAAGGAAATGAGGAGTGCAGAGCAAAAGAGTTTTTGATGAAAGCATGGGAGAGACAGGCTCAGGAAGCAGACAGTAAAATCATTTGAGGAAATAGGAGCATGAAGTGAAAGTGTATGGAGAGATGGTGATGACCACATTTTTCATTGGCAGAGTAATGATGACAATCTGAAAGTTATTTAGGCAAGTGCCATGCCACGCTTTAGGCCCTTTTATATTGACCCTTTTGTGGATCAACTTCTTGGAAAGGGTATTGAGCTCCTTCACTTCTTTCAAAGCAGAATGGTCAGGGAGTGAGACTTCAATTCTGCTGGGTGAGCTTAGGAGACTCTATAAACAACATATTATTAATGGAACATTTTGAGATCTCACACATTTTTAGGTATCTTCTTTATTAAGGAAAATACTCAATCCTATGAGAGATTGCATTACCTTTCAATTTTCTAGCTTTGATGCTGGGACTATGACTAAGTCTCCTGGAACTGCTGATGTGCAGGATAACAGTGGAAGTTGTACCCTAAGATCACTTCTACTCAGTACCTTTAAATTCTACAGTATTTTTCCTCTGGTAAATGTTAATTTCCTGCTTATGGAGTCCTTCATGTAAGAAAGAACTCTAGGGTCAGGAACATTATAATCATGGGTATTTCTTTGCATTACCTTTCTTCAAGACTTAACTGGGAGCAACAAAGGATAGGTACAGATTTTGGAGGTCTCTATTAATAAACACTGTTTTGCACTCCTACTCAGCAGCCTGGGAAAGCTGGAACATAGTGAGATAATTTCCCTCCTCTCCACCTCTAAAAGGAAAATCAAATAACTTGATTGGCATCTACTTTCCCCCCCTTTTTTTTCCCAATACATTTAGCAGGAAGATAAAGAATCTGGTGAGTATTCTGCTTCCAGAGTATATCTAAAATTCTTCTCTGTGGCTCATCTGCAAGGCAAGCACTGACTTAAAATTTGTCTGTTATGTTCCATGTCCTCTGACTGGACCAATGTTTTACCCAGGTATCACTTGTACCAAGAGAGCTGGTCAGTTGTGCTCATCTTGCTTCTGGTCTTTAAGCTCTGTTTGTCACTGTCTGGCTGTGCCCAAGCCCAGCTACCAGCTTGGACAGCCTTCACAGCCCTGCTCTTCTGTTACCCAGTTTTTGTAACACCTGCTGTAATGCACAAGATCAAAATAATACGCCTGTACCAAAGAAAATCCTATTTGAAAGAAGCTCCGATTCGTCCAAATTGCGTCTCTTATGCAGTCTGCTTTTCAGTTTGATCTTTTGTCTTCCATGTCTGCAGTGTATATTGTAGATTAGGGCAAATATTAATCCTAGGCTTATTTGGGCATAGTTAATTGCCTCAGATGTTCATGTAGCTTTACAATTACAAAGGTTAGTGACAATTTCCTTTTAATTTAAGGTCTTAGAACTGAAATTCCCCCAATCTCTGTAAACAAAGCTCTAATTACACGTTTCAGATCTGCTCATTAGTCATTCCTTTCCCTTTCATGAGATTATGAACACCTCAATTGATTTTCTTTGTGACTCTGTATAGGACTTCTTTTACTCTCCTAGGCCTCTGTTAACAGGCTTATAAATTGCATTTTTGAAAGTTTTCAGGAAAACAAATAAGGTTGTTTCTAGCTTTTAAGACTAGTAATATGGCAATGAATGTTTATAAGATACGATCATCATTTTTAGAACAGGATCATATCCTGTTGGTGGAAAGTGTTTAAAAAGAATAACAAAAAATATGGAGATAGGCAAGGGCTTGCTTTTAGAAGTAGGTTGATGAACATAAAAGATATTTTAGAAATAAGGCTGAAAAAATTACATCAGACACTGGCTTTTGTCCTTATGGAAATAAAAGAAATTCTTTGCAATTTTACAGCACAAGGATTGCTTATCAATTGTTTTATTTTTTTAGCTGAATTAAAACTTGAGTATTGCTACCTTAACTGATTTTTTGAGTAGAAAATATTACTGAAATGTTAGGGTTATATTAGCTTTATGTTTTGTATAAAGCAAAGTGTAGTGGAAGGAACAGGTAAGACAACTTTTAAATATTGTGCTCATCTTGGCATGATGCTAATGATGTTTAAGAGATAATAGGTCTGCTTTTTTCATGTTGAAGTTCATGGAATTTTTATATCTGGTTAAGGTTACTGCTTTCTTGATTATTTCATTGATTTAAATGTTATCTGGACAATAAATTGTGTTAGAAATCACTTCAGGTGTCAGAAAGCAAGCATAGTTGAACTTGAATGGCAAAGATGGTTCTGTAGAAATGCAAAATTAACTTCTTTTTTAGTAAAAAATAATAAGCAAAGCAGAAGCTTTTGAGATGTATAAGAATGATGATGTTAATCATGGTAAGGGAAAAATTGTGGAAAACTGCTGATCATGGGAAACAAGCCAGGAGTCATAATAAAAGTTGTCTCTAAAGATCCCAATGCTTTAAATTTAGACAGTTTTTAATGACATTTGGACTGCATCAATTGTTTTTATTCATGACTGCAGCATCAGTAACATGCAGTTGTAAATTTTTCCTAAAATACATATGGTTAATAAGGTTATTGAGCAAAATCAGGAAAATTTAAGTAACCCCAAGTGTGTTTGTGTCTGTGTGTCAAGGCTCAATGAAAGTTGGCTGAAGACAGCTTTGTCCTCGTGCCCTCTCTTTCAGTGTTGTTCACTGTCATAGTGACAAATGAAAACATTTCATGGCAGCAACTGTCAAAAGCCCTCCTGTGAGCCCTGCATTTTCTTTCTCTTTCTCAGTCAAGAGCTGCCATGAAATATGACTTCATATCAGTAAGCTACAACTTCATGATCAAATAGGCTAGCTGTTAGTCACTGGCTGGTGGCCATTTAGGTGGTGAATAATAGGCTTTACTTACCCATTTTTCACTGAAAGAGGAAATAAGTCTCTCTTTATAGGGTACCTCATATTACAAACATGGAATATTTATCTATGACATAAGAGCCTATTCAAACAGTGTAGTGTCAAACTTGCTATAAATGAATGTGCTGGGCTTGTACTTTAAAAGGTGCTTGGCCAATATCCTGCTGGCTATGAAGGTTCCAGCAACTTTTTCTTTCCTGGCATCCATGTTACTTGGGTAAGCAATGTATGCACATTTATTACTGTATATGTTACTGCTCTTTATAATTAGCAGCTGCTGGCTATCCAAGGGTTTTTCCTTTATTTCCTTCACCTGATCCTCCATTTTTTCCTACTTGGCTGTACAGGACCTTCATTTAATGTAAAATAAGTTACTGCATTTCTGGTCATAACTAAACAATGCTGTTGGGTTGGAAGCATAAATTTGAAGTGGGACATTAAATTCTTCAAGGAATGAAAAGATGTGTGTCTAGCATTAGTGAGAGAATTTGTACTTAAAAGAAATCACTGATGACACTAAATTAGTAGGTTGGCCAGGATGGCAAATAAGAAAATAGTGTATAAATAACACAGAGAAAAAAAAGGACATCTGGAAATTGTGCAACTCATTTTTTTGTAATATCACTTTTCTCTCCTAATGAACACCCAGTGAAAATCCACGTATGTTGTATTTTCTTGATGGTCACAAAAGTGAGTATATTATTCTAATGAATGAAGAGTGATTTAGTATCAGCTGGTGTTGTTAGGTCATTATTGATCATCCACTCTCAGGGCTTAGAAGTTTTGAGGCAGAATTTGTCCCTCTGCTTTCCCCTGCTAGTTCCTGTTTCTAGCCATGTAAAGGTTGAATATTCACCAGAAGATGACAAAAACAGTCAAGGAACGGGAGCATCCCTTTTAAGAAGGCAAGCTGGGAAGGTTTTGCCTGTTCAGACTCAAAAAAAGATGAGTGAGAGTCATGTAAGTATTTCAAGGGATGATATCAAGAGGATGGAGCCGGGCTCTTCTCAGTGGTGCTGAAAGATAAGAAAAGACAGTGAGCAGAAAGTGATTCACAGGAAGTTCCACCTGAGCAAGAGGAAGAACTTTACTGTGCAGGTGACTGTGCACTGGAGCAGATTGTCCAGAGATGTTGTGGAGTCTCCCTCACTGGAGATATTGAAGAACTACCTGGACTCAATCCTGTGCATCCTCTAGGATGACCCTGCTTAAGCAGAGAGGTTGGACCAGATGACCACTGTGGTCCCTTCCAACCTGACCCATTCTGTGATTCTGTGACTATGACAGCAATGTCTTTTTAGTTTTAGAAATCGAATTATAAAAGGGAGAGTGGATGTTTTGATAATAATGTAAAATAAATCTACTAGTAGCTCTCCACCCTTCAAATTAATGTTTGGATTTTTTAATTTGCTTGTAGATTTATTTGCATTATGTCATACTTGCAACAAGCTGATTTCTGGAAAACAGACTCAACACAATATTGAGTCTGAATTTATTTCAGTTTTGACTCAAGTCTTGGGAGTTTCAAATCACTATTTATGTGGCTTTGATATTTCCCTTCAGGAGCAGCATTATGACCTTATTTATACTTATCCCACAAAGAATTTAAACATTTTTTTCATATCACAATCTGCCTTAATAATGAAAAAGGAATATTCTAGCAAAACTATCAAACCAAAATTTTTTATAGGTGGATAATTTTACTAATTTTCAAAACTTCTTTTCTTATGTGTATAAACTTAACATTATCTCCTTTCTTCATGTTTTCTATTAACCCAAATAACAAGTTGCTCCTGAATCTCATACAGTACAGCAAGCTAGCTTTAGCCACTTTAGGGTAAATTCAAAATCTGCAGGTTTCAGACTCTAATCCCTGTGAAAAATAAACACAATATAAATTACCTTTACCCCTGGTCATGCCATAATTTGAAACTGTATAATTTCTACACGCCTTTGCCATTCAGAATGTATTGATCATATGATACTGTGCTAAAGAAATCTCTAGCAGAACAGACTCCAAACTGATCAGCAAAACCAGAATGGCAGCAGGCAAGACTGCATCAGCTGGAGCTCTGCTGTACATCCTCAGTCTCAAACCTGACTAAATCATCAGACCTTGGCTGTCAACAGCCTCAATGCCTTCATGGACACTCACCACAAGCCCTAGGGACAAAAAGCCTTGTGTATGTATGGAGATTTGTGAAGACAGTGCTTAATTATGTTGCCAGGTTGAGTCCAGATAAGTGAGAAAAAAGTCTGTGGTGGATAAATCATGGTAATACTGCAGCATACAAAAGCATTCAGTGTTCATTCAAGTTAGGAATAGGATTTGTGGAATGAAAAATGCGATGCTGACCTTGGTGTTAAAGTCAGAAAAGCTTGAAACAGGCCCTGGAGATGTGTGAACTGCTTCTAAGCCCTCTTTATTTTTTTTCCAAGTGTCAAAGAGGTAGACTTTAGACTGACTCATAGCACTTGTTGTTTTCTTTCTCAGTGGTTCAAAGAGAGGTATCTTTGCTTCAGTGAAAAAAAAAAGCTTTGGTACCTTTTGTTCACATTTAAAATGAAGAATGGGCACCAAGGAGAAAAAATGGGGAGGCATACAAATCAATCTTCACAATTGATAGTCAAAATTATACATTCAGTAATGCTTTGGCATTTTGTAGTCCAGTTTGTGTGTCTCAAACACTGCATGCTTAAATTCATATACATGACTGCACATATACAATTTGAAGAACACATCAAAGTTCTATGTCATAGTGTTCTCTGGACTGATGTGGCACAGAACTTTCACAAAGAGCTTTTCACTTACCAGAAATCTTGGGAAGAAGGGAGGTGTATGTAGTACTCAGTGATGCAGATTTAGAAATTTCTGTTCTCATTGGTTCTGGTATAAGATATTGAGAATAGCATATTGTGCCATGAAGTGCATTAAACAAATTTTGGTCTTCAGGGTAAACACATATGAAGGAGTTTCTCATATTCCCTGTGTAACATAAGGATATGCATTAATTACGAAGCCATTGTAAATCTTCTAGCATATGCTATTTGCAGCATGGCCAAGTCTTTATAAATAATAATTTATTTTTATTAACTTGGAAAAACAAATTACAAGCTCCTACCTCAAAAAATCTTGACAACTGAAATTCATTCCTTTGATTTTTAGTCAAATCCCCAACCTTTATTTTCAAGAATTGAAATGCCAATCTCTGAAAGCAAATAATTTTAAAAATATCTTTACCAGACATTCAAGTTTTTGTAGCGATAGAGATGAAAGGTACTATTTATCTCTGTGGGTAGTCAACTTTCATGCTATAAACAAGATGTAGAGATAGTATGCTAATCTTGTCAGCTGCACTTTAGAAATGCAGTTTTACCTGGTAAGGAAAATTCAAAGTTTAGCTTAAAAATATTGCAATAGAATATCCTAATCTCCATGGGCATACTTTTCATAGTAATTTTTTAATCATTGCAATATTTAACCAAGACAATGAATTACAGAAGAATCTTTCTCAGGTTATTAAAAGCAGAAGCAAACTCCAAATGCTATTCTGTTGTTTCTGAAATCCAGAATGTACTGTTGCATAAAGAAAGAAGGATAAGGCTACATTTTGCAGAAAGGCTGTTAGGTATATGAATGGAAGAGTACACTCTATTTTGTGATATGATGAGCATCTTCAGGTGCTACTGTTGTAAAACTCTGTATAATTACCAGCTTTTAAGTGTTGATTCTCAGTCAGTCCTTAAGCTTATACAGCTGAAAAAGATCTATACAGACTCTATCACTTAGGCAATGATTTATGCTAGCTTTATCTTCAGTGAGTCAACTTCAAAAATTTGAACTCTAACAACAAATTCTCATCTTCACCTTCCGTTGATGCAAAGGAGGTGGTCAACAAAATGAACTAAAATAGCCACATTCTCAAAGTAGATTCTACTCTTAAAGATATGTGAGGTTAAGGGCACAGTTAGTTAGACTTAAACTAATAAAAGGAGTGGGTAAGTAAATAAGGTGCTGAAAAGTTTTATTTTCCGTGGTAACAGCAAAATGCAGCTTCTGAGATTAAAATGCTGGAAGAAGAACAAAACAGAGAAAAGAGAAAAACTAAACAGTCAGGGTGAAGGTAGTGGTATGGTAATAACTCCTTGAAATTTTTATTAGTCTTGCCAGCTTGAATCATGGAGTTATAATTGCATGATTCTAAAGTGTAAATTTAAAAAAGAATAAAAGGTCTTTTTGTTTGAACTTTGCAAAGATTTGTAGAAAGGACAGTGTAATTAAAAAAATCACAGTGAGTTTTCATCTATCACTGTCTCATGATATAGAATGGCAGAACATATTTTTGACAAATATACAGGATCTTTGTCTAAGAGCCACTCAAATTTTCGAGTCTGATGATATCATCACACAGTATACTATACTGGGTAAAGAATCAGAAGAACCAAGAAGTGTTTTTTCTTCTCACTCTTTTTTTTCCCTCATTCACAGCTAAAATATCTTCAGAAATGTTTTAATAGATGTAAGCACTATTAAAGTTCCCACAGAGTGGGACAACTGTTAGGTTTCACTAAAGGTTGTTGGCACAAGCAAAGAGCTGAGATTGAAGAGGAGGCTGTGACTCAGGAGGCCCTGGTAAGTTATGTCTCCCCTCTTACCTAATTTTTTGTCCCAGTAATTTAGAGTTGGTTTAAGTCACAATGGCAATCCCATTTTCCCTCATCCCATCACCTTCAGATTCATGGATATTCCTTCTGTATTCAATTCCGCTGAACTTTTCACAGAGGTTTAGCACTTTCTGTTTCCTATGGAAGATTTGTATTTGTTATTTCGGCTTCAGCAATGCACTGCAGAGAGGGCCAGGTAACCTAAAATTTATCTGATACAGACAAATTTTGGAGTGAGTGTTTTTAAAGTTCTTCAGGATGTGCAACTTTGCCAAAACTGCAAGCAACTGAAGGCTGACACCTCTCTTTGTAATACCATATTTCAGTTGTGACCAAAACATGAGTTTCTGCATTATATTTCATCTGTAATCTATGTAAAAATATTAACTATATAGCTCAAACTCACCAACTGGCATCTCTAAAATATTCCCAAATGCTTCCTTAAATGCTTTATTTTACCTGAGATGTAGACTTCAATTTTTGTGGGTGTGGGAGGGAGACTTTCCACAGATTAATCAGTCTTTATCACCAAAGAGGAGATCACTGATTATACATCAGAGATCAAAGAGCAAACACATGGTTAGGGCATTTCTGTCATACTGAAGATGGTGGATATTGCTACTGGCTTTAGTTTCACTGTCTGCAGCACATTTTTTCTTCACCTGTGACACAGTAAATGACCAAGTACCTACTTATAAATTATTAAATCAATGAGATAAACCTAACGGCATGCTTGTTAGGAAAAGTTACCCAGTCTGTTATGAGGAGCTGACTGGAAATAACTTCCCTAGCTATAGCCGTTTTGACCTTTCAATTTTTCTCTCCATAATTATAGTTGCAAACAAATAAAATTTTAGACAAAGAACATTCAGGTGCGAATCCCTCTCATGATGAAGCCAATATTCTTAGGAAATATGACACGGATAGCTTTCCACAGCTGATTTCATTCTAAAAGTGCAGGATTTAGGGGGCTGAAAGAGTAGCCTGAGGCTTCCTAGAGGAGAAATTACTGTCCTTTTCTAAGAATTATCATGTTTGTGGCGTTCACATTCTCTGAAAAAAATTCCTTCACCCGGGAGTTTTCTCCTAGGAAGCTGGGAGGCCTCAGAGGAAAGGGAAACAATTCTTACCTCATTTGCTTCTCCTGTGTTGTGCTTGTCTGGAATGTGTTTGGAGATTGTTTACCCACAGGTGATTTCCTGATTGGATTCTGCTGTGAGTTGTTTTGACTCATCGGCCAATTGGGGCCAAGCTTTGCTGGGTCTCTGGAAAGAGTCATGAGTTTTCATTATTATCTTTTTAGCATTCAATAAGTATCTTTTTCTGTATTCTTTAGTACAGTAAGGTATACTATAGTATTCTTTAATATAATATAATAAAGTAATAAATTGGCCTTCTGAGAAGATGGAGTCAGATGCATCATTCCTTCCCTTGTCAGGGGTGCCCAGCAAAGAAAATACATGTTAACCTTAAGACTGCTTTGCAATTCTGTGTCCACCAATAACGCATCACTTAGAAGTTTTTTCTGGACATGTCTGTGAGCCAGGGAGATACCAGGTACCTTTGAAAGATTTACTTCCTGAATACCTTCATTCTTTACCCAATGATCAAATACTGTGTCAGAGTTGGAGGTGTTTTCCACAGTGCTATGACAACCTCAAGATGCAGGTTCTGTTAAAAAGACTGAAGGAAACACATTCACATTTCCATGCAAAAATGTGTTTAGTGCTGGTCCTACATTTGTGTCTCTGGTCAGTTTTGTTTATTGCTATGTTACTGATGAAGTAAAAAAAAATATTGTTGCTTCCCTATGTCATAAATGTAACAGCTCATATGCCTTTTCTTTTTTTTTTTCAAATATTTGTGTTTCAAATAATTGTATGGCGATAGCTTTGCATCTGATGTGTGATGTATTTTGAAAAAAGTTAAAAGATGGATTGATAAAATGAATTGCAATGGCTAACAGTAGTTTGAAATTAAAAATTATGAGAAATTGTGACATGCTTATAGTAATATCTTCTTATAATTGATACATCTATGGATGATGCCTCTGTTATGGGTGCGGAAGTGCATTCCAGGTGAATTTGTTATCTTTTTCTTGAGCATCCAGAATTGTAAGTTAATGTCATTTCATAGAAAAAGATTAAAGACATTACAGCTATTGAAACTGGTTTGATTTTAAAACTTCAGGATCATTTTTAAAATTTGTGGTCATTCTTTGTTGGAACCATTCTTTGAAGAAGTCATTCTCTTTTCCTTTTTAAAAAAAAATTTTCCCCCTCATATACTAACCTCACTTTGAAACAGAAGGTATATGGGAAACTTATTTTTCTGGCTGTGAAATGGCTTTCTCCAGCATGGAAGAAAGCTGAATTGCTGCTGCCTCAATTCTATTCATAACATTATTTGATCTCAGATGATTCTTTAAGCACTTTGTAAATGAGATTGCTAGGGATGTTGTCTTCAATTACATTTCAAACTGTGGGGTGTGTGTGGGGAATTGTTTTGTAAAAAAGTAATTGTTTTGTAAAAAAATAAATTATGAAGAAGAATTTTTACAAGCATTGGCATTGAAAGGGGCTTATTAGTGATCATTAGAGACTGGGTCTCCTGAGATAAAAAGTATGGAAAATCTTTACAATCTGCTAATTGTCTCACTTGGTTTTACAGTGTAGAAATGTTGTTTTACTTTTACATTGCATAAGATCACATTCTAGGCATTCAGTTGCAAGATGTCCAGGTGTTGTGTACATCCACACAGAGCTCTTTTAACTTCCAACAGAGCAACAGGATTTTATTAAAATTCTCTTCAATATACAGACATAGCAGATAAAGGAAAAAAGAAACTAATTTGCCTGCTCAAAAAGAAGGCAAGACTCCCTGAACCAAGAGCTTTATGGTTCTCCACAAATACTTAATAACAACATTTTATGATTGCTTGAATACAAGAGGAGGCTTTTTTGAATAATGAGTCTAACTTTGGCGTTACTCTTGAATAGAATTATATGAAAAAATAATAGATTACTATCTTGTAAGTTTCAGTATTTCAAAGTTCAACAAATGCACAGTCCAGTCCTAGTGTATGTGAAAAAATATTTTCTACAGGCTTAAAAATACTGATTCTATAAATTCAGAAAAATTAAAAATGGTTCTAATCTGTAAATATGTCTGTATAATGCAATGTACAAAACCCATAATCTTCTTTACTTAAGATGCATGTGTTTGCAACTATTTGTTATGGCTTTGCTGGAACAAACCCTCTGGGTAAATACCTGCTGCAGTGAAGAACAAAGGGATGTTTTTGTGTAACCCAGTGTTTTAATTTGCTTATTCAATTCTTTGTTTCTGTGTCACATCAAAGAGTTAATGAATAGTCAGTTTATAATTAGAAAAGGGAAATTATCAATTTAATAAACTATTTTTAACTAAGAATTTATTTTAGAAACTTCCTTTTCAATGATGTGGGTACTTCAGTGATGCCCATTTGGCCTCCAAGGCCTGGAAGCCGGGCTTTGTTCCTGTATTGCTGACTCAGGGTTTTATGACAAAAATTGAATAACCTATAGATGGCAAGTTCCATAAATTTAATCCAAAATATTAGTAGAGAATTTTAAATGACAAAAGTCCCTTGTTTCTGCCACAGGTCACAATCTGCCTCTTCAGTGAGGCAGTGCTGGGGTCACATTCAGTGCGTAGAGGTTTCTCTTCTGCTCCTTCTCTGACACCTTTTTCCCATGTGAAAAGGAACATGTGCTGATGTGAGTTCTTCATGGGTTGCAGAGCCCATGGGTCTGTGCAGTAGAAGGGACAGAAAAGGGCATACACGTTGGGTGTGGGTGTGTGTCCATGGTGGCCACCAGTGAGCATCAGGCTAGACTAGATGATATGTAGGCAACCCAGTATTGATTTGGCAGTCCTAACAATTTATGGATATTTTTATGTCTCTTTTTGAACTGTTTTGTGGATCCTTCATGTATCATGGGTAATAGGATCCCAGCAATTGGCATGTTCAAGTTACGATAAGGAAGCTGTAGGAAGCTGTTTGTAACAGCTTCTACGTGATTTAAACACAATTTTTAGATGTGACATTTTTAAAAATCAAAGTTTATCACGCAAGTATATACTATGCTTTCCTGAGATGTTTATTTCTTTTGAAAAGGGAAGTTTAATACATGGATTATGCTTTCACAAAACTTGTAAACTTTTCCATGGGCATTTACTTATCTCTGCCCTGATCAGATTTCTGCTTCAAATGTTAAATATTAAACTTGCATTTTCATTTCATGAATTTAGAAATGTGCTAAACCAATTTTTAGTGTTTGTGCAGCATCTGTCAAAAGTTTAAGCAATCTAATCACTAGCTGATGAAGAAAGTGGTTCTCCTCTTAAATGAGAAAGATAAAGAAATTATCTTCCTCTAAGGTTCTGATAAACAGCTAGAGTGTCATGATTTACCCTTAGCCAGCAACTAGGTACCATACGGATATTGGCTCACTCCCCTGCCCCCTGGAGAGTTTTATGTGTAGCAGAATCAAATCAGAACCAGATAACACCCCTGGGTTGAGATAAAAACAGTTTAATAATTGCTATAAAATAAATACTACTACTAACAACAGCAACAGCAGTGATGTAATTGCAATGAAAAAGGAGATAACAAAAAGAGGAGGTACTAAAACCCCAAAAAAGATGAATGATGCACAAAACCATTGCTCACCACCCACTGATTGATGCCCAGCATGTCCGTAAGAAGTGATGAATCCCTCTTGGCCAACATCCCAGTTTATATACTGGGAATGATCTATAGTGTGGAATCTCCCTTTGACCACTTTTGGTCAGCTGTCCTGGCCATGTTCCCTCCTGGCATCTGGTGCACCTGCTGACTGGCAGAGCATGAAAACCTGAAAATCCTTGACTTAGGGTGAGCACTGCTCAGCAACAACTGAAACATCGGTGTGTTATCAACACTATTTTCATATCAAATTTAAATCACAGCACTGTACTGGCTACTGGGAAGAAAATTAACTCTATCCCAGCCAGGTCAGGGATAGAAGTTACTGGTTTAGAGTGAATTTTTGTGTATAGTTCTTGGTGAAAAAAATTGTTATGGACGTAACCAATGTATGACTGAACTGTACCATTAATTGTACTTCACTGTACAATTGTATGCAGAACTCTAAAAATTAACATTGGACAAAAGAGTCAGCATCCTTTGTTAATAACACACATACTTTTCATTCAGTTGCTGCCTTTTGCACTCTTTGTCCTAAGGTTGCTAAATACTCTAGAGGCTAAGAGTCTTACAGTGGAGCAGAAATGTGGTGGCTGAGTGATGCCTAGGAGTTATGGCATTATTCTCTAATTACAAATGGCCATGTAAAGTCAGCAGAAGTGAACTCTGCTGATGGTGTGCCTTAATTCTTGTTGCCTCTGAGAAATGATATTGTAATGATCATTACTAGGTTGAAAAAATTATCTGAGTGACTATAATGGGTAGTCCTACAGCTACAAACTCTTGATCATTTATGTTTGTGGAACAAGAATGACAACTGGCTTTTACTCTTTGTGTTTTGTAGCTGTTTCAGACTTTTAAATGACAAATAATTATGGTTTTGGGTGTGGAGTTTTTGCTCTTGTTGGGGTTTTTTTTGTTTGTTTTTTAAGTGCCACAACACGTGAGCTTTTGGGATAATTGTACTCTAAATATGCATTTGTGACTGTTGAAAATAGAAAGGGAGTTAAATTAAATTTCTAGCGAAGAAAAGCAAAGAATAAGAAATTATATTAGTCAAGAGGACAGGAGAAATGAAAAATAATTTTTTTTCTTGCAGAATGATGTAACTGAATGAACTTTCTGAACAAGTTTGTGTAGATCAGAGTGAGATTAGAAATCTCTTTTAATTGATGATCTGTGTATCTGGAATACACTCCTGAAGCCTAAATGTGCTGAAAAAAATCATTGAATATTTGCTGTTAGTTTCTCCTGCTTGACTTTGTAGACAGTTACAGTGTATTGGATAATTTGTATAGAGGATTTTCCTGCCTATTTTAATGTTTTTTTACAGTGTAATATTTACAAATTTTGCTTTAAAGACTGAAATTTTGATTGGCTTTTATTTGGCACTAACTCTAATAGTCACAATTGCTTCATAAATATTAACAAACATATTTGAAGCACCTCATTTTGTGAGGTGATCTCTAGTTTTTACCCTTCCTGATTTATTAGAACACTAAATTAAAATTATTGCAGTTTCTTGGAATACTCAGCAGAAGGGTCTGGAGTCTGATTTGGGAAAGTGTTTGGTGTTCTGTGACACTTCACACTGAAACTACTCCCCAAATGCCCTTCTGCAGACTATGCTCTTTAACAAGCACCCAGATCAGCTGCCAGTCACCTTGGAAAACTTGATTAAAGGCTTGATAGCAAAATTCAGAACAGCCAAATACTGACTGCACTGCTTACTATAAAACGTTTGTTTATTCCTCACATGTACCTCTCTGTCAGGATGACTGCACTATTCCCACAGCTGAGGAAATAGGGCTTTTGTTACAAAACAAGTTCTGTCATTATCACACTCATGTCACATGGGTGAATCCTTTGTCTAAATCAAGTCACTTTTCTAGGAAATCACAGAGGTTATCCTCTTTGCTGAAGTGATAATGTTTCTTATTCACTTTACATTTATTTTTTTTCCACCTGTCTCTTGCCATTTCTGCAGGAAAACCTCTCTGATCTATTTTTAACTTGCTTTTGGATCCCAGTCAATTCTGGTCCCTTTTTCTCCCTCTTCAGTTTTTGATTCATTTTGTTGTCTGTCTACCTTGTTGCAGGATCCTTTTTAGTCATATCCTTTCTTTGTGAATTAAGCTAATCCATTTTTTGAAGTGTAATGAACACATTTGGAATGAGAGTTTATGCCCAGGGAGCTGATCAAAGACAAAATTTACTGTCTCTGAAGGACAATCCTTATTAAAATCCTTAGCCAAATACCAATTTTCAGGTTTTTACATCTGCATGTAAAACCTGGCTTTAGTTATTTAATGCCAGCTTCACTTCTGGCATGCTTAAAAGTAGCATTATGGTGAACCGCAATATGCTAATTTTTGCAATACTAAAACTTCTCTAAATAGGTGCTACCAGCTGATACATAAAGAAGAAGAAACATGAAAATAAACCTCAACAAACAATTCAATATGGAATTCTCCACAGAGAGGTCTATTCAGCTGTTCTGATACACAAACTGGAAAATTCTATGGTGATATGAGGAGAGGAGGTGAGTGTGAACTTGTGATTTGTCATTTTGCCTTGTTCTCTTGATCAGAAAAGATAGGTGGCAAAGAGTAACACTGTGTAGTGGGGAATAAATGAGAAAGGAGCAGGTTATAAGATTTGCCAGAGGTTATATGTCTTATCAGAACAGCAGATTTCCTTTAGTCTCTGATAGACATAAACATTTTGTAGAGCAGCATTTTTTCACAGCCCCCTTCACTCCCCCAAACCACAACCAAATGACCAGCTAAAAACTTTATTAGGTTACTGTAGTCCCCCAGAGGTTACTTCTCATGCAACTTACTCAGTAAACCTTCTAATAATCAGGTTAAAAATCTCTATGTGCATTAAGAGAAATGGAATAGATCCATCCGTATTTAGCTTGAAAAGGGCAAAATTACTCCAGGGATGTCATATTCTCCAGGGCTGCTCCTGAATGTATCATGAAGTTACAGAAAAACTGGGAAGGTATCAGAAAAGGACTATTCTTGCTTCAGCATCCTCTTAGCTTAGGTGATTATAAAGTTATTTTGGATAGAGTTTTTTTTTTTAAGTGCTTCTCTGATTTTTGGAGAGTCCCCTTTCATTTTTGCCTTGGTTTGGTCTCCATTTAAGACTGTGAATCATAAGAGTAGTGTTAATGTGCATTGATACCTGGACATTATTAATGCAAAGTGTATGATTTAACTGTCAAGACTCTAATGAATCTCTGTAGTTCTAGCCTGTATTTCACAGAATCAGAGAATTGCTATGGTTGGAAGGGATTTCTGGGGATCATCTTTCCCAACCCCCCTGTGAAGGCAAGGCCACCTAGGGCAGGTAACACAGGAGTGTGTGCAGGGGGATTTTAAATGTATCCAGAGAGGAAGACTCCATGACCTCCTTGGGCAGCCTTTTCCAGTGTTTTGCCACCCTTAATGTAAAGAAGTTCTTCCTCATGTTGAGATGGAACTTCTTGTATTTTAATTTACGGCCGTTATTCCTTATCATGTACCTGGGCATCACCAAAAAGAGTCTGGAAACATTCTCTTGGCACCAGCTTTTGGGGTATTCATATGTATTAATGGGATATTCTCTCAGTCTTCTTCACACTAAACTGGCCCAGCTCACTGCATCTTTCCTCACATGAGAAATGCTCCAGACCCCAACTCATCTTTGTGGGTTCTGCTGGACTGCCCCTTCTCCAGTTGCTCCTTGACTTTCTTGTGCTGCCCTAGGAGCCCAGAACCGGACCCAGCCCAATGTGGCTTCACCAGGGCTGAGAAGAGCGTCAGGATCACCTCCCTCCATGTGCTGGCCACGCTCTTCCCAAGATATCATTGGCCACAAGGGCACGGCCAGCTCACAGACAGCTTGTCATCCCCCAGGATCCCCAGATCCTTCTCCACAGAGCTGCTCTCCCATGGGTCAGGCATCAGCCTGGGCTGGTACTTGGGGTCGTTCCTCCCCAGGTACAGGACCCTGCACTCTCCTGTTGAACTTCATTAGGTTTCTCTGCGTCCAGTTCTTCAGACAATTCTGTCTCCATTCTATTTCTGTCAGTCTGATTTGTTCAAGGATAGTATCAAAGAGCAGACTCCCTGGATACCAACACAGCTTACAGTTCTGGGATTTTCCTCTTTCTTTCAAACAGCTTCATGCTTTAGATTTACAGAAATTTATAACCTAAGGGAACAATGCTTCTAGGTTAATTCAGTCAGCCTTGACAATCCTCCTCCAGAAAAATTGTACATTACCCTATATAGGAACAGCTGTGATATGGCAGAAACATCAAATGTCACAAGTATTTCAGATGCTTCATGAAACACTTGTATTTTTCTCTCCACCCTCCCACATTTTTTGGGACAACTTGTTCCCTTTGAATTTTTTTTTTTTTTATAAGCACTGAAACTTAGCACATGCAGGTAAAGCATGATGGTGTAAAAGCAAATTATTTAACATACCTGAAATCACACACATGCAAGGAGAAATGAAATTCTTTCAAATGACACTGACAGAATCTTGTGCTTTTTTTTTGGATCTTTTTTTCCAAAACTGGAAGCAAAAGATGTGGGAAGGTTGTATTTGGCTTCCACAGAAGCTGGGAAGTTAACTTTCATACTTCAAAAGTACTTGAACAGACTGTATTGATATGTGAGTTAATTGATAATACAAACAGAAAAGAATATTATCAAATCAGAATTCATTGACCTTCTGGGACAAATGGAGAACAAAAATGATGCCAGGTACTGGAGCTAACTCTGCTCCTGATTCTGGGACTCACTAAATTAACAGAGTTGAAAAGACTTCAGAGTGCAGTGCCCAAAAATACTTTCTTATGGCAATTTTAAGACAAGGTGGAAAAAGAATTAACACAGGTGCCTATTTATGCCTGTAAATGTAGAAAGCAGAGACAGATAAAGCCTCAGAATCCAGTCTCTTAGGCTCAGGATGTAAAGTGTACTTTCTAACAAATTCTTTCTCCAAGTTATTACGTGAAAAACTGGGGTGATTTAGGTATAGGAATTTGCAGTTCTTTGAAATGTGGCAAAAGCAATCTTGTTATTCAAAAGAGAAGACACCCACCGAAATGCCAGCAGCATGCAGAAGTAGAATTATATTAATCCTTAAAGTTCTGATTAACATCTCTGCAGCTCTCTGCTTGTACAAATGGTAACTAGTGCAGTGGAGAATAAAATGTCTTAAGTCCTTGAACTAAAATATAGCAATTTCTCTGTGTAACCAGTGCTTTTAAAAGAAGACAAATTTTGCTTTACATTGCTGCTATAAGCTCTCAAACCATGGCAAGGTAGTAACAATACTTTTTCAAAACACTGAAGTTTTTCACGTGCTCTCATCTGATTATACGCTAAAATAATGTATTAGATGAAGCAGATCAATTCTAGCATCAATGTGAAATAGACTCACCCTGACATCTACTCTTACTTTTTTTTGGACTGGGTATCTACACTGGTATTGTACAATGTAATGTGTGAATCATTAGAACAGTATGTATTATGACAAAAAAAGAGATGTATATTTGTGTGATATTTCTCATCACAATAATTCAGCCATTCTTTAGAACTTCTCAGAATCTTGGTTGAGGAAATATATCAGAGATTTCTACAGCTCATGAAGTTCTTATTTGTCAATTATAGCTTGACCAATTAACATAGATATTAATATGACTTTCCTTTTGTCTTTACTCTGTTCTGCATATGAAGTGAAAAACAAAGCCCTTATGATTTTATAAAGTGATTATTTTGTTTTGGTTATGGATAGTTTCCATGAACCTTATTCTGCATGCAAGATAAATTTGCCTAGGTCAAAAACCTTGTTGTGTATGAACATTATCTGCTCAATGAAGAGGTTGAGCAGTCAGCCAGATGTGTATTTTGTTTGGTTCCAGATTCAGTGCTATAATGGAGAACTAAATAGATTTCCCATAGGCCGAAATAACAAAGGTGTATTAGTGAGATGCAGAACTACTGACCTAAGTGAGCCTGCAATCAGACATCACAGAGTATAGTAACTGGGGAATTATGAAAGACAATGTTGATTAGAGTGAAATGATGTTAGACATGAAGATTAAAGCTGGTGAAAAACATTTTAGAATCTCAGAGATTGTGTGATAAGCTGAAATGCAGTTTCTAAGACATGCATGTTTATGCCTCTGAGTTCCTGATATTCTGTGACAAGGCCTCCCAGACCTGCATTTCCACCACTACTCATTTAAGTTTCATAGCTCAGCCCCACCTATTGAGAGAGCCAGCCCTACAATTCCATCCAATCCACTGTTGCAAAAGCTCAGGTTGTCAACCCTATCATATCCCCTCAGTTTTTCCTTCTCCTCCCTTGATACATCAGAGAGTGCATAGCTGGATGCTTCAGGCTCTTGATGTCATACATATTTTCCACCTTTCATATTTCTATTTATGCAGCCTGTCAGCTTTTTTTCACCATTTCAGTAATGTGCAGTCACTGTTGATAGCTTTGGGACCCTCTAGCACACACCCAAATTTTGCACTTTTTGGGGCTGATATCTGCCTCTGGATGTTGAAACCAACCTTGAACTAATCTGCTTTGCATTCTATAAGGCTGTTTTACTCAGGTTGTTGGTAGCTTGAATGTCTGGTGCAATCTATTTTGGGAATGTGTGAAAAACTTGATGTAATTTAAATCTTAGAAATAAGTCTCCTATTCATTGAGAGTTCTGTCGGAACTTGAATGTTCATGTGTACACTTGAAAACTATTAAAATCTTGTGGGAGATCGTCCTTTAGCATGACTCCCTGCTGATTGGGGCTTTGAGCTGGTTCCCCTATCCTCATTCCTTCATGTATTTTTTCACTTGTTGCAATGGTTGTCTCTGTTGCAGAGGAGCTGTGTTTTTAGATATGATGTCCTCTTGATATTTCAAGCTGAGTCTAAGAAACAGCAGCACAGCTAATTGTAATTTCTCTTTTTCCCCTATGACTTCTCCTGATCATAAAAAAAAGAATGTTTCTTGGAGGTGGGCCAGTCGTGAAGCTGACAGTCCCAGAAGCCTCCTAGCAATGCTCCTTCAATGAATTTCCAGGCGCAGTGACCGCAATGCAGTAGAGCAGATTCTTTAGACAAGGTCAGGCTGGTATTCAGCAGAATGCAAATAGAAGTTGTAACTCAGCACAGACATATCTCACTCTGTCACATGTGCTGCCTGCTGACAAATTAATAACTCTTTCAGGACTTAAATGCAGATGCTTTTCAAGGCTGTTCACTACATTGGTGGCAACTATAATGTTCTTGGATATACCTACTGTGTACATTTCTTTTTGATTATGAGGTGAATCACTGAGCAGGGAACAATTACTGCCTAACTGCTTATATCCCACTGAGTGTTACAGTGGGTTGGTGTTAGTTCACAGTGCTGTCTGCAAGCTGTCCATATATCAGTGGTTTAAAAGGGAACTCACGAGATGCAGCACAATGTGGGCAAAAGCTGTTTTCTTTCTACCTGTCTTACAAGATAAGGTCACCCTCAGTGCTTGGGCCAGAGAAGTGATACTACAGGGTTCCATTCTGCCATCAGCAGGAGGTGGCATGTGAACCCCTGGAATGCATTGGGTGCTGACTTAGAAACACTCTTAAAATATTTACAATACTTACTGTGAAAAACAACTTCTTCAAGGAAATCTGGATGAGGGCTTACAGTTGGAAAAGAGGAAGATTTCCCAGTAGTGCTTGTCCCTCACTTTATCTGTGGCAATGATCTGCCTTCAGGGGCAGACCCAGGAAAGAAAGTGCAAAAATGTATGTGTAGAGGGGCTTGCTCAAGGTCTGTTGAGTGCCGGCATGTGCTCTGCAGCATCCACACATTAATCTCCAGCTATGTGCTGCAGCAGAAAGGGTTTTACTGTAAAATCTTGTAGGAGGGGTCCAGAGACTTGTCTAGGACAAAGATTAAGAAGATGACCCCTTTCCCTAGATAGCTGCAGACACAGGTCTTTCTCTGGTGGTGATGGTTGGATAGCTACTCAAGAAGAATAGGGAAGCTAAGGAATGAGAAAAGGCCTGAACAAGTCTGAAGAAATCTCGCTATGGTGTTTGGGCCAGTGCTGGATTTCATTTTCCTTAATGTGAAGAGTCTTTCAAGGTTTTCAGAGCAAGATGTGAGTAGTCCTTTCATGGTGTTGTCTACTACATAATTTACCTAGGTGCAGAACAGGGTCCTCCAGCTGAGCTCAGTCTGATGTACAAGAGCTTGTTGCAGTGCTCAGGGACAGGGCTTGGTGCTCCAGAGAAGGAAGAATGAGGAAAGAAAATGTTGAGAAGACAAAGGATGTATGAAAATAAGAGAAAGCAGCAAAAGAAAGAAGTTTCTGAAATGGAGAAATGTCTGAAAAGGTAAAAATTCCAACTAGACAGTACCATGACTGCCTGAAAAATTAAATGAAACAGCAAAAAGAGGCACATGAGGCTTGGCCTTGGAAGCATGCCACTGAATCTCATGATTCTTGAGAGTTCTGTTAGTTTTCTTTTGCACTAGATAAGGATGGGAAGTTTTCTGCCTGGTACTATGGAGTAAGTGAATTCAGGCAGGATTGGAAAGCAATGGATTATTCCAGTTCACTCTCTCACCCTATCTGGGGAAATCTTGGAGTGAAATTTCCTTTTTCCCATATGACAGATTTATCTACAATGGATTTTTTAAAATTTAAATTTCACCTGTGTTCCAAGGAGTGATGTAGCATGTGTCAAGTGAGGATATTCTGAAATCAGCCAGGTTCAATAAAAAACTGTAAGGGTAAATACATACCTGTTAAACATGTTCTCCAAGAGATGAGACACAAATGTACACCTGTGTCATAAATTTCACCTGTTGTAAATGTGCACAAAATTAAATTGCTTCCAAATGATCTGGACTGATATTTATACTGTTGCAGTAGTAATGTGTTAATGTACTGTAATGTAATGTAAAAAAACTTTTGTATTATATTCCCAGAGAAAGTAGAAGCATATTTCAACAAACAATAATGTATAGTAAATTGATAAACAGGTATAGGATAGACATGACCTGCACTGTTCATCCTCAAGTCAAAAATCATGCAGCTATATATTGAGAATATTGATTCATTTGTTTTTATGACTACAGAATAAGTTTTGAATGAGCAAGAAGTCTACATGTACATGAGATCTTTATATAAGCATTTCTCAGAAGAAAGCGTAGAATCATAGATTATTTTACTTTGGAAAGTACCCACAAAGCTCCTCTAGTCCAACCCGGCTGAAAGGAGCATGGACATCTTCAACTGGATCAGGTTGTTCAGAGCCTCATCCAACATGACCTTAAATCTTTTCAGGGATAGGACATACATCAGTTCTCTAGGCTACATTTTCCAGTACCTCACCACCATCAAAATAAATGACGACTTCTTTATATCTAGTCTGGAATGACATCACTGTTCTTACTAGAATTTGACATTTTCAAGAAATGAAAAGGGATTGTAAAAATTATTAACTGTGTAAATATAATACATGATGTAAGTTCAATAGGCCAGAATGCACTTCATTTTTTTCAGCTATGAAAGTAAAAACAAAACCAAACCTCAAATTTCTAAAACGTGCTTCTAGTTTTTGAGAAGAATATTTGCCTGCAAGTAACATTTGGAGTATATTTCATGTTTAAGGTGACGAATATTGAAAAATGGGGAGGTAAATTCTTAGTAAAAGAATACAAAAGTCAGAATGCCACTCAGTTCCCATGTCAAAAGCTTGAGTAATCTAATTGAAATTAGTTTAATGGCACTGGTGTATTTTTCTTGAATTAAAACATAAGAGTAAGCAAGGAAAAATAATTTTCTGTGTCTCCAGAGTATTTTGTTCTGTTTAAAAATGAAAATAATAAAATAAAAGCCTACATAAATACCATTTGCATAAAAAAGACACAGTAGTGTTTTTTCTTAAACTGTGTGCAATTAAGTGCATTTTTCAGGGAGTTAGTCTTATCTTGTTTTTACTGCTTTGGACTATCATAGTTTTTAGGCCTATCAGTAAAAATGTTTTGACAATGAACGTAACTGTTGTCTTCTAAATTTTGAAGATCTGTCAAATCATTATTTTTTTATTTTAAGAAACTAGGTCTTTATCAGTTCACAGAGAATAGTAAAGGCATTAATGTTTTTGGGTAGATTTCTACCACTCCTACAAGTTATATAGAGTGAAAAGAAATAACATTATTTATTCTACTGAAATAACCCAGTGTGAAATAATGTCTTTTTTTAAAAAAGTTTTTCCTCTGTCGTGGAGAATGGTAGGAGGAAGGTATAACTAACTAAATAAATAAATACACAAAAAAACAAAGCCTTGATTGCTACTCACTCTTGTAGACATTGTAAAAAGCTGCTATATTAAGAAACAGGGAGCTTGACTGTGTTGATTAACTCTGTGAGTGCAACTAAACAGTGTATGATATTTACACTACAAAATCACATTAGCGGTTCACTTTCCATAAATTTAACTTTGCTTTCCAGCTAACTAATTATACACATTATTTTGGCATCTTCATAAGAAAGGAAATGGAATATAAGATGCCTCAAAAACTTTACTATTGAGTAATTTTGTGTCAAAACTAAATGCGCAATCATTCTTCTGAAAGTAAATTAGATATGCTGTAACAAGTGCAGAACAAAAATTCACATAGGTCAACAATTATGGTCCTATTGCCAGAGATTTTGTGAATTTTCTGGCCTAGAAAAGATATTGAAATTATAGACTCAGTGGGAGCGAATGGGAGTGGATCCTGCTCTTTGCTTGAATAGCAAAACAGATGCTGTGCAAACTTTAAATTAAAATGCCACATGTTTTGGGGGTGGGATGTTTAAATGTGAGTGAAGGGAGGGAAAGTAGCAGTGTATAGTCTAGCGTAATAAAGAATGGGACAGATTTTCATTTCTTAAATATTTTTGCACTTCACAATCCTTAGCTAATATGATGGCAATCAGAAAGGTGTATTTTTTCTGGAATTTGATCACAGTTGCCATAAAGTAAATAATATATGGTAACATTTAAGGCTGCTCTCTGTAGGCTAAATGAAGCCCTTTCCTCACAACACAACAGGTCAGACAGCATTCCTAGCAGAATATATTCCATGCTGCTTTTCTCCACCTTGCCATCTCTTCCAATGAGGTACAGGGTTTTCAGCATGGGTAATAGCCTAAATTGTCCTTACTGTATACTTGAAATTTGTATACCAATTCACATTTAACTTACATGTTTCCTTTTTTTTTAATAACTGAAAACAGATATTTGAAGGGGACTCTCTGCTATGAATAATGTACACTAGAAAAAGATTTGCTTTCTCATTGTATACATCTGACATTTCTTGACTATTTAATTTCTGTCGTTTTAAAATTTATCCTACATTTCCAAAAGAATAAAAGCCTTCAACAGATTTGATTTGATTCTTGCTTCCTCCTCTTGTGTCCTACACATCATGTTTTAAATTGAACTTCTATTAGACATTTATAGAACGTCTAATAGAAATCAAGGCTTTAAATGCATTAAATGTCCTTGGACTTCATGTTCCACTACACCATTCAATTTTGGGGAGAAAAGAAGACAAGCAACTTTGTACCTTGGTTGGCACTATGACAATAAAATCTTAACTTAGTTGGGAGAGTATTGGTCAGGATATACATGATATGTCAGAGCCATATTGGAAATATATTTGAAACAAGAAATTATTTTATTATGTGGTACATGCTTTTTGCCTCTTTGCATTTATCAATTGATTTTGATGGCCTGCTAAGTGACTGTGTTAAAATTTCTTACTTTTTTCAAACATTTATATTTACTTTGGTTTTAACATATTATTATGTGAATTGGTGTATTTGCAGACATGTTTTTCTTAAGGTATAATTTAACCAAAAACTTAGTAAAAAAAAAAAAAGAAGTAGAAAGACTTGCAAAAATTCACCACATAAGAATCGTAGCACTATTTTTGGCTGAGTTCACATACGTTTTTCACTGTTTAGTACTTGTACCTGACTGTAGCTGTTTGCTTTATTTGCTTCTACCAATTATTTCAAACATTCAGCACTTTCTCTTTGCTTGGAGCTGGTGAAGACTTGATAAAGCTCTTCCTGACCAGGAAAATTCTCCTTTCAGGGGACATATGTAAATTTTCCTTGGATTGGATGACATGTTCCCTGCTCAGTAAAATGATGATAGAAATAAGACTGTAAATGAAATACTATTGCTTACTCCTGGTTAATACTCTATTAGTATTCCAATACTTAAAAAAAAAAAATCACCAGTTTATCATTGCCTGGTTCTGAATTTGAATATTAATGTTATGTTCTTATTGAACCTGTATCTTTTCAGAAAATCTAAAGCACTTTTTTCTCCTAGCAGAAAAGCATCTTTTTGAAAATTGAGAGTAGGTAATGCAAATTCTTTTTTCTTTATTCAGGCCATGAGATCTCATTCTCAAAACCTATACTACCTGCGAGAATTTGATGTTCAAAACGAATTAAAATTTATGAATCTGTGGTGTGATTGACTATGCAGTCTTTCCTTGACTTTCTTTTGAGAAAAGGTTTTTCACATTTTCTATAGATTGCAAATTTTCACTGTTGAATCTGACACTGTTGGATTTGTCTCCGGTTTTTTTGATCTTGTAGATCTGCTAGCACTTAAAATCTTGTACTGCTATGCTGTCTTCACAAGACAGAACCTTCACTTTCCCAAGAAGTACCTTTCAATGAGTCGTGATGATCTCTATTCTGGAGCTAGCACTTACAAAATTTTTTTTTGTCATGGGCCTAGGTGATTGACTCAAATGCATGTTTAGTTTTACAGTTGTGTCTTTCCATTCACGAACTCATCTCTTTGATCTTGAAATCAATTAAGGACAGTAGCACTTAAAGACTATTAGATTTCTAGAAATGATTTTTTTTTTTAAATTTTGTTTTTCCATGTAACTTGTACATATGCACTGTCTCTGGAATGTTTAGCATTCTTTAACTGGAGAACCAGCTTGGAATGACTTTCAAGGAAAGTATCACCACTCACTACTAGATTATTTCTGTCTGTTTTTGCTTACTTGAGAGTTTATTTTTAATGCTATATGGTAAATATCTACCTCAATAACTGGTACCAATCAATATAGAACTGTTATCCTGATTTCTGCCTTGAAGAGAACCATAGTTTTCCTCTGTGTCTTCTTCATCTACCTTGGAAAGAGTCCCAAGATCTTGACATCTACTCCTGAGATTTTATTCTGGAGTATTAATGACTGGGAGAAAAACCAGGTCTGTTTAGCAGGTGGGTTATGTTATTAGAGAGGAAGTGAAGCAGCCTGCTGTCTAATCTGATCTATATTCCTCTTGAAGAGACTTTTCTCAAAAGTTTGCTTTTCTGGGATCCCTTCCCCTCATTCCAGACAACAAAAGCTGATTTATAGTACCTAAAATTTTTATTTTCATTTAGAGCTAGAGTTGACGTGCTTTATGGACTCATAAAATAATCAAGGCCAGGACAATTACTGGAAGTAATGGCAGTTATAAATTGACTTATTTGGGACTACTGCAATAGTGGATTATATTTATGTCACTCTTTTACAGTTAGGACACCATGATAGACTTAACTATTTCTAAGCATATGTAGTGAGACAGAAGGTGAGTATGTACAAGGCTTTATGATACCCATCAAAAGTTATGAGATTTTGCACATTATATTTGCGACTTCAGTAATTCTACTTACATTAAACTTGATTGCTGCATTTCTTGCTGCACAATATAAAGTCCAGGAAGGCACTGTAGGGGTACTTTTTGTTTTGTTTAGTTTTTGGTGTGGACAACAGTAAAAATGTACCTAGGCATTTTCTTTTAAAAGGTTGAATCCAACCTTTTAAATGAAAGTGGTGAAAAAAAAAAATTCCTCATCAGAATTTTCCAAAATGCCAAGTCTAAAAAATTGCAATTGATTTCAATTCCAAATTTGCATACTAAAGTGCCAGAAAAAGGATTACTTCTTTTGAGCCTCATTCAATTCTAGACAATATTTTTTGTAATTACATATTTCAATTTATGATTTTCCTCTGCAAAAAGTTGTTACATTATTATTTTGCATGGTTTTGAAACAATCTGAGGGTGATAAAATGTACCCTTGGCACTAGGGTACTTAAATATATATTTTCCCAAAATATGATGGTACAGTCCAATTGGTTTTCTAGAAAACCTGGGAAAATTTGTTGCTTAATCTTCTTTGTGCATATGTGGATATGAACATATTAGTACATATAAGACAATAAATAAATGTAACTCTTTGTGTCTTACATAAAGTAGTAATAATAAACCATATTGCTTGTGTCAGACTCAAATAATAGTGAATTTGAACACCAAAATAAAATATACTGAATATGACTTACTAGTCATCCATTTGAAGGTTTGAGTTTCCATAACAGCTTTTCTGTGGACTTTTTTTATGCTAATAAAATAAGTATGATGCCCTCAAGTGAGAGGCCATCCAAGTGAGAGGTGATAAAAGACTCAGCTGCACTGCAACATGAATATAATTAAACATTGTTAGTATTTCAAAATATTTCTGTATGCATGTTTCTAATCTTCTTTAGGAAGATATAGTATCTTCGTGAATGGTTTTTACTACTACATTGAAGCAATTCCTCTTCAATTATGTGTAAATATTTGACTACACATTTATATTGAATTTAAAATTAGACAGCAAATAAGAGTTGATGCTTACCCTTTAAAGTATTACAGATGCTTTTCTTAACACCACAAATATGTGAAACATATTTATTTTATATATTAGGGGAAAACTGTATAGCATTTAGATAAATTTTGAAAAATATTTTTGGTTATTTGAATTTTACTATCTGCTGAGGGAGGAAAGCAAAAATTAAAATAACACAAATTTATTGTAGGTGTTTGAAGTGGACTACACTCTATGCAGATTTTAAATAGAAGTATCTGGGAAGGTGTGTGTGTTCAATTAACAAAGGCATATGAATAAAAATGAGTAAGCTTTATTCCAAGATCAAAATGTCTTGGAAGTCTAATCTACCATGAGGAAATGTAATGCACCACTTAAAAATTAAGCACTCACAATGCAGTGCTATGAATTAGAAAATCTTATTACATAAGTCTATGACACATATTCTGAGATGACAGGCAATCACTTATTTCACAATAAATCAGATTGATTTTGAGAATATTCTATTGTAAACTTAGTCTATTCCATGTTGTAGTGAGTCCCTAGGGATGCCATGTCTTGAGTGGCAAGTTACTCCTTGGAAAGCTGTTTTCCAAGGTCTTTGAGAAAGAAGTAGCAGCTGTCAAGCAGCTCATTTGCCATTGTACCACGTGCAGGTGCCAAGGCTGCAGTTGCACTGGAAGCATCCAGGAGTGGGGCATCATTTCCCTCTGTTGAACTTCAAGGGGTTCTTTTCTCTAACCTGTTGACGTCCCCTAAATGGTTACAAGACCATTGGATATGCTGCCAACTTCTGCCAGTCCTGTGTCATCGGCAAAGGTGCTGCTGGTGCGCTTTCTTCCCTTCTCTTCTCGTGGGTCACCAATGAGGAGGTGAAACCGTGCTGGCCCCGTTAAGGACTCCTGAGGCACAGAGCTAGTGACTGGTCTCCAGCTGGAATTTGTGCCAATGGTCATCACCTTCTGGGCCTGGCAGTCCAGCCAGTCTCCAACCATCTCACCATTCGCTAATGCAATTAATATTCATAGTTTTTTCAGTGAGCACTTTATAAGAGACAGTTCTGCATGCCTTGCTGAAGCCAGGATAAATAACAGAAACTTCTCCTCCCTCAGTAAGCAGGCCAGGCCAGCACCTCTTACATTGAATAAGGCTGTGAAATACCCCCTTCAGTTTATTATGAATCTGTTGTTTCTGCTGGTGTAACTTCCTTCAGTTTCTTTCTTCACTCCTTTATTTTTTTTTGGTGGAAGTAGGAAGCCTTCACTGAAACGGTAGGTTTCATTTTAAAAATAAAAATATTGAACATATAAAGGTCAGCACAATTCTACTTTCTTGAAGCTAATGGAAATCAATGGAATGATGTAAACACCACTATACAGAGTAGTAAATACCTTGTAGTAGAAGCACGAATTAATAGATTTAATGGAAATAAGTGAATGATACTCTCCTGATAAAGGAAGGGATGGAGACAGAGATGCTTTGAAATCAAGTTTTGTAGCTATTTTGGTGCAATGTAGAGATTGCAAGACAGTTGCTTTATTTACTTTGTTTTCCAGTTTATGGCTTCTTTAAAGTAAAGTAAAATCACTAAAATTGTAAATGGGTGAATAGCAAAGTAAGAGATAATATTGGTCTCTTCAGACTAAGACTTATCTAAACTTTAACAAGGAAATTACTCTGAAAGACATGAAATAAAATATTCTAATCAAGCTAATTATCCAGTCATAGATTTAAAATTAAAAAAGAATGGCAAGTAAATGTTTCATGTTGTATGAAAATAGAAATGTTTCATCCTAGCTGAAATACTTGTTGTGAAAGTCAGCTTTTCTGCCTCAAAATTGTTTGCTTCTATCAGAACAAAGTGGACAGGAAGTGAATGCAATCAATCTCCTTCATTTAGTGTGAAAAATAACAAACACAGAGGATGAAGAGTCACTCTTTTAATATATTCAATATACTGGGTTTCGTGATTGTTATGTGTCTGATAGAAATATAGAAAAGCAAACAATTATCAATTCCTGCATTTTCTGTGATGAACCATAAGACTTTTTATTTGGAAAGGTTTTATAATAATATATACAAGTTAGAATTACTTTGAGTATTATTTCATTCAAAATGGTGATGGGTCACTTGAAATAATCTAGTATTAAAAAATGTATAGGAGTGTATTGTCCTATTAAGATGACTGCAGACTGGATCAGAAGTTTAGAATGAGAATAAATGGAATCATCTGCTCCACCAGTCAAATGGCCTTGCAATCAAGAAGCTATTTATATGCCATTTTGGAATTAATCTTAAGCTGTAACCAATTTTTTCTTACTATGAACTTGGGCTGCCAAAATTGTTTTCTAATTATTTAATGTTTTTTTTGCAGTGTATGTAGAATTTAGTAAATATATTTGAAAACAAATTCTTCAGATTTAATTTTGTCTATTAGTCACCTTCCCAAATGCTGTGTTCCTTGCAGCTCCCTCAAAAGGGTTTATTCACTGTTATCAGCACAATAACTGGAGTTACCTCAACTGACCATAATGATATTGTGAAGCTCTTTAAATGAGATGCATCTACCTAATAATGCTTCCTTTTATTATTTTTTTTTAAATACAGAACACAGAAAAACCATGTGGCATGTATGAAATTCATCCATTGCATAAAAATATAGTCATCTATGTACAATTAAATTTTAGAGTTGTCTTTCACCATTCAGACATGAATATTATAAAATCAAAGAGTCTCACAGGTGGCTTTGAAACTTCCAAATTGCCACTTGAAAATCATGTTTTCCAGCTTTGGCCTTAAAATGATCACTGAATTCATTCCAATGGAGATAACTGGTTGTGATGAGACTGAAATTAAAATTTGTTTATGATTTTGGGAACAATTTACTCTCTTGGAAGAAAAAGAGACTAAATTAATAAATTAGAATTTCATAGAAAAGGAAGTAGATTTTATGAAGTACTGAAGGAATGGAACTGAAAAATATAAAAATAAAGTTTGAGCTCTTATGGTGCACATTACCAAGTGTGAAAGCTTATAGATTTTTAATAAGATAAATGAATTGAACTATAGGTGTAATATTAAATCCTATGGTGGTGTTTGATTAGTTTGTGATGGTGATTCTTTGATCTGCTCACCTGGAATTACAGGGGACTGAAATAGGAGTGCTTAGAATGTTAGTTGTTTTGTCAAAAATGAGGGATCATTTGATGATTTTGATGACAATCTTTCTACTGTGTCCTAACACTTTAAATTGGTCACCTTAGGAGAACTGAACTTTTTAAATATCCAAATAAAATGATTGTGTGGGGTTTTAAATTAGTTTTTAAAAATTATTTATTTTTCTATTTAGATGGTTTTGACGTCACAAAATAATTGCTGAGGGGAACTGAGAGATCAATTGAAAGATTCTTGTTCTTTCACGCAGCTAACAAAACAAAATATGGAATACTAAAAACTCCTATCCAGTAGGATGTTAAAGATACATCAGCTACCTCAATACTCATGGAAGAATTTATCTACTATGTAAAAAGCTGTAGCAGTTGGAGACATTACTATCTGATACGCAGAAACATTTGAACATTTTTCAGTGTTTCATATGCTTTAGAGTTGTTAGTGTGTGTGAGTATATATGCATATATATATTTTAAGCAAAATCCGAAGAACTAACTTCTAATCTTGACTGTCCTTTGTCTTATTTAATAAAGAAGATATTACATAATTTTTGGCTTTTTCTGATAGTTTAAAAATTCTGAATTTTTTCTTACATGCTGTCTTTTTGGTACAATGAACAGAGCTGAACATGGTGCTTCAGCTGGAGACTTACTAATAGTAAGCAGTATGGAAGATTATGCAAGAACTGAGGCATTCATATTCTTCATATGTAGATTTTTTTCATTGAAGGAAAAGTATAGTGTTCTGTGTAGGTTTCAAACATGTTTGTTGTATAAGGGAAAACCGTCTTTAAAGTGTCATTTATGAAAGGGTTATGCTTAAAAATTAGACAGTTCAGTGTTAAAAAAACCTAAACCACTTTTCAAAAGTTCCTGTTATATGAGCTTTAAGAATTGGGGTTTTTTAACTTCTAGGAAAAAAATGTCTTGTAGAAATGAAGAAAAGTAGAAATGAGAACAAAGAACCTACATGTACAACAAAAAGAAGTTCTAATCATTGAATAATAGAAATGTCTTGTGCTGGTTTACCTGATGACTGCAGTCTCTAAAGAGAAGTAGGCCTGTGGATTTTGGTAGCTTAAGCAGTAATGTTTCTTCATGATGGCCCAGTATAAGAATAGAGGATAAAACCACCCAGATTCTTATGTCATTCATTCTTGTCATGAAATTTAAAGTCTAGAAAATCCTTAACCTGAGACTGGAAAGTATTTTTTCCAAATGAATGCACAAGACCTTTGTAAACATTGTTATCATGACAATTTAATTTTTAATGGTAATTTATCTGTTATCTTTCTGATTTTCCAGTGTAATTTGAAGCTACTGCTAAAGGTAACAAATGTAAATTTAAATGTCTAACTCTTGTCAGACTAGTAATTGATAAAAGGTGTTTTATTATTGACTGATCACTACTTTAGTTAGATGATGGAATGTACATATTTTCATGTGTTTCTCTTCAGAAGGAACTGCAGCATACAGCTCTTTACTGGAGACTTTTTACCAACAAACAATGAAATTTTCCTGTTCCCCATCTACTCTTTCACTTAGACTTTTATTTACTTCCTTGTCTTTAGAAAGAACACAAATATTTGAAAGGTCTTTTCCAAATCTTTTCCAATTTTTTTCCTCAAAACTTTTTTATCACATCGTACTTGAGGTTTATTTCTCATTCTTCATCCCTCTGTTCCTCCTACACGTCTTTATTTTCTTTCTCTGCTGTTTTGTCCACAGGAATGTCTTGTAGCATCACTATGACTGGAATGCCAAAGATTAGCTCAGTGAAACTATATGTTTAAATACTTAGATATGGTGATTAGAAAAATGAATTCTTGATTTCTTAAAAAAACCTCCACCCCAAACTATCCCATTTTGACAAGTAGAACTTTCTTCTTAAATGAGTGTAAATCTGGAAGCTAAAGGTTATGCAGTGATATATTTCAATACGTTTTAAGAGGTAAAATGTACAAATTCTTCTGAATGACACTATTTTCCTGCTTCCCCGAACTCCCAGCATCTATTTTGCAAAGTTTTCTTTTAGTGCTAGGAATTTCTTTTGTCAAAAATTTTCTCATGACTTCTCTCCTTTGCTAACCAAGAAAAAAAATCTGTAATTCTTAAAATTATTCATGAAAAATATCAGCAAAACCAAGGAACCTTCATAACGTTACTGAATAACGTTACAAAATCTCCTTCTGTCAGTGTGCTGCTGTTCTGCTGTGTTTCTACTGTTAGGTGTGTTTTGACCTGATTAGCCTTGCCTTATAGTCACTTGAACTCATATTGCTTATCCCTGAAGATCTGGGGATTCTAACTGTGCTAAAGATTTGATGCATGATTGTTCTCTTCCACATCTCCTCAGTGTGGTGATTCTCTTTATTCTGTAATGAGAAAAATAGATATTTTATTTCATTAGTTTTGTTTTCTTGTAGAAAAGGCAGGCACCAGTTTTATATCAATGTGATTTTCCTGCACTACAGTCCTTTGTTCCTATTCTTTTTCACTTTGCTTCAAGTTCTGGTTTTGAAAGCTGTCATTCTTATTCAAAAGTGATCACCCCAAATTTTGCCCAATTCTATCACTTAACAGGACATTAACTCCTCTTCAGCCAGGATTATACCATAGAACAAGGCAATCTCCCTCATAACTGCAGTTATGAGTTATTTTACCAATAATTTAGCTACTATTCTTATGTGTCATATGGAGTCTCACTTATGGAGTACTGCAAAAAATGAAGATGCTTCAGGTCAAATCAGGTGAAATGCTTCACTGTGAAATCAGAGAAAAATTTCTGGAATGGTCTATGGAGCTGCGTAAGCAAGCAAGTTTGTCTTCATAGTCAGGAAGCTTAGTAAAGCTGTATTGAACACCTGCCTTCTAATTGTTGCTCATTATCTTCGCTGCTGTAGGATAAATGGTAGCCTTACCAGGTAGACCACCTAGTTTAAGATGAAAATAGACTTTCATGGAGAAGAATATGAATGCAATCATATGACGCAACTTGAACTGAGACTGAGAGCTAATTAGTTTTAAAAAAATATCCTTTCATATAGCTGTATGCGTGAAACTTGGTTTTAAAAGAGAGTTTTGTTGAAAAGAATCACTTGAGCTTATAATTAATGCTAGCAGTAAATGGTTCTGGTTCCAAGATGAGTGATGGAGTTAGCATGAGTAAGTGCCTGTGTTAGCAAATGCTCTTCTTTCTTGTAACTGAGCTATGAGTCATTAGAATTATGGCATGCTATAAAACTTAATTAGCATTAAAGTATTCTCTCAGGTGATATACATTTTAACAATCTGGTATTAATAGTCACATCCCACAAGTCCATTACACATTTCATGGTTTAATTATCTCTTCTCAATGTTCAGAACCTGTCTGGATTTGTCCATTCTTTGGCAATGAGTGGCAAATTTGTCCAAGTTTTAGTAAGTTTCTGCATGAAGTAATTTTGCATCCTCTTAATATCTGTCTAAATTTTGGATGTCTGGGCAAACAGATAGTAAAGAATAGCCAACATGGACTTATGAAGGCTAAATCATGCTTGACGTAATTACTTTCTGCATTGAAATGAGGAAGCTGAAAGAGTGGTGCATGCAATATACCTTAATTTCAGTTAAATTTCTTATGCCATCTGCCGCAGTATTTTCACTTGGAAGATCATGAAGTACGTAGTGGAAATAAGGATAATTAAGTGGACTGAGCATTGGCTGGATCTTTACATATAAAATGTGACCATCATTGGTTGAACATCTATTTGGTTCCTGGTGAGAAGCAGAGTGCTCTGGAGGTCAATACTGAGGCCCAGGTAATTGAATATCTGTATCACTGGCCTGTGCCATGACGCAGACTGCCCTTTTATCAGATCTGTTGATGACAGCAAATGGGGTGAAATGACTGACATAAACTCCAAAACTTCAATCAAGACAGAACTTGGGAAACTTGAGGCTTGGAAAAACAGAAACATATTAATTTCAGCACAAAACAAAGGCAAAAGTCTGTACCTGCAGTAGAATAATCCATGCATTAGAGGCTGATGACATTAGAGGCTGAAAATGTTGGAAATTAACTGGACGCTCTTGTAGGTGTCCAGCTGAATATGAGTCAGCGGGGTATTCTCATCCTAAAAAAGGCAAACCATGCACTCCAGCTCCTTAGGGTGAGCTTGGCTAGTGCTTTTGAAGGAAGTTACTCTCTGCTTGACACTGATGAAGGCACACAGGGACTGCTATGTCCAGATGTGGCTCCCTGCTTGGAGCACAGTGTTGAGTAGCTGGAGAGGGTCCATTGGAGGACTGCTACTGCAATTTGGGGCACAAATATCCCACGAGGAGATATTGAGGAAAGTGGGCTTGTTTATTGTACTGAAGAGGAGTCTACAAACGTGGCCTGCAGCTGCTTGAAAGTGTGACAAAGGTGGTGGACATCAACTCTCCTCTTCAGAGGCAAACAATAATCAAGAGACACCACTCTCAGGCTGCACCTTGGGAGGCTCATGTTGGGCATCAGGAGAAAACATTTACACAGTAGACTAGTGCTGCAGTGGAACAGGTAGTAGTATCTTTATTCTAGAACTTTTCAAGACTTTGATAGACAAAGCACCAGTTGACTTGAATTGCTGATGGATTAACTGAACAGTAGAATGGACTAAAGGTGCCTTTGAAATGATATGTTTATGATTATGGGAATATTATTTCCATTACTACTGATACAACCAATGACAAAAAATATTTTAAAATTTTATGATAGTGATGATTCTGCCCACAGTATTGCTGGGCAAAGCTGTCTCTGTTAATGTGCTGTTGATTCAACAAATGAAGAAGTCTGGAAACGTTGGTTGTAGTTATGATTTGAGGTCTGCTACATCACTTATATTTTTTAAGACTTGTTCAAAACCAGGGTTGTTATTAGTAGAACATAGTTCCTCAGCTGAAATCAGTGAAATTCCTTCCCTTTTTACCTTTTTTCTCTCCTTCTACCCTGTCAGTTTTAGGTCACATTAAATCTGAAACACGCCATAATTTTGGCAGAAGCTCCTCAACATATCATGAAAAAAAGTAAAAAGTAAACATTTAAAAGGTAGTATATGTTTATTTTTAACTGAAAGTTTGATGCAGAGAATGAAATACTAAAATCTGAGATAAAATACAAAATCATTCCATCTAAATAGAGATGATTTTACCCTACATGTCCAATGGAAAAAAAGGAGAAAAAAAGAGAAAACAAAATATCCTGCAGACTGTTTTAGGGAAGTTTCAATGCATGAGGGAAAAAAGGTGGAGAGCTGGGTGATGATGTTAGATCCCAGGGCAATGTAAAAATTCTCATATTGACCTGTACTGCTGCTGCTCAATGTACAGCGTTCAGTTTGCCCGGCTTCCCAACAATAGAGTTTACTGAGATAAGAGTATAGCTGGACTTCAATAGTTTCTTAGGACAGTTCTTCAGAGTAGAATGAGGCCTCTGCTTGTTCAAATAAACTATATTTCTGCTATATTTCATTGCCTCTATGCTATTTTCTCTCTATCAAAGTTTTCCAATGAATCTCCTTGTGGTCTGTCAGCAGAATAATGGAGTGACACCTTTTGAACTTGATATTCACTTTCTTACTCTTTTATGCAGAGCATGTGAAAGTAAGTACTCTTTGTTCCTAGATTGCTTGGAAAGACTATTTGCTGAAAAAGACAACTGCTTTACTATTTGTATCAATCATAACACCTATGACTACGAGCGAGCTATGGTATTGATCATTTCAGGCTACTTCCATCAATACCATATTAAAATGTATGGCAAGCACTCAATGTAATATTAATGACAATCAATCATAAGCAGGTTTCAGATTGCATTTTAGAAGCCTTTCTGAGCTGTAATCACTGCTTTTGTGTGTCCAGCCACTGGAGGATATAGAAGAGATCTTTGGAAGGCCTTTAGGTATCTTTTTGCATGTGGAAAGTAATATGAGATGCACATTGCAACTATTGTATGCTTGCTGTCCAACAGCGATTTCTAATTACTTTCTGCTGTAAAACACAGTTATGAAATGCGTTATGATTTTCCCATGAATTTCATACTTTATTGTAATTTTCGGTTTTCTTCAAGCCCTGGTAGCTTCTACAATTCAGCTAATGATTCCTATGACATCATTCTCAGCTTCGGAAACCTTATTTTTGCATTCACAGAGATAATTCACTCATATCTTAACCTCATTTCAGAATGGGTATGGGCAGAATGCAGAAAAAAATACATTAAATAGTGATGGCCAAATAGCTCCATTTAACAGTCATTTCCAGAAAGGAAAAATCTAGTTTTCTTCAGAACCATTATTTCCACTTTAAATCCATTCTTGTCACTAAACAGAAATAACTAGAATTAGCTACTTTGGTGGAAATAAAATATTCTTTTTTTTCAAGTCATGTTTTTGGTTTTTTTTCTGTTTAGAGGTGGAGGTGGTGAGAGGTAGGGAATAGGGATAATATATTTCTTCAAAATTTCAGTAATGCAAATACTTTTTTCTTCAGAATAACTTGCCTTGATTTTTTTTTTCATTATGGTTCTTCATGATGTTAATTCCATTCAGTTATGCAGTATCCAAGGTGGTTAATCATATGAGAAAAAGAGATGAAAATACAGATTTGCAAAAGGAATAGTGTTTCATGAATACTGTGGTTTATTTTGCTTTTTTTTCATGATTGACTTAAATCTGTTGAAACCTTCAGAAAATTATGGGTTGAGCTTCCTTCAACATAGGAGGAAATGAAACCTACAAAGAGAATTTTTGAATTTAGTATATTACTCCTGTGTTCTGATTGACTTTAGCTAGGAATTTTGCATATTTATGTACATATTTAAAGCAGAGAAAGCAAGTGTTTTATTCCTTCAAGTTCTTTAATTACCATTGAGGCAGGCTGCTTGGTAGGCCTTAATGACTGGAGACAGCCATGTGTGTTTGAAATGTGTCTTAGAACATGTCCTATTAAGCATGTTCCATGACAACTGTGGCTGTACTGTGTTATATGGTCATTCATCACTATTGCAAGAGATGACGTGACTGGACATCAACAACCACACTGACCACAGTGTCATGTGATATGAAAAAAATCATAGTGCTGCTAGGACTTTGGATCCATTGGTTGTGCAATGGAATTCTCTCAACCTGTGTCATTAGATTTCTGCCTCATGTAATAAAGTGCTTATATCTGAGCAGTAAAAATGAGTATGATCTAGTTTCATGGCTAGGGGACCATGTAGGGAAGCAGGAGATTTGGAAATCCAGTTACTTATTGATTAGACACTCATAGGAAATTGAATTATATCAATAGGTAAAATGAGATGAAGAGTTTCCTTAGAGGGAGAAAATGAAGATTTCAGTGGGTTTTGGCAGTGGGAGAAACCAGTGTGAATCATGTGCGTGTTTTATTGACCGTGTGCTATTAAGCTTTTATGTGAATCAACCTTTCACTACCTTTTTTTAAAAAAAAAAAAAAAAAGTTTAAACTCTAAAAAGCCCAAAAAACCCCTCAAAAATATATTCAAAATCAGTAGACCTTTTCTTTAGTTCCAACCTATTTTCTAGAGAACTGAAGCAAAATTAAAATAAATCCAGATCCATCAGGAAAGTTAAGGATGTACTTGCTATAGGGAGAGTTCTGCTTAATTCTGATCTCTGAGCCTTTTGAATTTAAATCTAGCTTTCTGTAAAACTGATATTTGTTAGTATGTGTAAAACTGGTCAGAGTCCATTCTGTCTCTTTCCTACAAATTTTTATTATGTGTAAAAGTTAACAGTGCTTGTGCCAAGATAAACTCCTGACTTGTGCAGATATACAAAATTTGTATCAAGTAGATCTTTTCTGCATACCATGCATGACATGTAGCTTCTTTTGCCATGTCTGCAGAGCAGAGGAAAGCAGCAAACAAAGAGCCCTATCCCATGGAGGGTTGGCTAGTGTTTGTTCTGCTTAATAACTTAGAGCTGTTTTCAGAAACCATTCTGTCAAAGGGCTGTCAAACAACTCTTCTCAAAAGAGCAATTATCCAGATTTAGTGCTGCAGATCCTCTCTAGGCATCTTCAGGCTTGTTTCCAGTCTAATAATTTGACATCAATATGTCCTACTCTGTCATTTAGTGTAATACTGCCACTAAACTAGCTACCAACGAGAGGAAACAAATAAACTGTAAGTTACCTACACATACTATGTACTTAAAAGCTTTGTGAAAAAGTGGAGAGCACGTAGGAAATCAGCCACTAGGAAATATTGCTGTAAAACACATAAAATATTTATAGAACCATAAAATAGCTCTTAATGTGATGAAGATCCTGTCAGGAAAAATTAAATTTAAATAAAAATTACTGGCATTCATACAGAGGTAAAGCTACGTCATTATCTGGGCTGACAAAAACTTCGGTTCATAGTTTAAGACAGAGAGACTATGAATAAGACAAATGAATAAATGTTTGAACAGCTTTGTTGTGTAGAGTACTCATGTATTCATTTACTCATTCCTCCAATTCAGTTGAGTATTCAGATTTTGGGTTTGCTTGCTATATCAGTGACACTAAAAAATCAAATTAGTACAAAAAACTCTTTGAAATTCTTTTGCTGGAAGGAATTAATCAGCAAATACTCATAGAAGTGACATGGGAGAGAAGGTCTTGTTTATTTGTCATGAATTAAAGTATCAGATTTTATGGTCCCACTCATCTTTTTGCTAAATGAAAGCCCTTTCTTCCTACAGAGGTTTGTTAACATGGTAAATTATTTAGCTCTGGGGTAGATGTATATATGTAATATGCCTATTTATAAAATATTTATGGAAGACATGATTTTATTTCTGTACTAGACTTTTGTACCATGTTATCATTGAAATAATTCTGAGTGAAATAGAGGTTAATAAGTAAAACATTTTGGTGTACTATGAATGAAATGCAGGCATTAATATCTTTACAACAAAAAATTTTGCCAACTGATATAGACATATGGGTATCTATGCAAATAGATCCCTTAGTTTGGAAAATGGTCTGTGCTTAATTTCTTAAAGTTCTTTATACTGCTTTTATCTAGTCTAGGAGATGAAAACTGAAATATGTGTGTTTATATTAGAATCAGTAAATGGGCAGGTTTAGTGTTTCACAAAGGAAAAGAAGGAAAAGATGTTTTTTTGTGACTTTTAATTTTGAGAAGATCACTTGGGTATCAATAGGGGACCAGATACCATTTTCTTAAGTAAACTTCAAAGAAGTTTAGATACAACAAGGTTCTTTGAATCACTCCATTAACTTCTTGCTTTTGGTTTCTCATTATCTTCGTGTTGGTTCTTTTAAGTTATTTTTCATTACTGAAGCATGTTTTAGAGCATTAGCATGCAGGAATTCACAGTTTTTATTGCAAAAGCAGCAAAATAAAGCTGGTTTGTTTTTTTTTTTCATTTTTTCCCCCTGTTTTTGTTTCAATGCATATTTTAATTTTTCCTTCTAGTTTTATTGCCTCTCTCTTTGGGGAGGATGACCATTGGTCTGCCTCAAACTAGGTACCTGAGAGGGATTTAAGATTCCAGATGTTGTGTTATGTTTTGCTTCTGCCAGTGTGGGTGGTGTTCTTGTCCCTTTGAAATGATCTCTGCGACTGTGGAAGCTATGGTGCAGATGGAGGTTTATTAAAATGCTAAGAGAAAGGCATACTCTTGGCTTTCTAATATAGTTCCTGCCTTTTTTTCAAGGTTGTGTGCAGCCGGATTGAAGCTTGTAGTCCCTTCCCTCTCACATCACATGGCAGTTACAGCCCACTGTTCCATGAAAAATGTCTTCTGTTTATTTCAATGAAAAAACACACTGTTTCATTATCTTTGGATTTTGCATTTTTTTTTTCATAAGGATGCACTGAAATCAGTGTGCACAGTGATGAACCACAAAATAAATCAGTTGGTCATCTAATTCCCTTCCCTAGAGATGGGATGCTACTGAGACCCTAAAATCACTTAATTAGACAGTGATACGCACTGTGTGTTGTCATTTGCAGTATTTGAAGCAAAAATAATGACAGAGAAAAAGAATTCACCTCTACTGACCCTTGTGTAATTGTACAGTGCAGTTCTTTCTACCTTGATTAATAACCTTGACAGCAACAATTTGGCCAGACAGTAAAATCTAGTCATATTGGAACAATTTTTAAATTTAACATCTGTGTGCTTAAAAAAAGATGACATTTCAGGCTTTAAAGGATGGAGTATGTAGGTTCTTTTGAAATATTCTATTAATTATATTCAGCATTTAAAATGTGTACTCAAAGCTGGTTTGTTTTTATAAGGTTTGGGAAATTGCGATCAACAGAGCAGGTAAATTAACATGACTCTCCTCTGTGGTGGCAGAATAAGAATATGTGCAAAACAATACGAATATTAGATTTCATACAAAGTATGAAATGCAAAGTTGAATGCAATGTCAGAGGCTGTATTTTTGTGAATGATGTGATGAGGTTTACTAGCTCAGAAATGCTTGCCCTAGTTACGGGTCTTCACTGAACCGTAAGGAATGCTATTTTGGACTAGAAGACCCCAACAATTTATAGAAGTTGGTAGTTGCCAGTCATGCCTCCATGCCTTTTTATGATGCTATAAAGCAAAACTCCATCCAGCATGATGGATCTTCCAAAATGAAAAGCCTTGAGAAGCTTTCCATGTGGAGCTCAAAGATAAAAACTTTGAAAGATAGGCACAGGACAAAACTCTAGAGACACCATGGGTGATTGTCTGAGTGCCCAGAATGATGTTGTAGGCTTCCTTTTAGCTACTCATCAACTTTGATAGAAATTTCCTGAATTAATCTAGCACTTTCTCAAGGACTTGGCATGCTGTTAACTTGTAGATCTTACACCATTATATTGGAAAAATGAAGAAAGAGTTGCCTACTCAGTCACTCTAGCATCTTTGGAATCATTTTTATGTAAACTGGAACGAAATGTTTAGGTTCTTGTACACTAAAATACTATGGAGGGAAAGTTACAGCAACTGAACAAGCAAGTCTATGTAAAGTATTTAAACCTCTGCTAGTGCTCTGTAACCTTCCTTACTTGGGATAACACCATCTGTCCTTTCTTCTCTCCCTGCTTCCTCAATCTGTTCTCTCAAAGCACCTTGCAATTACCTGCACTCAGCCATCTCAAGCAAGTTACCATCTTCTCCTTTTACAGAAATTTAAACCCAATTCAGAGCACAGCAGCTAGAGCAAAGATAAAAGGCAGTTTCCCTGCTGCTAGCAATCTACAACCTTCTAACATCAGATAAACAATGTTACAGTACACTAAAACAAAGCAAATGTTTTTATAATTCATGTTATCACATTAGCAAAATTAAAAATGTCTCTCAAGGTACACATAGGTAGCAAAAATATGTGCATGATGTGTGACCAACCTAATCCTAGGGGTGTATGTAAAAATATCTAAGTATCTAAAAGAACCTGATCAGAGAAAATTGGACTATGATGGCAAGTGAAGGTAGAGGGGAAGGCGTCTAATAAAAATGTGCAAAAATATCCAACTACAAAAAAAGCCCATTAGAAGAGTCACTTGGCAGCCTGAGCTGCACTTTTCTGACATGAATAAGTAAGCAGATTATTTTCCCCCTTCTATGCATGTATGTTTTGAAAAATTTTATACAGTAATATGAATATTCTAGATTTGGTATTTTTGGTGATTAAGACATCCGATACTGTCCCTTTGAGAATTTAAGAACTTCATGATTTAATTAAATGTCTGTAACACCAAAGTTCTTTGACATCTCTTTGGCGGACTTCACTTGCTTCACCTTCAGTCTTCCTGAATATGAAAAATTAGACTGATTTGCCAAAGTTGAGGACTTCGTGTTATCCAATGTCTCAGACCTTGAAACTTAAGGAAAATATATATTGAAAGAACTAAAGATACACTTCAAAAGAAGAAATTCACCTATTCAGTTTCTGCAACAGTAGGAGCTGTTATGACAGCTTGCATAGGATTTGACAGGTATGTTATATGTATGCAGATAATTCTTCCTCTTCTTGCCCAATGAAAACAGCAGTTGACTGATACCTCCTGTCATGTCCATTTTGGTTTTATTTTGGTTGTTTGTTACCAAATTTTTTCAATGTGTTAATTCTAACTTCAGGTTGAGGTTTGTGTCCACATGTAGGTAGAGAGTGAGGATAGATGATTAAAATTGTGATTAAAAAGCAGCTATGAAAACTAAAACCGTAGTTAAAATCTCTCTTTAAATAATAAGAAGACTTTCTTAGCTTGTAGTAAAAAATATTATTAGCAGTTCAATGAAATGTGTTGAAGAAATTCTAAAGCAAGCAGATTTCATTAACCAAAACATTAGAAACTACCTCTAAATTTAAGTGCAAAGGCTGCAAAAAAGCATTGCTTATTTGGTATGTTCCATACTCAGCATGATGTGAACAGATCTTTGCATTAGATGGATCTTTGCACTTGGTATAACTAAAGGCAGTTGTATTTAAGCAGGAAAGTGGATAGCAGCTTTTTGTAGGACCAAAAGACAAATCTGCTGGAAAAACAAACAATTGCAGGAATGACTACACTGAGGTGTTGAATCTTTTGATATTGCCTGCATAAGGCTACTAATTATCAGAAAAGTCATTAAAAAGTATGCATTTGTCACTAATAATTCATCCATTGCTAACCCGAAAGTCCCAATTTTCAGGGGACACATACAAAGCTTGACTTTACTTGCTTCTAAAATCCAGGAATTTGTTTGAGTTATGGATTAGGCTTTGCATGCAGATGGCTCACCCTGACCTGTGGCACAACTAACAAGGTAACAACATGAGGAGTTTCAGGTTGCTGCAGAATAAAAAGGCAGACTCATGTTTGTGCAGATGACCCACCTTCACCTGGGCATCACTAACAAGATGGTGACATGAAAATGTCAGGATACTGTAGACAACAAAAAGTGGGCGGTGCGGAGCAATTATCTAAGCAGAATTAATGTCCAGGACAGAAATTCATAGGGTATTATTTATATCCAGCACATTCAATTCATATATTAAATAGCAGATCATGCTAGAAAATCAACCAAACTTGTGCCACTGGAAAAAGGAGGAATAGGTGTGTTTTTTATTTGGGAAGGGATGGGGGTGAGGCAATGAAATTATTTGAGAGCTGAGATGAAAAGTACTATAGCTTGAAAGTCCTATATCTGATAGATGCATTCTGAAGCTGGATAATACATCTGTTTTTTTTCCAACCACACTCGTGTATGACTTCCAAGGTTGGAGGGGGTGGGATGATTTCCCCAGTGCTGGCAAGGGAGCACCTGGAGGGTATTTCTTGCCATCCTAACACTCATTCATTTTATAGTACCTTGCAGTTTTCCCAAACTTCAGTTTAGACTTCAATGTTCCCCAGGCAATATGTGTGCCCATCTGTCTAATGTGCCAAGAATCTTACATGTTCCCTTACTGGTACTCCTCTTGCTTTTTCCTGCTGATAAAAAACCCATTTTCTCTCAGCTTTAATAGAATCAAATTAAGCTCTGAGCAGTTCTTTGCAATGTATACATTGATATATTTATATATATGATAAAATATTACATTACATTACATTAATATAGAAATAAATGTAACAGCATAATTTTATATAGTATAAATATCTAATAATATATAAATATAATAAAAAACATATGCATTAGTATATTCAGTGTTAGATGTCCCTGGTTTTATTTGAAACTTTCAAAGGTTTGCTCATTGAAGAGCAATCTTTAAAAATCTTTTTGCTCTTACAAGAGTGCCTCTTTTTAGAAGTACTAAATTTATACATAATATTTGAGTTATTAATATACTCAGCCCGAGCTGATTGAACTTTTTGTGATTTAAACCTGGCTAGCAAACATGTGCTGTGCAGTTGCATGGTCACAATTACTGCCACCAATATATTATATATATAAAAATTATATCTAATAATAACAATAACAGCAGCAGTAACCACAACAACAACAGTAATGTAATGAAAAAAGATATAACAAAAATAGAGAGTAATAAAACTCCAGAGAGATGCCTGATGCACAAAATCACTGCTCAGCACCTACTGAGCAATACCCAGCCTTTCCCTGAGCAGTGATTGAGCCTTCCCAGTTTATGTACTGTGGTGTGGAACATCCCTTTGGCCAGTTCAGGTCAGTTGTCCTGGCCGTGCTCCCTCTCATCTTCTTTTGAACCTTCTGGTTGGCAGAGAATGGGAAACAGAAAAGTCCTTAGGCTAAGCACTGCTCAGCACCAGCTGAAACATCAGTTTGTTATCAACATCATGATCATACTACATCCGAAACACAGCACTGTACCAGTTGCTAGGAAGAAAATTACTTTTTTCCCAGCTGAAATGAGGACTGTGAACTATTTTCTTCCTTTTAAATTGCTTAATGTGTTAAGACAACATAACAGTCATCCTGTTCCTTAAGGGGATTCCTATTAAGAATCTATTTTTTTCTCCTTTCAAGTTTGCCTACACGTTTGGCAGTATAGTTAAGAACTGGATTTTTAAAAGATGGGAAATAAAAACCAGAGGTGTTAAATTTTTACTGTCGATTGAATTTGTGTTTTCATAGCTTATGAAGTGTTATGTAAGTGGCATGCAGATAAGAGGGCTCAGTGTGAGAGGCTGCAATGTTTTTGGGTCAGGCTTGCCTAGAAATTTTGGATTTTCCTCCCACATTGATATGAGTTACACTGCTCTATGAAACAAATTCTGGAGGTTCAAATCTTGAGAATGCACGGCAAAGTTTGGTGCATAATGTGAAACACTCAAATTTTCAGAATATTTATTCTGTTGTAAAAAAAAAATTACTTTTTTATTTGGTTCTATTACCACTGATGTGTAGTCTGTATAATGGAAAGTTGAATTACTCATTGTAAGTCCTTAATTTGTATTTATAGCCACAGAAAGAAAAACTATTTGATAAGACCCTTCAGGTAGATTAACTTTGGGCTTTGTGCACAAGACTCCACTTGCTGCATGGAAAGAAGCTCAGCATTCAATTTCAATGTGTACCATCAAGCAGAGTGGTAAGTGGTGATTTACTGATGGTTAAAGTTTGAATGCATTTCTTACTCTGAAAAGTCTGAAATTTTCAGTCAGTCTGAGCATTAAAGTAGGTAAAACCTTGTAGGGTATGCTATTGAGTAAAATTCAACGTAATGTTAAATCATGCTATAAATCTATGTGGATTTTTGGGTGGTCATCTTTTTATTTTGGTAGGGTGCATTGAAGGTTCTGTATGTTAGAAAACTTGCTGCTGAAATTTCACATGTGGTATCATAAATATTTTTAGCCTAATTTTTCAAAAACTCAGTAAAATGCTATAAATTGGACTAAAAGAGGCCAAAGAAATGAAAAAGCAAACCTTGATGGTTTCTAGGAATACTACTGTTCACAAGAAAGTTTCTTTGGATAATCCTGGTTATATATTCAAAAACTTACTGCACATTTCTCAACATTAGAAATCTACAACAAAAAGGTGTTCAGAGAGAAACAGAACACATTTAGTAGAGAAAGGAGTAATACTGAAATAATTTTTCCACTCATTTTGCCTCATGAAAGAAAATGAAATTATCTTAGAAGCAACCAACCAACCCACAACCCCTTCAAAAATAATTTTGTTTTTAAAAGTTATTATGAGAATTATGATATCAAATCCAATAATTATGATATTATGATAACAGATCCAATAACTTCAGCTGATCTAACGGGGGATTGTCTGAGTGAGTCAATTATGTTGAATATAAGTCCTGAAAATTCACTTTTCAGACACACTAGTCACCGCCTAGCTGAGGTAGTTTCCCTGTAGATGTTGGCTGAACAAAATAACCCTGCTGGTGTGACAGCATCCATAAGAAGTCATTTGCACATAGTAAAAACTGAGTATTTGCAGAGAAGACATTAGAGAATAAAATCATCCTGCTGCAGTAATTCCCTCCATCTAAGCTGGCTGAGTTGTAGCTTTGTTCATATCGAGAGTAAAACAAAATTTTACAGGAAATGAATTTTTTTTGCACCTGTTTTTCTTGGAAATAGCCTACAGAAGTGTCTGCTCTTTCCTGATCACCATCTAATGTGCAATATTTCCTCTTTTCTCTGGCTTATATATTGCTTTAACAGAAAGGATTGCTTATAATCTCTTTAACAAAATAGTCCATTAACCCATGTTAGCACAAAGCAAGAGAGCATCTGCACTGATTTCCTTACAGGTGTTGCTCCTGTCACGGCAAGCTGGGAAAAGGCTGGATGCTCAGTCAGGGTATGAATATTGGTGTCCTCAGATATTCTGGGTGGTCCATGACAATGAACAACAGAAGACTAATTTTCATCACTGCACAAAATTAGCTATGTAATGTCTATTGTTTTCTAATTTCTCACTCATCACTCTAGAAATGTAATCCCAGGTGTCTCATTTCTATGCAAGCAGATGTGGAAGCTCATAATCAGAATTGCAACCTGAAAGAATGAGTTCTCAGATCTTTTGGTTGCCAGGGAAACTACATTCTCAGTCTGTGTATGTTTACAATAGCTTCCTTTCCAAAGCTGTCTAAATTTCATGTTGTGGCACTTGGGACCAGACTATGATAGAGAAATAGTAATATATGTCTACTAAATGTTATCATTGATTTCTTAAATAATATTTACAAAAATAGGTTGTACATTCTGCTTCCAAGTATGTATGATTTTAGAAGATATGTGACAAATCTAGGAAGTATTTAATATATATTTTGATCCTTCTGGCTACTTGTCTGTGCTGCACTTATAAATCAGCCTCCAGTAGAGTACAGTTAGGTATGGCCTGCATATCTAAAGAAGTAATTCTCAACAAAAAGCTCTTGCAGCAGAAACTGTGTTTTTTCTCCTGCAAACATTGTATGTTTTTCCTGACTACTTAGTGGCACAGAAGCAGGATGGGGGTTATTGAATCTTGCCACATTAATGGGGACTATTTAGATCTAGGGAACTGTCATTTATGTGAGAGAATTCAGAAGTTTTTTTATAATAATCACATCTTGGTGCCATTCCTAAATTCATGTACTCTGACTAGCATTTAACATTTCTTTAATGTACTCATCCTAATATCCTGTTTTTTCATTCAGGATCACAAAGTTAGATTTCAGAGAGTGAGAAAGTCCAATTTCCAGACAAAAGTATCAGACACATTTTTTTTTGTTTTAATTAGTCAATGAATTAATTTTCAAAATCTTATCTCTAAAATGCATATGGATAGTGGCATAGTACTAAATTTGTGCTTGTTCTCTGTGGAGGCAGCTTCTCTGACCCACTGGCTTTCTTCTGCACCACTTGTGAATCAATACAGTTCTCCACATTCAATACAGCAAAAGCACCTGTCCTGTGCTGGTACATGGTCTGCATGCAGACTATTTCTAGCTAATTTTCTTCACAGCAGCAGCAATCATTTTCACATTATTTCCTCCTGGGCTATGAAATACAGAAACATTTGCTTTTTCATCTTCTGTGAAGGCCTATTATCACTAATTTTTATTTCCTACGTTTGATAATTTAAAAAAAAAATCCAAACATGGGCATTTTATCTACAAAGGCAGCTTGTAGGAAGCTATCTGGAAGATTTTGATGTGCAGAGGCTCAAAATGACCAGCAAAATCCAGACAGCATAGAAGATCCATCAGATTTTTTGTCTCTGAATTATTTCTCAACAGAATGTACCATCAATAACAACATAAATTAAGTAAATAGCTTAAGGAAAAGAATATAATTTTTAAAAGTCCCACATTAACATTAATTCTCTTTAAATGTGAATCAAAACTTACGTAGGGTTTAAAACCAACAGGTGCTGGGGGAAGGAAAATAGTCATCATGTGAATTAATGACAAGACCTAGGATTTGGAACACTTCAGTTTGAATAATGTTCATGTAGCTCAGTAAGAGAAACAATTACTGAACTGAAGGTAATTGCTATAGGCATTGCAAAAATGTGGCATGTATTCCATGCTTGTAAAATTAATATAAAAAATGATGTCATATATATTAAAAGAGTGAAAACTGAAGGGTTTTAACAGCCTGGATGCCAAATGGAGTTCAAGTTATTTTAGTCTCTTGTATAAAATTCCAAGGACACCGAGAAGATCTAATTAATCAATGACAAAATAGGTGAAATTGTTGGTAAAGTAAGTCCAAAATGTTACAATAAAGTATTATAAAATGAGATTCAAAGCAAAATACAGCAGTTCAGAGTCTGGATGAAGTGGAGTCGTATATGGTGTTTGTCATGTTTTATGTTTCCTTGTATTTGGTGGGAAAAGAAGTAAAAAGCCAAAATTAGTTATTCTTCACGAACTTGTTGAGGTGGGCAGTGTGTATTGCATGAGCTGGCATAACTGTAATGCTGCTCTGTTAGCACAGAGGAAGATCTTGTGTGAGTGAATCAGTAGACCTGCATCTGGAAATGAATGAATTAAAAACTTACCATGTGATCTGGATCTGCCATTTGTTCATTTGAATTTGGAACCCAGTAGCCAGTAAACGGATGTATTTGAAAAAAAAACCCCATACGTAGATGAAGCATTATTATGAGATTAATGGCTAGAGCATAATAAAGCTGATTCTTTCCTATATTTTTTTTAACTGACAGAACATATAAATAATTAGCTCAAAGAATTCTTTGGTACAGTGGCTTCTGAGTTTGCAATGTGCTCAAGTCACTGATCCTGGAGGACTATTAAATAAGTGCATCTTACTATAATGTTGGACTGATGTCTTTAAGACATTTGAGAAACTGACACAGTTTGTGGAGGAGTTCTGTAGTGTGAGAAATATCTTAATACATATTTAAAGCTTTATGTTATGTGACTATTGAATGGGTGAAGAGGCTCACCCAGGAGCTGAGAGCAGCAGCTGGGATGCCGTGCAGAAGCTGCTGACAAACAGAGTCAGATCTGTGCCATTAGACTGGCTCTGTGCTGGCTATGAAGAATCCTGCAGTGAGTCACAGATGAATGAAACATTGCATATTTTAGCTCATATTTTAAGGGAATTAACAAGGTGACTTTAGAGAAGAAAAAAATAGGTTTGTTGATATCAAAATTATAAACCTGCTCTTGTGGCTTGTGCTGATGAAGGGACAGGACATTTATATTTTTTTATCTAAGTAATAGTGGGAAAGAAAATCTTCATGCACCTAATGGTTGATACTGAGCAATATTCAGTACTTTGACTGCTGAGTAGTGGAGTCCACGTCACTCCCTACTTTTGTGCCCTGAGTTGCAGTCTGTGTGTCCAGATAAGAGACTTAATTTTCTGAATTTCAACTTGACTAACTCCCTGAATATCTGGCTTGTTTGAAGTAAAAAACCCAAAGTCCAATTTTATATTTATCCATCTTTAAAAGACTCATTTTCAGAATTTCATTTTCACTTCTCAATAGTGTCTCCCTACAACACTCTCAAAACCAAAAAGTATAGTTCACCAATAAATTTGCTGGTCTTTATTGAAAGTGATCTTCCCAAATCAATTGTGTTGCTTTTCCTCCATCCCCTTTCTCACTTTCAAAGTGATCATGATACAGTTATTTGAGATAAGTGAAGCTCCTTACTAAATGGAACATTTATTTCAAGTCCCATTCTGTAAAAAACATGATACGTTAGCAGCTTAAAGTCTGTCATAGCTTTCTTCAATTTGTAGGCATGTATTTGCCATTCTGTTTTCAATCATCGTGGAAGTTTTCTTGAACTGCTTCATGTATTCTACACAGGAGAAGAGTGATGAGAGCTTGAAAGAAAAAAGATGGGGAAATGCCTTTGGGAATACTGAGTTAGTAAAAAAAAAAGCAAAATGGAAGATTTCAAGTTCACAGGACTTGAGTGCACCTAGTTCCTAACCAAAATACACACTTTTATTTGGAGAGGAATTGCACAGACCAGCTGTTGGTTTGTCTCAGCACCTCCTCTACTAAAATGAAATATATCCCTTATATGCACCCTGCTGCTGGAAACATAGATGCCAGTGACTACCGTACTCAATAATGAATCTCCTCAGGCTTTTTCTTTAGTGTCTTTGACTGAGGCTAGAGTGATATTTTTGTTGTTTGGGTTTTTTTTTTAAGTAAATAGTCAATATTTTAGAGTAGACTACCTCCTTGCAGTAAGAAAATGACTGTACACTGGTCTATGCCATTGAGGCCTCTTGAGACAGAACTTCCTATGGCTTCTATTATTTGGCAAACAAGTCTTATTTATTTTAGATTAGTTAACTAATTAGTCTTCTCAAATCATGTTTTACTGGATGCAGTCTGAGTTTGTTACCAGAGTGAGATGTTCCCCCATTAATTCAAAGTTTCCCCAACCTGAAACTCAACAGGATTTTGAGTCTTATTAATTCTTAATTCCTGGGTATGAACTTTGGAAAGGAAAATGTTTTTTCCAGAGAAAATGAGAGTGCAAAGGACAATGAACAAAATTTGCCATAAACTTTAATGGAACATTAGAAACAATGTGTTTCTAATATTGTGTTCTGTCCCTCAGCTATAGTGTAGCACTGCCTTTGTGGATTTTCTTTACCATTCAGTAACTGCAAGACCATTTGCCTTTCAAATTAATGCCAGATAAGCTTCTGCAGGCTTTCAGCAGGACAAGTGTGCCCCAATGTTAAATCACCACTTAAAGGCTAAAACCATTAACTATCACACCAATCTTTTCCTTCAGAACTGCAATTGGCAATAAGTGTAAAATTATTGAGAAACTGGTCATGTTTCTGAGAACTCCAACTTCTGGTCTGTTATTTTCTGCTGCTTCAATAGCAGATGTTGCAGTGTTTGCCATTATTAGAAGAGTCAGTCCTGAATATCTTGGTTTTGATTTGATCATATGAATAAAGGGGCTTTCATGTAGGGCTTTATATCAAAATATTGCTTTAAGTAAATAAGATGCAAAAGAATGGTTCTATCTGCTCTCTGATTACAAAGGTTTTAAACTTCTTTAAAAGTATGAGAAGTTATTAGTTGTTCTTAGCACTGCAGAATATTCTGTGGAAAAGCTACATTTATATATGGGTATTATAAAACTGATTTCAGTGGGATGTTGAATGATGTTTTACTGTTGAGTCAGACAGGTAAATGTTGATAGTGAAAATGCCCTTTGTAATGCAAAGACTCTTCATTCTTTATGAAAACTGCATTGCAAGGTCATGGACTGAAAAAAGGAAAATAGAGTATGGCATTGCCTTGTTGCAGTATCAATGAATTGTGATCACAGTAAATGTGCATTTTTTAGTAATTTTTTTTCTGTCTTGCATTGCTGCATTTGAGTGAAAAGTAACTATGGAGATACTGAAATAGAAAGTTTTTGTAGTGGTGCAATTCAAAGATGCATGGAGAGAGAGCTCAAAAATTTTACTGGTTCAGAGTGATTCTAAAGCTAAACCTAAAATTATTACAGGAGCATTTCTGCTTGAGGTGATTTCTTCAGTAAAGTTTTATTTTGTTTTGTTTTATTTATTTTTTTTCCCCATTCAATTCTATATCTTCTGGCATATTGTCAATAATAAGGAGAATATGTCCAGCTTAGATAACAATCCTACTGTTCACATTATGGACAAAGAATTCAGCTCTAGTAGACTTGGCAGAATGAAATTGGAACCAAGAGGTCCCTTCCTGAAATTCTTCTAGATTAAGATGGCCTAAGTAACCCGATAGTTTCAATGCTTCACACATTCAATACAGGAAAAAAACCAACCTACATTAAAATCATTATCGCTTCTATAAGATAGAACTGTATTTTTCTCAAATTTCAAAATCCTAAGAAAATTAAATTAGTGGTTTTTATGTTCAGAATGCTGAATGAAGTTTGTGTTCTTACCTTTTGTGTAGGTTAGCTTTTACACAGAAAGATATCTGGTGCAAATAGGCTTTTGTCCCCCATGTGTTTATTTATTCCCTTAACCTGCTGGATTAATTAGGTGAGTAGGTATTAAATATTCCAGAAGTGGCAGAACTGGAACTGCCATCATAAAATGATGTTGGTAGTGAATTTTTTTCTATTATGTCTGTAGGAATAAGATGGAAAAATTACGCTTCCATCTCAGAGTTTTTCGCTTCCAATGTATGTTTTAAAGGTCAACATCAGCATTGTCTGGGAACAGTAGGATTTTGACATAGACCTGGAGTGGATAGTTTTGGAAGTCAGTTTGAATTAAGCTAAATACTAAAAATCCTAAATATGTTTGGGGTCATAAAAGTCATGGAAGGTAAGGTAATATGAACAGCAGCTTTGTAGCTGCTGACACAGGCACATTTACATTGAGGACTAATTATTCCTAATTTTTGTCTGCATAATTCCAATTTCTTCTATGAATAATAAGAAGTACTGTATGCAAAATATATGCATATAGTCCTTGCATGCTAGGTCCAAGCTGTTATATTTTCAAATATATAGAACTTCTGTAGTCAGAAGAAACCATTAAAAAATGTCCTATCTCAAAGTCATCCCAATTCCATCATCCTATTCTCAGGTCAGATTAGCAGCCTGTGAACTTGAATTAACTGATTTGAGTTGAGATAACCTGATTTGAACTGACTGCAATTTTACTCTAACCATGTATCAAATTTTAACAGATGAAAAAGGATGATGACTTTGTAATGCTGAAATTGTTGGAAGATAATTTTTAGTTATTAAATTTGGAAAACTAACAAACAAAAACCAGCTATGTAAGTGTGAACGTTTCTGTTAGTACCCTCTCTTCTCTTTGGAAAACAATGTAAGACATTGGAATCATATTTAAGATTTGAAAATGTAGTTTAGGAAAGAAAAAATGGAGTCTGATCTCAGTGGAAATGCAAACTATAAGCACAGATAGCATGTGCTGTTGCAGAGCAACTGGATTTTCAGCTTGAATGCTTGAGAGTTGTCTGTTTACAGTAGCATAACAAGCTGCCAGTTGTCCTTCTGTTATTTTTTTCTTTAAACTCATCCATGCATTTCTTTCTTTCTCTTTGCCTCTGCTGTTTTTTTTGTTTGTTTGTTTGTTTGTTTTTTGGTTTTTTTTTTACTTTCTGCCATGTAGCCTAATATCACATCTTCTTCACCCTTCCCTGTCTTATGGTATTTTCTGTTAGCAAACAATGACAGTGTAAATCTTGGGTGGATATTTCTACCAGAAATACTTCTTACTTTCTGGTCTAGAAATTAATATCATGCCATGTATAAAAAGAAGTTTCCTAAGCTGATCTTCATTCACTACTGAGACAAACTGTAGAAACAGACCTCGTTCAGGATGACTCTGTCTGATGTGCCATTCTCTTTCTTCTCTCACTGTGCATCATAACTTGTATTCTCTGCAAACTGATTTCCCAATGCAAACAGGATTTTGTGTGTGGCAAAATGAGCATAATCCTCTACGTACAGTAACAAAAAAAGATGACTCCTCTTAAAGGACTGAAGCATTTTTCGAAGGATGAGGAGAGTGAGTACTTGCTAAATGTAGCTATGACCTGGCTTGATGGATCAGAATTTGAGTGACAATAGTGTTTAATGAGTAAACAATTTCTTGTGGTTTAGCTCTTTTCCTTTGCTACTGAAGATTTATAAAATAGCACTATTAATAAAGTAAATGAAAATAGAATATTGTCTTTCTTCCTCTGCTTTGTTCTATAGGCTTTTTGATACTGTTTTTCTTTTCCAGAATATTGGTAAACCTTTTCTTCTGATTGACTGCATAGAAAGGGGTATGAGTCCACTACTTAATGGGTTTTTAATGGAAATGTGTGGTAGTCCCTGCCAAATATACTCTTGGCATTTTCCTGACTGTTGGAAAGCATTGCATTTTCATGAGTATGTATGTCAAAATTTTGGTTCTCATAGCACAAAACCACACCTTGGTGTTGAAGAGACCATTTTTCCTGGTATAAGTTTTCATGCTGTATTAAAAAACTGCAAAGACAACACATTTTGACGTTGTTTTATTATTGCTACAATACTTATGAAAATTAATTTTAATTTTAACAACTTATAATAATAATGTAAGGAAATAATTTAATTTCCCATAAAATAGATCCCTCTCTAAGCAGTCATTAACTGTGCTCTTGTTCCCCATGTATTTCCTCCGATTAATATTTATGAATCATTTTATACAGAGTGGTGCTCAATTTCAAGATCCAGGAAGGGATGGTAAAAACAGAAGGAGAAAAGGGAATAACTACAATAAAGGCTTTTTGTATTTTTTTTTTTTTTTTTTTTTTTTTGTGAAAACAGTGAGGGAACATATGACAAATTTAATGACCTGGCCCTGCAGGAAGAACCACTGAAAACCTTCCATAAGAAAAACACTTTCTGATTCTGAGGAAATGTTTTGATGGGAACTTATTGATTTTTTTCTCAGCTCTCGGGAGATACTGGCCAGTCTGCTTGTTTGTCACTTTTCATGCCATGCTGCTTGCTCCCTTGTGCTGTCAGGGGAGCAGGAGGGTCCTGCCAATGCTCTCTGCTTCTCTTTGAACCTAAACACACAGTGATCCAGTCCTGACTTCTAGGCAGCTTTCTCTTCAGCCTGCTCAGTTTCCCAAAGAAATGTCTCCTTAATGAGTTGGGGAGTCCTGAGCAGCTCTCAGTCCATCACTCAGTCACCCCATAAATCACTTGCTTCCCATTATATCTGGTCTCAATGAAACCAGCAGTTAGCTGAGTTTCATTGCACTGATGTGTTTGTGTAAGTATTTCTACAGTTTTCTGACATGAAAAATGTATGTATTGAGACTCATAAACTCAGAGGTGATTAATGTCTCCTTTTCTCACCAGATTATCCAGAAGGAATATATCTGCCCCATAAGTGCCCTGACAAGCTAACTCATAATAGAGACCAGTTACTGAGGCAGTCAGCACTTCAAAAATGTTTCTTTATGTCACCAGTATTTTGTCAGGTGGTGTTACCCTAGCAGGGGACTCATGAGTCAATACCCTGCTCACATTGATCAAGGGGGCTCTGGTTTACAGGAAATGTGGAAGGATATACACACATTACGTAAATTTCCAGGGAAGATTCTTTAAGTTAGATGTTACAGTTTGGGAAGTAATTCCAGAGGGATGTATGCTTTCTGATGAATGAGACTTCAGATCTAAAAAACACAGAATCCCTCTCATCTGCTAAATGAAACACAGAAAAAAACTTTAGAAACGAATCCCAAAGTGGCTAATGATGTGCGTTCTTTCTTGACAATTACATGTCCAGTTTTTTAAATTAAGGTTTCGGTGATGGAGAGAGATGGAGAGACTGACTCAGTGATCAGAATCCGATTTTATTGTGGGATACAAATGCTTATATACTATTTCAAGGGGACTAGTAATGTGTACTACAATGATTAGGTTAAAATCACATACACAAACTTATGCATATAACAACATATCTTGCTTGCAGAGTTTAATGGGAATTTCTTTTTCCAGTAAACCAGTTTGATTTAATCTTCTTGCAATCTAGGTCTAATTTTCAAAGTTCTGTTTGCTTTTGCCAAGGCATCCTGTTATCAAATCTCTTATGTTAACCAGGTTCAAAGTCTGTCCTCTGTATTTTGCCCCCCAACTTAAGGGAATTACTTTTTTTTATTTTATGTTTTAGAGAATAAAACACCTTTGTGATTTTATTTTGCATCTTCTCTAATATGAGAGCTATTACTAGAAAATTGGAAAACAGCACAGAATTCATCTCCTGGGAAAATGATGAGATTCACAGTCCTGCCCTTGGTGCAGTGAAGATCTCTTGTGCTTTCAATGCACACCATAATATAGCAATAACAATAAATAATTTAATGATGATAAGAATGTGACTACTATTCTCAATCTCTGTGACCTGATGCTGGATATCTCCAGTCACAGGTAAGAAGTATATAGGTTGAAGTCTGCACAAACTTTGTTGTTTTCAAAGACTGTTTTGTTAGATGTTCAGTTGTATATTTTATGCTGGGCTGAGCCATATACACACTTTGCCCTGCACACATCAGATTGGTCACACTAGGAGGACACTGCTCTCTACTCATTATCTCAGGAAAGGCAGTTTATAGAAAGTGGTGACTCATTGTAACAGTCAAATATCCAAAACAAAGGTGACCCTCCAGTTCCCCCTTGTTTTGATGTAAGTTCACCCTGCATTATAATTGGTGATCATTCTTGACATTCCTTATTTTGCACATAAAAATGGTTTTGAGCCCATCACTCAGCAAAAGTATAACTGCTAGGAACCTAGGAAGCAGGGGAAGTATTTTAGTCTTTTGCCTATGTTTAACTGTCCCAGTCCCACCTACAAAAAAAATAATTGTTAGTTTGCTATAGATTTGGCAGATCTTTAATAAATAGCAGTGCAGAATACATTCTTCCTTTCTCTTTCTAAGAAAATTTTCTTTTTTATGTGTCTTGAATTTTTCTTCCATTTTAGTTTTGGGTTATGTGTGCTATACTCAATGTGTACGTTTTACTGCTGCAGCAGTTACAGACAGTGAAGTAGCGAGGACTTAATGAATTATAGATGACTGTTACATCCAAGAATCTTAGATGAATAACAGTATTATTGGATAAAATTCAAGTCAGAAACATGTTCTAATAAATGAACTTAAGTCTTGTATCTGCCAAAAATGTGAAATGCCATCCAAATACCAACTGAAATAATGTTAAGGAATCAGTCTACAAGAAAGTTTGTAAAAAGGAAGGTGCACTAACTAGAGGGAAGATGTTTTGCAGCAGCTATTTTGTCCATTACTTTTGAAAGTGTTGGCAGTGCAGTTTGAATGACTGTAATTAGTATAGTTACATAATTGTTATTCCTGTGTTTCTCAGCCTGACATGAGGCTGTTCACTGCCCTAGAAGTATATGGTACCCATGGCTCCAGTGTTAGGCCTATTCTCACAGATATTCTCACAAAGTAATAGCTCTTTTGAGATATGTATTACAGAGCTCACTGAGTTTAGGATTTGTGTTTGTTTTAGTCAAATCCTAGCCATGAAAAATTAGTAATTAGATGTAGGTTACTACTGTGAATTTTAGCTGCACAGTTTGCGCAGGATTAAAAAAAAGTGCAAGTTGTGATGGGCTGCTGATTGTGTGGGAGCATGAGAAGGGGGAAATATTTGAATGAAACTGTGGCTCAAATAATAAGACATAATAGGTGTGACCTATTATTAGTGATTTCTGAGTAAAATTGCAAATAATAATATACTAACATGAAAACAAAGAGAGATTTACTAAGTGATTTCTTTCCCACTGGATATTTATAGGAAAAACTAAAATCAAAGCTGAAAATGTTATATGTTCCTTTTATTTATTAATCCCTTCAAATTTAGCTGTGATGTTGAAAGAAGCAGAACAGAATTTAAAAATCAAAGCCAAAGATATTTATAGGGAAATTAGAAAAATCTCAAAACAATGTGTATTATACAACCACACATAGGACAGTTCCTGGGGAACTAGGTAGACTGAAATGAATGAAGGAATAAATGAATGAATGAATTAAAGCTTTTCTGGATTCTGTTACTGCTGGTCTGATCCCATATTTAATACTTTCATGAATTTTTAATGTTTTGTGTAGGAGGACTTGCCTTAAGGCTGGTTCATTCACCAAAGTGGCAACATGGTGTGTAAAATGACCTCTTGCCCATGGCTGGTTGCAGGAACAACAGCACTTTGAAATTATGCTTCTGGGGAAGTTATAATGGTTTTTCAGAGGATTTACAGAAGCAGCTTGTACTTAGCTTCTTGGCCTGACCATCCTCAGGTGGTATCATCCACTTTATTTTAAACTGGCCTGCTGGAAGCCCACACATATGTCATTTACTCAGTTTTTGTTCTACTACCCAGCTTATCTGGGAGCTCTTTGCAGAAGCTAAGCTGGGTGAATTTTTTCCATGTTATAGCCTGTGTTTGTAGAGCTGAGAAATGACTCACACCTCTCAGCTGCACCAGCTGTTAGCTGGCTGTAAAAGCTTAAATGTACCTTGCTGCATTGGAATCTTCACATGTGCAAATCCATGACTGCAGTTTAAGAGTTCTGTGCAATAATGGCAGCAGAGACAGCTTGTTCCAAAATGCCCTCTTGACTGTAGCCTGTCTTCCAACATAGAGCTGCCTTCTCTGCTTCTCCCATTCCTGGGCATCTTGAAAGCTGGTCAAATATTGTATCTGAACTGTCCTATGTGAGCATTTTTGCAACTTCCTGCTGTATCACCAATTTCCTGGTGGAGGTTTCGAACTCTTGGGGCATTTTCATTGTCATTATCATAAAATAATTGGCAGACCCTAGATTAAACTATGTATGTCTGCTTGGTGTTTGAAGCATAACCCTGTGCTAAACAGTCTGGTTGCATGCACATTTTAAAATTATCAGTAATTTTTACATTGTTTTTGAGAGAGAGGCAAGTTACCTTGGTAAAAGATTGAATACCATGAGAATCTGAGTACATGTCACTGCAGTCAGAATAGTCTGATTGGCATTTTCCCAAATCACATCTCAGAAGTTTTTTCCTTTTCATATCTAAAACATTGTAGTAGATAAAACATTGAAACAAGTATGATAAAAACGTTCAATTGGCTGATTACTTAAATGTTGTATAGAATATTATTTTGAATGTTCATTTTTAAACTGGGGTACTGTTTCTATTTTTTATTTTAGGGAATAAAAAATTTCCTACAAATTTTCAAGTGTCTTCAACAGCATTAGTGAAATCTATACTGGAAAGCAAGGTCTCTCTCTTTATTATATACACACATTTTATTTTTGGTGAGGAAAACTGCTACAGATGTACAAGAAAAAGAACCACCTAAAAAAAACATTTGAAAAGAGTAAGTACAAAGATTAATTTTTAATTCCTTATTACATGCAAATTCAAAAAATGGTTTTTGAGAAGTGTAGCTGTATATGTCAACTCAAGTACTATTCCCATGCAGAATGGCCATTTAAACTGTTGGTATTTTATAGGCAAAATAACTGTGAACAACAGGTGGTGGCTGGTTTGTTTGGAAAAAAAGTTTTGAGCTACCTGTATTTAAAACACAGATCTCAATACAAAACTAGACCCTGACATTAGTGTCTTTCAGAGCTTTAGTTTTTTCTTTTGCTTTCTCTCCCTCCCCTACCCCCCGCAACACTGGGAAATTTTATGAATTTAAAATTATTAAGATGCTATTGTATTTTAAAATTTTTTTCTGAAGGTCTGTACAATGCTGTATTAAGTGATTACACGGGATTTTACTTGAATGAATCATAAGTTTTATATTTAATTCTAACCATGGTTATTTTTTTGTTGAGATGTTAAATACTGAAACCCTAATTTATAGCACTTAATCTCATTTTTATAGCAATAATTTTTAAAAATCCACCATGAAATAAAATAAGTAGTTAATTTGCTTCTGCAGTTTCATTTTGAAAAACTATTTTCAAGCCAGAATCCCTGTATGCACTAAATAGATATAGTAGTAATTTATTCCAGGAGGTGTTAATGAAAATAAATGTAAAAGACCTTCTCACAACGTCTTTTCAACCTTGGAATAAGTTAAATAAAGTCCCTCAGCTGATCATAAACCATAAAGTTGTGTAGATTTGGTGATATATGTTCTGTCAATGAGTCAGACTCCTCAGAAATGAAATAATTATCTCAATCGATAAAGTAAATTAGAAATTAAAGACAGAGTGTAAGAGGAAGATGCTGGGTAGGACAGTGAATTGGTTGTTGGTATTTCACTTGTATGATCTCGTTTTATAAAAAACCTTCAAAATACTAAAAATAAAAAGGCCAAGATTAACTTCTGTTGAACAAATTTTATTTCTAATCTTAAATAAATAGTCATGGTCAGTCAAACCAGAAAGGTCGTACTCAGAAGACCTCTTGAAGTTTGATGGGACTTAATGTTCTGATTCTGAAATGCTGCAGCCAGCACTGGCAGCCTTCGCAAGCTCCTCCCAAACTTCAAGTGCTGTGGTGTGTCAGGTATGCCAGAGGTGAGGAGCCTATGCTAGCGGAGTCATATGGATTGGTGTGGGGATTTTTGCTGCTTAATATCTGATCATCAGAATTAAGGAGCCTAGAAAAGGAAAAAAAAGCTTTTGAGTAATTTGCACCCACTGTAACAACAGCAGATGAAGAATGAAGAGCTGCATCTCAGTCTGCAGCAAGCGGGACCACCAGTTGCAAGGTTTACATAATTGTGTTTAAAGTTGGTGATTGTGTGGAAAAAGCTGTGCAGTTTAGAGGCAGTAGGATATTTACAATTATTTGACCATTTGCTAAGCAAATTAGACACCAACACGTGGGAAGTATCAAAGGCACAGAAATTATATCCATTACTAGAGGGAATAAAAAATGCTCAGTTGGCTCCTCCTTCATCCAGCCAAAGAGAGCAAGACGTATGAAATCCCCCAGGACTACCTAAGGACAGAAATGCTCTCCTTAGAGAACCATATAACCTGACAGCTTAGGGACAAATAGAATTTGCTAGGGGACATAAAGGAAAAAACTAATTTTCTATGGGTCATTCATAAATTTGGGGATTTTATGGAAGGGGATTTTGGTGTGTGTAGTCTATTATGGGAGGCTTAGAGGAAAGAGCAAAGGGTTGGAAGATGAGGGATCCAGGTGTTTTGGGATAAACAGGCATGGAAGAAAAAGGGGCAAGGGCTAAATAGGTCTGGTCGTGTTTGAACAGCTTGCTGCTTGATAAACTTGTGTGACAGCTCTTGTGCTTGAACCGTTGGTCCTATGTTCTCATTTAATCCTAATTCTGTGTTCTGTGACTTTCTCAAAGGGAGCAGTGGAGGGGGAAGAGCTGATCTCTGCTCTCTGGTGACAAGCATTAGGACACAAAGAAATGAAACCAAGTTGTGTCAGGGAAAGTTCAAACTGGAGATTAAGAAAAATTTCTTCACTGAAAGGGTGGTTGGTCACTGAACAGGCTTGCCAGGGAAGTGGTCATGGCACTGAAGTTGCCAGAATTCAGTGAGTGTCTGGCTGATGTTTTTGATCATATTGCTTATTGTTAGGTGGTCCTGCAAGGAGCGGGGAGTTGTACCAATGATTCTGTATGCCTTCCTTCCAACTTGTGCTATTCTATGAATTAATGACTCTAATTAATAAATAATTCAAATTAATTTAAGAAAATAACAAAAATTACCTTGCAAGTTAATGTTAAACTATTATAATAAGGAAAGATTTCACAACTGGCTCTGATGACTTATTAGGAAAATGTTTTCATCATGACCTACCCTTATAAATTAGAAATTTTCAGGCTGAGGCTCCCACTCTATCCTGTGGAGAAAGCAGCACTTTGGGAGTGATCCATTCCATCCTAAAATTAATCTCCATCTTGAGGTATGTTTCTCTCTAGCAGTCAGTGGAGTCTGGATGACTGATATTAGGAAATTAATCTCACTCACTAAAAGCAGGTAAAATGAATCCCATCTAAACGACAACTTGAAGCTAATTTAGGACAGGACAGGAAATGTTAACATTTAAATGGAAAACGGGCTTGATGTCCACATCATAGAGAAAAATATCTTAGCAGGACATTGACATTAAATGAAGAATTTCAAAGGTAGATCGTGTTTACTTTATCATTTCAGATGAGTTCACAAGTGTGCAGTTGAAACAAATCTTTTGATTGGCCCCACTTTCTGTGCCTTGGAGTAGTTTCTGTGCTTTACTGGGGAGCAGCATTTCTTTCTCATGGGGCTGAAACAGAAGATGCAGTCCAATTTGGACTGCAGACCAGACTAGAGTTAGTCTAGAGTGTGTCCCCTTAATGCATATATGTGGGTTCCCAGTCCTCAGCTTCAGCTACTTTGTTTTATTAAGCACCACTTGGTTTACTTTATAAATGTAGTGCAATAAAGATGCATTAATGTTAAATAATGTCTCTTCAACTCAGCCTGAAAGCAGGGGGTTGTCACAAGTTGTAGAGATGCAAAAACATCTGTGAGGCTGCCTTCACTTTTTTTATAGTGGACTTATATTGATAGCAAAAGTGACAAGACACTGTAATAGTACAAAAGGAAAATCCATCAAAATGTTTACTTCAGCTGTCTCATACATAACTCATGCCTAATACACAAGACATAGAAATTCATCCATCTGCTCTTGTCTCTTTTTTCCACTAACATAAACTTTACTATGTGGCAACAGAGCCTTACGCCATTATAAATGAGCTGTTTTGTTCAAAACAGATTTTAGAGACCTAAAATTTTCACTCTACAACACTACACTTAGGAAGTTGATTTACTTCTCATAAAACTTAAGACTAAAGATCAAGATTACTGTTAAAAATTGTTTAATTGACAAATCTATACTCCATACTTAATATTTAATGCCAGTTTCTAATGTATTCCTCAATCAACATTCGGAAGTTTTGGAAAAAGTATTCGTTATTCGTATTTTTGAATACAATTGAAAGGATTAGATGAAATGAAACATACACATATTTTAAAGTGACTGTAAAAACCCCATACATTTAGAAACAGAGGATGTTTTCCTACATATTTGCCCAAGTATTTAAGCATTGATTTTCTACATGTTAATATATGCCTCAGGACGACTCCTGGAGCATATACCCAGCTCAGTCTGTCTCTGACTTCTGCTCCTAACCACATTTCAGAAGCTTTTTCAAGCTGCAAGTTGATATCCTGTAAGGAATGATATTGTTATGCAGCTGTTTTGGGTAGATGAAGATTTTTTTCACTGGCAGTGGTATGCAAGATGAAGCTGCTTGGCTGCAATATGCATTTCCAAATTTTAGCAACATTGTCATAGAATGTCATAGACCCTCAAATCCCTCAGAGCCCTGATCCAACTTTTGAAAGCACTTTGATGGTACTCTAAACTCTCCCTGTACTTCTCTCCTGTCCAACTGGGCATTAGCTAGCGTTCACACAGACCTACAGAGGAAAGTGAGTACAGTGTCACTGTATGAGGACACTGTCAGCCTTCTTTTCTCTAGGCTGAGCAAGCCAAGAGACCTCAGACACTTCTCATAAGTCTTGTCCTTGAGACCACCTTGTCTCTGCTGCCCTGGACACACACTAATATTTTGATATCCTTCTTATATTGATGTACCCAAAACTACAGATATCCTTCATGGGTTTGGGACTGGGTTTAAGGTATGGCTGCAATTTCTTGCATCATAAACAGACCTTCCTGAATGGTGAAGATGTTTCCTAGGCTTCCATTCCCACCCTAACCCCAGAACTACTGTTACTGTAAGGGTTTCTTGCATGTTGCTGAAATCAGTCTCTTCAGAAAAATGTACTGTAGTACCTTGATTTTCTTCCATAGCAGCTTTGTGTGGTTTGGAATATGCTTGCTTAGTGAGGGAATTTGAGTGCTTCCCACATATGCTCATATATTATATCTTGTTCAGACTATGTACTTATCTAAAAACAATATATAACCCCATTAAAGACAAGTTATGATAAAAGATGGGTTATCTCAAAGTTAGAACCTTTTTTCTGTTATTTTAACAATACAGCACCTCTCCTCTTTTGTTATCTGCAGCTCTCAAATGTGAAACTGCTACTACTGTCCACAAAAAAAGGAAAGCTATGACGTTGGAAAATGCAGAGGAGTGCTGTGGGAGTGACTATTAAATGCCTTGAATGGTAGGAGAAAAGTCACATATTTAGTATTTGTATGTGTAGTTAGGCAGAGAACTATTGTGGAACTGCAAAGTTCCAGTTGCATGGGTGACGGTATAGGGGGGGAATGATGTGCAAAAAAATAGCTAGGAAATCTAAAACATCTGTAGAACCCATTAATTGCAGATCACATAACATGAATGGACATCCCAGAGCAACTGGTACACTCAGCACACATGATAGAATTATTGGAATATTTTAAAACTGAGTTTAGTCAGTGATTATAGCTTTAATAAAGTTTTACATAAATAATCTGCACATTATATCTTTGAACATTTCATCTACCTCCTTCCTTTTTTTTTTTTTTTAATCATGTTTATTAACCATTTTGACCTTTTTTATTCCTCCTCATGTTGAAGTGTTTCTGAAAATGCCTCACTTCAGAAGCCTAATGGTGATGCTGGTTACATTCCTTCCAGTGACATAACACACAGAACATGCAGGATACAAGCACTTTTGAGCTATATACAATCTCAACAAAATGACTGGATTTTTCATCTGTGGTTGAAATGACCTAATTAAACATGTTAGCAGTCACAGGGGGTTTGAATGGCTAGTAAAACAGCTTTATGCTCATTTCCAGTAATTTCGTTGGAATAATTACTTGTCTGATCAGTAGAATGGACCCATGGAGAGAAAGTAAATGTCAAGTGTTGTTCTACTTTTTCCATATATTTCCACAGTTACAGTATTCTGCATTTTTAAAAACATCTTTGGCTTTATCACAATAAGCAGGCAGATGGCAGCTGGTCCATGTTAACTTGAGAGGGGAGCAGCAGAGGTCAGATTTAAATGACTAAAATCTTCCTTTCTGAGTAAAAATAAAAGGGAGGGAGGGAGGGAGGGAGGGAGGGAGGAAGGAAGGAAGGAAGGAAGGAAGGAAGGAAGGAAGGAAGGAAGGAAGGAAGGAAGGAAGGAAGGAAGGAAGGAAGGAAGGGCGGGCTAGCTATTATTTTAAAACAGGCTTTTGCACTGATGCTAATGCTTGCTTTGCTGGCAATGGCAAATTAAAAAAAAAACAGGGGAGATATTTGTACTATGGGAACCATGACATGCAAATTAACTTTGGCATTGTTCCTGCCAGATTTTCTAAAGAATTGTATATCAGAGTGGAGAAAGATTTTTTGATTGCAGTTTCAAACAAAAGTTTAGAAAAAAGTTTCACATAGAAGTTCACTAAGGATATGTTCATAAAAGTCATCATTTTATGTCAGGGAAAGAGAAACAGTTATGTACTTCTTTTTGTTCTCTTACTATTGATACTTTTCTTTTGAGCAGTAGGAGATATCTCTTTTTCTTTCCTGGATGACTTCTGAATTTCTACTACATATTGGTTGCACCTTGCTTTTACAGACATGATTGTCTTTCCTGGGGAGCTTAGTCATAGCAGCTGAGCCTGAACTAGGGGAATCTATGGACTTGTTGAGTTCAGTTACAATTATTGCTGAAATTTGTATGGGAAAAGCTCTTTCTAATGTAGAGTGTATGACCTGTTAATTTACTACTGGTGCCACATCTCTCATTCATAGTACTTGTTGTACTCTGTGTCATCCATTAATGATACAGAAGCTTTTACAGTAGTCAGAGCAAAGTTTACACTGTGCATATTTACATCTGTATGTGTGTGTGAGTACCTGTGTTTCTGACAAACTGTTTTTCAGTCTTAGTTTTTTCCTTGCTTTGTTGATAGTTCGGCTATCAACAGCGTATTTACACTTCTCTTGGTAATTGCTATGATCATTTCAGGACTGAGATGCACAAATGTGTTTATTTCTAAGTGAAGGAGTGGGACACATCATCACTTTGGGTTTTATTAAGTTTTTTTCCAATGTTGTGTTTAAGTAACAAACTTGTCTTGTTACATAGTACAATACAGCAAAAACCTGGAATTTTCTTTCTGCCTGATATGAGGTAGCTATTAAAAGTATAACTGTGATAAAAACCATTTTTTTTTCTCCAAACTTCTTTGTAATCTTTGCATCAGCTAATATTTTCTTGCCTTGGCTTGCTGGTGTTCCCAGTGTGAAAATCTTCCACAAGTGAAACCAGGCATTCCACTGCCACTCAGTTTGATAGGAGAACAAAATGATCAACTCATGACAGCAGTCATCCCTGGAAAAATGAAGCAAACAGACATGGCTCCTTGGCTGGTACAGCCTTGCAATTTCATCTCCTGTCAAGAGCTTACTGCACTGTGTCAGCTTTAGATTTGGACCTTAATAAAGTACAGAAACAGATATTCTCTCTACAGCTGCTGTCATTTGATTCCTGAAATGGCAGCAAATGTCCTGAATTTCATGTCCTTACTGAGGGGATTGCATGTTAAGAAAGCTACTGAAGTTTCATAAAATGAAAACCTTGGCTTTGTCAGTTGCCCACAAGTGTAATTCATGTAGGCTTTTTCATCTTTCTTTCTAAATGTGGAAAGGTCACTGAAATTAACCATTTTGATGTGAAATGCTGCTTTATAATCTATCAACATGTAGGGAAGGCTGAATGCCACTTTTCATGTTTCACAACATAGCTGTCATATCTTATGCAGGCATACTCCTTTCCTTACTTTTTACAAAAATGATCAGAATATCTTGGAACGAGTTTAGTGATTTTCATTTTCCTTTTCTTTGTGTATGTTTTTAATATGATATAATTGGACTTACTATTGAATCTTGAATCTCTTTCATGAAGAGGTTTAGGAACTCATTGTCCTTGAAAAACCATGCCCTATATAGGCCATGCATATGTATTGCTTTGGCTTTGGTGACTCTAGATGGGAAACAGTGAATAGAAACTTCAACATCATGAATGATTCATCCACTTGCGATGTGTGAGCCTTCTTTCACAAGACAGGAAAGAGTCAAGGCAAGATGGCAGGCAAAAAAGCTAGAGACAATACTCTGATCCTCTTAATTTGGAGGGATAAGTGTGCACTTACTCAGTGAAGCATTGATGAGGCTGTGGATGGCAATTAGGAGAACTAGATGATGATCATTGTGATGATGATGATGTAGACAGTTTTTGAAGAACTTTGCAGAGGAAGAGCTGCGCTATTTCCATGCACTAACATGAAAAAGCCTACATGAAGTTAGAGCAAGAGGCATTTGCTGACTCTAGAAAACTCAATGTTTGTGTCTGTGGATGCTCCTTTTATGATGCTAAAAGGTAACTTTTAATATGTATTCTAATAGGATTATTTATCTCTTAAACTAACACTATAATTTTTACAAAAGAGTGTTTTTTAGAGGTTAGGTGAAGATTTTCTGGTTTTTTAGTTGGACGCAGTTGGTGGCTTTTGTGACTTTTAGGAAGGTGATTTTGCATGAGTAGGTAGAAGACTGTTTTTGTGAGTGAAAGTTTTAAGGTAAGCCTGCAAATGGTACGAAAGGACTGTCTAATGTACCAATAGTAAAAAGATACTTGTCCCATTTGAGATTTTAATTTCCCAAGAATTTCATAGAAACACCAGAAAAGTATAGTGCATGTGGATAATCATATTCTGTGTATCCAGGAAGGCTCACCTGAAAAGACTTTTTTTCTCAGAAAGGTACCTAGTTTCTAACAATTCTAGTAATCTGCAGAACTCAAAAGCTTTGTGCATGTATCTGACTGGAAATAACTTAATTTGGTATATTTGATGTCAAAAAAGGTTTTGCCAGGGAGAAGTTTCTGTTAACTTCTATCTTTGAAGTCAATTCACATACATCTGCTTGTTAGATGAATCTCCTTATACACTGTTTGCTCTTTTGTCACCTTCTACCAAAGTTGCAAAAGAGAAGAGAAGAGAAAAGAGAAGAAAAGAGAAGAAAAGAATCTACAACTGATTTGTAAAAGCAGTTGCAAATCATCCTGGGTTTCCTTCACATGTACATACATGCAGAAACTTGAATGTAATGAAAAGGTATTTCTTCAATGCATAGTCATTCTCAATTTTTGTTCCTCTACTGACAAGCAATGATTTATTATTCTCCCAGACCTGTTTTTAACTCTTTTTTTTCTACTTGACTAACAGCCTTGCAGTAATATAAATATTGCAAGACTGCTTCATAACTACCAAGCTTTTGAATGAACAGATTTTGACAAGAGCTCTTTAATTTCTGAGGACTAAATGGTAGACTGGTAATCTTAAATCAAATTTTATTCTAGTGGTTCCCAAGGCAGTTTGAACATGTAAACCTTTGTCTATCTCCTTAGAGTGAATAAGAAAACTAGGCAAAGTGTCCTAATATTCCAAAGTGATGGAATACCAAAGGTGGCAAGTTAATATCAGAGGACTGGGTAGATGCCCTTTGCAGATATTTCGACATGAGTAGAGCCTTGGGGTTTTTTTTTGTTTCCTTCTGTCTTGTGCCATACTATTTTAAAATTTCTAGTGGCAAGAGGTAACTAAATGTTTAATCTTGGTATTCTCACTAAGGACTTCGTTTTTTACTGTTGTAAAAGCCATTGACACATAAAGATACAGCTTGTGATGTGGAGACTGGAATGTTCCTTCCATTGGCAGAAGAAAGGTGTATTTTCACAGGAAATTTTTTCGGTAATATAGCTGTAGTTCTTTAATAGCTCAGACATGAACCATAGTCAATAAGATTATAATGTTTATATCTCCATATATCGTGAAAACACCGAAATTTAAAATTAATTTATTTTAGGAAAATATAAGGGATCGTGTACTGCACAGTAGTATCCCTGAAGTGTGAGGAATATTAAGTACAATTTCACAGATGAGATTTAGTTCTTTGCTTACATGGATTATTCTAAGACTGACATAGTTAAAGTAATTTCTGTTCTTTCCCACGTCCTCCTGTTTTTCTCTGCACTACACTGGAGACAATATCCTTTCAATATTTTTGATTTTCCTATCTTTAACCTTTGTCTACCAGTTCTCAGCTTCATTTCTCTGAAATAAACCGATAGGAAGTAAAACCAAACTACAGCAGAGCCCTCTGTCAAGTGAATGGTGAACGAGATATGATGGAGCAGCCACCCCCAGTGCTGTGGAGAGATATCCAGGGTGGTAATAGCTTAACACAGATTTGCTGTAACCACAGCCCAGGCAACCATGCCCTTGGGCAGGATTATCCATTTAGTTTAAAGTGGCTGGAAGGTAGCTTTCCAGAGATACTTCAGCAGCATTACTCTTGCTGTGAGGAACTTTGCTCCCCAGTGGCATCATCGGCTTCCTAAATGTCAGCGCAGTGTTTGACTGCTGCCTGTACTTTGATTCTCTACAGCATTACTCTAAAAAAGCTAAAGGTTACTGTTCTACTGGTGGAAAGTGTGGGAATGATTTGCAAGAGCAAAGCTGAAATCATAAAAGGAAGGAACTCAATAGATCAGGGCATGCCCTAAGACATGCTGGTATAAAATTAATCAAAAAAGCCATTCCAGCCTCTGCTCCCTTTCTCCACCATCTTAGATGTTGGGAAAAATAGAGGAAACAATAAAGAAGCCATTTCTGTAGGAGACAGATGGCATCTTAATTGTTTTCAAGATACAATTAAACATTCTTATAGCAGAATATCACTTTCTGCAACTCTTCCAAGTCTTATAGTTAAATTACTGAATATTAGGTTTGTGTAGATAGATAAAGATTTTGGGGTGTGTGTGAGTGTTTGTTTATTAGAATGAATCCTTTAGGCTATTGCACAGGAAATGCAAGTCCTTTGTATCTGGTCAACTAGCTATTTATGGAATTGAACAGCAAACTTTATACCAAAAATTTGCTGAGGCACTGAAAACTGTTTTAACAGTAATTTTAGTGCATGCATGTCTGATTATGGAACAAGCAACCATACGGAATAATAGCTGTAGGGGTCTGCAAGAGAAATGGTGATACATATCTGAAGTTTTCTTTTAAGCTTTTCAGCTCATTTAAGCTGTAATTCCTTGAGGAATTGAGAACTAGAGCAGGGATGTCTGGTATAGAACTGAGGCAAAGCTGCTGGAGGCCTCAGGGAAGAACGGTTGTTCCTTGTGAAAGGTAGTTAAATATCAATATTGAATATTCAAATTTCAATATTGGATGAATAGAAAGAAGTTTGCTTCCTTGCCTCTGGTCATCTGTGTCAGTAGCAGTTAAGATATTATACTAACTTGAACTAATATATCCATAAATACTGCCTTAAAAGCGCTACTAGAGAGCAATTTTTTAACCACCAAATTATTGAAAGAAGAATAAAATAAATCCTTTAACTACTTGAGTTTAGAGCAATTTAATTGGCAGCTTCAAATATGAGGCATTTTCTGTATATACTCCTGCAATTAAATACTAAAAGAGATAAAATAGCAATATTCTTTTGACTGCTCCATTATCATCCACTGATTTAATTTGTAGCAAATCTTTATAGCATACAAAAGTACTACATCACCTTTCATTCTGTAGATGTATAAATGGATGTGGACTGTCAGGCCTTGGGATCACCAATACAAGAAATTATGTATAAACAACAATATTTTATTCCAAATTCTCTATTCTACTGAGGATTTAGGTGGCATTTTTTTCAGATGGTGTGTGCAGATTGTCTGTCCAACTGTTTCCTTCCACCAAGTCCCCCCACATACTTTAATGAATACCTAATAAGGCAAATCATCCCGTGTCTGACAGGCTATGTGTGCTGTGGTAATCTTGCGAGCCAGTTCCATGTTTCTCTTCTTTTGCTCATTTACTATTCTGTCTCAGTGGCGGAACAGAACCCTCTTCTATTACTGCAGCTTAGATATAGCCAATTGTTTTGACAATCTGACTAATGCTCAGGTACAACAAACACGAAGATAAACATCTCCTGCAAGAGAATCTCCATCAGCAGCTATTGTGCAGGGATGTGGGCTAAGCAACAGCCGATTTCTCAGTTACCCAGCACTCTGCACCAGCAGAATCATGCTTGTGACAGCCAATGTCACCCTGTGACTTTTAATGCCATGGTAAAATCAGAGGCAAGACCATTTAGACTAACCAATATCTGATTATCACAGTCTTTGCATATTTTAAGATGGTTTCACCCTTTCCCTTCCTTTTGAATTGTAGGCTTCCTAGAAAAATCTTTGCAGCAGAAACAGTACCAATACCAGACTGACAGCTAGAGAAGAAATGTAGTGTTTGATTTCTCCCAACATCTGACATTCTGTGCAAATGCCAGTGTGTCTGTTTGAGTTCACTTCAGAATGTACATTCTCTTTCCCCCTTCCCCCACAGAATATGCAGGATGATATTTAAGAAAGCATAGTGCTGATATTAAATGAAGTATAGGTGATTAAGAGCAAACAGAATGTCAAGAAAAGGTTATGAGTTAAAATGTTTCTCATTGTAATTCCAAATCTTTTCAGTGAACTCATCCACCATCTAATAAAAGCAGCTTATGGCATAAAACTTGATTTCTGAAAACCTTTGTGCCAGATCTTTCCTGAAAACAATAAAAATATTTATTCTTGGGTTTTTTTTAATAAATTAATAGCATTTTGTCCTGGATCTTGAACATCAGCATCAGTCAGAGCAATGCGTGTCATCGCTCTGCTGAAGCAATGCTTCAGCTTCTGTCACCAGGCTGAAAATCTCTTTTAGAGTCATAGAATATCTTGGATTGGAAGAGACTCATAAGGATTTTTGAAATCAACTTGTGGCCCTGCACAGGTCATCCCCAAGAGTCACACCAGGTCCCTAAGAGCATTGTACAAATTCTTCTTGAACTCCGTCAGGCTTGGTGCTGTGACCACTTCCCTGGTGAGCCTGTTCTAGTGCCCAACCATCCTCTGGGAGAAGACTGTTTTTTCTTAGTGCTCATCTTAAATTTGCCATAACACAGCTTCATGCTGCTCGCTTAGGTCGTGTCACCACAGAGAAGACACCAGTGCCTGCCCCTCCTTATGCCACCTCAAGAGGAAGTTGCAAATGTAATGATGTCTCCCTTCAGCCTCCTGTTCTCTAGGCTGAACAGACCATGTGCCCTCAGGCACTCCTCATGCTGCTTCCCCTCAAGGTCCTTCATCATCTTTGCTGCCTTCCTTCGGCTGCTTTCTAAGAGCTTAATGTAATTTTTATATTGCAGCACCCAAAACTGCCTGCAGCAGTCGACCTGAGGCTGCCCCAGTGCAGAGCAGAGCAGGACAATCCCCTCCCTTGCCTGGCTGTGATGCTGTGCCTGATGCACCCCAGGACAGGGCTGGCCCTCCTGACTGCCAGGGCACTGCTGGCTCATGTTCAACCTGACATTGACCAGGATTGCCCAGGTCCCTCTGCGGTGCTGCTCTCCAGCTTCTTGTTCTGTTGTCCATATACCCAGGGTTGCCCCATTCCAGGTACAGAATCTGGCGCTTTTCTAAACTTCATATGGTTGGTGATTACCTATCTCTCTAATTTATGGAGGTCTCTCTGCAGGGCTTCACTGCCTGCAAGGGAGTCAACAGCTCTGCCCAAATTTGCATTGTTGGCAAACTTTGCATTGTGACCAATTATTGTGTTTACCTTCAGATGTTTTTCAATGATTCCCAGAATAATCTTCACCCCAGTCTTACCAAGCACTGAAGTGAGACTGACACAGGCTTGTATTTTCCAGGGTCAGCTTTCTTGCTTCTCTTGAAAACTGGGGCATTTGCTTCCAGTCAGCTAGGATCTGTCTGTATTCCTGAGCCCATTGAAAAATCATGTGACAACCTGGAACAATCCTTCCAGAAGTTACAAAGGCTATATGTAGAATGCAACCATTATTTGTAAAGAGATTGTCTTTCAGATTTTATTTTTCATTTTGCTTGAGGTTTTTTTGTTGTTTTTTTCTCTTAAGATCAGTTTTTCATAATTTAGATCCCAGGATTTTCTTGCCATACAATCAACTTCATACCTATGCAAGTATGAGGAAAATGGAGTGATCTCCTGGTGGGAGTGTGGGACGGTGAGGGGACAGGACTACCACTTTACACAGCAGCTGCCTGCTAGTTTGGTTTAATTGTCCTGTGAGACAACACCTCCACGTAGAGCCTTTCTGCTGACCTTTTTTGATGACAGTAACTTTCAGCATAAATTTCCTTTGATTAATCCACAAATTCTGTTGGTTTTTTTTTTTCTCCATGTTTTGCTATTGCTGTACTCATAAGTTGTTAATTTAATGTGGATCAATCACCTGAGTTATCTGGGTTAATACATGAAGACCTTTCCTCAACAATCAAATGTAAGAATTTACATCTCCTGAAGTTAATCAGAATACTAAGCAGAAGAGTAGCAGCATTTTTTTTTTCATTTTCTTCTCTAGCTAACTTGAGTTTTAAAATTTAAAGATATCCTTTTAGCAGTGGTACTGTATCTTGTCCACCTCACTTTTAGGAATTCAAACTGATGAGGCTAATATCCTGGCAGAAAAAAACCCCCAACACATGAAACTCCAGAATAATACTGTGGAAAATTGAGAATTTTAATAAACCATATTTGGAGACTAAAAAGAAACCTATTCCTACTTATTGCCAGAAAAGAATAATAGATTCAATGATAGCATAGAGAGGGAATGTAATTATCTGATGATCCCACATTGAAGCCTATCATAGAGGGGAAGTTGATGACGTGGAAACAGGATGTACAGGCTTAGAGATTGTGATGAACTCCTCTGCCATTTTCATAGACATAAATTGCCATGTATTATACTGCTGACATTAGAGCACCTATTATTCTGTTTGCTGCTCTACAAATGGTCCTTTTATAACGTATTTGGAAGGGACTGTCCAGGGAAGTGCTTGAATCACCGTCCCTGGGTGTGTTGTAAAAGATGTGTAGATAAATGAGAGTCCTACTTGAGTGTTATACTTGGCAATATTAGGTTTGTGGTTGGACTTGATGATATTAGAAGTTCCTTCCAACCTAAATAATTCTATGATCTGCATCAGCTTTGCTGTCTCTGCTCTCAGAGCAGTGAATATCTTCTATATTTGTATAAGTTTTGCCATGTGTTAAACTCTAAATTAAAAGGCAAAGATCCTTATACATCTAGGAAGTAATCAGTGTTTAAGGAGTTTAGGTATGGAACTGGATCCTTGGACTTTCACAGTCCTATTCCTAAACATGATGATTCTAGGAGCATCATAACAAGAAAAACTATAGGCAGTTGTCCAGACCTCGATGTCTGCACAGATTATATATGTGAACACATGCCGGTTTTAGCCAATGCTTCTTGGATAGCCAGCTCAGAAAAAGAACTTTCTAGAACCTCAATAGAGAGACATAAACATATTTTCTTTTCTTTCTAAGATACAAAAAGACTTGCAAAATCTTCACATAAAATGCTAGATTTTTGTTTTGTTGAAAAATTTCAGCATTTATTCCTGTTTCCCTATTTTGCCAGATATCTAGTTTACTTCTTGCAAACAATAATTACTCAAGCAAAAATGCTATGTGCTACTCCAAAGAAAATAGAAGCCATAAAAATGCCCCTCAAATATCAGCTTCTAATGAACCACAAATCACAGACTTTGTCTCTTGCTCCTTTTTCTTAAAATAATTTAGACGTGTGTTTGTTTACTTAAATGTTTACTTTAAATTTTCTTTCAATAACCAAGGTAAAGGTAGCAAGTCTGTGTTTTCTTTGATCAAATATTAGACTTAATTGCTTGCTGTGTTGACTGATATGACATTGCAATTTAAAAGGAAAATTAGAAATGTGGCTTTGTCTGATGTCTTCTGGGAAATGGTCTGAAACAATAAGCATCATAATTTGTGTCAAATGTTAACAATTTGTTTTTAATAGCAACTTTTGTGAACCCCTGTGATTAAAGTAGGGCTAGATAGAGGCAATGCCGCTAATAGAGACCAGCTGGGCTCTCTATAAATGTGGCTTTCTTGTGGATTGGTTGCAAACTTTGCCCTGTGGCTGGTTCTGCTCCAGTAAATGCAGATACTTCAGTTAGAAACGGAATTTTCATCTTCTCTTTAGATACCATCTGAAGCCCATATATTCTGATGAGAGAAGGAACTTGTTTTGTGGCTGTATATTGCATAGAACAGTTGGAGTTTTATGCAAAAGATAATGGTAAATTTTCCCAAGGGGAGAGAGAGAAGAAGAGGTATGGGGAAGGAGAGGAAATGCTCCTTTATGGCCGTCTGGCATTGCCTGCTTTGCTCAATGATGTAATTATTCCATCCTGTACTGTTTTCCAATATTGCAGGTGCACGATGTCTCAGAATCCTGGGACAGGCGTGCTGCAATATAACTTCGTGTCCCCAAAGCTTTGTTCAGCACTTGTTGGCTCTCAAGCTTTTTATGGCAGCATATGGCTGTCTGATGTCAGCATTTCACCGTGGACAACATAATGAAGTTCCAAGAGTCTATTGCTCCCCTAAGCCCCGTGCCAGCTAAGTGGTGGTGAACTTGTCTAGCAGGTGTAGTGCTGCTTCAGAAGAGCTTGACACGAATGTCTGGAATGTGACCAAGGACCCTCTCCACCTTCCAATCCCTAATTAAAATTCCAGAGTCTTAGGTTTTGCTCCAACTCTACTTAGGTTCTGATTTTAAAATTCTTTTGTTTTTAAATATGTAGGCTTTGATTGATTTGTTGTCCCTTCATAATGTCTCCATGGTTTTGGTTTCTATCATCTCAGTTGGTGAGAAATAGGATCAAAAATGAAAATTTTGAAGTTGTGGTCCAATACCTTAATAATAACTTTTAATTTCGTTTTAGCTTTATGTTATTACAAATTTTTCTAGCTTTTGTGGGAAATGTCAAACTGTCCTTACTTTTTTCTCTTCTGCTTCTTCAATTTCCAATATTTGTAGTGTAAATATTTTGAAAAATTGATAGTGTTTAAAACTGTTAACAGATGCACGCAGATACTAAATATTTTGAAGATTTAATAAAATACCATGCAATCTGCACAGCTATGGGGGAAAATACTGCATTGTCTAGGAGCATCATTTGTGAACTTCATCATCTATTCTTGCCAGAAGAAACAGAAAGTTCAGTGGAAGAATGGAGATACATCTAAGTGGAAAAGTTCATATACGTTTTGCAAGAATGTATATATTTATGGAAATAGACTGGAACATACACATTTGTTATCTCCTTTGAGCAACTGGTGATTTGGAGGAAGTTTATTACATACAGCCTGGGTTAGGAAACTGGCCTGAAATTTTCTTTTTTTCAGAGCTGCTGTCATACTTTAAAGCCAAAAGTGCTGTGGTGATGTGTGTTTTGATAGTATTAGAGTCAAGGGTAAATCACAGTTGCTTTCGCATTGAGTTACAACTTTCAGCCATTTCTTTAAAACTATAGAAATTTTAAAATGAGGCTATTAGAAGTATTGTAATGCATGCAAGAGGAAGGGTCAACATTATCCACTTAGATGAAATATTTAGAGGACAAGCCCCCTCACTTCTTGCCTGGAATTTTCTTATGACTCAATCCTCCAGCATAATTGTCAGAAATTGGGAAGAGTGTTATGTGATATTTTAGTCAGACAAGACTCAAAAGTTTCACCTGTCAGTTAAGTCCAGTATTTATTATGCAGTCATCAGGTTTAATATGTTTGTTTAAATAAATCATTTTATGCTCTTCTCAAAAGCTATGGAGTATTTTTGTGTTACCTCTACCCCTGCAAGTTTTTTCTGGTACCCGAGTGCTCTGAGGGTTAGCAGTATGAAATGTTCTATATTAAATAATTTCTTGGCTGGTTTTGCTTCTTTGTTTGTTGTTTGATGGAGTAGCTTCATTTCTAGATACATTTAGAGACAATATTTACATCCTATTTAATTTCATCTTTGGTAGTGCTTATAAAGCTTACATGGCATTGGGGTTTCTACTGTAGTGCAAATTTAAACCCAGGGAAAAAAAAATAGAGTCTATTCAGACTCTAAAGTTTGAATTAAATCAAATCCTTGATAGTTGGTTTCAGCTGTGTAACTCTGAATTAATGAAAATCACTAACTGCCAGATGAATGCTGGGGGAAATCTAAGGCTGCAGTACAATGATGTCAAATTTTTTAAGCATAACAGCCTGAGTAGTGGATATGAAAAGGTCAAAGAGCTGCAAGCAGTATGAGTGAATAGATTATGAGTGGACCGCTCTGGACAGTTTATACTGTGTAGGTAATAAAAAGGCAGTGGAAACAACTGCTTGTGAGGAGCTTAGTTTGGCAGAAACCCTACTCAAGGGACAATATTGATTCAAGTGGCATAACAAAAGAATCAAAGTGTTTTGTCATCATCTTGCTATCTTGTGGTATGTATGAGCTTAAGGGAGAGATTTCTACTGTAATAAAAATTATTTGGTTTCATGTTAATTACATGCTAATATCGACTACTAGTAGCAGTGGTCTGCGGAGCAATTGAGAAACCATAGCTGCTGGTCTTGCTTTCTAGTGTCTTGAAGTGTTGAATAGAACATTTGAATCAACTGAAGCCCTCAGAGTTGTTATGTTTCTTGTTTTTCTTAGGTGAACAGTCACTGGAATGACTAGGAAATAGTGTCCTGCCGAATCTACAGCACCTGTTTCTCAGCAGATAGCCTAGGATTTTTTAAGAAAGACCAGAGTGATTGTTGTCACTTCTGCCTTATAGCAAAAGCAGTTTATAAAAGAAAAAAATATTTTAAATGGGTAATGTACTATAGTTTGTAGACTATTTTCATAGTCTGTTTAGCTTGAAAGTGAGACAACTGGGAAAATAACAGCACTATGTCACTCTTGACTGTACCTGTCAGGACAGTGACTGCCAGATCTACAGAAAAAAAATTGATGTGCCATCTGGCCTTGAGTTAGCTACAAGTCTGAGCAAGAGGTTTCCAAAGCTCTGTGCCCCTTTCACTTGTGTGATGCTTTTACACTCAGGCTCTCCCCACTGGATCTGTCTGAGCAATGCTTCAGCTGTGCCTTTGTCTGGCCTTGGTCCTGCTGCGCCTTGGTTTCCTGGCAGGCCTTAGACTTGCCTCATCACCATGGGCTTCTCTGGAGATCACTGGCCTTCAGCTCAGCTTCATCACCATCCTCAGGTTCACTCTGCTCAGCTTTTGTGGGTACCATGTGGTACCAATACCATTTTCCTGTTCCTATGCCAGTGAGGGTACTCTCCTTTTAGGCTTGCTGTCACACTCTGATGCCAGGTCACCTCTCTTTACTTAGCAACCCACTCCTGCTGATAGCTGATACTCCCTTCTGATAGCTGTCAATATACTTTTTAGCATAAGTATTCCCAGTTTGTGATCATGTTGTGGTGATTTCCAAAACAAAGGATTTTTTTGATAGCATAGCTTTTTTCAGTGTTTTACAGTTCCATGACAGAATTTTTATGATATAATAAATCTCTTCCATCCCCTGATATTCAAGGTCAAAGTGTGTGGTGTTTGATCCTCTTTGAGTTTTTGAATCAAGGTGTTTGATGGATACAGCAGTGTCCTTTTTTCTTAAATGTTCTGAATAATATTTCTATAGTGAGGGAATGCACTCTAGAATATGAATGTGCTTCCAATTAATCTGATGGACTACAGTGCTCCACGGAATCATTAAGTTAATCATGCATGCTGATGAGTGTGCCCTTGAAATGGACATAGCAAAACATGCATCTGATTAGGAATAAATTGGCATAACCTGGAGATAGCCAGCACTCAATTTATACACTGCCCTTTGTGAAATACATTATATATACATCCATAATTGTAGCTGGACCACAGAGGGTTAAAGGCACCTTCAGATTAGCCCATCTTTTCAACACTTTATCCAGCACTATCCTCTCAAAAAGGCATTGACAAATCCAGATTCTAAATCCCCTTTAGCTAATGTTCAGACAAAATTTGGACTCAGTGTTACCTGAAAATGAGTCCTCTGTTTGGGTGCCAATATTGCGTTTGGTGTTGATGGATATTTGTGGCTTCTGACTTTGTTTAGATGCAAGCTGCCTTGCTGTCTGATGTGTAATGCAGCAAGGTATGATCTGTAACAATAACCTTTTGGAGTGCTGCAGGATTCTCAGGACTGAAATACTGACGGTCACGGGGTATTTTTGTTGAGCTAGGAATGCATTGGGAATGAAAGACATTAAAATGCTGAAGCAACTTTTCTCCTTCTGAGGTTGAAATACTGCACTGAGTAGCATGAGACTGAAACCAATAGCTGAGAAACTGTAGACAGCAAAGGAGTACACAGTCATTTTGGTTAGTGGGCTCAGCTGAGGAAATAGAAGATGGGTAAGGTTATACTACGGCAATCAGAGATTTCTGGGTATGGGATTAGGATCATAGATTTCATGTTTAGTTGCTAAAAGCTCTCCTTTACCTGTTTGCAGACTGGACCCAAGATTGGGTTAGTCACATTTCTTATATGAAAGATAGAGTGTTCTGAGTCAGGTTATTTCTGATCAGTGAAATTCTAAGGCAACAATCTCTACACTAAGTGGTGCAGAGACAGTAAAACACAAGACTGGTTACAGGCCTGCAGAGAGCCTCTGATGGCAGTGATAACAGTACAGCCCTGTAACACACTGCATTGTTCTGAGCCTGTTTTAATTAAACCTAATTTGTGGCTTTCTGTAGCATTCAACCTTATGACATCTTGATATTCCTACTTCCCTCTGTTTTGGCATGTATACTAGTTACTTCCACTTGCTTAAGGCAAACCTTATTGCTCTGTATTACCTCCATGTCTTGTTTCACATCCTTGTACAAAACTGTTCTAGTGCAGAAGATAGCTGCAAAAAAGAATGCTATTGCATTGTAAGTCAGTGTGCCATATCAAATCACAGACTTTGAGTTCACAAAGGCCTGGGAAAACTTCATGGCATCTGACAACAAACCTAGAATAGGTATTTAAAGATAATGTGTCAAACCTGAGATGTCACTAGAGTGAGAGACGTTACCAAAGCCTCCTTGGTGTTGTTAAGCACATTTTTCAGGTGACACTAAGAAACTTATGGATATGCAGAATACAAGGAATATGTAGATATTTGGAATGTAAGAATATCTGGTTTATGGACATATATGATTAATAGATAGTCAAAATAACAAAAAAGACCACAAACAGAAGGACTAATAAACCCCACCTAGATACACAGACACAGGAGATAAGGGAGATCAAGGAGCATATCTCAGATGAGGGATTGAGGGAACACAACCAAGGAAGCAACTCAAAGTCTTGTAAATTAATGTTTTGTGAATAAGTGAGGGAAGTTTATACCTGAGATATTTGAGAAGGCTTGTGGGATTATATGAAATTTATAGTGGGAACTTATAGGGGCAATGTTATTCTATGATGTTAGGGGTGGGAAAAAAGGCAGGGAATGGGAGAGATCAAGGTGGGTTGCAGGAGGAACAAGCATGGGAACATGGAAATAAGGAAGACGAAAGTGCACAGTCCCATTTTAACTTGCTTGCTGGTTGCCATATATGTTAGCGTGAGCTCTGTTCATGACCACTGTAGTCTGTCCTGTGTTATTGAACTCTGTTCCTAACTCTCTTCTGTGTGACCTTGCTGTCTGTGTAGTGGTACCTCTAGCATACCCAAAGTGGACTAGCTGACAAGGGGAGGAACTCCAGAGCCTTGAAAGACCCAAAGTCAGACCTGGTCAGGGACCAGGTCTGTGATCAAATTCAAATGAGGCTGTGGGCTTGGGCTCAGACTCTGACTGCGACCCTTTTCCCAAACTTCCATTTGTCTTTAACACACCAGAAGCCTCAAAGGGGAGAGGAAACCTCTAAGGCCCAGAAAGTGCCTTAAAAAATCTGGATATATGGTCTGAGGCACAAATGTCTCCAAAGATTCAGAGTGATGGTAACACACAAGGGAGCTATCAAATGCCTTCAAAAGTAAGGAGAACTCACTAATACCGCAGCTGTAACAGCCTGTTACAATATCATTAACAGATAGCACTTTTCATTTGCACTGGTCATTAGCAGTGGTGTTAAACATTATCTGCCCTCACAAATGCAGGCATAGGAAAAATAAACCAAAACAACAAACAAACCAAAAACCCCTCTCCTCCACCCCCAACAATCACTGAGAGGAAAAATATATTTTACTTTATCTATGCAGTATGTTTGCTTTTTCTTCCTTACTGTAGGCACATTCAAGGAATTCAAAAGTTTTGTAAACTAGTCAAGGCTGCCTGGGGATCAACTAGCATTTAATGAGCTCCACAAGCTTTTGCAATTATTATTTTCTTTCTAAGGAAAGGTAATTAGTCCATTTTCTTGCACTGTCAGCGATACAAGACAGTGGAGATTCCAGATTTTCTCATTTAAACTGGTAAAAAATGACTTGTGCCAATAGCTTCTGTCATTTTGTGTTTACTAGTAGATTCTCATGCCATGAACGATCAGCATACTCATGTTAATTACTAACCCTCTTCTCCTGATCTCTCTTATATATTCAAGCTTTCTGGATGCAGGTTTTGTTCTGAGAGCAATGTGTTTTCTTTCCACTGTTGAAGATGGGGAAGAAAAGCATCTTCTAGATGAATTGGCTAGTGGAAGTAGGGATAAAAAAATATCATTTGAACTATCAAGTTCTTCTGTGCCTCCTGACCCCTAAGTAAGTAAAGCTTTTTTGGTGCCTTGCTGTGTTGAGAATCAAAGTCCTTTTCCTTTCTGCAAATGGAAGTGCTGTAACTCTCTGTTGCTAAATGATCCATGCCAATTACATTTTGCTCAGTTCAATTGCAGGATACTGTAGCTCATATGGTTTTCAAAATTCAGCTTTTGACTGGGCAAATAAGTCTGACTTACTTGCAGTCAATATTGTCAATAAGGAACAGCTATCAAGTATAGCCTTGCTGTACCTGACAGAGTTTTCTCCATTATTTCCCTTTCATTAAACATTCATGAAATATTCATGAAAGGGAAATAAAAGTTTGTGGAATAAAACTAATGTTAGATGAAGAAGACATAAATATGTCAACGTTTCCTAAAGACTGAACAGTATTGCATTTCCATATGACAATAGTTAAAGAGAGGAGGACTGCCCAAGACACATCAGAATTTAGTCTCTCTCAACAAAGGTACTTGTTCCTGCTATGATATGCATTATATCTGGATTCAAAAGAGCTGCATGCAGCTTCTTGCAGAATCTAACATTACTGAGGAGATTAGGGACTAGAAGAATCTATGTGTAGTTTATAATTGCATTAAAAGTTTGTACAAAACACACATTTTATGTATAAAATCTTGAGAGGAACTGTAAACACACAAAATTTTAGATTTGAGAAAAGTTGGAAAATATGTATTTAACTCCTTGTGGCAATGAAAACCGTTGCGGAAAAAGAAGGAACATGAAGTATCAAAATTTGAGAAACAGATTATTGTAGGTGAGGAACGGTCTTCACCTGTTTTTGCACTACAGCTATGTGTATCTGATTGTCAAGATGATTGAGACCAGTGGCCTACCACAGTAAAGTATGAACATTTCAAATGGATGTGTCCTGAGAGTGCAGGCAGAACTGTGATCTAGAGTAAGCTCCAGGGTATGTTTCAGAGAAAGTGGGTGGTCTCTAAAGAGTCATGCTACCTTACTTTTTCTCCCTGTTAATCTGGCCTTAGCAACAACTGTTTTAAGGAGCTGTTTGTAAAAACCTGCCTTGTTATGCTCGTTTGCAGCCCTGCAAGAAGGAAAAGAATGAAGAACTGAAGCAGTGATTTTCAGAATAGGAGGCATCATTCACAAATCATGGTCGGCCCAGCCTCTTCTCTCCTTGCCACTGTGTATTATTTCACAGTAATTTGAGACTATCATGATAACAGCTCAAAGATAGGCAGTCTTCACTAACTGCGAATCTTGTTATTATAATATTACAAGGCATGGACATTACATGGACAATCTTATGAATACATAATCAGTGTATGCTGGGCTTGGGGAGTGAATGAGCAAATCTGTGGGACTTAGTTGCTCTCCTAGGTTAAACAACAACAGAGGGTTAGTTTAAATAAACATATTTCCTTGCTTGCAATGAAATAATTTAATATTAGTTTCATTAAAGTGTAATTTCATGACAGTCACTGCTTGAATACCATGTGGATCTTTTCGAGTCAAGATGATAAGTTTGGATAGATGTGGATAACGAGGTAAATGTTCTCCTCAGAATTCCCTCAGTTCCTGGAATATATTTATGCAAAGTTCTTCGCTTATATAAGCCTGGGAAGAGTTGGAAATGTGGTGTAGCTAAGTTTCAGAAGATGACTAGGTATCCTAGATGCATCTAACAGGTAAAATTTGTCTCCAACATAATTCAAAAGGCTGGCTACAACATTACCATACTAGAACTTGACTATAACTATTTCTATTAAAATTATTTCAAATGAATAATGATAAATAATAGCAGTTCCTCTGTTTTGTAAGAGGCTACTTCATATTTTTTCACTTAATGCAGAGCTTCAAGTGGTGAAAAATGACAGCTGAAATCAGTAACTACAATTCTTTATATTTTTGCTTCATTATGCTTTCAGCTCACATCCTGAAAGAGGGAAAAAAATGCAGATTTTTTCCCTCCAAGATTAGATTTCCAGCAGAAAATTCATGACTTGCTAAAAAGGCTTTGGTTAGATCATCATTTCTGCAGATTCATGTCAACATTTGATCTATCAAATTTATTTGCACAAAGGATGATGAAAGTAAACTCTGAACTTGCAAAACCATGTTATTAGGAAGTGATTATATTAATTAGACCATCAGATGTCATGTTTTTCTGCTTCACTTATAATAGATAAATTAGATCAGCTTTGAAGATAATAGAAGTCTTATATAATGTGAAAGAAGACTCTAGCTTTCTTTCTTTGCTAAACTTGAAATGTTCATACATATCATGAAAAGCACAAGGTTTTAGAGAGAGAAAGGACCTTCAGGTTATTCAAAGGGCCATGTGCTGTCCAGAGGAACAGAATTTATTCCTAATTCTTCTGTAGCTAATGGTCTTGTTTGGGTCAGATTTATGATATGAGTAAGAGGCAGCTATACTAGCTGAACTGAATGCCTAAAATTGTAATCAAATATACAGCCAGTGAGAATGAGACATACAAAAGACAGAGAAAGAACAAAATATCAAGGCCTAATTTTTCATCCTGGCAACCACCTAAGGGAGATAGCTCTCCAAACACTACCCTAAAATATCCATGCTTTGTTACCTGTTTTTGAATTGTTTGTGAGTTTTGCTTGTCTGTACTTTGGAGGCAGAAAATAAAAAATCCCAAAGAATAATTCCTTAACATATGTATGCATTACAGGTATGTTAATAGAAAAAACCCCAAACATCCAAATCCCACAAACTCCAAAACAAAGCCACTTTCCATACATTTAATGCAGTATTCAGTATGTATAATGAAAGAGGATAATACTGCAAAAAAGCAGAACACCACCTAATTTTTTTCTCAGTGTCTGGGTTATTCTGAGCAAAAGCAATACATGATAATCTTACTACTGGGTTGCAAGAATTTTTTAAAAGTTCTAATAATAAGCCATTTAGGTAGGAGGCTTACTTTACCTCTGCAATTATAAATCTCAGGAAAGAGTTTAATATTCCTATGCTAAATTTTGAAATCATAACCCTTGCAAACTTGCTGATTGGTAGCAATCAACTCATGGCTTAAGAGATGTTTAGTCATGAATGTCTTAGGAATGTTCAAGATTATTGACAATAACCTGCAGCTGGTAATAAAGCCTTAATAAGGTTATATACATTTAAGAAGTAGATGCACTTGATTAGATTTCTTTTTCACACAGAGCATAAATTTTTGCTGAAACTACAGGCCAAGACTAAGTATGCATAAAAATTTATTAGATCAAGACACCTGAAGCACAGCTATTGCCCTCAGCGTAGCATACATCAGATGAATTAAATAACACATGCCACGTAAACCAAATTGGCCTAAATACCTTTTCAGCCTCTTTCTCCAGCTAGGCCTGGATAGCCTGGGAAATCAAAGTGTAGGGGGAAGGTGCGGATGCATACTAGAAGGGATAGGATAGGGTTACAGGTATACTTCAAGCAAAAATACATGCTACACCTTCCAAGAGACAGAGAGATGTCCTAATATGCAGTTAGAATAAGTGCTAGCTAAGTCCCACTGCTTCAGGAGTATGCAGGTATTCATGCATACTCTTGTTGACTGATGTTGATATCTGTCTCTTTTTTATTCTGCTTATTTTCTGTCCTCTTCTGGTCGGGCTCTGACACGTGTATCAGTTGATGCTCAACATTGTGGTGAGGTGATGAAGAGGAACTTAGTACTGCTCTTTCAGCAAATGCCCTGACCCTTTTGGAAAAATATTTGTGAAAAAGAAATCTTTGAGTAACAGAGAAAACAGAAAGTCTGAGCTGTTTTTTTCTTAAATAATTCATCATTTGCCTCCCACAATTTATTTAAATTTCATAGTTTTTCTCAGTTTGACATGACATAATCCATGGTATTCTTTCTATAATTCCTTATTTCAATTGCATGTAATTTTATAAGTGAAGTGTTACCTTTGGCCTTAATTCTGTTCATGTTTTTGTCACATATATTAATTCAATTTCCATGTTTTCATTCACATGCTCCGTTCTACGGAGCAGTTTATAACACGTGCATATTCCTCCATTCAGATATTGCAGAAATATCTGTTCAGTTAGATTTAGTTTTTTCTTCATATATTGAATAGGAATGGATTTCTGAATTCTTGCTTTTCATGCTCACCATTTCAACTTTTGCGGCAGTACATACACTTTTTTTCTGTTTGTAGCTATTCAAACCTGTTTCAGACATAGCTGTTAGCAGTGGGGTTATTTTTGGTATTAAAACACGATTTCCATTGGAAATTAGGAATGAAAATTTTTGCTTTGCACACATACCTACTTCTAAATATACAGCCCATTTCTTCAATTTATTGGTTTCTTTTATTTTAAAACTTGGTCAGTATTTTTCACTAAAAAAACAGATCATAGGACTCAAAGTAAGAAAAAAAGTTGAATGAGATCTCAGCAGGTCATCTTTACCAATCCCCTGCTCAAACCAAGGCTAGCTTCACAGTAAGATCAATCATGCAAGGTGTCATCCAGTTGAGCATTGAAAATCCTCCTGGGCAGAGGTTTCAGAGTCTCTCTCAGCAATGTGAAGAATTTTATTCTACTGGAATTCTACTGATGTCCTTTTTTAAATTTTTTTTGTTAAAACTAGTTGCTATTCTTATTGGAGATTAGTGAATCACCATTATTTATGATCATTATCTTCAGCACTTCCAGGAACTTCCTTGTGTCTCAAATCAATAGAGATGTAGGAAGTCTTTTGAGCAAATGCATGGTTCAAGGGCTTGCTAGATCAGTAACTGGAATTCAAATTAATTTAATTGAGTTTTTCTTTAGAAAGTCCTTAGCAGTTTTTTGTAAGTGAATTTAACATTTGTTCAATTTCTAATGTGTCATACACAAAGCCTGTGCATTTAGTAGGTTGGTTTTTTTGAATGTTAATGTGTAGATATTAATGTCAGTGAGAAGATGAAGATGTGATATGAATGAATGAATTCTGAATGATAGAGGGCTGTCATTTGCACATGAATCAAGACTGATCAAAGAGACTCCAAGTTTTCCCTAATCTTAAGGGAATCAAAAGGGGAAAAGTGCTGCATATCACCACCCACTCTCATGCTAAACAGTCTCCCAACAGAGTTGTAATAGGAAAAAACATCAGTGTAGAACAGCATAAATGAGTTACTGAGGCAGAGTCCTCACTAGGGAAGGTTTAACAATGCCTTTCCCTTGATTATTTTTATTATTCCTCTTTTTATTTCTTATTACCAGCAAACCGACTATTCAAAGCCAAATTTTGTCAGCTTTGCCTTTAAGTTTCTATTGGAAAAGATAGATAATAAATTCAATTGTAGTTATTCATAAGAATAATTTTTGAATGTTTGATACTGGATTTTTTACATGCACATCTATTTTTTATTTGTTTTAAAAATGTAAATAGCTTATTAGATAATCTAATATATCATTTCACAGATAACTCAGATAAACACAATTTACATGAGCTTGTGATTACTGCTGCAGTTGCTGTGACTGTAATTGGTGCAATTTTTGCCATCTTAATGACGAAAAAATGAGTCTGCTCTTTAAGAGGTCATCACTCTTGTTGGAAGGTTATTGCACTTTTTGTTCTTTGCAGAAAATGATTGTGTCTGATCAAATGCCACCTCGGGCTACTTTTCAAAGCCAACACCAATGGGGCTCTGAGTCACAGAATTTTCTTTACTGTTGTTATGGACTCTCTAATGATGATGGCACAACAAGTTTCGAGCCAATGGAGCTTTAATTGCTAGCTCTATTTTGGGCTCATTTCTCCTTTTGGAAATAGCTATCTCTGCCCCACTTACTGCTGGATTCTTCTCTGTGAAAATCCACCTCCAGAAATCCACAGTAATTTGGGGATCAGAACTGAGCATTGTGGCTTCAGCACTGAAGCACACTAACTCCAGAAATGAAAATAAATATACCATTTCTTTCAGATATCTTCACTCCTGAAAATATTATTCAAGGTGAAATCAGAACACTTAAAGTAATTTTACAGGTAATATACTAGTTCTATTAGTCCATAAGATTTATTTCTTTCTCTTATTTCTTAAAAGTGGAAAAATGAGGTTAATATAAATGCATATATATGTGTGCTTATGAAACATAGTTATCATGGTTAATAGCTTGCTTTTTTAAATTTGTGAAAGAAATAAAGAAAAGCATTTGTATGTAAAGTTAAACAGTATGAAGAGTTTTAACTCTAATTATTTGTATACGAATTTAAAGTAGATTAGCTAAACAACTAATTCATGGATGGATGCTTTTAAGAAAAATTAAAGAGGTTCAAATTTTGTCCACACTGAGTGATATTGTAAGTAAATAAATGAAACATCATTTTAACTCTTAGCGACTGTTCAAAAAGATTTTAATGCAGTTTAAAGGTTCGGTATTTTTTTTTCCATGCATCTGAAGTATTTGAGTGTTTGGTTTCCTGCACTTGGCTGAATTTACTGGAGCTATAGGATCAAATCTTTAAAAAGTTATAAAAAATCTAGCCTCAGAATGGAAGAATTTCACATCACAGTTTGCTTGTACTATGAGCACAAACTGTCAGGTACAGTGTACGGTTTTACAGATAGGTCTGTATGGTGCATCTCGAAGAAAAGGAGTTGAGCTTTTTGATGGGTGATCAGGTATTCCCTGTAAATATGATGATATTTGTGTTAGCCTGAGCCAAGAGTCATAGTTGTTCAACTTGAATTCAGTCATAGAATATTTATGCACATTGCATCTTTCTATGCCCTCAGAAATGGACACCAAAAATTGCTGTGAAAGCACCAGAATGAAACTGAGTTCATTATTTCCTAGAACTGCTGTAAAGAAGGCAGTAAGAGCTCCCTGTGGCATGGACCTGATAAGCCAGTAGAATTTTCTGGAGCTTTATGAATGCCAACTGACTTAATAACTCTACTCTCATCATCAGTTGTCAAAGGGGTGACAGCTCCCAGTAGACATCTTGGCTGTAATGAGCTCTTGGTTAAAATTTGATTTTTGAATTGGGAGTATAACTGTGCAGCTTGCTGCTCGGTTGCTTGGACACTTTTTCATTTCTCCTCTCATGCATTTTTCCCTCCACAACCATTTGCTCACAAGCCAGCAAAGTCTTCTGTCTGAGTTCTTATTTTCTCTCTTTTATTTTAGATCCACACCTGTTTCAGCATTTGTGCTGTCAGTCAGAGCAAGTTGAGCTGCTTTTGGTCATTCCTCTGCGGTAACAAGGAGAAGCACAGAGTGATGACATCCAACTTAGTGCCAAGCAAGGGTCTCTGCCACAGTACCATGTACAGTATCATGGACAAGGGGCTACAGGTACTAAATACTAGCAGGTACATCTTTCTGCTGCTGTGACTATTTTGCTTCCGGTTTGAGGTTTCATAATTTGGGCTTCTCCACACTGCAAGAAAGTGAAGACTTAGGATTCATTTTATCTGCTGCGAAGCTTACTCTGACTTTTTCTAAATAACTATTTTATTAAATAGATTATCATAATTTGTTTTGCCAAGGAAAAGAGAGGGATTCTGTAGTATGCTACACTGGCCAAAGACCAGCTCTGCAGAGACTGTTTGCTCATTTCTTGTTACCCACCTATGTTCTGCCTTCAGTGAGGTCAAACATTCTGGGAAGAACCCAAAATTAATATTGCCAAATTATTAGCTTTTCAGTTTTACTCCAAAGCTTTTAAATAATGAATAAACTAGTTTTTTGGTTTTTCCCACAAATTTAGATTACTGATTTATGAAAGTGACAATAGCTGGAGTTAAGTAATAAAATTCTGTTAAACTCTTCATAATATATGGGAAGGATATTATATACCTTCATGCATATCATCCTTTGAAAGGAAACAATTTTTACTTTCTGAAGTCTCTGCTTTCATTCAGACTGAAGATACAGTTGTTCCCTCATTTTCCATGACTTAATCATTCATTATATTTTTGGACTTACATGGCAATATTAAACACAGTCACTAATAGCTTATGAGGGTTATTGCTGTTACCTAGATAAAACAGGTTAATTAATTCCCTGAGGGGATTAATGAGGCAGTGCTTTTGGCGTAATCGTGTTAATTTTATGATTGTGAAGGTACAAACAAGTGAAAAAATAAAATAATAGATCCTCTTAAAAAGCTGATTGATTCTGTAAAGTGCAATGTTTGTTAATTAAATGGTCAATTTCATGCTGGCATTCTCTGTTCAGAAGATATAAACTAAAATTAATTTACCTGTGTGAATTCATATCAGTACTGACTCCTATTCAAAAGAATCTGTTGACACTCCTTGATGACAAATGAATACTCTATTTTAATTGAAAGTTTGAAACAATCTATTTTGTTTTCATGGACTATTAAATTATCCTTTTCTGATGGACTAATAGAAACTATAGCAGAAATCCATTAATTCACACTGACAGACCTAAGAAAATATATCCCAGTTGGTTATACCTTCCAGTGCTGTCCTACAAAGTTAGCTGAGATTTAGTGATATTGTTCTCTAACATTTTAGTTTTTATACATCTATGACAATCAACCAAGTTAAATTTTTCTTCAGAAGAACTAAATCCTGTCTAACACCAGACTGAGGCTTGAAATACATCTTCTAGGGTTTTTTTTTTCAGACTGGCTTGATCTTTAGGTACTTTGAGGGCTTTGATGAAGAACTTAATTTAAAGCAGCCTCCAATATTTTAAATGTTACCTGACTTGAGAAGCACACTACTACATCTTTAATTCTTCTGATTTTGAGCAAGATCATAGTTTACATTTACTCACATAGTGTCCTGGTTTAGGGCAAATTTGGGACAATAAAGCTTTTATAGAATAAAGAAATAAAACATCTAGGTTAAAATCAATGCTGTAGCCCAACTCATTTTCCAAAGAGTCCGCTTGTACTAAATAACACATAATAAACATTTAAATGAATTGTATTCTGACCAAAATTCATGTTCTGTCCTGTAGAGAACAGATGTCTGAAAATTGATTTTGCTTCTAAGACAGTCTTCCCGAGCAGGAGGATATTTTAGCATTAAAATTAAGATGTAATTGCTATCTATATGATTGCTTATGTTTTGCTCCCCCTGTAGCCTCAGTTTCTTGCTTCTGGTGGAACTTTTTGAACTACAAGGATCAGTTTAACACTACTGCATTTGCTGCTCTGATTTAAATGAAAAAAGTGGAAATATCGTAGTTTAAGAAGTACTCCAGTCTTTAGAAAGAAGGGTATTTTAATCTGGATAACCATAAATCCTGCTTAAAGCTAATATTAATTTAAATTAGGGGAAAAAATCTTGAAACCCCAACAAAAATAACATATCAAGTTTTAAACCACAAGTTTTATAATACTGTTTTTCTTCCTCTTGGTTTCTTTTTTTTTCTTCCTTTTGGCTTTTTCTTCTTTTCGGTTTTCAAGTCTCCTTGCTCTGACATAGCTCCTTGCAAAGTGCATCACCTAATATTATAAGGTTTTCCAATAGCTGGTGTTTGTATTCATTCTGCTTATACCGTAAACAATCTCATGTTTTCATTCTAGACGCTCTTTGCTTGCAGAATTGGACACAGTTCAGAGGCTTACTGTGTTCTTTGTATTTTCTTGGAATGCAATTACCCAAGACAAGATTTTGCTTCTTTTCATTTGTTTAGCTAGACACCAGTTTCATTAAAATCTGGTACGATTAACTAAAATCTAGTCGGATTTTTTGGATTGAAAAGAAAGTAGTTGCACTATCTGAATTTTAAATAGAAATTCAGTGAAGTCTCAGAGTAAATAGTGTGAAAGTATGATAAAATAGTACCCGACTGGTTTAGGGTGGTAGAAAATTAAATGGCTCCTAGGGGAATCTCAAGAGGCAGAACCATGCAAGAAGTATCCACACTTACAAAAGCCTCAGTTAACATAGTCAGGAGAAAGCAGAAGAAAAAGAAGGCAGTTCTTCTAAGACACTTGCACTTCTACAGGGAAGGAGTCTGAAAGAGGTGACTGGGTTCCCACTGTGGGGGGACAGAGCTTTACCTCTCTGACTGCTGTGCTTTGCACCCTCTGGAGGTGACATCTTAAAAGCTCAACCAGCTTTGGCTCATCAGGGTGAATAAGCTGCTCTATAAAGCTGAAGCCCTTCAAATCCACTTTTTCCTATGTGTTTTGTGATCCATGGCTGTCTCTTTCAGCTCAGTATGAAATTTGCATTTATTAAGCTTTGTTTACTTAGTGTCTCCAAAGAAGAATATTTAGTTTTCTTAATATGGGGATGATAGAATAGTCTACAAGTGAGCTCAGATGCCTAATTTTTGATTCTTATCCATATAAAAGAAGACATATAATATTATGAATTCTTCAAATTTAACCAACTTTAACCTACTGCTCCACTAATATTTTAAATTTTGTACTGTTCTTTCGAAAGAAAGATAAGAATCTGAACTTCTGCTATCACTTGTTGCAAATCCTTTTATTTTCTTATTCTACTGTATTGTCTACTGCATCAATATTTCCCACAAGAATCGATTTTCATTTCCCTTTTTACTCTTTTGCAGTCTCCCAATCTGTGACTGGCATTTCTTTTTATGTATAGGTATCTTCTGTTTGAATATTTCATATTTTATGTATATTACATGAATTAAATCAGTTCCTGAGTAAATATCTGAATTTCAAATATAATGCAAGTTTATTATGCAAGTTTGTTTGTTCCAATATTGTTATGGCTTAATACCCTTACAGCCAGTTAAATCTTCTGTTAATTTGAAATGACAGATAATTCTCATATTGATCAACTTAACATGACATGTATGGTACAAGAAGACTCATGTAAGTTCTTGCTTATGGAAACTATTCAGCATATGATTAGCTATTCTTCTTAATGGTGCATATGTTCACCTTGTTATTCTCACAGTAAATTTTAGATTCTCTTGGAAATCCTGAAGCAAATATCTTTATGTCTGACAGCAGCAAATTTTGTTGGATTACATTTGGAGACGTAAGACTGTGATTTCACAATACTTCTCTATGCCATTTCTGCATTTCTTGCCTGTTAGTTTCCTAGTCAGTAATAAGTTTCATGTAAAAGGATAGAAAAAAAGAGACCAGGAGGGATCTCAGTTTTAACCTGCATACTTTTCAACATGCCATTCAATAACAAGTTTTCACCCTAATGTTAACCTCTTGGAATATGGCTTTTATAGTTGCATCTCATGATAGAGAGGAAAACTTTAGCATAATCTCTTGAATTTTAATGGCAGATAAATAAACTCTGGAATTAAAAGAGAAGTCAAATTGGAAATGTCAACACTCTAGGCTATGTCTTTAAGTTTGATGTTTCCAGCAAAGCTTCTTCAATTCCTTAACAAAGAGAAAAGCTGCATATTTACACCAGAAAGAAAATGAAAGCAGCAATGATTTCCACCCTCAAGAAGCAATGTAATATTTTGTAATAATTTAATTAAGCTCCTAGCAATTCTTGTTAAGGTACAACAGAAGAGTTTTGAGGTTTTTGAGATATCACAATGGGTTTGAACTTCCCAGCTGATTTTTCTATGTAAAATAATATTTCTTTTCCTACATAGATCACTTTATTCCACTTAACATTGGAATGCTGTGAAAGAAACAATTCTTTGTTGTTTGTACGGATCTTTAATTACTCGCTTCTTTCACTAGAGCAATACACACTATCTGTTCCTGGAAAAACAGGAAATCATCACATCCCAGAAAATCATGAAACCTTGAAGCAAAATCCAGACTTACATTATGTGACAATTAAAGGGTCAATAATGTCTCAGTGTGGAATTATCCAGAGTGGTGGCAAGGGTTACTTCAAGAACCAGGCAAAATAGCAATATTAGATTTGTATCCTAGCTTCATGAGCAAAGGAATTTTTGCTTTCCTAAATTTCTTTTGAAAATTGATTGTGTAAGTTAAAGTTAACAGTCTTGATGCTGAAATTTATCAACTATAATTAAGTGATTGTGTCAATACAAAGCTTCCTAAGTACAATTTGAATTTATGTGCTTTCGTTAGTCAAGTGGAAGAATGTTGAGAACTGATGTTCTATAAATCAATGGCAATTTTTCTGTTGAATATCATACATTTAATTACAAATTGTGCATTTTTAGTACCACTTCAGATTTTCTGATATTCACAAATGTATGGAATGTCATGGCTTCTATTCTTGAATCATTTGGGAAAATAGTGATATTGGTTAATAAAATGGAAAGATACTTTGTTCTTGGGGGAAACCTTTTTTGGCTCACCAAAGATAATTGCAAGTCATGCTATCAGGATTTATTGACTTGAAGTCCACAAAAAATACAGGTTTGAATTATCTCTGCTGGGAATTGCTTTAAAGGGATATAATTGTTAGTAAAAGTTGACAGATTTAGTCTGAGAACTGTACCCAAACAGAAAATTGTGGAATTATATTATTCAGACCTGCTGAGGGCTATTCAATTGTGATGACACTGATTATTAGATCTGTCTGTTCCTTTTTCTATGGCAAACCACATGTGGTGGTTTGACCAAGAAGGAGTGGGAATTCTGGGAAGCTGTGGTCAAACCAATGAAGGTTTTGGGTTTGAGACTGGCACCCGGTGTAGCCAGTGGGGTTTGGACACACTTCTGAGAATACACAGGGGTTAAAAGCAGGGCACTGCCCTTAGCACTCTCTCTTGGGACGTCGCTGTGAAGAGGTCAGATCTCTTCCCCCGTCCAGCCTTGCTGCTGGGCGGGGGAGGGGCAGCCATGCGGTAGGCCCGGGGCCTGGACGGAGATGGGGGTGAGAAAGTTCTCAAGGATAGAAGGGTGGCAGAGCCCCAAGAAACATCGGGCAGCCATTCTCCCCCCCCCCCTCCAGGAGGGAGAGAGAGGGAGAGTCGGCGGTGATAGCAGCCGGCCCAGGAGGAGAAAGGGGGGGAAGGGCGCAGCCCGGCCGGCCGCAGCAGCAGCAGCACCTGTGGGAGTACCAGCATTCTACCAGCATTCTGAGATAGACAGAGACTGAAAACTTTTAACTCTTTTCTTTCATGATTGGGGCCTTGCAAAAATGCTAATCTTCCTCGAAGCTGAATAAGAAGGGAGATAAGAGATGAGATGAGACAAGGACCTAGCTTGAAGAACGTGGAGATGATTAGATGGAGAGAGATGATTTGGAGTGGCCTTTTGGCTGGACTTTTCTTGTGGCCATGGATTCAGTTGTTCCTGTGACACAGACTGCATTTAGGGGGAGGCAGTGCCTCAAAACCAGGAGGGTTCATTCGTGAAGACTCCCCGGCCCCAGGGGGTTGGAAAAATATGGGGGGGACAGATGTCCCAAAGCAGAGACTGTGCTTTTTTAGAGTGAGACAAGGCATCCTTGAAAGACAACCCTAAAAGCAGCTCTGGCCATGCGCAGTGGTGAGAGCACTGAGCATAGAAAGAAGATGTCACAAGCGGCAAAAAGACTTTTTTTTTCCGGGCGGTGCCGAAGTGACAAAGAAGCACACGAAGTTTCAGTGTGTTTCCAGGAGAAGCTTATAGAACAAGAAGAACTCCTTTCTTCTTCATGAACTGCAGTTTGAGTATACTAAAGTGTAGAGCCAAGGCTGAGCAGTTGATAATTTGAGAGAATGTATCAGATTGAGAAAGTCAAGTAGTGGAGAAGAAGAAAAAGTTTTTTGTAAAGTTTTCAATTTCTTTTTTTTATTTTCCTGTAGTTTAAGTAATAAAGTGTTCTTTATGTTTAAGTTAGAGCCTGTTTTGCTTATTCCTAGTCACATCTCACAGCAGACACCAAGGTGAAACATTTTCATGGAGGGCACTGGCTCTGTGCCAGGCTCAAACCATGACACCACACACAGTAAATTATACTGCAGGAAATTTGTAATGTTTTTCAAGATATCCAAAGTACTGTTAGAATTATATATAATTTGCTGTATGTATTATGCAGTTATCTTCCAAGATTACTTGTTTCTCGCAGAATGAGTGTGTCTTGCTCACTTTTACTCCTGAAATCCCAAGTCTTAAATGTTTTATTTTTTAGTATAAAATTTCAGGCCTAAATAAATTATTTTTTTTTTAAAAAGGAGACTAGATACAGTAACTAGTGGCTGTATTTTGTTCTCAATGTTAAAACCAGCAGTTGAAAGGAATATATTTTTATGTAAAAGACAAAAATACAGAAAGTAAATCCATCAGAATCCATCAGTATGTGCTACTGTACTACAGCAATACTACATCAAATTACTTTTCAGACAAATGCAAAATAAGTATATTTGAAAAATGCTTCAAAAATGGTTATCCTACAAAATTGCAAATATAAGCACTGCAGTTATTATTAGTGAAAAATATGTGTCATTGCAAAGATAATAATTTATCTAAACTCAGGGTTCATTAAAAAAAAAGAGGATTGAGGATTTAGACTATTTTTTCTGCTAATTAAGAGGGCTGCAGTTATAAATACTAATGTGTTTAAAAAGTATCAGTACTTACAGACATTTCTTAGTTGATTGTGGTCACATAGAAAGAGAGCAAAAATGAAATTATTTGTAGAAGAAAAAGAATTGTTGTTGCTAAGAAATGATAAAAAACCCTGCAACACCCCACAAGATAAAAAATAATGGAAGGGATCTTACTAAAAGGTTTTTCCCTTATACTGTGAAATTAGTCCTAGTTTTTCATGTAGATCATCTGATCATAATAGCAAATGAAGTAGTGTTTTGTGAAATTATTTGATGAGTAATTGATAGAATGTGGTTTGTCAGAAAAATGTGATCTTCTCCTGCAGATTAGAAAATTAAATTTTGGATTAAAATGGTGAGTCTGAGGGCTCCAATTACCACAGAAGAACAAATGAAATAGAAGAATTTAGTGCCTCAATGTCCAGATGGAGATCAGTCACAGTACTGTATATAATGTCTTCATCAGTGACATAGGCAATGGGAGCAAATGCACCCTCAGCAAATTTGGAGGTGACATCAAGCTGAGTGGTTCAGCTGACACACCTGGGGGACTGGATGCCATCCAAAGAGATCTTGGCAAGTCCTAGAAACAGCTTGTGTGCAATTCATGAGGTTCAACAACCCCAGCTCCCACAGCCTTTACTGACAGGAGAGGTGCTCCAGACCTCTGATCATCTCCATGGTCCTTGTCTGGACTCACTCCAACAGGTCCATGTCCTTCTCATGTTGGGGCACACGGAGCTGGATGCAGCACTGCAGGTGGGGTCTCACCAGAGCAGAGGGACATAATCCCCTCCCTCACCCTGCTGCCCACGCTGCTTTGGATGCAGCACAGGACTGGATTGGCTCTCTGGGCTGTGAATGCACACGGATGGGTCATGTCCAACCTCTCATCCACCAGCAGCCCCAACTCCTTCTCAGCAGGGCTGTTCTTGATTTATTACTCCCCCAGCCCCTCCTGATACCAGGAGTTTTCCCAACCAGGTTGCAGCTTTCACTTGGTCTGGTTAAACCTCATAAGATTCCCATGGACCCACTCATCAACCTTCTTGAGATGTTGTTAGTAAGAAATAGGAAAAGAAGAATAAAATATGCCCTGTTAGGGGAAATGATATATCTCTGGGAAATACTTAAAATTAAAAATACCACACAGGTCCTTTGTGTTGCATATGTTGGGGCTTTGCCTGAGGCACAGAAGAATCACTAATATATTAAATGAAAATTACCCCAGTATATTCAATCTTACAAAAAATCAAGATCACAGGCAATGCTCATGCTTCCCTTTGCTTATCTGTTACCTGTGTCATGGTTTCAGGACAGAATTTGAAGAAAACCTACAAGACCATGCTCTGGCCATGTGTTTGCTCTCAGTGATCTGTTTATGACTCATTAGCATCATATATTGAAATCGTTTAAGAAAGAACCACAAGCACTGGAAATTACAAAAAAAATCTTACATATTTGCTATCATAAAACTGGTTATTGGACACTATCTTCAACAACTGACTCGTGTACCTCCCCCTGGATTTACCCTTGCTAGTACCGTTCAAACAACTAAGCATGCTAAAACTCCTGAATTCCTGAAGCATATGTTTCAAAAAGCACATAACCCAGAAAGACTAGCAATTTTTATCTTTGTTTAGAAGGAGCTGGTTATAATATTTATTTGCTGCACTTCACATAAGGCTCATTATCAACATCAAATACCTGTAAGAGCAAGAGGAAAGGAGCAGGAAAGCATTTTTCATTTTTCTATGACAATTTGGTATTTAATTTTATCTACCAAACCTTTATTGGATAGAAATCAGCTGAGTCCTATTACAATCTGTTGAACTACATGCCTTTCAACAATTACAGTTTTGAGACCATAACCCATACCTCTGAATTAAATATTTTTGTCTTTCTCTCTTTAATTTCAGTTTCTTTTCAATTAATATTTTCTTCCAGGTGGAAAGTGTGACACTCCATAATCAGTTTTCTTTTAAATCTTCACCTTAATTTTAATCTTGTGTACCGTGCTGGGAGCTTATTTACTACATTGTATAAATGAAATAGCATCTTCAGGATTTCTCTTCCTCTAAATTTTAAATGCAGCAATAAAGCATTCTATTCTATTCTATTGCACTCCCAAAATCTGATGTACACATACTCTTCTCTTAGTAGTAATGTACTTTTCTGTTACTACAGTCCTTGCTGCAGTCACTCATATACTACATTTTTTTTAGCATTTCCAATAACAAACCCAGAAAAATGTGAGAGTTAAAATCACTAAGCAATACATTAATTTGCCGTAGTTTATTTATGTTTTTCAGCAATTTGGTGAGCTACTTAACAGTAAAACTCTAAACGTTTCTACATGCATGTGACACTTGTGTGATTTAAAAATTTAATGCAGCACCCTAGAATCAATTCTCTACCATGCTCAGATTTTAAAGTTTTTTCAAAGAGTGGATAAGGGCTCAAGAGATGTAAGATGCTGGTGAGTGTTTAGTAAGCACCATAATAGCAAGATGCTGGTGAGCCAAAATATGTTTTTATCACCTGCAACTTGTTTATTCCTAATTCTCTGGTTACATGGACATTAAGGAGGGTCTTGTAAAGACTGGATGTTTTCCTCTGGATTTTTTTTTTTGTCTGTATTCTCATGCATAACTGATAGTCAGCTGCGGCCTTTATTAGAAGAAAATCTTATTCTTATCTCTTAAGAAGAATAATTTCCATTCCTGAAGTTTTGTGCCTCTACCTACAGGCTTGGTGATTTCTCTTTTCCTCACATTGAACCTTTAAAATGTAGATTGAGTTATAAAATTAAAATAGATTTTGTGGCTATGTACAGAAGGGGAATAAAAACCCCAAACAAAATCCAACACCTGCAGGATGTCTAATTTACTTATCCTTTTGTTGATGTCTATTTTCATTTCCCTGTCTGATGCAAAAAATACACATGGTGTGTAACTAAACATTTTCTATTTATCTAGAAATGGAACTTGCAACTTTTTGGCTCATCATGTAATAATAATTGCAGGAAAAAAAAGTCCTTTTACTCAACTGAATTCAGAAGACAGCTCAGAACTGAGTTCATCTGAATTGAAAAACACAGAGTTAATATCACTTCAGTTTTAATGCTGAGTACATCTCTGCTACCTGTTTTGTTTACTTTTGTGCTAGTCTCTGATTAGTGGATATAGGAAAGAAAAGGGACAGAGGACCCACCTAAACTCATTGAACACATAGTAACAAATGCACTTGTGACTGATGAGCATTAATTCTAGAAGGTAAAAGGAAATTTATACAATAGTGTGCCAGTGCAGCAGGTGGTAATCTTGGTATCCCTGGGTGATGTGCACATTTGGAATGGGAATAGCATTGTACTGCTGCCATATTGTGCTCCTACTCAAAGAAAGCAGTAAGGATTTGTCATGTGTGCCTTGAAGTGTTGTCCCATTCATAATTGAATTCTCAGTCCTAAACACTGATTTAATGTACCTACTGTGATAAATAAAAATGTTTGGGTTTCTTATTTTTTGTTTGTATTTTTTTTGAGGTAGGAAATATTGATGTGATTTAAACAAAAGAGTAGTCCACAAATAACTGAAAAAATCTTGGAACATAATATGACCAAGTTGTCTATCTGGTGTCTAACAACCACATTGAGCCAGTTAAACCCAATCCTAAGTGAATTAAAAAAGGCACAGTAACTGTATGTAGATTTTACCTGTGATTTTAAAGATTTGAACTCTGTGTTTATATATGAGAAGCAATTGGTTGTTCTATACTTTAATTGCTATACCTTGCAATAATGGAGTAGATCTGAGCATACTAGCAAATAAACGTAATTGATTTAAGAATTTTAAACCCAGAGAAAAAGCACTGCAACAATGTTCCTCTATTCAGATGGTTCTTATGAATGCAATCAGGGACTCATACTAAATTTTCACACCATGCTTCATGTCCTTTTCATCAGTCATTTTCCCATCTTTGAGAAAAAAACCCAAAACAAACCAAATACCAATCATGCAACAGAAGTATTCCATTTACATTCACAAGCTGCATTCAACTTGTCCTGATTCATTGCTGGCAGATGTTTTTAACAAGCAGGCCAAAATTGCAAACATTCCTCATTCTTATGGTTTTATTTCCTTTTAAATTTTGTTTTTGGTACAATATTGCCCCTATATATAAATTTTGTATGTTATCTGCAACAGATTACAAGACTATGATCCCAAATGGAATTTAAATATGAATATTTGAAACAGAAAGTCTGGTCAAGAATGTGGTTTTTTTTCAAAATATTCTACACATGGACAAAAGGAATTAATTTTCCCAGACATATGCAAAATGTCTGCAATTGATGTTTGAACATTTATGCTTTATACTTATATAAGGTGAATGTGAATAAATTAATTGTAAAATGGGAGTAAATTAGCATATGGAAAATCACTTTTCTTAGCAACACAACCCTAAAGTAAAAGTCAGGCTCTTTAAAATTCTTCTTATTCAAATTATCTTAATGACTCAAAAATCAAAAACAAATATTAAACATTGTCTCATGTAGCATATGAATTTTAAGTTTAATTAAAAGAAATATTGCTACATTTCTGAAAAGGATGCCTTGTGAAGGCTGACCTAGAACAGAGGCTAGACAGAGCTAAAGAATAAAGTAGGGATTTATTAGAAGGCCTCAATGGATCCACCTTGGGCAGCACAAGAGCCCAGCCAGGTCTACACCCAAGATGAACCCAAAATGGTCACAAAATGGTTGACTGGTCACGGGGTCTCACAATTTTATAGGTTCTGATCCATTTGCATATTGGAGTTAATTGTCCAATTACAGCTTTAGGTTATGAAGTCCCATCCTTCTTGTTTTTCTCTCTTCAGTCCACTGCCGTTTATGCTTTTGGGTCTGAAATTTGGATCATTTGTCCTTGGTCCCCAGCTAGAGAAGGAATTTTCTTGTCTACATACTTTATGAAGAGAGCTTACTATCCCCTAATATGAAGCTCAGAATTACACACCCAAGCAGTACGGAATCTGAAAAACATAAAAGCTAAAACCTGAGGCATCACTACCACTAAAAAGATGGATGAGCATTTTCAGAGTAACTTAAAACTAATCACAGAAATCCTCTGATGAATCTTTTTCATAAAGCACGAGACTGTGCTTTCTGAAGCCGGGAGATAATTTATAATGACAGAGTGCTGAGTCATTTTATTTTGGCTATTTTGTAGGGGATTTTATAGGGCAAAAATGTTGACCTTTAATTGATGTTAACACTTCCAATTATTGATAGAGGGTCTTAAATTGTTCACTAACAGTGTTTCTTCCTCAGCTTATACAGCTGAAGCTAGAAAATTGCCTGGTTTGCTAGTTAGAGGTGTTAATAACAAAAAGAGATGAACAGAGTGGAGACACTATAAATGTGATTATAGGTGGTGGATTATAGCGTGTGCAAATAAGGCTGTGAAATGCTTCCAAGTGTAGCCAAAATGGTTTGCCGCTTTAAGGATAAGTATATAAAAAATTGTTCTCCTATTGTGTCTTTTTAATGCACTGTTGCAGTCCAAGGAGAAACTTGAAACCCTGCCAGGAGTTGGCCTTTGCATCTTTTGCTAACCTTGTTAAAGCACCATGATCATTAATAAAATTTGCAATGATAAACAGATCACCATTCTGAATGTTTTCCTGGACCTTAACAGTTTAAATATTGGACTGCTGTGTCCATAATGACCCCATAAAAGATTTCTTAGTTCACTGTGCTAAAAACTCCAAAGAGTCCAGAGTTTTCTACTGTTCTATAAGGTGACAACAGGAAAACCTTTCCTGAGAGGAAAACCAGCAAATTCTGAACCTCAGTGTTCAGATGGGGTTAATTGATCCCAATTAACCAGAAGCCACATACTTCAGGTGAGTTAGTGTTTCTCAATTGGTGACAGCCACTTAAGTGGCAGAAGGTACATTCCTAAAATGAAAATCATTTTAGGAATGTGTACATTCTGGCACAAAGAAAAAATAAACAAAAAACCCATCCTTGTGCTCACACCTAGGGACTTCAAAAATGGAAAGAAAATAAAAAAGAAACACTCCATAAGGCAATCCTTCCTGATATTTCAGCAACTGGCTCAGCCTAATTCAAAGATTGCACCAAGTCTAAGTCTTAAAGATGGGTGTGGTCAGGATAGGACCCAGGAATAGAGGGAGGAGGTTGAGAGGTGCTGCAGTGTCCATTGCACATGTTCATGATGGAGGGGTTAGGCTACCTAAAGAACCATCATCACAAGTATTGACAAAAGAAACAGGTTTTAGTATGAATTTACAAAAGTGCAACTTTGTGACAGAGCTAGATGCTGAGGTTCACTCTATTAATTACTACTTGGATGAATTACTTAGGAAAATCAGATTAGAATCAATTTAGAATGATTTACACAGACACCAGAGGTGCAAAAGGGCAAGGTTACAGAGGATACAGGCACAAAAAAGTTGAGGGTGCAAAAGTACTTAGTAGCACTTTATCATTGAACAGCTTACTATTTATAATGTGATTCAATGAGATTTGCTACAACAGTGACTTAATTTCAGATTCATGATTTTAAATTTAATATCATTATCAATTCACAAACACACACAGAGGAACAGAGAAGTTAAAAAAACATGTACATGTGGTGCTTAGGTTGCACAGGTTGACGCAAATGAGACTACTGATGGCTCCCACAGGAGGCATCTGTAAGTAGCAAAACCACAGTCCCAGAAGTGAGGAACTAAACCTTGCCTGTGAGGGAGAAGTGATTTACCATCATTCTGCATGTGCCTGAGATCAGAATTTTTGAAAATAATTATGGAAGCACACTTTGCAAATTTGTAGGTATTTATTGACCCTTTGCAATCCCTCGGATCATCTTGCTAAGTTGATGTTGATCCTCATCCACTGTCTATAGGTTAATTATGTATCATTAAGAAATCAATAAAGCACTTCACTTCTAATTTTGTTTAAGCTGCATGAACCAAACACTTTTCCCATAATTGGAATCTCTTACGTGTCTTCAACAGTGATGCAAAAGTCGGGTAACAGCTTAGTTTGCACAGTAGCAAGGGTGGATTCTCCTAGAAAATGGCATGGTTTTGATGGAAGGTATTTTTATGTCAGTCCATGGAATTACTTATTGTCAGGCAGCTTTTCCTAAAATATGGGAAGTAATACACAAATAAGAATCTGCAAAGAATATGAATCCAAATTACAAAGCCAAACACTCAAAAATTACCATATGATAAAAACCCATTATATAATACATTCTAAATATTAATTTATCATTACTTTATATTACTTATACTGTATTTTACTTAAATAAGTAAAATAACAGAAAGTATTTGCAGCATTTTCTAATATAATGACCTTAACTTGATCCACTTCATTATTCTTCTTATGGAAGTAATTCTACTGCCTTATAGCTATTAACTACCATTTAAAGAAATCTATCATAACATGAAATGAAAATTCCCTCTAAAATAGTTAAACACAACCAGAAGAACATTTATGCAAGTCTAGTCAGATCAGTCCCTTGAATCTATACTTGAATATGATCAGTCTTTACAGTGAGCTAAATTAAGGCAAAGTCAATTAAAATATTTTCCAAAATCATAGCTGAGAGAAAAAAATATAACAGACAGTCATTATGCCTCAGATTTTTTTCCAGTAATGTTTTGATTATATTTGCAGAATATCTCCTAAGAAATCTCTAGGGATTTGGTAGAACAGTGAAACATGTTGAAGATCCTTCACTTATATCAGTTTCTAGATAAAGTGTTTCAAGGACAAAGGAATTTTGCATTCTTTTTTTCTGATCTTTTTATAGAATCCTCAAACTCTGTTTCTGTTCACTCTTGTTTTTTAAAGTTGGTAGTTGTTTTTTTTTTAATATGCTTTCAACTATGTCCTTTTCGAACAAGAATGAAGGGAATAAGAAAAAGTACTTCCTCAGTTGGTACATCTGAACCACACTCACTGGATTTCTTCAGACTTTAGCTGTCAGGTCCAGAAGCATGATCTCCAATAGTCCCGTAACCTTTTTTAGAATGCTTTGAGCTCTACTCACCCCTTTATTTACTTTGCTCATGGAGCCTCCAACATAACATCACTCTTCAGGAGGCAGTCTATGAACCTGCTTCCAAATAAAAATAATTTGAAACAGAAATATATTTGCCTATGCTGTCTACAGAATTTAGCTATTTTTCCTTTTTTTTTTTTTTTTAACTTTGTGGTTTATACAGGAATAAATATCCCACAGCCTCTTACACTTGTCCAATGAAAGTGTGACTTCCAGATCATCTCTCTTTACTCCATACCTTCTTGCAATATGCTGATGAACATGATCAATGATTGTATCCTCAACAGCAGAGCTTGTGAAGATGCTCCCAAGAAATTATTCTTATTAAGTCCAAGAATCGGTTGTTTAATAATGAAAGCCTACAGAATGTGGATATGTAGCATAGTTTACATAATAAACTAAATCACAGGTTTGAGAGCCCATAAAGTTTGTTCTAATTTCTTGGGAGTAATAAAAAGGAAAAGTGCAGTAATAAACTAAGCAATTGATGATTGAGCAACTTTGGACTGAACAAGTTCTCTTTCTAATAACTCACATTATTCACATTTTGCTTTGTAGCATATTTATTTAAATTTTTATGACACTGCATAATTATGCAGAAGAAATTGAATTACTGCTAACACTTACATGAAATCTAAGCTCAAGTATAAATATAATTACATAACTGACTGTTGTAATTATATGGTCATTATTGCATGAAGAAAATATTATACAACTTTAATAACTTTGATTCTATTTATCTTTATTCAAGAACATTTAAGTAAACAGATTATGTGAGATACCCAGGCAGACATCATTTATACCAGAGAAATATTGTTCTCACAATTTGACAGCAAGAACAGAAAATTAATCAAATTTTGGCATGATTATTATTAAAAATATTCATTTTACTTGCTGACAGGTATTTAATGTAATGGAAGAAATAAGAAAATATTTCTAGTATTAATATTTATTTTTCTCTACTTCATCTTTCTTCTATCTCATATCACTACACATTGATACTTTGATTTTATAGTCAGGAAAAGAGCTGAAGAGCTAAATTGCTATTATACCTCTGAAATAGCTAAATTTTGGTTTTAAAGAATGAAATTTAGACAATGAAATTGGTGTCCCTACTTTTTCAGGAAATAACAGATTGCATATGAAACTTCAGTTCTTCCTTTTACTTTTGAAAGTACAGACTATTTTTATTGACTAACCAAAACATACATTCAGTGCTGATATAGAGACAGATTTCTGAAGGCAGGATCTGCTTCTCCTGTCTCTGTCCCTATTATGAAAATTTGAAATTCGTAAAACGATCATTGACATTGAGCTCTCAAAGGTGTGTTCCAAGGCTCAGATATATGCATGAACCTGATCATCAATTGCTTGTCACAAATCACAGAAAGCAACTAATGAAAACATAAACATACTGCAAACATGTCACTACAGATTCACACAGCAAGTCCATGTTTCTGTAAAGATTCCTTAGGAAGATATCTTCCCTCTGATTCCTGTTTGTTATATCAAATGGGTTTTTTTCCAACTCCATAAGAATCTTCCTCTCCATTTTGTACTATGAAAGTGGAAAAATGGCTTAGCAGACGTGTCTCTAAAACACATTATATTTACTCAAGAGCTTTGAGTCTTGAAAATAACTGGAGTCCTAAGAGACATCTTCTCTTGTCTGTATGAGCTCTTTCATGGCTCTATGGAGGCAGAAAACTGGTTCATAAAAAGATGAAGTGATGCGACAACAGCTCTAAAGGAAGCTTCACGGGGCATATAACTCAGATTCCTGCAAGTCTCATTTAATGCAAGCACAGAGTAATAGGTTCAGCATATAGTCACAGCAAGTAGAAAAATAATGCCTATAAAAATTTCCCAAAATGAAGGATCATTTACCTTCCCCATAATTTTGAGTATTTGCATTGTGAAGGACATTGCTATAAAACTTCTTTCTACGTCTTTGAAGATCATTTTCTTTTCACAGTTTTTTACATACATTACATGATTTGTTTCATCTACACTATATTGTTTCTACATGAATATCTCATTGTTGTCAGACAAGAAAATCTTAAAAACTGTTTTTTAAGTAAAAGAAAAATAGTATTTCATAATACTAATTGGACATTTGAATAACTTTAACTGATAAGTACTTAAAAAGCTGTTGTCTCCCATGATTTCAAGATCTCACCAAATCCTTTCATAGCATGATTTACTCTTTCTAATGGTACTCACATAATCATTTGCTTTAACTATCTACATTCCTTTTGTGAGGTTCTAAAAATTAAATATAACATCTTTCAGATTTAAAGTCAAAGAACAGTAGTTTTAAACTCTGAAGGTAAAGATAAAATGCCATCAGAGAAAGTATCAACCAATTGCCACAATTCATAATTGAAAAATGAAGATGAAGAGGAGGGGAATGAGATAGTCTTTCCTACTACTCTGTTCTGGATTCTATTTTGTGATATTGATTCTCAATCACAAATATTCTCACCGAATATTATTTAAATGCCTCTTGCATTGGTTTACATACCAAATGAAATGTTATATGGCAAGCAAGATGGCACAATGGAACATACTTTTTGCGATTACAACACCTACTGATTTTCACAAAAGCACTAGAACTGAAAAATGCAGGTCCACTTCTGAGTTATGTCCACTTTGAAAATAATCCTTGGTAATAGTTGAGCCATATAAGGGTTTGGGATGGAGGAGACCTTAAAAAGTATCTAATTGCACCCCTGCCATGTGCAGGGATAAATTCTGCTAGATCAGGTTACTCAGAGGCCCATCCAACCTGCCCTTGAATTCTTCCAGGGACGGGGCATCCACAACCTCTCTGGGCAAGCTGTTCCAGTTCCTCATCATTCTTGTAGTGAACAATTTACTCTGAAAAGCTGATCTAAACCTATCTTCTTTGTGGGGCCTGACCTTAGTTTTTTTTTCCTGTGAAATTTAAGTATGGATATGTAAATCCTTGATAAATGATAAAATTGCACGTAACAAATACAGGACTAAAGGAGCAAATACAGAGTGAGGTAGTTCAGAATCAGTCAGAAGGACAAGGGAATTAAAGATTGTTAGTCTCTTGACAGTGTGAAAGATGCTATTAAAAAGTACCAGGCTGTATAGTGATTTTTTATTCTTATTCTCAGCTGTAATGGTGGGTTACAGCCAGGCCAAAATATTTCACACTCAAATTAAGTCAGATCCATTAAATGAAAGAAATTGACCTTGTAAATTTATGATAGTCAGAAGACACTTATGACAGAAGGTTTGTGACACTGCACAAATTAATATTCTGATCTTACAGAAGTCAAACTAAAGAGCATCATAAGCACAATAATCCCTAAATTTAAAATGAAAAGTAGTCTATTCTCAAGAATTGAAAAGAGCTAAAAGTTATCTGATTATAATCAGATAAATGATTATCGGAATTATACTAGTTCGGGGAGTTATGAGAAATCCGTTTTCTTTGTTGCTTTCTAACTATACATAGAGGTTCAAGAAAAACATTAGGATATGTTTAAGATGTGTGTACAAAGAGGGGACAGTTCTGTCAAACAGAATTTGTTAAGATTCAATTTACAATTCCCCATGTTAGAGCAAAGCAAATTTCTTTTAAAAAACCAGCTTGCTTGTCATTGCCAAAAGGGAAATTGCTCTTGTCCAAAAACAGACATTGAAATATAATTATCTAATCCAAATTATAATTTTAAATCCAAGTGACCAGTAGAGTGGATTAAAAGTCCCATGTATCTGTCCTAATTATCTGTTAGTATCAATTGAACATCATATTTCAATATGACTATAATGATAAATGTTTAAAATCATTAACAAATTAATTGCCTGCCTTCTTACTCTTTAAAGAATAAATATCAACTATTTAAAAGCAGCATGGAACAATATATTGCTGGTTGGCATTGGAAGACACAGTATTGGTTTTACAACTTTGCTTTTGAGACGATGCTTAATCGAATTAGGACTAAGGTCTATTTGAATTCTTGTTTTTCAGAAATTCTCTGCTGTTCTCCTGTGATATCACAATTCCCCAATGTGTACAGTTTATTTCATTTTCTAAGGCAAAGCCACCAAGGAGTTCCTGGAGTGGGGAAGTTCAGATGCAGGCAAAAGGGAGGCTGCTGGTATACCTTAGAAATGCAGACATGAGTGTCACCAGGATTTGCAGCAGGATCTGCTCTCTCACACACTGCCTATTCACAGGGTAGAAAAGGAGAATTAATCATTCCTGGGAACAGTCCTTATCATACATATACCCAACATTTTCATCCACACTGATATAAGAACAACAGAGTCCTCAGATTTCTTTACGCATAGGATTGATTGCCCGGGGGACATCTGAGCAGATGTTTTCTGGTGGATCAGCACTGAGCAATGACATATGAAACGGAAAATGTTAGGGTGGCTCCAGTGCATAAGTCCACAGCTCAAGAAGGTGTGCTGCTGCACATAGACACAGCCTGACCTGCCCCATAAAACTTTGAATGTGATATGATGAGAGTAAAAGGACTTCTGCAGCCCTGGGTCAGAAACAGCCTCCACAAAATCCCTAACAATCCAAAGCCTTCTTTAGATCTCAGGAAATTGAGGTTAATCCTTTTCCTCCTTTCCCCATAGGTCTCATAAGTTCCATGGAGGAGGAACATTCAAAATGTATTTCACATGTTCTTGTTTACTAAAAGAGTAAATTACTCATATCAGTGACTTAGACAGAAAATACACATGACCATCTCTTTTGAAACTTAAATGAGACAACAGGAATTGCTATTTTCAGGTATCTCTGTAGCTGTAAAGATATATTGATTTTTCTTGGAAACTAGTATTTGAGAGTTTTAAAGGAAATAAACTCATAAGCATTTTGATTATTTTTCTTTTATGGATGTATTATCACCCAAAATAACAGAATAATGTCATGCTTGAACAGTCTTTCTACATTTTTTCCAGAAGACCATTAGATGAATTTTTTTTCCACAGCTCCTTACAGAAAGTTGCCCTAAAATTTTGCTTTAAAACAGAAAACAATAAAATCTTGTTAAAATCCATTGCTAAACACTGTCAGTTTTATAACTAGGATATGATTATGTAGCTGAGTCACTTACTCCTAACGTGGTTTTCTTTTGTATACATTGTTTTTTCTAGACATGATTTTTTAGTGAAATCAGATTTGTATGCACTATCTATTGACAGTGAACATTATGTCAGAATCAGTGACCTCTCCTCCGCACATGTGTGAAGGTTTCTTATATGTAACAGCCATGAGGATTGCTTTCTGAGAAGAGAGGGCCAGAGCTCTGGCACAGCTAAAGAGATGGGTCAGTAGGGAAGGGGTGAGACCTGCTGCCCCTCTCCATCCTCCTCCACAGATTCCAAGCCAAGTTCACTGACTAAAATGACTGTACCTGTATAAATGTTCATAAACTGGCCAGGAATCACATGCAGATCCAAGACAGTCTGAATTTTTTCAGGAACAGCTTTAGCCTCACTAACAACCAGTCCTCACTGGCTTGAGATGTGCTGTACATTGCCTCAGGCTTTGCCTTTTGTGTTGTAAGGGTCTTTTATTTGCCCATCCATGGGCTGGTTCCCAGGTGCAGCTCCATAACCCTTCACCCAAGCTTCCTCTTCACCAAGAGGAGATTTTCCCCTGCTCTCTCAGGCAGTTGCTCTTGTGTTGTTACTCCCCTGATCTTGCACCTGCCGACTCCAACAATGCTGCTGTAATAGATCTCCTAGTCAGCGGCTGCAGCACGCTGATCCTGCCTTTGATTTGATCATGCTCCAGTCTGCAGTAGCAGCATCTCCCTCCTCTCTCTCCCCTTGCCTTCTTACCCAGCTCTTGTTTTTAATTTCCCTTCAACACAGCTTCCCTATTAATAAATCTTCATGTATGTGAGCTTATCTCAAACGACTTTGCTTTACTATGAGTCAGCATCATGTGTCTAAACAGCATTAAACTGAAATTTGCTAACTTGCCATATCTTAATGAAATCAAGAAATTTGAATACCGACATGGTGAATTGTTTCAGATGTTTTGTGGTACTCCAAATTATAACAATCAACAATTTATCGTATCAGTACTTGAAATAAAATTAGAAAATTTATTGAATTTTCTTAATTTTTGAAGCAGGTAGATTATGTCATATGATACAAATAGACATAATTTTACTGGGCATTTCAAAAAAAGCCCTATGCATATTATACTTCAAATCATATTTTATAATATTATATTAATTATATACATATATATACTTCTACCTGCCAGTACTAATATTTTAGTTACTCATATAGAAAGTTATAAAAGTATTGAGTAGCTTATATAATTAAATACTTTAGTATTTCAGAACCAGATTAAATTTAATATACGACTTTAAGTATAGAATAAAACAAGTTCTCAGTTAATGGTGTAAATAATTGATAAATCTTATAATGTTAATTTGTTCAATTAGTGCTCCAATAAGATAACTTAATTGACTGTATCTTTTAAAGACGTATTGAGCTTGAGATGTGTCGATATACATTTTGTGATGCTTGGAAGGAGGAATTAATGCCATCTTCATATCACTAGCTCTTAAGTTTGTACATGTTGCTTACCTTGATGGGAAGTATATTGTGTGAAACATTATACCATTTATTTAAAGTATGGGAATAAAACCAAAATTCAGTCTGCATATCAACTTCTTTGAAAAAGAATCTGACATGCCACCTTATTCCTGCCAAAGTAATGAGCTGTGAGTTTGATATGTACATACATCATATGGTAGATGGTATAAAAAATAAACATTTGGCTGGAAAATTTTCAACCAGCAATCAACCATCAACATTTCAACCACCAGTCACTTTAGCTTTCATGAAAGCCTAAGCTCACAATGCTCAGTTGATCCAAATACATTTTATAGACTAATAATTGTATTTGGGAAAGAGAAATTCTACTCCTTCAGGTATTCATTAGGAACCTATAAATAGTTTTCTACTATCAAATCAAATATTTACCTGTAAAGGTAAATGAAAAAAAAATCTTAGTGTTTTTATAAAAATAGAAATGATTTGGAAGTTTCTAATAATTTTACTTATAGTAGTAATATAGCATGAATAGCAATGTGTATATTAGTAATAATTAATTATAGTAACTATTAAAATTTGATAATAATTTATAAAAAAAAATTACAATTCCTTTGAAACTGCATATCAAAGGAATTTCTAGAAAGGAGAAAGCAATACCCTGGTTGTATAACCATAGTAGGTACAATTTTTAATATCTACATCACATGAGGATTATTTCTACAATGTAACTAAATAATAAAGAATGATAATGCTTAGTAGAGCAATTTATATTTTTATACCTATTATAGATGTATCTATTAAAATCTCATCTGTTCCAATATTTTTTCATCAGAAGTTGCTTTAAGTCTCTTTGTCATTTACTTCATCAATTCTCATTTGTATTCCCAGTACCATTATTTTACTCACAGCAGTATAAACCCTAGAAATAAGTTTAATTATTTTATTTCTTTAAAGAATGTTAGTAATCAGGATTTTTTTTCCTCCAAAACTCAGTTTCTAGCAGAATTTCATGTTTTATTTCATACATCATTTCCAGCATGCTTCATTTCAACCCGAAAGGCAATAGGTATGTTATAAAGAAAAAAACCTCAACTGAAAAGCAAGGTCCTTTTATAATTGTGGTCATGGTTTTGTTGAGAATTAAACAGGTTACATAATAAAAATTATAAATTTCTGCCTTAAAATAATCTCTAGTATTTTAGTAGGGTGTTTCACAATGGAATTGTTATTCTGTGAACAGCTCACTGGCATGCATCAGAAAAGGAAAGAAATGAACAAGTTGATATCCTAATTTAATATTGCATGTTGGTACATTGAAGCCACACAAAGCTCACAAGAATGCAGACACAATACCTGTGGAAAGGTCAATTAAGAATCACAGCAGTGTCTTGGTAACAAGAAAGGATGTTTGCAGTAGTGTGAGAAGGACTTAACTCCTCTAAAGATAAAACACTCCTGTATCATCTCTGTGACTGACATTGTTTCTCTAGGTGTGTAATACCTGATGTCAAAAGTCAGGAAATAATTGAATTATGTTAGCCCAATGGTATGTCAAAAGATTTCTTGAAGGAATTTATTTTTATATTGCAGTAATCTGTGTATACTCATCTGAAGATCAAATTGATACTGCATTCCAAATACCAGGTATTCCATGACTCCTTAACAGAAATCCTGTTCTTACTAGTTTACGTGAATTAATGGTTAAGCACAATTTTGCCTAATACACCTCACTATTTTATCAGTTTGGGTTATTCTCATTATAAGTGGACAGTGGACGCAGTAGCTCTTTGCAAATTCAGCCTGGTTACAAGTACAAGATAGAGAGAACTGGCTGTCATTTCAGTTGTTGTCTGCTATAGGGCTCCTTTTCTTATAGTTCTACAATCAGATATAAACAATATTTAGCAATTCCAATAATTTTAACATAGCATTAAATGCCACAAGTGGTTAAAAATTCCTAATTAATTCTTAGTAATAGGTACTGACACACACACTGATATTTTCAGTTTCCTGATACTGAATACCATCTTGCTAAGTAGGTAGGAACCAGTAAAAAATATTTCAGCATTTTTTTAACTGAAAAGGATTGGGTGAATTGATGATCTGAAGGCATTGAATAAAATGTCATTCTGTACCCTTAGATATGGTCAGTCTTTGATTGCTTTTGACACTGATGAAATGTAGATGAGATATTTTTACTAGGAATTCAGTTTTATGGGTCTAGAATAAACCAACTGTGCTCTTGTTAATACTTGCTGGTAATGTACATTTCAGCAGCTCCTGTGCATCATATCCTCAGTCAAGAGACAAAATTGCTGGACAGCAATGGCATTGAGCAAGGATCCATTATGCTCTTCCATCTGCTTTGTCTCTACTGGAGTAGTAAACCACATTCTTCTGAACAGATAATAGCTAAATTTAAACTGGTGGAAGCAGTTGGTAAAATTTTGCGTGTTTTGATGCTACTCTTATTGAAAAGTCGAAATCATCACTTCAGGCATCAATCAGGCATTAAAAAAAAAGACAAAAAAAGAAAGCTGAATAAATGCATTTCTTTTTTGTCACCTTCTAAATAAATATGGAGGACTTTTAAATGAAGATCCCAGGAAAGGTATTAATATCATGCTGGATTATTTGATAATATTCATATGGAACTTTGGGTAGTCAAACACTTTTCCAGAAGTAATGAGAAATGGCAATTTACCAGCCTTGAGAGAAATATCTTGTGAAAAGGATGCATGCTAAAACCAGCCATTGTTATTTGTGGTAACCTTCATCATATATGAGTGGAAAAAAGGTATAAAGTACAAACCATTACCAAAATCCTAGTAGAGGAACAGAGAAGTAAGCAGTAAATGTCACAAATTTAGAGAAAAAACCTGTCTTTGTAACCCCAGTTAAGAAGTTTATGGTAGAGATATCATTGAACAGTACATTATAACAGCAGCTTTATGAAGTGGAAACATCTGCAGATAATCATAATAATGTGCAACCTGCTCTACAGTTTTAACTTTTTCCTGTGTGATGCTCATTGGCTAAGGTGTTCATGGCCTACTACCATTTCTATTGGAAACAGTAGCTCTGATGCAATCACCTCTTTGCAAGCTGATGCACATAATTTTTTTCTGATGCCTTTTATGTTTCCCTAAAAATAAACCTGATTTCTCTGCTATGAATGAAGCCAATATCCATTCAAAGACTTTTATTTCTCCTTCTCTGATCTATTTCAGATCCCTTTTGATGACTGAACTTTTCACTTTCTTTCTAAACACTTCTGTGTTTTAGGGTTGCTCTCATATTGACCTTTGGAATAAAGCACTCTTCATTCTCCATTTGCTTTCATCCAAATCCCTCGTCAGTTAACAATTCCTACCTAAAACAAATTGAATGATAGAATGCAAACTCACAAATCATTGAAGCTCCCTCCCACTATGAAGAAGTGACTACAGTTTTTCAGTATTTCAGTATTCATTGATTCAGTATATCTTATACTGTTTGGTTTTCAAAATATGAAAAGTACCATCCTGAGCAAAATGAAGAAATCTCTGGTAGTGTGGAAAAGCATAAAATAAATAAAGCTTAACATAAATTAAATGGTCAAATTTAATTTCACTCAAAATAACAATTACTGCATGTCGTGATTTAGGAATGCTACTCCTCTATTTAGTTCTCCTACTCAGACTTTCAAACCCACACTGCCACTTGCTCACTCCCTTTTCTACCTCTTCTGCCCCCTTTCCCCCACCAGGAGGGTGACCAGAGAGTATTGCTGGCACAAAAGGCAAAGATCAGAGATTGAGGTAAGAACAATATACTGGAAATATCAATGAGATAAAAAAATTAACAGTAGCAACAACAATATTAATAACAAGAATATACAAAAAAAGGAGAACGTTTTACATGCAAAAATGCCCACCACAGAGCCCAACACAACGAGCAACGATCAACAGGTTTCTCACCCTACCATGTTTTTGTTCCACCACAAAGAGACACACCACCTTCCCAGAAAAGAGAAACAGAGTCCCTTTTCCCTGCTTCTGGCAGTGACATAAAGCAGTATTGAATAACAGGATGTCATCCCACACTCCCTCCTGCTGATATGGGCCATAACCAGGACACTGCTGCAGTGGCTACAGATTTTGAAGATCTAGCTTGCATCTGTGTCATACCCACAAAAAATATAAGATAATTTCATACTGATTTAACAGTTTGCCTACCACACATGATTTTTAAGTGGTTTTCCAATGCATTTATTTAAAAAACTGTTTTGTTGAAAACAGGATTGCTGTGTCTCTCCTTCTCTGTGTGTATACTCCTCATGCTACAAGACTCTTATAAAGGAATTTGTGTTCCTCATCATCAAATAAATAAAATAATAAAACCAACCTAAATTTTAATTAAGTATTCATGATGTTTTAAATTACATAAGGATTCAAATGTATTGTATGTGATTCTCACTCAAATAATTTAAGGAACTGTTGAAAATCCCCAGCATGTCATTCAAATGAGCATGTTAGTGTAGATAATCTCTCAAAATAAGCATTCTCTTTCAAATGATTTCCCTTCTGAATATACACCAACAGACCAAAATGAACTCATCTGCTCAGAAACAATCACTTTTAGTTCATCAGAGGCTGAGACACTGATGCAGAGAAACTTTGCATAAAGGTAAACAACATTTAGTGTTTTGCTGAATTCATACATACACAGAAATATTCTAGTTAGAAATCTTTATGCTTCTATTTCTCTCCCCAGCCAATTTATGGAAGCTTAATCTTTAGTAAAGTCAATATTAGGTCAATACACAGGAGTCAATGAGTCATTTTAATGCTGTATTTGCAATTGCTCCTTGGAGGCATTACTGCATTCTGAATTGTAGATTTCAAATCTTGGGTTTTTGTTTATTCAGTCACTGTGAACAACTCTGTCATGGTTTGACCAGGAAGGAGTGGGAATTCTGGGAAGCTGTGGTCAAACCAATGAAGGTTTTGGGTTTCATACTGACACCTGGTGTAGCCAGTGGGGTTTGGACACACCTCCGAGAATACACAGGGGTTAAAAGCAAGGCACTGCCCTGGCACTTCCTCTTTTGGACATCGTCGGGCGAAGAGGTCAGATCTCTTCCCCGCCCGGCCCGCTGCTGCTGGGCGGGGAGGGGCCGGCCATGCGGTAGGCCTGGGGCCTGGACAGAGGTGGGGGTTGAGGGGGCTTTCAAGGATGGAAGGGTGGGGAGCCCCAAGAGACATCGAGACATCGGGCAGCCAGCCCCCCCCCCCCCCCCCACCCCCCCAGGAGAGAGAGAGAGAGCCGGCGGCACCGAATGTGATGGCAGCCAGCCAGGAGGAGAAGGGGGGAGGGAGCCCGGCCGGCCGCAGCAGCAGCACGTGTGGGAGTATCATCTCGTCCCAGGACAGACAGAGACTGAAAACTTTTAACCCTTTCTTGCATGATTGGGGCCTTGCAAAAATGCTAATCCTCCTCGAAGCTGAATAAGAAGGGAGATAAGAGATGAGATAAGATAAGGACCTGGCCCGGAGAATGTGGAGATGATTGGATGGGGAGAGATGATTTGGAGTGGCCTTTTGGCTGGACTTTTCTCGTGGCTATGGACTCAGTTGTTCCTGTGACACAGACTGCATTTAGGGGGAGGCAGTGCCTCAAAACCAAGAAGGTTCATTCGTGAGGACCCCCCGGCCCCAGGGGGTTGGAAAAATATGGGGGGGACAGAGGTCCCAAAAGCAGAGACTGTGCCTTTTTGGAGTGAGACAAGGCATCCTTGAAAGACAACCCTAAAAGCAGCTCTGGTCCATGCCGTCAGTGGTGAGAGCACTGGGCATGGAAGGACGATGTTACAAGCGGCAGAAGGACTTTTTTTCTTCCGGGCGGTGCCGAAGTAACAGGGAAGCACACGAGGTTCTCAGTGTGTTTCCACGAGAAGCCTATGGAACGAGAAAGACTCCTTTCCTCTTCATGAACTGCAGTTTGAGTATACTAAAGTGTCGTGCCGGGCTGGGCAGTTGGTGTTTTTTGGGAGAATGTATCGGATTGGGAAAGTCAGGGAGTGGGGAGGAGGAAAGTTTTTTTGTATGGTTTTCAATTTCTTTTTTTTATTTCCCTATTTTTTCCTGTAGTTTTAGGTAATAAAGTGTTCTTTATGTTTAAGTTGGAGCCTGTTTTGCTTATTCCAGGTCACATCTCACAGCAGACACCAGGGTGAGGCATTTTCATGGGGGGCACTGGCTCTGTGCCAGGCTCAAACCATGACAATTATGATCAAAAAAAATCTCTTCTTGGTCTACTTATCTCTGTTCTAATATTACCAGAATATTTTGTATGTTGCTGCTTTTTTTTTCCTCATGTAGCTCATCTACCATTATGAGTCTACCTAGACAATCCACAAATCATAGTCAATTTAATCTGATATAAAGCAATAACACTCAGACAACACTTATGGATTTTTTTCAGAATCTTCAAAATTTTGTTGGTCACAAAACCCAGCAGGAAGTTGCAACCAGCATGAAGTACAATTGCTTGAAGAGTAACAGATGATGCCTCATCACAGTACAGGAAGCTGTGTGGTAAATCATCTGGAAATATGTCATGCAACCCAGCAGGAAAACCACTGAACTAAAACTTTTTAGTCTGCCAAAGGCTGTTGCATAGACGAATGGACACAAATACACCAGAGGGATTCAGTTATGGTGTTCAGAGGAACTCACTTCCATCAAATGCTAAGCAGCATGTTAGAGGTGAAAGTCAATTGCTTGCTTGTGTTATTAAACAAGGGGAGTACAGAAAATAAGTTTACATACAACCTGTTTTCTTCCTGTGTGGATCATGGCAAGGATGTAGAGGTGGTGGATGTGCCTGTGTGTTAGGGAGTGATATAATTGTCTAGAGCTTAATGATGGTCATGACAGGGTTGAATATTTATGGGTAAGAATCACAAGGAGGACCAACAAAGTGGGGGTCTGTTATAGATCATCCGACCAAAATAAAGAGGTAGGTGCATCTGGTAGAAGTCTTGTTGGAGACTAAGCTTACAGAATATTTGCTGTAAATACAACACAACAGAGATGAAACTGCCTAGGAGGATCCTGGAGTGTGTGGGAGATAATTTCCTTATGCAGCTGCTGAATGAGCCAGCTAGGGAAGGTGGTCCACTGCACCTGTTTTTGTGAACAGAGGACTTGTGCACAATGTGGGTGTCAGAGAATATCTTAGGCACAGTGACTGCTAAATGATAGAGCTTTTGATTCTCAGAGGAGTAGGGAGATGGGTCAATAGAACTGCTACCCTAGACTTATGGAGAGTTTAGAGTTTGGCCTGTTTAGAAGACAGGTTGGCAGAGTCCCTTGGAGGGCAGTCTTGAGTGGCAGGGGAGTGCAGGAAGCCTGGACATTCCTCAGGAAAGAAATCTTGAAGGCCCAGGAGCCAAGTGTCCACATGTGCTGAAAGAAAGGTCAGCGTGGAGGAAGGTCAGCCAGGCTGTGCAAAGGGCTGTGACCAGAGATCAGGCAAAAAAGATGGAGAGTTTATGGCCATTAGAAAAAGAGACTGGTAACTCAGAAGGGCTACAAGTGTGTAATGGGGCTATGCAGGGAGAAATCAGGACCAAAGCCATTCTTTTCATTTTTAACAATAAGACCAGTTTTCCCCAGGCCCTGAGGTAGAAGACAGAGGCAGGGAGCAGTGTGAAGCCCCCATAGGACAAACAGAAATGGTCAGTGACTGACTGCACCACTTAGACACACACAGGTCTATAGGGCCAGAGGGGATCCACTCAAAGGTACTGAGAGAGCTGCCAGAAGGGCTCACCAACACACTTTCCATCATTTACCAATAGTCCTGTCTAACTGAGGATGTCCCAGATGACTGACCATTAGCAAACATGATGACTATCTGCAAGAAAGACCAGGGGGATCTGGGGAACTACAGGCCTGTCAGCCTGACCTTGGTGCAGGGAAATGTCATGGAGCAGGTCATGTTGAGTGCCATTGCATGGCATGTACAGGACAGCCAGGGCATCAGGCCCAGCCAGCGTGGGTTTAGGAAAGGCCAGTCCTGCTTGACCAATGTGATCTCCTTCTATGGCAGGGTAGCCTGCTTAATGGATGAGGGAAAGGCTGTGAATGTTTTCTGCTTGGATTTTATTCAAGCCTTTTACACCATTTACCACACATTGTCTTGGAGAAACTGCCTGCTCATGGCTTGGTACACCTTGTCAGGTAAAAACTGGCTGGATGGCTGGGCCCAGAGAGTGGTGATGGAGGGAGATAAATCTGCTTGGCAGCTGATTACAGGGTTAAGAGCTAAGTTTTGGGGCCAGTACTGTTTAATATCTTTATCAATGATCTAGAAAAGGGCATCCAGTACACCCTTAGCCAGATGACAACAAGAGGAGCGGGAGTGGTGATCTACTGAAAGGTACAGAACCTTTGCAGAGGGATCTAGACAGGCTGATGGGTTTAGACCAGACATATTAGGTTCCATAAGGCCAAGTGCTGATTCCTGCACTTGGATCACAAGAAAATCAATCTTGCACTGCCCCCCAGGCAGTGCAAGAGGCTAGGGGAAGAGTGTCTGGAAAGCTGCCTGTTAGAAAATGACCTGGAAGTGCTGGTCAACAGCTGAACCTGATCCAACATGTGCCCAGGTGGCCAAGTTGGCCAAGGGCATCCGGGCCCATATCAGCAACAGTGTGGACAGCAGGACCAAAGTGATTGTTCCCCTCTACTCGGCACTGGTGAGGCCATACCTCGAATTCTGTGTCCAGTTCTGGACCCCCTAATTTAGGAAGGACATTGAGGTGCTACAGCATGTCCAGAGAAGGGCAGTAGAGCTGGTGAAGGGTCTGGAACACAAGTCCCATGAGGAGCAGCTGAGGGAACTGGGGTTTTTTAGTCTGGAGGGAGATGCTATTGCACTCTACAACCTCCTGAAAGAAGGTTATAGCCAGGTGAAGGTTGATATCTACTCCCAGGGAACAAGAGATGAGACAAGAGGGAATGGCCTCAAGTTGCACCAGAGGAGGTTTAATTTGGATATTAGGAATAGTTTCTTCACTGAAAGAATTGTCAAATACTGGAATAGGCTACTTCGGAAGTGGTGGAGTGTAGTCACTTTTAAACCTCTGAGGAGATGTTTAAAAGATGTCTAGATTTGCACTAAGGAACATGGTTTCGTGGTGGGTTAATGGTTAATCTTAGAGTTTATTTTCAACGTAAATGAGTCTTTAATTCTATGGCAAGCCAAAACACTGCACTGGTCACTTCAGTCTGTACACAGAGCACTGTAGTAGATTTTTATGAGTGCTTCCATTCTTGTGTTCTGAGAGAACACTTGTGCAAGTACACTATTCCTAACATATACGATTTTATTAATAAAATAAAAAGAAGGAAAAGGAACAGTCTACAGAAGGACAATTTTTGAGATGTTCAATCCCTACACCACTTAATGAACAGGTCCAATGAAAAACACAGGATTGTCTGCAGCTGTCATATGCTCCTTCTTTGACTTTGTTAATGGCGGTCTATGGAAACTATTCATTAGAGACATAAACAACTTTGCTCTGAGTAAATCTTCTTCTGAGATGAAAAGAGTGAAGCTGTCTTGAAGAGACAGGAAAGAAAAAGATCCCACAGGTGATGTCATAGTCGTGGTTTCTAAGGGACCAGCCAGAAAATGTGGCTTAAAATCATTTTATCAAATTGGAAGGTGGCATCTTATCATGGTGGTGGCCCATCAAGATCTTGTGAGATATTTTTCTTCCATAGGATTTTTTTTGCATTCCCATTTTCAAGCAGGTGCAATTGTGACTATATAAAGGCTGCTTCAATTTGTTTCTTGTTGCCATAGAAGCACACAGAATTTCACAATGCTCAGGATGGCCTTTATAGATGTTATGCACTCATACAGGTATGATGGATCCATGTGTGTCTCCTGACAGGGAGGATTTTGATTTGAAGCATGCTCCATAGGAAAGAAGATGCTGCAAAAAAGTGCAATTCTCCCTGGATGTACAACTAAAACCCTGGCAAGAATCAACTTGTTCTCCAAGGACCATGTCATATATATTAAGATCTTAATTTCTGCATGAAATTTCTGAAAATCTGAGAAAGTGAAGAGCTATGAAAATAAAAAATTATTATCTCATCTGTTTAATTTTACATATAGCAACCTACCATGATGTTTTTTAATGCCAATAATAGCTCCTAGACTTCAGGTGCCAGAGACTGCTGTAACTGAAGCTGAGTGGGGCTGACCCTTTAATCCTTAGTAAGAAGTATTAAGTAGCAACATTGAGCTCTGATGTTAGATATTCTCTTTCAGATAAGAGTTGAAGCTTTCCAAATTCATAAGACAGTAATTTATTTCAAGACGTTTCTGAACAAGAGATGAATCACTGATCTCTTCATGATGAACAAAAATTTCCTACATCACAGCATGTCATTTGAGGACCACCATGGACAGGTGTTTCTTTTTAAGTCTTACCTTTAGTGATTTTTTGCTCTATTTTGTATCAATTTCAATACTAGCATTGGATATTACTGAGAATTATTTAGGCCATTTCTAAAAGCATTTGTAAAATATTTTTCTCTTTAGATATCAGACCTAAGTGAATTACACAGATTTATTTTATCTTTAATTTCAAAATATATGTTTTAATAAAATTAGCTTCTCATGGGAGAATGAAGTTTTAATTTGTTAACAAAAAGAAAAGGGGAGGAGATAGGAAAGGAGTACAGTGGAGGAAAGGAGAGGATGAGATAGGACAGAAAGGTATAGATAAGAATTTTTGGTTCTAGCTAAGTCCCTGGAAGAATTTGGAAGAAAAATTGGCAGACAGTAGCTGTTCCCTTTCCAAAGTCAACTTAGTCTTGTGCACCAAATAGTAGAATAGTGAATACAAATGCCAAATGTTATATGCAATTCATGTATCTACGTAATTATATACACATAAACAACTAGAATTATTTTTATAGACACTATAATGTAAGAAATGCTAAACCACTATTAGATTTCAGATAAAAAATTGTCCAGTAAGGTTAAACATGCAACTACATGGACAACTTGAGTTTGATTTTCAGAAGGTCCATTGCCATCTATGCCAAAACCCATAATTTTTGTGAAGCTAAGGGTCCTACACATTCAGAAGCTCCTACTCCTATGAACATTCAAATATGGGCAAAACAGAGTTCATCCATACATGGAAATGGACAAATCTCTCTACTAAAATGCGGCAGACCATTGCTCAGTGAGGACAATGTCTCCTCATTTTGTGGAATTTCTCACTGAAAATGAATTAACATTACATAGTCAGGAGCAGATATTCTATTTAGGACATATTGGGTCTCCCAATACCTGTCCAGAAATCATCCTTGTCAGAAGCAACAGAAGTGAACAAAGCATACAATAGTGACAGCAGTAGAAAATTTGTGGATTGCTAGTCTTCCTGAAATTATGTTTCACTCAAATGCTTTGAATTTTTTAGTATTTATTCATTGTATTGCAAAAATGTAAACCAGTTATCTGCTGTATTTTTGCATAACACATGATGTTCCAGTCTATTCGGGAGTATGTGATAGTTTTCTCAAAGCCAGTTTTATAATGCAATTAGCAATGACAAACTTACTTCATAAAAAATGGGGGGAGTAAACCCCAACAGCACCTGGTGAAAAGAAAGAGGAAACTGGGCTAGAATAACCAGCAATTATTTCCCTGAGCAGAAAAAGGTAGAACAACAGTCAAGGATGTAGTTTCTCTCTAAAATTAAAAAACATAACTAAAACACCATGACACTGCAAAACCAGGAAGATAAATACATTTGTATGATGCTTGCAGGCTTTTTACCCACCATGATATTATTT